>NW_023416310.1:34147500-35347500 GCF_014176215.1 Rousettus aegyptiacus
GACAGCTTGAAACTCCAGTTCATACACGGGTGGGTGGCCTGTCACAGGCTTTATCACCAGGCTAAGGAGGTCTGCTGTACTCTGTGCTTTCCCACTTCAGACTGGCTCTTTTCTCCAATTTACACTTACCTGTGATGAATGTTTTAACGACTGTTCTCTGTCCAGTCTCTGTTTGGTGGCCATATGAATGTGTGTATGTATCTAGATTTTTCATACCTCATGTGCTTCCATGATGCATATGTTACTGCAGGTCATTGTTATTTCACTTAATACTCCCACCACCTCTGTTTGCTCTATCCCCATAACTCCTGCTCTATTTTGCTTGGCTCCGACTAGAACAATGTTTTCTTCAAACATTATTGCTCACATATGCCCAAAATCATTTTGAATTTTGAAAATTATGTACAATCTTCCATACTTTAAGTTGACATTTAAAATTTTTCAGCAAAAATATAAATGGTCGTGAAGACTATAATATCTACTGTTTTATAAACACATCCATTTAAAAATGGATCCAATAGAACCTTGCCATAGATATTTGATTCTCGCCATCATCAATTTGTTTATTTATTGTTATTTATGCTTGCAGTACTTGGTCTTTCTAGGTGGTCTTCCATCCAAGTACTAACCAGACCCTACCCTGTTTAACTTCCAAGATTAGACATTAGGCTTGTTTAGTGGGGCATGGCCTCTGGGTGTAAAGCAGACGTGCTAACCGCTACACTATGGAACCACATCCTTACCATCATCAATTTAAAAACATGAACAAGGTCTTCTGTAAAAGTAGAAAATTTCACATCATTCATAAATATCCTTGAACTAGTATTTTTATTCTACATCTCCTACAGAATTTTACCTTGGCATAATACTTTTTATGCATTAAAGTCTCTTATTGATTACCTTATCATACCTTCTGCTATAGATTCAAAAATGTCGGTTCAATTTTAACTTATTTTCTTACGCCCATTCAACTCTAATTCTGTGTTGTCCAGTATGCTATCCACTTGCAGCTACTGAGCACTTGAAATGTGGCTAGTCTGAACTGAGATGTGCCGTATGTGTAAAATGTACACCAGATTTCAAAGAATTAGCATGAGAAAAGAATGTAACATATCATTAAAATGTTTTATACTGATTACATGTAGACATAATATTTTAGACAGGTTAGGTTAAATGTTTTTAAAATAAATTGTTTTTTTTAAAAACATGACCATCAGAAAAATTTAAAGTATCTGTGTTGCTCAATAATATTTCTATTGCACAGCTACTCTAAGTATTAACAATTTTTTTCTAAACTGAATTATTGTTACAACTATTAGTACCCAGCAGACCAAATCAGTCTAAATATAATACATATTCTAATAAGGTATTAAACATAAAGATTTTATTGGAAAAATTCTTTTAATAAGATGGAAATTGTTCAGTGAGTTCAGATGTATATGCATACTTACTGCTAGAGTGCGACAGAGTTTAGCATTGAGTCTGTTTTCATTTTTCATTTTTTAATATATATAAGCATTGAGAAAGCTTATTCACATAAATAAGTCAGTGAGAATGGAAACAATTTTATCATAGCAACATTATTCAGTTCTTTAAATTTGTCTTGAGTTATAGGCTGAAAATATATATTGTAATTTCAGTATATCACACAAAATATAGTCTAATGATCTATCAGCTAACAATTCAATTAAATTGTTCTTTAATTATGTTAAAAGCAGAAAATTGAAAATGACTTGATTTGCAAAAGGATTTCTTACCCAGTCATTCAAATTGTTCACTCTTTAATATCTACTCTTGCATTTCGAATTGGCCCTTTGTTTTGGCATCCTTGGAAGGTTCAGCATTCCAGGGTAATACACGGAGTAAGATTCCAGATGGATGAGAGCAATGACTTCCTAAAGTGGGAGCAAGACAATTGTGAAGGGGAGGTAGGAAAGGAGAGCCACCTCGCCACAGGCGTGTTCTAAGACTGGTCAGTTTTAAGAAAGAATGTATGCAGTAGCTGAGGATCTGGAAACAAATCCTGTTAAAATTATCAATGCCCATTTTCCCCTTAGAAAATCGTCACATGCCCTCAGAAGTCCTCATTCCTCCATTGAAGTTAAGCAGCTATGAAGATACCCGGGTTTCTGCTTGTGCATTCTAGATGTTAGCTTTACCTTCTGACAACTTCTGCTCTGTTCATTCACTGTTTATGCAAATACTGTGCATTTCTTGGACCTGTGCTTCAGTTACAGAGGTTATGACTGTAGAAACAATCTATTCTACACACAAGCTGGAGAAGTTGTCTATCACATTGCCGCAGTCGCTGTCGTGTACAACAGGCAGCAACACTCCCAGAGGCTGTACCTGGGGCACGATGATGACATTCTCAGCTTGACCATCCACCCGGTGAAGGACTATGTGGCCACTGGGCAGGTATATATCTCTTCTTTAAAATGGGGGCCTAGCTGGAGAGAGAGGATTTAATTTTGAATCCAGTTAACATTAGAAATTCAAGAAATACTTAGTAGAAATAAATCTGAGGAAGGAAGCTGGAGATTCAGTGAATGCTGGATCATTTCATGACAGTGGGAGAATCAGCCAACATTCTAGGATGATTGAGAAGCCTCTGAGACATTCTCATCCTAATGTGGTTGAGATCTGTGAATAGGATTAGCTAGGACAAATAATGCAAGTTCAATGAATGCATAGTCTTTTTATACTTTCCTGATCACTGTATACCTAGTACATAATATATCCTAGGTACTCAAAGATGTTTGTTGAATGAACCATTGTTTCATAGTAGTGTAACATCTAGTGTTTGTTTTTTTTTTTTTTTTAATTTAAAGTCACATGATTTTGGCTAATTATTTTCTATTAGCTTTTCAAAAAACTAAATTTCAACTGAACCATGAAACTATCATTTCCAGGGGAGAAGCAAGGCCAGGCTTCTTGAGGTGGGTTAAGTGATGATAGTGCCATGACAATATAGAGCTGACTGTCTTGACCAAGAAGTGGAATCTTGTGTGGAGTTGAGGAGGTGGGAAAGGGCAAAGTAGAGCTAACTGACAAAAACAAATCACAGCGGACATTGGAATTAGAGTTTTGAAACTCCCTTAACTAGGAGCCAAGCACCAGGTTAGGCAACGCTAACACTCAACCTGATGCCGGAACAATCTTCTTACACTCTGCGTACCTCAGTTTTCTTATTTGGAAAATAATGGAGTTGGACCAGATGATTTCTGAGAGTCTTCCAATTTTCCAAATGTGTTTTTTTTTATTTCTGAGCAACACTTAACTCTAAAGAACACAATTATTCTCATAACTTATAAGTAGTTAATAACACTGATCCTGTTATTTAAGGTTGGAAGAGATGCTGCTATTCATGTGTGGGACACACAGACTCTGAAATGCTTGTCACTGTTGAAAGGACAACACCAGAGAGGGGTGTGCGCCCTTGATTTTTCAGGTAAGCCTGTTTTCCGTAGAGCCATCAACAGATGGTTCTGCATTTACTGTTTTTTTTTCCTTTTTCTAACATCTTCCTATGTAGTAGAGTTCTGTTTGTAATAAGGTAAGCGCTTCGTTATGTTAGCTACCCAATCTTAGACTGGAAATCAGGTATGTTAATGCCTCATAAAGAAATGTGGCCTTTAGATTACATGTCCGTTCCATGTCTTCTTCATTTCCTCTCCCCCACATCATTATCCAGAGCTCGCACTGTGTTCTGCATGTGCTTGAGCGATTTGAAATCCAGAGCAGCTGTTGCTGTTGAAAGACTTAGTTACAAATGTCTGGCAGTGACTCAGAACATCAATTTCATCTCTTCGAATATGTGGGAGCACAGCACTTTGCATTTTTAAATATAAAAAACTAGGGGGACAGCTGCAAGTTCTCTGCAAAGGGCTACTTTATGATACTGGTGTTTTAAAAGTGAATTTCATATAGAAAAAATAGAACTCAAGTTTCCATCTTCTTAATTTAAAATTGGAACACAGTACTATAAAAATACTAACTGATGGATATTGTTTTCATTAGAATAAGGCTGTTTTCTTAAGCTAGCATTGGAGACCAAGGACCTATCACAAAAGGTGTTTTTACCTACAAGTTTTTAATAATCCCAATCATAGAAATTAGATCAGTAGAAAAAAACTCTGAACTTTTCTACAGGAAACTGATTCTATAATTTCCTTCTAAATTCCATTAAATTTTTAATATGTGCAATATGTATAATATTAGTCATTAAGTTCCATGACTATAAAACCCTAATTCCTCTCACATGTCCCTTACTCTCTACTCTCCTTGTTCAAACCCTCACTCTTTTTCATCTGTGCCATGGCAGTAATGCTGGTCTCTGATTCCATTAGCACTTCCTCCAGTCCATCCTACACACTTCTGGAGGCTTCTGGAAGCACAGGCACATGGCTACCATGTGGACTCCCCCTAGTTGTCTGACTTAGGGCTCATCAGTTGGTCGGATATTCATGGCCTTCCATGGTCTGGACCACCTTCCCACACAGTGTTATCACCCACTAACCCATTCATGCTCTTAATATCTACTTAACTGTGGAAACTAAATGCAGTCTTGTCCCCTTTCTTTTTTTTCCTTTGGCCTGTGTCCTTTTGCTCATGCTGTTGCCATGTGTCTGTTCAAGCCCTACCATCCTTTAAAACTCAGCTGAAAGTTTTGTCCTCCATTCATCCAGGGAGAAAGAATGCATCTCTTCTTCTGCATTCTTGTCATTGCTCTGTGGTCCCTGTTAGAGGTCCATTTGGTACAGTAGTTATTCGTGTCGACATCTCCTGTGCCCTTCACATATGGTAAACTTCTCGGGCAACAGAACTCATCTTTCTGTTCTCCACCGCACATGTTGTAGTGCTGCTCAAAAAAGGTTGTGAACAAATGAGTGAATGAACAAATAAGGGTTTGCTTAATGCACTTTGTCTTGACATTCACTATTACTATTAGAACTTCACACTTTCACCGTGTTTTGGTGAAAGTTGTCTTTATTCTCTAACAAATAACATGGCGCAGTTTTTTGTGTATATTTTTTGTGTGTATGTGACACGCACATTCTCACATCCTATATACTATAAAACCTGAGTCGTTAAATGATCATTATAAGTTATTAAATACTTTCTGTGGTTATTGAATTAATAAAAATCACAGTTAAGCAATTCATACTGTACACTGGTGGGCTCGTGAAGTAGAAAAAGCGCGAGTACCGAGGAAGAGAGAAGGACTTGGCATACCACCTGCCAGTTGAAAGTTCAGATAACACACCCAACGAACAGCGAATACAAAGTCTTAAACTTCTACAAGTTTAATGGACATGCAATTTTACAGCAGGCATGTCATGTGTCCTTGATAAAACAGCAAAATCAATAGGAAACCATAACTTGGGTCCAAATATGTGAATAAATTTCTTCTGCATTTTTTTCATAGTTCCAATCTTCAATGGCCAAACTGCCCTTTTTCTGAAATTATGTTTGCTAGCAAATACATATGCGTATACTTAATATAAAAATTAATAAGTATGCTCTAGAAGAGTGGCAAGACACCCATCAAAGTAGTAAAAATTAATAAAAATAGTAAAACCTAAATGTGCACTAGATTATAATAAATCTAATGTCTTCATGTTTTTGGCAGCATTGGAAATTGACTCCATAATCCTAGCAAACAATTTGGCACCATATAATAAAAGCTATAATTCAAAATGACAAGTATGTGCACTATGTGTATTTCATATACATTTCTATGTATCAAGTTAAGTGTATTTTGGTTTTAACAATATATTCTCTATTCCCCAGGTAATGGGGGAAAAACCCAATTATTCAGCATATGTGTCATTTTTGATGGTGGAAAATTCCTTTCTTTCTCAGGGTTTAAATACAATGTCAATATATAAATGACAAAAAGGAAGCTAGTTGATAGTTTTAGAATATACTGATATTAAGGACTATTAGGAAGTTTCACTAGTATCTTGTGTTCGTTTGATCCATCCGCTTGCATAGTTGCATGCAGGTGAATGTTGGTAGTTGATTGAACTTCGTGGTCTCTATGGCACCACCTCCTGAAGGTGTGAGCTGAAGACCCTTTGGTTTAATTTTTATTGGTAGTATTTTGTGTTCTAACAATATGCCGTAGTCTGAACAAACCCCTGTACCACTTTATAGGCCATGAATGGAGATCCAGAGGGTTTGATGGTATGGCCCGGGGAAAAACCAAACAGTGGCAGATCCAGGGCTAGAACCCAGGTCTCCTGGCTGAGTGGTCAGCTGATGGGAGTTGTGGGGAGTCCTTCTTCTTCAGTCCCTTTGCCTTCTCCTGCCCTTTGCCAGGGCTGGTATGAATTTTGGGCATAGAGTCACTTCCCTGCTCTGCCCAGCAAGTGTCTCCAGCTGCCCCTCTCATTCTCCAATATAAATGAGGAGTGGGTATGTGGTGCACAGAGGCTGGCATGTGGAAAAGTCCCCCAGTGAACAGAGATCCCCATCCTGAAGCAGCCCTGAATCATACCTTCCTGAAAAGAAGCAACAATACTTTCCTTGTTTTCTTTGTTAGAAATGGATAGAAAAGTGAGTAGTTTAAGTCTAATTCCTGAGAAGAGATTATTTATATCCCCCTGTTTAACCATGTAAAGAGGGTGCCACATTGGTTATCATCTAGCTGGTGCCTCAGTATGTCCGTATCCACCCATCTCTTACAAGCCAGCTCATTTTGCGAGGTGTTGTGGAAACCTACTGATAGTGCATATGTCTTTTATTAGAGAAAAAAATCGTCATGGAAATACAAAGCAGACAAATGAAAAGTAGACAAAAAAATAAGCAGTTATACATAGGAATTTAGATTAATCTATTATTGCCACTGTTCCAAAGCAAACAAAAAAGACATTTTAATAAAAAACCTTTCTTACAACATAATTCATAACTAAATTTTGTAAACAAGGAATGAATTTATTGCACTTAATTGAACAACCCTATAACTTTGTGAATTCATCATTACTGACTAGGGAAAACAACTATCTTTAGGTTCTGTGCTTGCAATAAGGAAAGTGCTTCCACATCAATAATGGAAAATCAGATTAGAAAGAGAAAGTTTCAGCCATGTAACTATTTTCTAACCTAAATATCATCCTCATATTTTTTAAAACCTTCATTGAATAATGCTGATTCCCACAAGGACATCTCTAAGACTAATTTGATTTCATTGTGTTCCATTCTGAAAAAGAAAAAAAACTATGCATTTTTTATGAGCTCTGAATCTGGGGACCAACTTGTAATTGAGTAAAATTTTTTTCTTTTAGATTTGCCCTTTACCGTTGACATTAAATGTCTTAGAATTATTTCCAGACTTCTTCACAAAATATCCATAATTAATACATACTAGAAAGATTTGAAAGGACATTACCTAGACTCTAAAAATGCAGCTGAAAATAAACTCCAACTAACTGATCAAGGAACAATGGATTTTCAGAGCTAAGGTCAAGCCTCTGTGGTGAGAAATGAAAACTAGAAAAAAAAAAACCCAAAAGGTCGCCAATTATATGTTCAAACTATGCGGCATGGAGAAATAGCCTACACGTGCAGGATGCCAAGAAGGTCGCCGTCTTAAGAAGAGGTGTGGTTGGTTGTCGAGGTGCCTCCAGATTTGTACTGTTTTTGCCTTTTTTTTTTTTTTTTTGCAGGAGTACAGTTTATTTTAAAAAGGTATTTTAAATCAGTGAGGAAAGAATGACCCATTCAATAAATGGTATAGGGACAAGTGGTCATCTCTTTAGGAAAAAAGTTATCTCCCATAAAAACCAAACTTTAGTTAAAGGTAGATATACCCACACATCTTTACCTCATCTGAAGTTGATCTTTTGTGTGTATATGTATGGTCACATGCTTTTTAAATGTATACACATACACATAGTCATGATATTTTATAGGGGTAGAAAGGTGGTATAACTGTGAGGACAGGCTGAGGGGGCCTTGTGGAAGTTTTAATAAAAAAGAGTCATGAAAATAAACATACCTTGAGGCCTTCTACAAAAAAGGCAAAACTTTAAAAACTATCATCTTAAATATGCAGATTTAAAAAAACAATATAGGATTAATGAATACAAAAACTACGTTTGGTACAGTAGTTATTTCTGTCTGTTTTTGAACGAATGGTAATTAAAACAATTAAAATTTGTAAAGCTGTGTAACATAGGACATTCCCTTTCCCTTCATTCCATCCTTATGCACATTTCTTCTTTATCTTCCTAGTCCTCCTCAATGTCACCAGTATATCAGTGTTCTTTGAAAACTAGCTCTGTGTCAGGATCACAAAGGAAATGCAATACGATTACTATAAGCTGTAAAGGGTTTATAATCTAAAAACAGAGACAGAAAACTCCAATAAAAATAAAATCCCCGAGTACCGAGGCATGTTAACATAGAAACATAACCAGGCCATACCAGGAGATGTAGAAAAAGTAATGTTGCTAGTAATGAATAAAAAGTCATTACCGATCCTTTCTCCCAAATGCATAAACAAGAGATTTTGCCCAACTTAAAGCCTAGTAACATTTAAGCATAAGGATATATCATTAGTTATGATTCAGAAGACACATTTGTTTAAAATAATCACCTTGTGGTGATTGAGCCCTTTCGGAATGTGTCAATGTCTTCATCTAATACTGCTATAGCCTCATAGTTTGAAAGGGTTAATGTAATTTTCAAATCCTTACTTGATACTTAGTAGTGGTCGAGGGTTGGAGAGGATTTGGTTTGTTAAAACGAGGCTCTTTCTTTCTCTTATTCTTCGTCCTCTTCTAGAAACGGAGCAGACCACTGTTCCCAGGTGATTGGAAGGGTAGGTCTTTGCCCCAAGTAAGGGCACCCACAAGTTGGGCACTGGTTAGCATTTGGGGGAAGGTTGCCAGATTTAGCTAATAAAATACAGGAAGCTCAATTAAATTTAAATGTCATATAAACAAATAGTTTTTTTTTTTAGTACAAGTATGCCCCATGCAACATAAATATGCAATGTAAATTTAATATTGCATGGTACATACTTACACTAAGAAATTATTCATTGCTTATCTGAAATTCCACTTTAACTAATTTGGCATCTACATCAGGCCCATCTTTGAAAATACCAGCTGAGACCCAAAGTGGACTAGGGAAAAGCAGTTTATCACAGTCTTGTGTTTCTTCACCCAAATGTTGTTGGTTCTCTGTAGTCAGAGAAGACACCCAACTGAACTGATGCACATGAGCTCGACACCTGCTTCCCAGCCAACACACACCGGGGAGGAACCACTGACCCAGAGATGCTTCTCCTGTGGGGAGGCAGCGAGGGAAAGACTTACTGACTGTACCTCTTCCTCTGTCTTGAAGGGAAAAGCAAATTAGCCCTTTTGATTTCAAATTTAATTTTATATATATTTAAAAATGTTTTTGGAAAACAACCTAAAAAAACAAATTATAGTAATCATCGATAATATTATAAATAATATTTAATACTAAGGGAAAATGTTCATTATCAAACAAATGAAAAAAGATTAGATAACAGTATATTCCGTATGATCCTGGTTTTGGTTTGTAGAAGTGCATTTATGTAGAGAAAAACTTACAGGTTATACATCAAATGTAGGCCTAGAAATTTGGATGATTTAAAAATTTTCTTTATCCATATTTTCTAAATGTCTTTTAACAAGCATACTACATTTGAAATAGGGAAACTAAGAAATGAAGATTTTTTAAATTATAAAATCATCTTTTGAAAGAATTTTTGTGGTTAAATTTAGTTTCTATAATGCTCTTATCTTAGAGGATTAACAGAACCCAGGTTTTATAGCTGAACATAGACTGAGTGACAAGGCCAAATGGCTCTTCCAATAAATGTCATGAGATTTGTCTGTCACAAAATAGACAAGGTTTTAGTGACTTCCCTAAGAGGCTGCCCCCAGCTCTGTGTCTCAGATTGGAAAGTTGGGTCAGCAGTTTCATTCAGTTACTGGTTATTGTGCAGTGAGAAGTTCTGTTATTAGTTAAGTATTTCATTCAGTGAGGCCTCTTTATAGTATATGATACTTCTAATGTATTTGAGCCAAATATTAAGGTCACTTTCTTGTTCCTCTTTATAGTATATAAAATGTTTTGGTTTTTCATTAGAAAAATGAGTCATTTGACATTTGTGTTGTTTTTATACAGCTGATGGAAAATGTCTGGTGTCGGTTGGTTTAGACGATTTTCACAGTATTGTGTTTTGGGACTGGAAAAAGGGAGAAAAGATAGCCACAACAAGGTAAGCTGCTGAGGTCTGGCACGTCCTGCTGATTGTTACACATCAGTATCTGTCAATAGTTTTCATTTTCTGGTAAGATTTCATCTTCAGACTCAGATGAAATTCACCTAGAAAGCTTTACACCCAAATGAAACACATTGCAACACTTCACGGTGCCAGCCCCGACCAAGAGCAGTTAATATTTGTTTCAGGGAATTGGAAAATGCTGAAATTTTTTTCCAGAGAGTTATTCATCACTTTGCTTTTAGTAATATATGCATTAACGATAGCAAAGCTTTTTCTGAGCAGTAAAAAAGCAGCTTTGCTCAGACTTGTGCCTTGCCCCTTGTTTTTCTACTGTCTTAGCATCTGGTGAAGGATTGTCAATGTCACTGGAGTCAGAAGTACCATTTGTCACGAGGCTGTGGCATGCTGGAAAGGAGGCCCCATCGTGTGCATCTGCCACTGCTTTCAAAGCAGGCAATTGTTGCCCTGATCTCCCCATCTTATAAATAGACTTTTCAAGACCTACTGCTGTTCACAGACCACCTGTCCTCCCTTACCCCAGCCACCTGCCCTGCTGAATCAGCCTGAAGTCTGAACGTTACTTTCCACTACTACTAGTACTGAGCTTAGCTGTTTGCCAGCTGTGGTCAGAGGTCAAAATAGTTGGCAGCGGTGGCCTAGCGATACAATTTGTTGCCTAAGGTGTGTTATCAGTGTACCTCTCTACTAGTTCTTCCCCGCATGAACCAACTTACTTTTTCTATTTTGCAATATAAAATCATTTTTATATTGATTTTATATTAACTAAAAGCAAATACTGGGGTCCAAAGCTTTTAGTTAATACTTCCCTCTACAATATTAAGTGGGTGGGGGGGGGAGGGAAAAAGGTGTTTTGTTTTGTTTTTTTGGCAATTTGATTTAGTGAATGAAGACCTACGAATTGCTGGAGACTCAGAGGAGACACAGATGGAGCTTTGATGACTCCAGCTGACTATCTTAAGAGAGAAAAAAACCATTTCTGGTGACTGCTATTGAAATGGAATTCTTGGCAGCAGATGGCAGCTCATACATCCGCCTGCCCAAGTGGTTTTTCTCTTGGTCTCTTTTTACTCTTCCAAACTGTTGTATCACTCTTTCCTAGTGCTCAGATGTAGCTCCTGGTCAGAACTCTTGCTTTCCTTCTAGACATATAAACTGAATTTTAGTTTAATATTTCTGGTAATATGCCATCTGCATTAATAGGTAATTTCAGGCAAAGCATATATCTGCATTTCGAAAGCAACAGAAATGCAATTTCCCTGCTAGAAAACCCTCTGCAACTATGAATGCCTGACCAGTTATATGCCAGAAACATAAATAGAAATGGAAGGAAGCAATATTTATTAATAGAAAAAAGTATATACCTGATATGCATGGTAGTGTTACTTTAATGAACACAAATTAACTTAACACTATATTATGTTAACACTATTTTTGGAATTGCTCCCAAGTTTTATGTCACATTCCCAAAACAGGACACCTGCAGAATTGCCCTCGGAGAACATTTTGCAATTGTAATATTAACCACTGCTCTTTCCAAAAAGGAATGTAAAGGATTGTTAAAGTTATTTGGAAGAACATTAGGTTTGAAATGATAAATAAATAATGAATATGTACATAAATATTTATATAATAATAATAATAAATTTTATATAATAAATAACCAGAAAAAAAAAACCCAATTCTATTATAACCTTAAGTTAGAGTGCTTAAGTAGATAAAAACTTTAAAAACAGACATGAAAGAAGTGACAAAGAAAAATAAGTACTACTTAACCGATGGTACTCACTGGCTTGCAGGAATCATCACAGCTCCTGAGAGGGCCGAATTTTCTCTCAGAGAATGGCTCACTCAGTGATACCCTTCGCTTTGCACGTCCATGTCTCAATCATTGCCAGCATTGTCACTAGGAAGGCTTAACAACGAACCCGCTTCTGACAAGTTGCATTGTTCTAGCAGGGAGATTGTTCTACAATGTGCCCATAGCTCAGGATGTGAGATTTCCCCAAGGGGGAGGGACACAGTTGGTAACCACGATGGCAGGTCCAGGGCTAATAATGTGTGCCACCTGCACAGTACTGCACTCTCAGAAGTTGTCCCTCCATTGTAAAAATATTTAAATGAACCTCCTTTTTATCAGCTCAGAAAAATTAGAGAAATTCAGAATTGGCACATAGAAACCTGATGATAAGATCTCTATGAGCCTTGACCCAATCTATCTGAACAATTTCTTTGCATTTTTGCTGATTTTCATGAATTCAGTTACATCCATTACCAATGAAATTTTTAGTCTTTTTTTCCTCTTAAATGTTCAGATTATGGTCTAATATATAAGTAACCCATTTAAAAACCAGGGTCAATCTTTATGGGCAGTAGTTAAGTGGCTTAATGGCAGCATCAATCCAGGTAGAAAAAATGAGATAATCAGGTGCTTTTATGCTCCTTTAATTGGAATTTTATTGCTCTGGGAACATGACTATGGGAGAGAATGACTATTATTGACCTGCTTCATCTCAGAAGTTTAAATAGTAGGGATCTTAGGTAAAATCTAGAGTTATCAAAGTGCCTAACAAGAATACTTCCAATGTTAATGTGAAACAGTTATGTTACTAGAAAGCGTAGGGACAAGCATAGGCCCGCAGAGAGTAGCAGGCACATAGAGCTTCAGAGCATGCATTCCTGCATTAGCTTTGTTGTTTGAGCCATTTTAGGCCCCTACCCTTGCACACATTTAGTAAATATCATAGAGTCTCCTGCACACCAAATCGGCACCTTTTCTTCTCACTGTTTAAGTGTGTATCTCTTTAAAAATAACAGGTATTAATCTTTTTTCTGTTTTCAAAATGATACCCCATCATTATAGAAAAGTTAGAAAGCATAGAAAAGTGCCGGGAAGAAAATGAAAATCATCTGTAATTCCACTACCCAGAAATAGCTGTGGCCAACATTGTAGCATATGTTCTTTAGTATATATTCTTCTAATATTTCTATCTGTTTTTATTCACATATGGGTTATTATACATACTGCTCTATAACTGGCTTTCTCCCCCCCCTCCCACTCAATAATATTTTATTTCATTGTCTTCTAATTTATGTTACCTGGATTATTCTGTATTATTATTCTATATAGTAACACAGTTTAAATATTTTTTGGAGATGAGGTGTAAATCAAACATGCATTCAGTCTTCTTGTAAGAGATACTTTCCCAAAGAAAGAGCAAACCAAATCACACATAGGACTTGGCCTCTATCAAATGAAAGAGCTCAGGATAGAAGATTCAGAAACCAGTTTCCCTGGCTAGCTGCCATTTGCTTCTAGAAGAGGCACATTCCTTCCTTCTTCCCCTGCGCTTGCTGATAGAGTTTAAATTTGGCCTCTGTGGTGGATTACTTACGACTCAGGCATGAAGAACTGTCCTGTATTAGGGCAATAGTACAGAGTCTTCTACATTCTTATTCTCGCACTTGAGGACCTGAAACTTTTTCCATTTTGTTTTCCTTATACGTGCAATTGTAGGCCACTACCCTATAGATTTAATAAGCATCTAAGTGGGGTCGGGGGGAGACCAGAGGAATCTAATGAATGTCCTTTATTTTGAAATGGATATTAATTAAACATTTATATGCCATCAGTTGTCAGTTTAGAACTTTAGCTACAATGGAAACAACATCGGTGTTTTTTGACCCTAAGAAATTAGGTGGAAACTAAAAAGTACTCTCAAAAGAGATTTTTCTATTTAAATGTTTGACACTGTACAAATACAAACAAACAATGCTCTTTTCTATCTAGGAAATGTAATATGTTATATCCGTTCTCAATTTTCATTTTGTTTTCTTTAGCATCTTCTCTCTAAAATATATCTTAGTGATTTGGAATCCATGGGGATTTTCCTCCAACCAAGAAATCCTTGGATGCTTATGGTTACCTGGTTCACTTCTCTTTATGTTAAGCACATTTTCTCTTATCCAAGCCATTTCCCTCTGTCCTAATTGCTCCTGATACATCCAGTGACATATCTTAGCCCTAGTGTTCCTGCTTTACTTTTGACTTTCAAAGAAACAGAGTTCAAAAATCAGTTCCTTCTTTCCTGCCTCTCGCTATAGTAGGGCCCACATAATGGGTATGGAGATGATCTGTTTTTTTTTGTTTGTTTGTTTTGGCTTTTAATTATTGAAATTTTCAGATTACACAAAAGTGGAGAAAATAGCATGATTAACTCCCATGTACCCATTGCCCAGCTGCAACATCCTACAAATGGAACAAATCTCTCCCCCCTCATTTTTTTTCTTTGACTTTCTCTTTTGCCACAATATTTTAAAGAAAATACAAGACATCATTTCATTCGACCTGTATATATTTCATTAGGTATTTCTAACTGAAAAGACATTTTGCAAACCACCATTCTATTATTGCAACTAACTAAAACAATAGTAATTTCTTACTTTCATCCATTACCCAAATCATAATCAAACATTTGTTATTGTTTCAAAGGTGAGAGTTAGTTTGTTCAAATCTGCATCCAAACAAGGCCCATGTATTGCATTTGGTCATTTGGTTATTATCTCTCTTAAGCCTTTTTTATTTTATAGTAGCACCCCCCCCACACACACACCTTTTTCATGCCATGAATGCATTTGAGGAACTGGGTCATTTGACCTACAGAATATTTCACATTCTAAACCTGACCGATTCTTGGAAACATTTTAGGAATTCTCCTGCATTTCCTGTAAAGGGTAGTTAGATCCAAAGGCTTGATTAGATTCACATTCAGATTTTTTTTAACACTGTTATTAATAAATCGCATACCATACAATTCACAATTTAAAGTATACAGTTCAGTAGTTTTTACCATATTTACAGAGTTGTGCAATCATCACCACTAACTGCAGAATACTTTCACCACCCCAGAAAGAAACCCCACACCCATTAGCATTAATCTATTTTGTCTCTATGGATTTTTGTATTCTGGATATTACATATAAATGGAATCATACTATATGATCTCTTTTGTGTTTGGTTTCTTTCATGTAGCATAATGTTTAAGGTTCATCTGCGTCATAGCCTATATCAGCACTTTATTCTTTTTTATTGCTGAATAATATTTCATTGTGTGGGTCTATACCACATTTTGTTTATTCATCCATCAGCTGCTATTTGGGTTGTTTCTACCTTTTGGCTACTACAAATAATGCTGCTATGAACATTTTTGTACAAGGTTTTGCATAAACATGTGTCTATTTCTCTTGGATATACACCTAGAGGTGGAATTGCTCGGTTATTTGGTAACTTTAGTTTAGCATTTGAGGCACTGTTGAAATATTTTTCTAAGGGACTATACCATTTTACATTTTCACCAGCAATGACTAAAGTCCCAATCTCTCCACATACTTAACAACTTTTATTATTGTCTGTCATTTTCCTTATAGCCATTATGGTGGGTGCAAAGTGATGACTAATGATTTTGAGCATCTTGTCATGTGCTTACTGTCTATTTGTATATCTCCTTTGTAGAAATATCTATTTAAATACCTTACCTATTTTTAGTAGGATTTTTTTTTATTATTGAGTTGTAAGAGTTTTTTAATATGTTCTGGATACAAGTTCATTATCATATATATGTTTTACAAATATTTTCTCCTACATGCAATTTTTTAGAAAGGAATACTTGAGATGTACTTTATTTTTCATCACATTAAAAGACATGTAATCAGTGGCATACTGGAAGTTGGGGGCAGCAAGAGTAGGGCTGTATTATCTGTAGAAGACTTTTTAAAGAATAAAAATAGCTAAAAGCCAGTTTGTTTTTTTTATTCCCATGAGCAAGCAATTCTAAACAATGTTAGGTATGGAATTTCTCTCTCCCAGGACACCCCCTTGGTACACTGCTCTCTGAAATATCTAGTTGTCTTACTCTTTAGTTAACTTAGTTATGGGTTCTAGTAATATCAACCCGATCCTTCCATTATAATGCTTACCATCAACACATCATCTAATGGTTGGCAGCACCCATTTATAACTATGGACTGAACTGATTAATTAGGAGTTGAAAATAATAATTTCTAATTCTATCATTCATTCTCCATATTAGCTAGAATTCTTCTATAAATAAGAATTCTCCCTCATCAACCACTTGGTTTCTCTAAAATATAATACACACAGAAAGTAGTCCTTTAATTGTTAGAGTTATTTTTCCTTTGTCTATAACTTGCAGATATTTTTCCCAGTTTGTCATTTGTCTTTTGATTTTGTTACGGTGGTTTTCATCATGAAAAAGGTTTTTAATTTGGTAAAAAGTTTTCAGTCTTTTAATGCTTCAAGACTTTGAATCATAGTTAGGAAAATACTGCCCATTCTCAGATTAAAAGGAAATCACTCATAATCTCTCCTAATCTGCTATAGCTTCCTCTTTACATTAGTCCTCTAAACCATTTGGAATTTATCTTAGTATCTATTATGAGCAACAGATCTAATTTTATCTTTTTTTTTCCATTTAGCTATCAGGGTGTCCAAACACCATTTTTTTTCCCCCTTTTAAACAGACATTGTTGGTTGGTTGGTTGGTTTGGTTTAGAACAATTTTAGGTTCATAGCAAAACTGAGCAGAAAGTACAGAACTCCTGTGTACTCCCTCCTCCTGCCACCCACAGCCCCTCCCGTATCACCACCACCAGAGTGGTACATAGTACAATAGATAAAGCTACATCAACGCATCATTATCACCTAAAGTCCACAGTTTACATTAGAGTTCATTCTTGGTTTTGTACATTCTACAAGGTTTGATAAATGTATAATGACTTCTGTCTACCATTATAGTATCATACAGAATAGTTTCACTGCTCTAAAAATCCTTTGTGCTCTGCCTATTTATCCCTGCCTCCTCTCTATTTTGGCAACCAGTAATCTTTTTACTGTCTCCCTAGATTTGCCTTTCTAGAGTGTTATATAGTTGGAATCATGCAGCATGTAGCCTTTTCAGATTAATTTTTTTCACTTACTAGTATCCACTGAAGTTTCCTCCATGTCTTTTTATGACTTGATAGCTCATTTCTTTTTAGCACTGAATAACATTCCATTGTCTGGATGTTCCAGTTTTTTTTTTTTTTTAATCCATTCACCAATGAAGGACATCTTTGTTGCTTCTAAGTTTTGGCAATTATGATTAAAGTTACTGTAAGCATCCATATGCAGACTTTTGTGTGGACATAGTTATTGACTCCTTTGGGTAAATATCAAACATAATTGCTGGATCACATAGTAAGAGTACAATTAATTTCATAAGAAACCACCAGTCTTCCAAAGTGGCTGTACCATTTTGTATTAGGAGTTGAAAATAATAATAATTTTGTATTCCCATCAGCAATGGATGGGAGTTCCTGTTGCTCCACATCCTCACCAACATTTGGTGACAAACGCCTTTTATTTTAAAAATTCATCTTTCCCCATTGATTTGAGACCTGTCCTTTTTTATATGCTACATTTCAATATGTATTCATGTCTTCTAGATTTTCTATTTTGCCATTGTTAAGTATTGTTATTTCATGCACCAATACCACACTGTTCGAATTATGAAGTCTTTATAAACTGTTTTAATATTTAAGAGAGCTACCCTTTTCACTTCGCTCTTCTTTCACAGAGTTAATTGGTCATTCCTCTTGGTTTATTCTTCCACAGGAACATTAAAATTAAAGTGTCTAACTCTAGATTAAATACAAATATCCAATATTCTTTTTGGAATCAAGTTGTATTTATAAATAAAGTTAGGGAGAATTGACGTCTCTATGATTGAGTTTTCCAACTCAAGAACATAGGATGTGTTCCTTTTTAAAAGTCTACTTTTTCTATCTTACAAATGTGTACATGTGTGTGGGGGGGTATTTTACTCAATTTATATATCAAACATTTCTTATTAAACTTATGCCATGATATATTTGTTGTGTATAGAGTCCTCTCTCCAATTATATTTTTAACTGGTTATTGAATATATTAAGATTATTCATTCCATATTTATTTTTATATACTGTAACTTTATTAAATTACCTTGTTTATAGTTTTACATTATTTTTTTAAAAATTTTTTTGACATATAATTATACCCTCTGGTAATAGAAATAG
This sequence comes from Rousettus aegyptiacus, assembly GCF_014176215.1. Lineage (NCBI taxonomy): Eukaryota > Metazoa > Chordata > Mammalia > Chiroptera > Pteropodidae > Rousettus > Rousettus aegyptiacus. The sequence goes on from NW_023416310.1 coordinate 34,165,901, forward strand.
TTTTACCTCTTCCATTCCAGCTCTCATGCCTTTACTTTTTAAAATCTTATCTAATTGCATTAATTAATATATTTAATACATTGTTAAATGGTAGTGGTAATAGTCTTGCTCTTGACTTCATTGGGAATTTAATTTAGTAAGAATCTGACTTTTGAGTTCACACAAACACATACACGCACACACACTACACAAATAAGCTACTATTCCAACACTTCCTGTTTTTAAAGAAAGTGGGATGACTCGCAACATTTCTGGAGAGCCAGTGTGTATATAGTTGGTCTTGAATGAATCTGAGTTTCTCACAGTCAAACAAGGAAGGGAAATTGCAACATCTAAGAGATAAGTCTGAAGCATCCATTAATTCCTACTTCATTAAATGTTGAGTGTTTTTAAGTTACCTTTTCAGCATCTGTGACTATAACCTAATTTTTCTCATTTATAGGATAAATTGTACTATTTATTTCCTTAATAATTAATCAGCCTCGCATTTGGTCATAATATATTATTTTTAATGTGTTATTGGATTCTCTTTGCTAATATTTAAGATTTTCAATATTCATAAGGGAGATTGGTCAGTCATGTTCTCTTTATTAATTGCCTTTTTTTACATAATGAAATATATGTCCTAAATCCCAAAGAAGACTGCCAAATAGTCCGTTAAGACTAGGAAATCCTTAGACTCTAATGTGTTGACTCACTAAAGAAGAAACATCCCTGGCACTATGGAATGCCAGGTCTACAGCTTCAGGTCTCCAATCAGTCCTCACTTTTACATTTGTCCTTCTGCCTCTTGGGTTATAAACCTACATTTCTGAATGCATAGTATCTAAAAGTGCCTTAAATCAATAGATAGTATCTTTTCTCTCGCCATGGATTCAAGCCAGGGGCTTCAATTTCTAATGAATAGATTTCTAGCTGAAGTACTGTTTAACGCAGAGGTATGACTTCCACAGTAAGAATATCCCATTTGAAGCTTCTCACTAATGCTATTGGTGTCTTCTCCCTCCTCCTGTATGAGACATCTGTATCCTGAGAATTACTCGGAATCCTCTGGTGTTGGCATTAATTTTATTTTATAGAGACATTCTGATCCATTTTAGATATTTCATTAGTTTATTTAAAACATAATTAAGTAGACTTTGGTAGCAATATTAGGGTAAGAAGAAGGGGCTCAAGTATGCAAAAAAAAAAAAGTCAAAGCTCATTAACATAGACCCTATGTATATTTTAAGTGAACTTCTAATTTAGTTGTCTTGTTGCATGTAGTCTAATGAAAGTTAGACCAAATGCTTGCTTTTAATAAAACTCTATATTATAACTTCTATCAAAACTAATTTATTTTCTTATTTGTCTCTAACAGAGGACATAAAGATAAAATATTTGTGGTAAAGTGTAACCCACACCATGTTGACAAACTGGTTACAGTTGGGATAAAGCACATCAAATTCTGGCAGCAAGCAGGTACTGTTGTTTGGGTTTATCATTATATGTTTGAGAGTTTGAAGAAAACCTTAACCGATACCTAGTCTATCTCTGCAATTGATAATTAAAATATTCCTAAAAGATATTCTCTTCCAAATTCACTTTAGACTGCCTAATATCTAAGCTGTGAAACTTAGAGCACTCTATATGATGCTATGCATATTCATCAATATCTAGAAAGCTTTGGAAAATATTTCACTGTGGAAATAATTATATTTAGTCATCTATTCTGAAAGCAGTAATTATGTTGGACTACTGAACAAGAAGTAAAATAATCACTTTGGTTGGGTGAATAGAATTTTCAGTATTATGAGAGTCCCTTTATTTATCACTGAATTTAGAAGATGAATTAAATCCTGACATTGCACACAGTAGGTGGTCAAAATAAATACTCATGAATTATAATGCTAATTATAATGAATAAATAAGCATGACAAAACATGGAACAGTATCTTATTCTTTTCATTAATAAACCACACCTGTTATTACAATCGTTTCTGAACTCAGTATCGGCTTTACTACCAAGCCCAATTTTATACCGGACAAAACAGAAATAAGCTATCATTCCAATGCTTTCTGACCTTAAAGAAAGGATGATGACACCCAGCACATCCGGAGAGCCAGCCTGTGTAGAATTATCTGGCATGAGTCTGGGTTTATCAGTGCTAGTCAGGAAGTGCTGGGAAGTGTGAACATCTACAGGCAAATCTGACGCACCTTCTCCTACACAATGATTTATTTTTCTCACTCCAAAGTTCCTGTGATAAAAATCAAGGCAAAACATATATAACATGTTTACATCTACATTCACAGCCAGTGCTGTTTCTGTTCTTTCGCTCAGCATTCATGAAGAGCGTCCTAGTTCTCCCAGGCACTTAGTCACTTCTTCCTCTGGCTGGCACAGAGCTCGCACTGAACCCACATTAGGTGCCTGTCTCATTGGACTGAGATGCATATAGAGGTTTCTCTCCAGCCAGGCCTTGAAAGCAGGAACTCTCTTTTCATCTTTATACCCCACCACTGATGACTGTGCCTGCCACAAAGTAGGGATTCAATAAACATTGAATTAATGCATGAATGAATGAGAAACCTTCTTATAATATTTTTGTTTGTGATACTTTTTGCTGTTTTCATACATCTTTCTGTATATACATAGTGTCGGTACACTGGGTTTTTCATTGAAGGTAGCCATTCTATATGTTCATAGAAGGTGTCACTTTTTAAAAAAGTAATAAATACTCTTGGTCTACTCCAGGTGGGGGCTTCACCTCTAAAAGAGGAATTTTCGGAAGTGTTGGAAAATGGGAAACAATGATGTGTGTTTCTTATGGGCGAATGGAAGATCTGGTGTTCTCAGGAGCAGCTACTGGCGATATTTTTATTTGGAAAGATATTCTTCTTCTAAAGACAGTGAAGGCTCATGATGGGCCTGTGTTTGCTATGTATGCGTTGGATAAGGTATGGCATATTTTTTTAGAATTCATTTTCCTCATCAGCTTTCTAAAATTATAAGTTAGTCTTAGGAATGCCCACATCAAGGGAATGTGTCTAAAACAGTACTATCTGAACTAGAAAGTGGTCGTCATGACTGTCTGTCAAGAGAAGACATGGAAGGGAGTACAGATATCTTTTAAATTTTCTCTTTCATTTATAATTTATGTTCAATTTCTCCCCACTTTTTTTCACACTTGTTCTTTTTGGCTCTCCTTTGCGCTCCATAAGAATTAGCACACGGATACCTGTAGACTCACAGTAGCGGACAAGTCCTGAGAAGTATTTCAGTATTATCCTTCCTCTTCAGTGGCACATGAGCAGAGACCTGGAAGTACCAAGTGATTAGATTACCTTCCCAGCCATCAATTTCACCAACAGTTATGTTGATAACCAGCTTGTTCCTTTGTAGACAGGTTCAGCTTAGACAAGAATGTTGGAGTGAAGTCTTTTCACCAGCTCAGTTCAAAGCTGTATAAACATCACAGAGGGTACTCAGAGAAACCTACATGGTATAGAAAAGGTGAGATGTTCCAGCTCAGGGAGACAGGAGAAAAATGGGATGAATTCCTCCTTCCTCTGACTTATGTTATATTCTGGTTCCCACACTGGGGAGGGGAATCTACTGATTCCACCCGATTTAAAGGTTAGTTTCATCATGTTAGTTTCATCTAGAAACACCCTTACACGCACAAGAAATATTTAATCTGAGCACCCTAGATTAGCTGGCCAATCAGATTGACACAAAACATTAACTATCACACTGGCCTTCTTTCCACTCAAGCACATCTTTATCTTGTTCTGTCCAGCTCCCCACGTGCCTTACAGATTTTTCTTTATAAAGATCACAATTACTTTCAGTCCTACTAAAACGCTTTCTTCAGTCAATTTTTCAGAAAATATCAATTTTGTATTCATTGCTAACTTCCTGGTGGGTATAAATTCATCTGTGCTCTTTGACTGCCAAAGAACTTAAGCCACCCAACTCACCTAAGCTTAGCCTCATTTTGCATGTCCCTGTTCGCAGGTAAATATGCCGATTCTACTACAGAAGTAGATTCTGGTTATACATGCAACTATATGGTTGTTTTGGTCGTTAAACTGTTTTATTATATGTGCAATTATATGATTTAGTTGTTAAGCTTTTTTTATTTTTTTTTTTAACTGGCAAACTTTTTTTTAGGTTAAACTGCAAATGTTAGAAAAGATTAAAACAATGCAGAATTTTTGTAGGCCCAGAAGTTAATGTGAGATAACTTGTGTAAACGTTTTTATGGCTTGGTAAATGAAGCTGACAAATCATGGGAAGAGACAAGAATATCACAGTATAACTGTCAGGTCCAGGAGGGCCCCATCCCTTACCCCCGTAGTGTGGGAACCAGACTCCCCCCTTACCTCTCATGTGGAAACTGGACCTTGCAACGTCCAGGTTGGCTGTTGGCAACAGCTACATGCTCACCTCCCATTTCACTCACCTTAGGGACTTTCCACCCTTCCCTGACAATTACCCTGCCAAAATACTCCCGCTGAAAAGCCCCATATAAGTTTCAGGTCCCCTTGTATTTGGGACTGACGCCATCTTCGGCTCAGCCTGGCTGTCACTCTGCTACAGTAAACCCTGCTAAACCCCTTCAGCTTTGTGTGTGCCTCCTTCGACAAACTTAACAATAGCATCCTGCATTTAAATTTAATCTGGGGATCGAATCTCCCTGGGTGCAAAACCCATAGTAAGGAAAAGAATAATGTAATAAACTTCAAAATATTATTTTCTTGTGCACATTATTAAAATGCAGTAAATTGAAAGTTTCTGAGAAAACAATGAATTAGTATTTTTCTTAAAGAAAAAAAGAGACTTTTCTAAGAACAGCTGGTATATATGATAAGTTGCCAGAAAAAAATACTAGTAAGGCCAAGAAATCATAAGCTTAGAACAAGAATAAAGATCACTGTTCAGTAAAAAATATCCAATATGTTAAGCTTTTTACTTTCCAGATTTTGTAAAAAGTCATTTGGATTTTAATTACTGTGGAAATGATTCTACTGAACAAATTAGCAGGATGGTTTTATATGAAGTGCCTAATTTACTCTTAATAATAAATAATGATGTTTTCTTCCAGAAGTAATTATTTAATTTAAAAATATTTAACAATCATTTTCATTGTAATATTAATTCTGATTCATTCAGTAGGAATATATGAGATAGCAAAAACTGCCAGGCTCTGAGGCTGGTCCTCTTCTGTCGAAACCCACTCTCTGGTCAGGGACTTGGCACAGAAACGGCCATCCACCATCCAGTGTACCAAAGTGCAATGGACACACAATGAGAATGTGCATAATTCTGCTAGAGGAGAAGGGGAGAGATGCTTCCAGGAAATGTCATAGTACTGTTATTTGTTATCATCATATTTTTTAGTCTCCTGTAATTAGGAAGAAAACACACACAAAGCTGTACCCAAGGGGGAATTCTGTTGGTGCTGGATGGGTAACTGGCTATTTTAATATGTGTGTAATTCTTCCTGTATGTGTCTTCACAGGGTTTTGTAACAGGTGGAAAGGACGGAATTGTGGAGCTCTGGGATGATATGTTTGAAAGATGCTTGAAGACTTATGCCATTAAAAGAGCAGCATTGTCCACTAGCTCTAAAGGTGCCACTCCCCAACATACAATAGAAATATTTTGGGATGGAGACAGTAATTCTGATGTTCTTGGGAAAAAAAAAAAAAAAAAAAACATGACCAAATCAATTCTTTCTTCCACATTCAGAGCTCTAGGCCCCTGGTAGAAACATCAAGGGTGATTGCCAAATGGAACTATAAAACAGAATTTGTGTAATAGTAAACCTTTTTTTGTTGTTGTTCTGCTAAATACATTTTTTCCCCTCAGGCTTGCTTTTGGAAGATAACCCTTCAATTCGTGCCATTACGTTGGGACATGGACATATCCTGGTGGGAACAAAAAATGGAGAGATCCTAGAAATTGATAAAAGTGGCCCAATGACGCTGCTCATTCAGGTACTGTGTTTGTTCATATTCTAAATCACAGTTCACATCAGAGCCAGGAGTAGGGTGAGGCGGAGGGGGAGTGGCGTTTAATGTGCAAAATTTAAGGAAGTATTGACTCTCAGAATTGTACAAATATTAATTACCTATAGCTGTGTAACAAATTGCCACAAACCCAGTAGCTTAAAACAGCACACATTTATTAACTTATGATTTTTGTGGGCCAGAAGTTTGAGCATGGCTTAGCTGAGTCCTCTGAGGTTCTGCAAGGCTGCAATGAGAGCCAGGCTGCAGTCTCATCTGATGCTGAACTGAAGGGTCTGTTTCCAAGGTCATTCGGGTTAGCAGAATTCAGATCCTTCTGGTTGTAGGACTGAGGACTTCCATTCCTTCTGGCTGTTTGCGAGAGGCCACCTTCAGCTCTGAGGCTGCCCACAATTCCTTGCCATAAAGGGTTCCCCAACTTGCCCCTTACTTCCTCAAATCCAGCAAGGGAGAGAGAAAAAATAGGCACTGAAGTCTTGCATAACATAATCATATCATCATGTACATGTAATCATAAACATCCATTACCTTTGTCATGTTTTATTGATTGAAAACAAGCCACAGGTCATGCCACACTCAAAGGAAGTTGATTATACAAGCATGTGACAACTAGGAGAATCATGAAGGTCACCTTAAGAGTTTTCTCATCCTCTGCTCCCCAATTCTTCATATTCCCACCCATTTAATCTTATTCCCTCTCCCAAGGTCTCCAAGAGCCTTATCCCATTACAGTATCTGTTCGGAGCCCATAATCTCATCATCTAAATCAAGTCCAGGTGTGCCTAAGACTCCTTAGATGTAGTTCCTCCAGGTCTGTCAATCTGTAAAACAATTTCTCTGTTCCACACACACCAAACATACAAGCACTTTAGATTTTGTGCTTCACTCTAGCCTCAGTCTTGATTTGCATAAACACATCACATACTCCTTACCCTCCTTCTGTCCTCAAGAATTATGTACAGGTAAATCAGATTAAAATAATTAACTCTAAACCCTCAAAGATCAAAGAAGTGATAAAATCTTACCCGAGGGTATGTGGAAGTGAGTCCGGCCCAATTTGGTGATGGATAGGACTTATTTATAGATGAAAGAGGCAGGGGAGGTGAGAGGTGTGTGTTCAGAAGGTGGACTGAAAGAATGGGCACTGATTATAAGCTTCAGGATTTCCATGTGTCCATTGGAGGAGCTTCACCCCCTTCCCCTGACTTGACTCATGCCTGTGAGCTCGCTGTGTTAGGGATGAATCCCACAATCCCACTGAGAGGGACCCTCTGATTGGCTACATCCTGGGAACAGGTCTCCACACAGGTGATGACTCAGAACACTATGTGGTTTAAAAAATGCATGTGCTCGAGTCCCGCTCTGGATATCTCACCATAAGAATCTATAAAAAGAAAAAAAAATTATAAAAAGAAAAAAAAATTCTTGTTAAAAACAAATCTTGAAGCTCAATGGCTGACTGCCGGGCAGCCAGATTGAGAACTATGCTGGACATGCGTCCTTGAAGTGTGACTTCTTTGTTCTCCAGCTGCTCATACTTTTGTCATTTTCTGCTAAACTAATTTATTTTTCTTTCTGGATGTGACTTATTTATTTTATTAAAAAAGTCTTTATTTCTTTATTTCAATTATAAAATTTGTCTTTTTAATTTATCACTGATTTTTTAAATCCCCAAATGCGTGGAACTTTAAATTGTTTTCATACATGCTATATTGCTAAATATTTTGTAAGATTTAAAAAATACTGTAAGATTTAAACTCTAAGTTTTCTAACTTTAAACTCAAAGTATTATGTTACAGTTGAGCCAATTTTGTTTAAATATGTTTTAAATTTGACAATAAAGGCTTTTCACTTTTTTGTTCTCTACAATTCTATTATATATTTTTTCTATTCTAATAATAAAAATAATCACAGGTACTATTTATTAAACACCTACTATGTGTCAGACAATACTATTGTACAAAATTTCTCATCTCTACAACAGATTCATTCAATTGAAATTGTTTTATTGATGAGCAGCCCCAACCCCAATAAACTGTCCACAGCCACATGCTAAGAACTGCAGAGCTGGGATTCAAACTTAGGTTTGTCAGATACTGAGCTCCTCTTTTGAACTCTAGCAGGCTGTTTTCTAAATGTCTCAGCAGGGAAACCGCAGGAAAGCAGTGCAGAATCATGGTCCCCTGAGCTCCGGGTGGGCGGTGGAACCGTCTTCTCTTCTTACATGTGTACCATTCATTTCCTTTATTCTCAGTCTCTCTCTCTTCTTCTGGTGTATCACTCATTTGCCTCTCCTGTCTACATAGAACTCAGTAGTTGAATTCAATCGATGTTTGTTGTTCTCCTGCTAAGATCTGCTCTGTGTCGTGTGCTGTGCATGGTGCAGTAGGACTTCCTGTGCTCTCGGGGCTCACAGTTCTGCTCTGAGATAGGGTAGACACTGAGTGAGAGTGAAGGGACAGTAGAGGCAGCGTGATTAAGACTATCAGCTACCCTGCTGTGGGACCATATCGGAACCACTTTCCCAGTTTCAAAAGCCTGGAGACCAATGTCACTTGGAATAGGTTGCTTACTTAAGAGAAGGATAGCTAGGTTGGGGGAGGAGAGAAGTGACACAAGGTAAGTTCTGACAATTTCCACTGTATATACTTTGAGTATAATCAATGCAATTATGCAACTGGGTATTATCACCTTTATGGGCGATCAGTAGCAAAGTAAGATCTCAAGCTCATTTCCTTGTGCCACTCAAGATTCTTTCAGCCTGCCTTGCTTACTGTCCATTCCTGTTATACAGGAATTAAAATAATTATATTCAGTTGACTATTTTTAAATCAGTATGTGAGCAGTGGTTTGAAAGGGTCTCAGAGCTCCACAACCTTGTCTTCAAGCAAAATGAACAAAGAACTCCAAACAGCTCCAGTTTTGGAGAGACATGGGGGGTGACCTCCTGACCCATACTCTGAGTGTCACCTTGGGAAGCATGAAGGGTGCTCCAAATCCAGTAAATCCAAAAACAGTATCTATACCCTTTAGCCCTTCTCAGATATTTAAATGTCAGCTGTATTTGGAACTTTATGCCTCCTGCCAAATTATTATTTTGCTCAAACAGCTTCCAGTTAAACAAGAATCATTCAATGTCTCTTTGGAAAGCCACCTGCTCCCTAAAGCATTCCAACTGCAAACACCTTTCAGATGCCTGTATATGGTCTTCCTTTTCGCTTTACTAAGCAAAGCTTTTTCGTAATTAGTCACCAAAAGCAGAAGTTCAGTAAACAGTCTAGTCTGTTTTATTGCTCTGTATACTAATCTGTTCTTTATATTGCTTTATTGAGCAGTAAGTTATTGAAATCAGATTCATTTTCTCCCTAATCATTCATTTTTAAATACTGTATTATTTCAGTTATTTTTCTAAGCCAGCTAAGTATGTTTTTGATAAGATGTAAGGATATGGAACTGGCCCAGTCCCTAGCAGGTACCTTTCAGTTGTCTAGTGTTTGCTGGATAGACCCATTTGTGAACAAATGCTGAACCCAGGGCGCTTGAAATGAAAATCCAGCTCTCTTTATTTTTGCTATACATTCAAAGGACTAAAACTGAATTAATATTGCTGTCCAATTCCTCTGACAAAGATAGGTGGTACCTGTATCTTTCAGAATGTGTTTTATTGAAGTGGTTTGTGTCGTTGCTGTGATCAAGCTGTTTTACAAAGAGGTACATGTATACTGTGTTTATTTGATATCAAATAATAGGATAAAATAAGGACACTTCATTATCCACCCAGAAGTTTCTAAATGAGAAGATGTTTGGCATCATGTAAACCAAATTTATATGTGATGAGTCCATATTTTGCTTTCCGCATGAATGCTTTCACATCATGTAGGCCCAGCTTTAGATTTGGGTTCAATGAAAAATGCCCTGCAATCGTTTTGGCTCAAGGAAGCTCAAATTGTGTTTGTTACTATTGGAGCCTTTTTGGACTACTCTTGGGCTGAATATGTAGCACAAGGCTGTCAAAGGGCAAGCTGAGAAGCATGAACCAAGTTGATGTTGTCCAATTTCCTCTCCCACAGGGGCACATGGAAGGAGAAGTGTGGGGGTTGGCAGCTCACCCTCTCCTGCCCATCTGTGCAACAGTGAGCGATGATAAAACCCTTCGCATCTGGGAATTATCCTCCCAGCACCGTATGCTGGCAGTACGGAAACTCAAAAAAGGTATGTGACATCACCTTACACATCTGTAAAAGTATTTACAAACAACAGAGTGTGTTGGATTCATTTTTCCATTCAACTAGTATTTAGTGAGAGCCCCCAAATATGCTAGACAATGGGAATTCAGTGTTTGCTACTATAGTCATAACCCAGCACCTGTAGAATTATTCCCCAAGGCTGACCTGATCCATTGGTGCCCAGCTCTGTGAGTCGCTTGATTTTCCTTGCACTGCACAGACATTTGCCACCTGGGGGCAATATGTCCTTCTCATTGGGAGCCGTGTGAGTCAGTTGAAATACATCAGCTTGTAAAGAGTGCTGTTTATCTTTATGTCTAACAGTCTCCAGAACTGACTTTATTACTGACAAAAAAAAAATCAGCTATACCAAAAAATCAAGGAAAGTGTAAATATGTACTGAACACCTAGATGCACTACAACTCAGAGGTATATCAAGATGTACAAATTTAGCAGACATTTATTCAGTAGCTTCTCTGTGTCAGGCACTGGGGATGGCAGAATGACTGGTCCCATCTCTAGTTTCAGAGTTAGACAAGATTTGAACAGAGTCCCAGCAACAGATGGTGCATTCATATTGAGTAATTTGAGGAGAGTCTGAAAACAGGACTATTTATAAAGGGGTAGGTAGGATGTTGAGAAATGACTGGGGACAGTGCAGTATTATGATGCTCTTAATGGCCAGGTACCATGTCCAGTCCTGGGCCTGAAGAGGCTGGAGGAAGGAGTGATTTTTGGAGTCTGCAGGTGAGCGCTGTGTGAGACAGAAGCCTGGCAGCAACTATAACCATTAGCCCAGAGATTCAGCCATATGCATTGACCTCGCAGAGAAGCAGTTAGGGGAATACATCTAGCCTCCCTCTCTCCCTTCTCCTGCCTGCGTTCTTCTTGCCCAAACGCAAACAGGAGCCAGAGGAACCCATCGAAGCAGTCTATACAGGCTAGGTTCAGATATAGAGCAGGTTCGAGAGTGGGTGTGGGGAGATAAAGCTATCTGGCACAAACAAACAAGGTACCACGGAGGCTCAGAGGAAGGCCTGCTGCCAGGAGTGGCTTCATCAAGGAAGACACATGAGATCTGAGACCCAAAGGATTTGCAGAAGTCCTTAAGGTGGGAAAGGATGAGATTGGGCTCTGGTGCTAAAGTATTTGTACTGGGCAGTTTTATAAGCAGAAACATGGGGACTGTGTTCTAAGGGGACGAAATAAAGGTGTCAGGATAGCAGCAGCAACAAGGATGGTGACTGATGTTGCCGTGCCAGCAACTGCGCTCACACTTTGAGTTTGGTCTTCATGGGATCCCAGCGAGTAAAGCCATTATTTTACCACCTAAAAATTTAGGGAACTGAGGCATAGAGAACTTAAGTCGCTTGCCCGAAGTCTTGCAGCTTGTAAATGATGAAACTCAATTCCAACCCGGGCAGTGCAGCTTCAGAGAGCCCACCTGTGGCCACTGCGTGATACTGCCGCCTCCTGGCATATTGCGTCTCTTTATACTGACTTCCCGGCCTTTGTAAGTGGTGAAGCCAGGACTCAAATCCAGCTCTGACTCCAGAGTCCATGCTCTTAACCACTACAAGATTGAATCATTTGGCCGCTGATTTATATTGAGGAAATGACAGACTGAGTCCTTATTGCACAGGACTTGAATGTCAGACAATGGACTTTATTCACTAGTTAAAAATTAGTTCAGAAAACACTACATTAGATAAGATGACCTTTCCACTGTCGTCCTGGTGTAATTATTGATGGCTTTCCTTCTCACTCTCAGAAGTGTCCTGGTTTATACAATAAATTGTATGGTTAACCTAATCTTGGTGACTCTCCTCAAGGGCAGGTTCCTCTTGGACCTGTACCATGCCTGACTCACTGTAAGTAAATAGCTGTTTGCTTAGTGAATGAATGAGTGAAGGAAGATAAAATTAAGAGAATTGATGTAAAGTTATTGAGATGGACAAAGCTTTCAGCGTACCGTGAATAGTGACCGAGGGGTGGTGTGTGTATGGAAGCTCAGCTTGGAATGCTTTAGTACAAGGTTGCATGCCTGTCCCACCACTGGGGCTGTGCTCACCTAGATCTCTCAGTGAGAGTGGGGAAAGAGGCATTCTCAAACAGGATTGCTAGGCGGCATACCCCCACAGAGTTCATACTCCTCGTTCAGACATGTCTCCCTGTCACCCTCCAAAGCAGAGGAAAACATTGCTCAGGCAGCACCGTCTCCTGTGATTAGTTTTACAGACACCTCTTTTAAGAGAATGCTGTGCATATTCCATTATTCCCATGACAGAAGAGGCAAGAACAAAATCTTTCACCTCTAGCATTATGTATTGTGATCCATGGATCTGAGAATCGGAGTGACTAGGTGTAGAGCAACAAGGTTCTCTAAAACAAGCTTTATGTGTAAGGCATGGTATAAAAAATAGTTTCTGGAAATTTTATTACATAGATCCTGTTCTTATATATTACTTCTTCTTGGGAGCAAAGATATTGGTTATGTTAATCTTTTGAAAACCCCAAGTATTCAGATGCCAAGAAATGAGTGGATACCCTCCAAGCAATTGAAAATGTATTTTTAACATTGTGATTATTGTGTTTGTGTTGGAGGGAAGAGTTGTTTTAAACTATGAAGTTTTAGTTCTTCTCATAAGTAGTGCTAAAGACAGTCATATGTCCATACATAACGCACATATGCAAGTGTCTCCATCTCTTCATTTGGTCATTTGACAGTAAAGTTATGGATAATAACAGTGTTCCCTGTGTATTCTTTTGCAGGTGGAAGATGCTGTGCCTTCTCCCCTGATGGGAAAGCCTTAGCAGTCGGCCTGAATGATGGGAGTTTCCTGGTCGTAAACGCTGACACTGTTGAAGACATGGTCTCCTTCCATCACAGAAAAGAAATGATCTCTGATATTAAATTTTCAAAAGGTAAAAATGACAGCAAAAACTTTTTTAAATGTATCGGGACAAAAAGTTACAATTGTGGACTATTTTCATTATTCTTGACCTTTTTCCCCACTTGAGAATACTAAGTTCCTGAAAGTAAATCCTTCTACAAAATGTTTTGATATTAACTGCATGTTTTTCTTTATAGATACAGGAAAATACCTTGCCGTGGCATCCCATGATAACTTTGTGGATATTTACAATGTACTTACAAGCAAAAGGGTTGGCATCTGTAAAGGTGCTTCTAGTTATATTACACATATCGACTGGGACTCTAGAGGTAAAGTATGTTGTGGCTTTAAACGCAATTTTTATTTAAAAAATCAGTGTCTATTCGCATATTGTTTCTAGAGAGAATAGCAGTTGAGTTATAAAGAAAAACAGAGGGGGGACCCCACCACAATATAAATGACTGTAATTTTATAACCTAAAAGCAGATACTATTAATATTTTTGAGTATTTTCCCATATTGTTGTTTTCGTTGTTGTTAACTCAAGCCGTTGAGTTTTAAGAGTGTTAAAGATGTGTATCGTGACTTCTGTTACCCTAGCAAGCTACCACTTCCCTTCGAGGTTCCATGTGCTGTGTCTTTGCCTTGTGTCTCCTCCTTATTGCTGTCCCTTTTCCTCCCGATGTTCTACCTCCCAGCGAACTGTCCAAGAAGTCTCAAGCAATTTCCATCCTCTAGCAGAAGCAGAAAGCTACCTTCAGCTCACCTAAAGTTTCTCTGCTTTCTTGAGCTCCCAATCTAGCCTCTAAGTCATGCTCACAAACACCGTGGGGATATGTCTGTTTGTTCATTTATTTAATCAATTTCACTTCGGCCATTTGCAAAGTCTTAAGCAAGAAAATGTGGAAGATCCAGAAGCGAGACATGGTTCCTACTCATTGCAGAGTTTATAATTTACTGAGGACAGACATGCTTGTACCTGAAGAATACAAGGGCACAAACTGGGGGAGGCACAGGAGTAAGACGTGGTGAGCAGAGGGGCTTGGCGTGGGCAAGTCAGCATTAAGCACCCAGGGTGGAGTGTCAGTGCTGTAGGGTAGGAGGACACTTTAAATCCCATTCTGGGAAATAGGCCGATGTTAGAGTCTGGAGCAGGCATTTAGGAAAGGGCAGGGTCCCCGCTCGCAGAGAAGTTTTAGTCCACTGTGATAGAAGAGCACCAAGGACAGTGGTGTATTCTGAGGAAGAGCTCCCAGGGGAATCAGGGAGCCTTTACAGAAAGAGTGACTTTTGAGATGGATCTTGAAGGATGAGCATAAATTCACTTGATGGCAAAACCTTCCAGGTTTAGAAGGAACACGGTATGCCAAGATGTGGAGGCGGAAGAGCAGGGTGATTAAGAAATAGTAATGCTGAGTGGCTGAGGGAAGGAGAAGGTGGCGGAACAGATAGAGACGAAATGTGAAGGAACTTTTACCTCACAAATGGAAGTTGAACACTGAACTTTATCCTACAGGCATTAGGTAATTCTAAGGAACTTGGGGTGGGGCATTTCCTACTATCTTAGGGAGGGTGAGTGAGCCTGGAGTTGGAAAGCAACTAAAATAAACCAAGAGAAAAGAGATCATTTCAGAGTTGCCAAAATATTTTATTTCGGGTGTTTCTTGAAGTAGTTGCCATAAACTGATCCTTCTGCCAAGGCAGGGCTTAAGTTGTAACTGTACTTGCTGCACTGGAATGAAGACTTTCAGCTTTACAACCTGCAAGCATTTTATACAATGCAATAGAGAGGAAGATAACATGCCCTTTATTGTAAGAGGCAAGCCCAGCGTGGACGAAGGGAGATCAGATAAGTCCCCTTTCATGTCAGGGCCATGGCAGACCCAGTGCCAAGAACTTAGGCTGGCACTTGTGATCAGGCAGGACACCAGCTGCTTGAGACTCATCTAGTAACCAGTGTGGTTGAGGGGGTGTGTGGATGCAGTGACTTCTCAACCCCCTTCTTGGATATTTTATTTATTTACTTGCTTATTTGTTTGTTTGTTTGATATAAATGGAGTACTTCATATAAATGGAGTCATATAGTATCTGTCTTTCTGTGACTGGCTTATTTCACTTTGCATAGTGTCCTCAAGATTCATTCAAGTTGTAACATGTGTCAGAATTTCTTTTCTTTTCAAGGCCAAATAATACTCCATTGTATGTATATACCACATTTTGTTTATTCATCCATCAGTGACTATTTGGGTTGCTTCCACCTTTTGGCTATTGTGAATGATGCTGCTATGAACATAGGTGTATAGTTTTTTTGAGTATAAACCCAGAATTGGAAATTCTGCATCAAATGATAATTCCATTTTTAGTTTTTTGAGGGCCCTCGCCGTACTGCCTTCCACAGAGACTGCAGCACCTCGCATTCCCACCAACAATGCGTGAGGGTCCCAGCTTCTCTCTATTCTTGCCAAATGCTTGGTGGTTTTCTGGGTTTTTGTTGTGGTTGGTTTTATAGCAGCAATCCTAGTGGGTGTGAGGTGGTTTCTCATTGTAATTTGATTCACATTTTGAGAGGATTTTTTTATTCTGTAAATGTATAAGCTCTGTGTTGGATGCTATAGGGATATAAAGAAGAGTAAGTCCCAGATGGAAAGAATAAGATCTTGGCCAAGATCAGTGGGTCGAAGCTGTGGGGAGGCCAGGTAAAGGTCTGTATGTAGGCCCTCAATGTGGTGTCATCACTCTGTAGAGAGAGGCAACCTCGCTATTTCTATAATTCTGCCCCAAATTGTTAGCATCTGTGGTCCAGCTAGTGCTCAGGATGATAGCAAAGACGCTGGGAGTAAGGAGGCTGAAGTCTTTGAAAAGCCACCTTGCCTCTGTCATAAGTGGCCCCTCAGTCAGATGAGAGGATCAGACCGAATGGTTTCTAGGACTGAGAAGAGAATAGAATACTTTTTATCTTGGAGGAGGAGTTATACCATCTGGAGATTAAGAGCAAGTGTGCCCGTGAATATTTCCTGGTTTATCTCCAGTTTCATTGCCATGAGATATGTCATTCTGACATTCTTATGCTCCTGATCTCTTAGCTACACAAATGCCTGACCTCGAGAATGTTCCAGGATGCCTCAAGACCAGTCTAGCTTTTCACAGTGGAGCCTCGAGGGTCTGCAAAGTGTAGAGAGTAAAATTTAGGAGCAGGAATCTGTTTTATTCCTTTGATCTTGTCAAAAATGGTGAACGGGTTTGCCAAGCCAGCTGGCACGTCAGGGGCGGGGAATAGCACAGCCTTCAGCCTTGGCAGCCTTTTGTGTCCATGGCAACCACAGGTCCTAGGAAAACCAAAAAGTGCATCAGTCCTTTGCAGAAACAACAGCTATCCATGAATGAAAGCTCTTGCATGGAATGCTTGAGAAAGAAAAATATACATGGAGAGCGATAAAATATGGAAGGATATTTTCTAGCTGCTTTTAGTTCATTTCTAGAAATATGAAGAATGTAAAACCTTTTAACAATTGAGCCCTAATAGGACATCTCATTCCCATTTTCACTGCAAATAGTCTGATACGTTTGATACATTTAGTACCAATTTTAGAATTGTTCTAACATGTAAATTATATAGCGGCTGGGCCGATGTGTGAGAATCATCTTGTGGACTGTAAAACTCTGTGCACATTCAAAATACATGATTTACTATACCTGCTTAGAAATGAGGACATCTGTCTCTTTCAATTCTCTTTTTCTGTGTGACTAGATATTTTTAGTGAATAGAAATATGAGGATTCTGAAAGAACAGGGTTACTATTATTCGGGGGTAAATCATACATGGATTATACAGACTTTGTGCTCCTTGTTTCTGCTCCTGCCCTCAGAATATTTCAGAAGTTATATGTTACACAGGAGCAGGCAGGGGGGAAAAAAGTGATGACCTAAATATTTCCTCTACACCTAAAACAAAAAAATAGTGTAAGAGAGCAGTAAAGAAAATTCGGGTGAAAAAACACACACCCATAATTCCACCTTTTTAACACAGGAATAGTTGGTTTTAAAAAAAAGTTCACATCATTGGTTGCAAGGAACAGGAACCTACTCAAGCCAGCTTAAATTTTAAAATAATAGTAAAAGATGAGTTTATTGGAAGAGCATAGGGCTATCTCATAGAATCCAGGAATAACAGGAAACAGCATCTCCCAAGGAACCAGCTTTAGGAATGAAATGGAAAAGGCCCAGAAACCAAGCGGGAAGTGCCTCTCCCCTCCTTTCCTGCTCTTAGGCAGCTCATTAAAGTGTCCACTGCTCCCCTTGGTCTGGTGTCTGCTTTTGGCCCCTCTTTGCACAGGCAGGCTTTCCCTAATTCTTTTGCACATGGCCCACTCTTCGTTGCCCCCAAATGCCACATTCAGTCCCAAAGTCCACATTTAATTCCAGCAAAATACCCACTGATTCAGCCTCCCAGATTCCAGTTTCCCAGGGAAAGAATTTGATTGTCCTGCCCAGTCTCTGGCCTGACGCCTTTTGGGTCATGTGGAGGGCAGTTCTGCGGGAAGGAGCATGGGCTAGGTAGGTCCCCACAGGTGTCTGTGGCTCTGTGGAGCACTTCTGGCACTTGTCTCTTGTGTTTAGATTTTCTAATATTCTTAAGTACTTCACTGAGCTATTTTAATAGTTTTTGGTTTGTTTTTCTAAGTAGAATATGATCTTTGAAACTGGTATAAAGTAAGTTGTTAGGTTTATTTGAGAATTACAATCCTTTGAGTTCTGTTAGGATGTTATGACCAAAAATCTTCTAAAATTAGCCATATTCAAGGAATGTTTTCTTTGAATCCTTTAATCCTTTTTCCACATCCTTCGTTATTCACAATCACACAAGAATCCTAAAAATATTTTTTGCAGATATATTTAGTTCATTGAAAAACTATTGGTTACTCATGTTTTTTATAGTGCTAAATAACCAAAGCTAATTTAATTCCCTTTTTTCTTTCCTCAGTTGTGTATGTTTAGCCATAAATGTGCCCGTTTCACAGGAAACATTTTTAAATTTACAGTCAAGGGCAAACCCCCCTCACCACCTTGTTATAACTCAGCAGATTAAAAACGATTCAGGTTTTCAGTTATGAAATGAGAGAACCTTGTTTTTAATTAGTCACTTAGAAATAGATCTGCAACTCCTGAAGGTTAGCCAAGCTAGGTTCCAGACCTAGGTGGTGCCCACTTAACCGGTAACGATTGTAATACAAACCACAAAGTTCTTATTTTGGTATTATTTTTTCAAAAAGGACATTACAAGACTCCTAGCTGTGAATAGTTATGGTAAAAGGAGGGGAGGAGACTGTTAGGTATAGATACGCTGAGTTAGCTGAGTTATTTGCGGGTGGGATATTAGGCTGTCTGAGATTTGCTTCAGAATAATTTGGGGTGAGAACCCGAGTGGAGGTTCAGGAACTACAGTTGGCCGTGTGCTGGTAACTGCTGAAACCGGACCTTGGGCACATGGGGGTTCTTTATACTATTCTTACTTTGGTAAGTGTTTGAAATTTTCCATAAATAAAAAAAAATGCTAAAAAAGTACTAGAAAGTACACTTTTTAAGTCATTTAAATTTCAAGCCATAAAGGATTATTGACATAGTAGAGGAGAATTAGGAAACCTAATCTTTTTCAACATTCATCAAAATGAAACCAAGACTATAATTTTACGTCAGACCAAAAGACTATTTTTGCTCAACATTTTGTTTTGGGAAAGTCTTGGATTTCTCTACAGATTTTCAAGTAAGATGGAGGAAGGGAGAGGGGAAAGAGCATTTACAGTTTGTTTTGTGTACCCTTGTTTTCATGTTTCTAACTCTAAAGGGCAAGTTTAGAATTTAGACCTGAGCAAATGCGAATGCTTGCAACAAGTTTCTCACATCCGAATTCATGATTCTTGCCAAAGCAGTTTACTTTTACTACATTTCGGTGCTAAGAGGCTACGGGGAAAAGAACAAAAAACAGATTTGGTCAGGCTTTGGAAAAATAGCTACTTTCATTACAACAGACTGAAGCATAGCAAGCTTGATTCTTCTATCCTTAAAGAATGTCCAAGGTCAGATTTTACAAGGTCCATATTCAAAAAGTCATAGCTTTGGAGTTTGTACCATGCCATGTAATTAACTGCCTCTACATACATTTCTGAATAATTCACCATATATTTAGTCAATTCATGAGACTTTGACTAAAATGAATCAAAATAGTTGCAGGCACTCTTATCACTTTATAATGAAAAGATACATGCAGAGTTTAATTATCTCTCTACTTTATTCTATCATAACAGGAAAATTATTGCAAGTTAATTCGGGTGCCAAAGAACAACTGTTTTTTGAAGCTCCAAGAGGCAAACGGCATATAATAAGACCTTCAGAGGTAACAGTCATACACTGATTTAACAAATATATTTCATGAAGATTTAATATGTGCATTTTAATAAAACCTATCAATTCTTATTCATTAATATGAGTTATGTTTAGTGTACCTTTATACCTGACCATTTCTTAAATCTGGTTGTTTAACCTGGTTTTATACTTTCTGAGGACGTACTAATTTACTGTATCACTGATGTAGCAATGCACACATGTAATTCTACCTAATTTTTCTGTGCCCGATGATATAGTGGCTAAGCTAACAATTTAGAAGCTTTCCATTCACCACGTTCTTTTGTGCAAAGTGTCTTGTAAACATAAATTTTTGAAACATAGTTTCCCAATATTTACTATGTGTAATAATAAACAATATCCTCTGCAATAATAAGACAAAAGATCTTTTAAAACAAAAACTATCCATGACTTGACCATCCTGATTTATCAACCTGCTTTTTTTCCATGTTTTCCTCATGTCCTTAGCTACACATATAATTTTTTAATTATTGAAATCAAAGCCTAGATAAAATTTTTGAATCCATGAGCTACCACTTTCCTGAAAGTTCAGTTGCACAGAGCTTCTATATAATTACCCTCATGGCCAAAAGATCATTGCCCGATAGAGCTCTAAGAATGTCCTCTTAGTCCCAGGAGACAAAATGACTCATTTATTTGCGATGTAACCCTTGATGAAAGAAAAGGAAGTTTTGCTTCCTTCGAGGAGAAATGGGGAAGAGTGCACTGCTGAGGGGTAACACCTGCTTCTCTCTTCAGTTTGCCAGTAACGTAAACTATCCCAGTATCGTAACGTAATCCCAGAGACATTTGGACACGTGCATGTTTATAATGTTTTCATAGTTTCTAAAGGAAGTACTTATGCAGTACTTAGGAAATCACAAGTTATTGTAGAGGATGGCATTGTATTAATGGGAATTATTAATGAGATCAATTGATTTCACCCCCCGATTCCAATTTATTTATCTCTGATCAGTCCTTATGTAGATACCTCATGTAGGGAGGTAGATGGGGCAAAAGGAGTCAAATATGTGGTGACAGAAAGACATCTAACTATGGGTGGTGAGAAAAATAAAGTAATAAATAAAGTAATAATTTATTGGGGGTAACATTGGTTAATAACATTATATAAGTTTCAGATATACGATTTTATAATACAACATCTATATACTTCACGGCGAGCTCACCACCCAAAGTCTAGTCTCCCTCCGTCAATATGTATTTTTCCCCCCTTGCCCTCTTCATTCTCCCTGCTCTCTCTGGTACCCACTGCACTGCCGTCTGTGTCCATGAGTTTGTCCTGGTTGTTCATTTGTTGCTTTCTGTTTTATACCCCCGCATCTGAATGAAATCATATGGTTCTTGTCCTTTTCTGCCTGACTTACTTCACTTAGCACGATACTCTCAAGATCCAACCATGTTGTCGCATATGGAGAAACATAGCCTTGAGTAAGGACATTTTTAATTATGTCATTCATTCACTGAACATCTGTTGAATGAGTCAGGCACTTCATATGCCCGTATTTTAATTTTCACAATAGCCTTGTGTGATAGTTGTCAGTTTCATTTTACATATAGAGAAATAAAGATTCCAAGAGATTAAGACCATGGAGCTACGATCCCAGTCTTGAAAGGTCTCTGTGTGACTCTACCGGAATTTCTTCTGTGTTTTTAAGCATCATTTTACATCACTTCACCCATATTTTCCCATCCCATTCTGGTGACCCAGAATAAGAATACTAAAAGTGCAATTTAATCAAATGATGAGAATGGGAGGTGAAGCCAACTTGAGACAGAAGAACAATTATTACATGGAATAATTTATGTAAGAGGGAAATTCATGCTATCAGCCTTCCTGAAATGCTAGGCTCTGGTTCTGAAGAGTTCATTTTCACTCTGTGGTGCACGTTTGTTATTCCAGAGGCTGAGCTCTGGTGCTGTGGCCTGGGGAGTCCCTGCAGCTCATGTCGCTTCAGCCTGGCCTCCCTGGTATTGCCACTCCTAGGAGCAGCAAAGAGGTAGCTCATGGTTTTCATCACCAGTATTGTCAGGCCCTTCAACTGGATATGAAGGATTTTGAAAATCTCCTTTTTAAAAGGTTTTTTAAAAAGAAACAGCCACAGTGAAACTAACAGAAAGCATACCCAGAATATAGTTAAATATGACAAATATTAAAATGTCAATTTAAATCCATCTGATGCAGCTCGGTGCAATTAAAGCAGCTCTATACTAGGAGGCCAGCTCTCTAGACCTTCACTTTCCTTCTGCTTCCTAAGTGTGTGGTGACTTGTGTGACTGTCTTCTCTGTGGGCTTCCAGAGTGGCCTTCTCTGGAAAATGGTGATCTGGCAAAGTGCTAAGGAAGAGACTGAGGACTCTCCTTCCTTCTATGTTTCAGCATTTTTAACAAGCTTAGTTACCCCTTTGGGGCTTTGTGGGTCAGAAGAGTCATTCTAAATGCTCTATTTCCAATGCAATTTCTGTAGCTTCTAACAAATTAGACATTTGCCCCCTCTCAGAGCACAGTGTCCAGATCTAAGGATATTCTGTTGGGGTGACTATATGATGAACAATCCCAGCTCACCCCACTTTCCTCCCAAGATAATGAGGCCAGGGAAGGTGCCACCCAGGGAGGCAGCATTGAGGATGAGTAGTGAGGGTCTCGGAAGTAGACTCTGAAACCTGGAAAGGAGGCAGTGACCAGAAAGCCTGCTTCTAGAAGCAGCAGGGGTGGTTCCCTTATCCTCTTCCTGTGGAGATCAGTGTAGAATGCCATAAGGATTGAGGAATCTCCACCGCCCCTCAAGAAGCTGAGGGAAGTGTGGGAACCATCTCAAGTCCCTGCAGTTTGTGGCCCTGCTCGCGGCACCCGAAGTTACCGGGCCAGTGCAGGTTTTTGGTTCCAGTTCTCTGTGTCTCCAGAAGACACATAGAATGTTAAATGAGAAGAAATCTGAAATGTTAAATTACAACTAGCACTGCCCCACATGACTGAAATCTTGGCTGCATCTTTATCTTGTTATTTCAAAGCAGCGACAGCTAGCAGAAGACAACAGCATTGAGGAGAGGTGTATTAGCTGTGTACAAAGCAGTAATCAAATCCAAAGGGAGTGGTCTGGCTTGTAATTTTAGCTATAGTCCTCTAATGATTTCTATGCTATTCTAAACAGTGCTTTAAAGTGCTTATCTAAAGAAACTATAGTGTCAAGATGTACTGGCAATTCTTAAATGAGAGTAAATGAGATGAAATCTTCCAAGAAGTCTGATACACAGTGCTATTATTGTTTATTGTTGCTGTTTTATTTTAAAAGACTCGATTTTTTTTTCAGCATTTAACCTATACAAATTGCAAACGTTCTGTCCATGAATTTTAGACAAAATAGTTTTAAAGAATAAAATTTATATTTATGGTAGTACCATATGAAGAGCTCTTCAGATTTTTTAAATAGTCTCTCTAGAGCATAAAGGTTATCAAGCTAGCTGCAGAATCTCATTACTCTTTTCTCCAAAAAGCCATCTTTAGAAAGTTATGTCTTGTAACTTTTTAAATCAGTTTGCTAGATGATCAGTCCCATTGATCAATCTAGATCAGAGGTTTCAGTTGGGAGCAATTTTTCCCCCTTCCCCAGAGACATTTGGTGATGTCTAGGACCAACTTGGGAAGGAGGTGCTACAGGCATCCAGTGGGTGGAAGACAAGGATGCTGCTAAACATATGACCATGCACAGGATGGCCCCTGACAACAAAGCCTAAAATGCCGATAGAGCTGGCACTGAAAAACTCTGCTCTGGTTTGTGGTTTATACAATGATAAATTGTATTTAGGTAAGAACTAAAAAAACTTTATTGTCAGATTTCCACAATTCGAAAATGTTCATCTTATATGGATATTTGACTGCAGTGTTGGTTTCTTAAGACAATGCATCTACCACTTTAAAAATGCAGCTTAGAACTTGTGTACCTCAGCACCCAACACAAATACCTGATGTTGGCAGTCATTTAGAACTATTTAGTCTTAAATTGTTTCATTTAGGCAAAAAAAAAAATCTCTAGGTTGTGCAAAAGTATATTAATTTTCTTTCCTCCTTTTTAAGATTGAGAAGATAGAGTGGGACACATGGACCTGTGTCCTGGGGCCCACCTGTGAGGGGATCTGGCCAGCACACAGTGACGTGACCGATGTAAACGCTGCCAGTCTCACCAAAGACTGCTCCCTTCTAGCCACTGGAGATGATTTTGGTTTCGTCAAGCTTTTTTCATATCCTGTCAAGGTAATATTGCATGTTTATTATATATGCTTGCTCAGTCATTAATAACCCAATATCTATTTTAAGTGGATTTTTAAGTATCGAAGGCATAAAGAATCAATATGGTTATCTACAGTATCATCATTCTTTACGCTATATAAAAACCTTCATGACATGATATTTACTAATTTGAGTCAGAATCTGGTGGCCTAGAATTTCTCCTCGAAAGGCCTTTAGTGGTCATTAAATCCAACATCTCACAAACTGCAGAGTAAAACTGTTCTTTACTACACTTTAGACTGATGTCTTTCAAACGTGTACTAGCACACTTCTCAAGATGAAGTTACCATTTCACAAAGCAGCCTGATTCATTTTTAAATAGCTTCAGTTGTTAAAATGTTTTGTTCTAGGACATGGTTCCATGGTATAGTGATTAGCACGTCTGCTTTACCCACAGAAGGTCCTGGGTTCATGTTCCCATGGAGCCATAGTCTGTGGTCTACAGCCATGCCACCCTGAACAAGCCTGATGTCTAATCTCAAAAGCTAAGCAAGGTTGGGCCTGGTTAGTACTTGGATGGGAGACCACCTAGGAAGACCAGGTGCTGTAGGCATTAATAATAATAATGTTTTTTTTTTAAGTTTTGTTCTATATTGAACAGAATTTTTTTCCTCTTTCACTAAAGTTCTACCTTCAGAATCATTATTGAGTAATTCTAGTTCGTTAACAGCCTTCATGTATAGGATCGTATTTGGCTCCCTGAAGTCTCATTCTCTCCAGCCTAAACATCTTCAGTTCCCTCAGCCATGCGACATGGTGTTTAGCTCTCCCTCCCTCTAAGCACATTCCATTCTATCAATTCCATTTTAAACAATCTAATCTGGAACTGAATTCAGTGCTTCAGATGTAATCTGACCAGATCAGGATACAGTAGGACTCTTATCTTCTTGTTTTAACTTTATATTTGTTTTAAAGCAAACTAAAAGGCATCAGTTTTTTGGGCTGCCACACTGCACAATCGAATCATAGATGTCACTGCCAAAAATGTTGAGGTTGTCCTCTATCTTGTACTCAAACAATTGACTTTCTAAACTCTGAGTACAAAACTTTATATTTGTGCCAAATAAGACTTATCTTGTTTATTTTATCTCATTGTTCCAAACTGTCGCCATCTTTTAAATACTTTTTGAAACATCACATTATTCTCTGATTTCACAAGTATGAGTTCTAAATCCTGGAAAGAAAACAAAATTTAGACTAGAACAACCAAACACCATCACCAGGAGCCCCCATTTAGTTTGACATTCTGTTTATTAATGCACACATGTCATTAGAGTTCCTCAGTAACAGACATTTATGTCTATCTGATTATGCCATCAGGGAGCTCATATTTCCCTCTCTCATTTAGCAAGACATCACTGAAGACTTGGCACATATCTCGCTAAAAGATAGATTAACTGTGTCTCTAGTATCTCTAATCCTGCCTTCTAACAAACCAGCCAGTAACAGACATGGGGATAGTTCACAGTGAACCCCTATTGCTGCCTAGTAATCGTTACTTCCTTTTCGTGTGCTTATCGATGTTTTGTGTAATAATTCACCCTAGCATTTTCCAAGGATTACATCAACTCGTGAATCAATATTTTGCTAGATTCTATTTGTTTTCCCTTTTGGATACTGGAACATTTTTATGTTTGGTGTCACCTCTCCTGATTTCTAAATTCCTCCACTATTACTGATCTTATTTCTGTGGTCACATTTGAAGGCACCTGTACTCAAGTACATGAGCTCTGTTTTGCCTTTCTGGTTTGAAGAGCATTCTCTTTAATAGAAGAAATAAGTAAATCTGCTTTCTGTTTGTCTTAAACCATCTGATCTAAAAGAAGTGTTCTTAACTTTTCTCTATTTTTCTTTCAGCCCTGTATACATGAAAACCTTTGTGATTGTCTTAGTTTTTGACTTTAACATTCCTGAAACGGTATTAAAGTTGTCTGTGCAAGACTTTTGAATTCATCCTTCGTTATTCGCTCCTCCTCTTGTCATTTGTACATAAAACAACCCACCAGTTCCCTCTGCAGCCACTTTGGTATCTTCAGACGCCTTCCTCTGTCCTTCATTTGTTAATATCATGTCAGAAAATAATTTTTGGTAGCCTTTTCTAAGATTCATTTCTAATTATATCCAGTCTTCCCTTCACTTTCAAAACCACCTGGTGGCCTTCTCTCAGTGATCTGTCACTTCACTGTCTCTTACCAGCTCTTGCTCTTTGATCAGAATTCAGTCTTATGTAGCAATTTTTCTTGCTACTTCTACATTTTTTTTTTTTTAAATGAGAGTGTCAGTAGGAAAAGTCAAGAAGTTAATGATGCCCAACTATTAGACTAAGGTTTTGGCAGATATCCAGATAGCTGAAATCCCCATACTGGTATTGTATCATGCTCCTGTGCTAGATTTATTGTTGATCCTGGAAATTCATCATCTGTGTACCTGGCCTGACCAGGTGTGCTATCTGTAGCAGTAATGTCAAGCTGTGTCCCGGAGTTCCAGGAGGTTCCTCAGGGTCCACCCCAGGAAACACAGTAGGGGCCAACTGAATGGGTTCTGGGGTCCCACCTCTGCTTCAATGAGAGCAACTCTGTTTTGTGTTTAATAAATTGACCTTCTATATAAGTTTTTTTCCAACATTTTGTTATAAAAATTTTTAAGCATACAGCTAAAGTGAAAGAATAATATAGTGAACTAGAACCCCATACTCAGAGTCTATAATTCAATGTAAATTATAGACATCAGGATACTTACTCCTAAATGACTCAGAATACATATCATTACCTAGAATCCAACATTAATTTATGGTATTTTTAAAGTAAAATTTATATGCAATTTAAATGCACAGGTATTAAGATTCCTTTTGATGAGCTTTGACAAACACATCTATGTAATTCAAATACCTATTAAGATATAAAACATTATCATCACCCCAGGAAACTTCCTTATGTTTCTTCTGGATCATTCTCTACCCCAATTCTAACCTCATGAAAAAAATATTTCATCGTTTTTCACCATAGGTTAGTTTTACCTGTTCCAGAATTTCACATAACTGGAATAATCAAGTACTGTTTTGTGTGTGGCTTCTTTCATTCAGATGATGTTTCTGTGATTTCTCCATTTTGTTGTGTGTAATAATAATCTCTTCCTTTTTATAGCTGAGTGGAATTCCATTGTATGAATATAACAGTTTATCCACACAGCTATTGATATAACATTTTTGGTCAAATCCTTGTGGGCATATATTTTCTTTTTCTTAAGTAAATACATAGGAGTAGAATTTCCGGGTCATAGGGAGAAATGTATATTTAACTTTTTAAGAAACTGCCAGACCTTTTTCCATTTTTCATTCCCGCCAAAAATGTAAGAGAGCTCCAGTTGCCAACATTCAGTGTTGTTAGACCTGTAAAATTTAGCCGCCCTAGGGAGAAGACAGTGTGAACTCATTGTGTTTGTAGTATGCATTTCCTTGATGACTAATGATTCTGAGCACTTTAAATTTGCTTATTTGCCATTTGTGAAGTGTTTGTACAAATCTTTTATCTACTATTTTAAGTTGGATTGTGTTATCTTTTTATTCTTGAATTTTACTGTGGAAGATTTGATTGAAGAAAAGATTTCATAATTTAAAGTATTCAAAAACCACTGGCCAATATAAACTCTTTTGATAGTATCACTTCTCTTCCTCATTTTTTAACCCGATTTTTCTTGCACACTTACCCTTCCAAATACGTAGGCTCGAGCTGATGAATATTTCCAGCAGTGTAGTTACACTCCTCCAATGCTCTGGGTGTGTTGGACAAAGTTCGCCTGTTCTAAACTATGCTCCCATCAAAATTCATATCTTGAATCCCTAACTCCCAATGTGATTGTATTTGGAGATAAAGTCTTTATAAAAATAATTAAGGCTAAATGAGGTCCTAAGAATGAGGCCCTGAACTGATAAGATTGGTGCCCTCGTAAGAGACACCAAAGAGCTCATTTTCTCTTTCTGCGCTTATGAGTGCACACGTACACACATACACAGAGGGCAGGGGGGAGGGCGGGGGAGATAGAGAGAGGGCAAAGGAGCCCACCATGAGAGCATCGTGTTCATAAGCCAGGAAGAGTGCTCTCACCAGGAATAGAATTGGCTGGCACCTTGATTTTAGACTCCCCAGCCTCCAGAACTGTGAGAAATAAATTTCTGTTGTTTAAGCCACCCAACATGTCATATTTTTTTATGGCAGCCCAGCTGGATTGATAGTACCCCATTACAGTATTCCAAGTATTGAGCTCCATTGAGTCAAGTCTTAGTGATAACTATGAAATTTTGTCACCACACAGCTCTCTCTGTGTTCAAAACTCAAGTCCTGTTTGTTAGACTCTAAGCTTGTGCCTTCTTCTTGGCCCTTTTTCCTGTTCTGTCCTCCTATGAGTTACTAGGCATCTCTTCCTGGCATTTTCCTTTCCATGACAATTATGGGTCTTTATATATTCAGTCTTACAGTTTAAAATATTTTCAATGAGGTCCTTAGTCCCCTGATAATCATATTGTTTCCATCCTCCACGAGATAGACTCTCTTTTGCCAGAGCCCACCCATTTTCCAATGCCTTAAACCATGGGCAATTCTGTCCTTTGACACCATCTGTGTAGCTAGCCTATTGCTTCTCACAGCCTCCCTTCCCTTCCAAAGCTGTGCCCTAACACTAGACTGAAGAAGTTAAAATGTCACCAGGTCATTTACATTTTTAAAACCCACCCTTAAGAGTCTTTCTCAGAATGTCAAAGGCTCAAGAGAGTGGTTCTTCAAAGAGGAGGCTCATATGGTAAAATTTTACGTACAGAGAAACCGTATGTGAAATGTGAATGTGGAGAGAGGGTGCACAGCTTGCATCAGATTCTCAGAAATTTCTCACCTAAAAGCGGTTAACAACCAGCACTCTGGAGACATATCCCAGACTCTCCATTCTTTCAGCACTCGGAGGAAGAGGAGAGTAGCGAGTCCTGATGGGTGTAGCAGAAATACACGATTTGGCATGATGATCCAGAAAGAGCCCATCCAACTGACTGTGCCAGGTCTTCAGGAGACTCCTTCCGTAGGCCCTATGAGAACCACCACACATCCTTGCCAGCCTCTTCCTCCTGGGGGAGCAGCTGGTTTCCTGGAACCTTCTAATAACTGTGAATTCCCTTTACCGTTCCTTGGAGCAGTGATCTTGCTTCCTATTCTGAGAATCTTGAGTTAACCTTGGCTGGAAGAACACTGGCTTTGTCAAATAGCTTCAGCGACTCAGAATTTTTCCCTTTCTCTTACTCCTTTGTGTCACTTTTTTCCCCTCTAGGAAGATTCTGATCACCTTAGGATATGTTTACTCCTAAACCTTTCTTTTTGGATTCTTTCTTCTATCCTGTCTAGAACCCTGTGCCCCTCATAGAAATAAGAGTACAGAGAGGCATATCTCAAGCTTTTTTACTTTCTCTCCCTCTCAAGAAACCGGCTTGCATTTGCAGCGTATACAATGACTTGGTTCCTGCTCCTAGCAGGAGGACCAGCAGGACACGTGGTTGCAGCCTCTGTGACTGTCCTCTTTGTTTTCATGTCTTCTGGACCTCACATGGTCACACAGTGGGTTTCCTTGAAAATCCTTATTTTGCTCTGCCTATTCCCTTAGCAAACTCGTGGCTCCAGAGGGCTTCCTGGAAATGCTGTCCACCTGTTTGCTTCCCTCACTTTTCTACAGCCAGTACTCTGCTGAGGAGTGGGCGGTTCCACTCTGCTGTCAGGCGGGGGTCAGCCAAACACAGAGAGAGCTCTACGGGGGAGTTCTAAAGTCACACGCCCTCCCACACCTGTCTCCTGCCGCATGCCTGTGGGGGTTTCAGGTTCTCCAGCACACCAGTCCAAAACCCTCTGGAAGCCTCTTGTCAATTATTGAATAAAGCTTTCATGTGGGACACTGATGGCACCCTCATGACCTCAGAAAGTACACGTGACTTCCCGCATTGCGTAAGGTATTCCCTGGGAGTTGCTGAGAGGGTGGAAAAACTCTCCTCCTCTAAATGGCTGCCGCGGAAGCTGTTTTTACCAGGCCGCAGCTCATGCGCCAGAAATGGAAGCTGGCTTCGGTGCCAGCGTCAGCTCCCACCACTTGCCAGGGTGGCCCCAGAGTGAACTGCTGACTCACATTTGCTCTCTCCCTTCCCCACCTGGGGATAAAGGCGGGGTGGCCTGGGCATGCCACACGGAAGAGCTTGCAGTAATTATCAATAAATTGGGTTCTATTTATTCATCCATGTTTGTTGAAAAGGAGCATATTTTGTTTTTTAATAAATCATTTGAGTGTTTCTAGCATTAGAAATTGTTTCCATGTCCATGGCAGAAACTGTTGTGTATGTTTTAAATCTTACTCGAGGCCTCAGGATCGAGAAGTCCCTTGCTGTTCTGTCATAGTCTGGGCTTTGGTACAAAAACCAGTGTGGGGAACGACTGGGAGAACAATGCTGATCTCAACGGTCAGCCAGACTCACAATCGGGAGTTTACACTAGAGACCCGCGGAGAATGCATATTCGATGTTTGAGAGGAATGGAAATAAACTTTTTAGACTTCCTTTTGCTTCCAGAAATAGGTTCTGTAGTCTAACATTTCATTCGTTTCCTCACATAGTATTGATTGAGCACCTACGATGAGCCAGGTAATGTTTTAGGGGTAAAAAAGAGATGTAGTCCCTGTCCTCATGGAGCTTACGTTCCAAAGAAATGTAAAAAAAATGCTGCATAAATAAACTGTTTCATTTGTGTCCAGTAGGAGCCACTCTAGAGAATAACATGGATGAAATAGTACAGAGACAGGAATAATGAGACTCCAACATGGGGTAATTGTCAGTTTCTGGTTTCACAGGGCCAGCATGCGAAGTTCAAGAAGTATGTGGGACACAGTGCACATGTCACCAACGTGAGATGGCTGCACAACGACTCTGTGCTGCTCACGGTAGGTGGCGCTGACACGGCCTTGATGATTTGGACCAGGGAGTTTGTGGGGACTCAAGAGAGCAAGCTGGTGGACAGTGAGGAGTCGGACACCGACGCAGAAGAGGATGGAGGTGAGCCCCGACTGCCACGCCCCAGCTGTGCCGCCTTTCCCGTCCCCTCCTGAGCCGCAGCAAACCGACTCCACTCCCCATCCCTCTCTGTTGTTCGAGGCTACGACAGTGACGTTGCTAGAGAAAAGGCCATCGATTACACTACCAAGATCTATGCTGTGAGCATCAGGGAAATGGAGGGCACCAAACCACACCAGCAGATGAAAGAAGTTTCAATGGAAGAAAGGTATGGTGTCGCCAGGTTTGTCTGCATACATTACACCTGATAACAAACTCATTTAAACCGGAGTGCATTTTCTTTGCCCTCAAAGTTACTACTTAAACTAGTCTTTTATGTATGTGTACATACAGTCTTCACCTGCACATAGGATTAAGTTGCGGGATGCCTCCTGTAGCCCTCAATAAATGGCAAAGGGTAGGTTGCACTTTGCTAAAGCTGTTTATGGAATGTGACTGGAATATACCTGAGGTTTGTTTGGATGAGGCTTTCCTTGCTGTCCTGAATGTGGTGGCTGATGGAGAGGATGCTGACTAGAGAGGTAGGAAGGAGGGCAGGCCTCTAAGGTCATGAAGAAATATTTGTGGGTTGAGAAAAATAATCTTTCATTCTAACCAGAGTCCGTGCATTACTCTGTATCACTTGCTGTACCTACTGTTACTATGTCTTCACCTGCCCAGATTTGTTCAGGTGTGTTTGGCGATTCCAGGCATAACGAATTTGATTTTGTTGTCTTGGATCCTCTGTGTAGAAGGAAGGTTACTGGTATTATTTTAGGCATTTTTGATGTGCTATTTATTATAAGTTATTACCGTAATTGATAAAATGTCTTACACTTTAAAATTTGTTGAAAAAAAGAAAACTCATGATTACTATTATTACTTAATTTACCATATTGATACTGGGGAGGATAAATATTGACTAAAAACTAATATCTAAAAAGAATTTCATAGGTCTCAATGATATTTAAGAATTCTCTGTGGGCTCTTCTCACTGACATGGGTTCAGCTGTCACAAGTCCCTTGGTCTCATGTGTATAATTGATGAGATTAAAGTTGGGTTTTTTTTTTTTTTTTTTTGCATTTAGCATGGATTTCTGCCTAATAATAACTATTCAATGAATATAATCTATCACCTTTTACTATTAGGTGGGTCTTTAGATAGAAAGAAATAAAATGTCTTTTATCCCTCCTGCTTCAGTTCAGTGCCAAATGTTAAAATAAACTTGATAAATAGGGGTGTGCTACAGGCAGGAAGATTGCAAAAAAAATCCAATGCCAAAAAACCTTAATTCTTCCCTAGCATCTTTGTTAGATATTACTATCGAAGGTTCAGAGTCCTCTTTTTTCTATAGTAGTCTGTAAATTATAATTTATTTTGCTTTCAACATAGGTTTTTAGTGTCCTCAAAAAAATAATTTTAAAAGACCTCATTCTAAAAATAAAGGAAAAAAACCCCATCTGCACAAAAGTGCATGGATAACCCTCCTACTTAAATCGTTTACTCTAAGAAAACATTTGGCCTAAATTAAACATTCTTTTAAAAAGAAATTACTTAACCTTTTCAATTTCACATACCATTATGTAATGAGTTGACTTGGCTATTATTCCAAGGTGTTTTGTGGCTGATTTATACAACCAGTAAGTACTTCACTTCATCATACTGTGATTTGGACTGGCCACTGAGATGTAGAAATGTAAACAAATTCCTAATTCCAAACACTATAGCTAGTTTCTAACCTAAACTGAGGCTCATCTGAACCTTTCTTGGTCCTGGTGTCTCTTCGGGAAGGTCTGTAAAAATCTCACGCTTCTCAATTTAGGAACAACTGGGAGACAAGTAGTAGAGAGGACCCTAAGAAGAATTTTTAATCTTAAGAATTTTGAAGCTACTTCATCTTCTTCAACATGCCAGAGTAGGAACTTATTCATAGCATACACAGGATTGTTTTTTATTTTTCAAGACAAAATGCTTCACGGTATTATGAGATATAGGGGAAGTTATTTTAGTACTTTACTGGCATTTTAGAAAATAATTCACACCAGGGTGTAGTGAAGAAAACAATTTTAAGATAAATACAGGGTCCAGAGAATAATTAAGCCCTTTCTATAGATAGCAAAGTCTTTGCTAAATTAAAAAGCCTTGACAGCATCAGTTCCCCCAGGGGGCTGTAACCAGAGAGCAGGATGCCAGCTGCACAGCATGCTGGGAGCAAAGCAGGACCACACCAGGAAGGAGTGAGCGGGGAAGGAGCAGGAAGTGGTGTCTGAGTTAGCAGCCTCATGGGTGCAAATCCTACTCAAAACCAAGAACAAGGAATCTCCACTAGTCCTTGTCAGTAATTTTAGGGAAGTTTAACCTCAGAGATAGGACTGTAGGCAGCTTCTGAACTGCAGAAGAGACAGAACCGAGATGGGGAGAGAACAGTTCTGGCAGGAAGATTTGAGTCCCATATCAAGTGACACCAGGCAAGGCAGAGCCTTCAGAAATTTTGTGAGAAAGCAGGATGAGAACGGGAAGTTGGGGCAGGAGCCCCTGAGAAAGGGAGGACTCTTAACAATAAGTGAGGCAGACAGCTTACCTGAGTCCTCACGTGGGTACAAAATGGGTTACGTGGACTCCAGTGTCCTGAGCATGAAGGAGAGGTAGAGACAGAAAAATACTGGAGATCTCAGACATCAGGAACATGAGGCCAGGCAGCACCCAGGTTCTCTCTGGGAATATTCCGACTGTCAACCTTGATGCTGCTTCCTTGACTGCTTCAAACCTTGCTGATTGGTCAGGCAGAGGGTCTCCTGGACCTTCCCTTTATTGTTGCTTCGTGTATATACCCGCAGGTACCTGCCTATACCTGGGTGCCTTTTCTAAACATCTGTGCCAAGACATGCACCCATAAGACTAATGGGAGATAAATAGATGAGGGTCACAAGAGATAGGAACTTTGAACACCCACTCTGTGCAGGGAGCTATTTTGCCTTTTACCAATGTTTCAGGCAGTTCTACCTTCAGTTTAAATTCCCCTCTACCTTAGAAACCATGAGACGAGTGTGGCATCTGTCATATTGTGAACCATGCCTTGAAGGCAGTTGAACATTTTACATCAATTATTTTTTTAAGCAACTGAATTCCTAATTGCTAAAACTTAAGGCGTCATAGATTATTTCTAATGCAACTTTATTATTTGATTTTAAAATAGCTGTGAAGCTTTCAATTGTGCTTCTTTATACAATTTCCAACACCTTGTGAGTTCTTATTCTTCAGAAGACATTTGATCTCCAATTCCAATCTTTTCAAAAAGGGGAAAGCTGAGAGTAACTTGTAATTGCTCTCAAAGGAATACTGGGTGAATCCCACAAACATATAATTCCTTCCAAGTGTTTATCGAGTGTCCTGGTCACCCACTTCCGTTTTGCTCTAGCGTGCTGGGGAGCCTGCCTTTGTCACCCCGGCACACTTGTCCGGCCTATTCCCAGACCTTGGTCAGCCTGTGAGCATTCCTGCTGCTTGTGGATGAGCAACGTCACTAAAATCTTTTCCAGTGTTGAGAATCCTTGTTTTCAGACCTCATTTAGACACTTGGGGCTGCCCTACAGTGCTCTCCTTCATCCCCCGCTGACTCTATCTAATTTGGGTCTAGAACAATTCTCTAAGCCTCTCCTGCCTCTTCAGCTCCCAGCTTCCAGCCACCTCTTCCCCTTGCCCTCAACTTTTGACTTCATCTTTTACTTTGCCATTTTTTTAATCATAATTTAATAACTGTTTTGCCCATCTGCAAACTTAAATTTATTATTGAGTAAATATTTTAAAAGTCAGGACATTCCTTTTGAGAAAAAAAAAAGAGATAAAACACAGTTTTTCAGAGCAATGTGAGAAACAAAATCCTTACCATCATCACAGCACAAGAAATGGTACAAAAATCCTATGTTCTGACTTTGGTAAAAACAATTTTTTTCACAAGCTCATCAGGGAACAAAATCCTTAAAGTTCGTTCAGTACCAGATTACTAGAGTCACCTATAAAATTATGAATTTTCAATACATTATCAGGGTCATACCTCGTTTATATATCATTTTTTGATTTTTAAGGTAGGGTGTTTACTTTTAAGCGGGTCACCCAGTGCAAACTGGCCTAAGCAAAGAAACCCATTGGCTCACACACCTGAAATCCAGGAATACAGTGACTTCAGGTGTCACGTGGTATGGGAACGCAAATCTTACTGCCAGAACTCTGTTCTCTTTCCATCTCAGTTTTGCTTTCTCTGGGTTATTACAATTTTTCAAGTAGAAAAATGGCTGGAGTACCTGGATCTTATAGTCTCTGTGGTTCAAAATCAGCAGGGAAAAACTGCCTCTGATTTCACAAGGCCCCACAAATGTCTTATGATGTACTATTTGCTCTGGCAGGTCATGTTGAGTCCATCACTATGACCTAAGGTATATTAACCTTTGACAATTTATAGACCAGCAGCAATGGACTCAACAGGAAATGTCTGCTATACTCCACCCTTTTGTCGTCACATACATGCTCTTAAAATGCTCCAAATTAAACTATCCCACATATGATTGAAAACGTAATTAGCCCCTCCCCAAAGAGAGACATCCCAGCATCTCAATCATTATTGTATCCAGCCCCACATCCAGAATCTCAGGGAGTTATAAAGTCTTCCTGTCCAGGTCCAGGTAAATCTTCTCAGGTGCCGTGGCTAATAATGTTAACCACCATAACACACCCAATAGACAGTGATGAAGACAGGATAGACGAGGATAATTGTTTTAAACTACCACTTGGAAGGAGGGAGAGGTGAAATATACAGTGGTCACTGGTCCATGCCCATATCACCCTCAGCAGGACAATCAAGGATTCTTATCCTTGCCATGTGCATCTTTTGCACAACTGGACAGTAATATGAATGTTGGAAGATGCCAACAGTCAGGGCATGTAAAGGTTTTATTTGTTGTTATGGCAAAAGATACAGACACTTGTGGAAGTGAAAACATAATGTAAGAGGTAACACAATATCCTTTTTGAGGACCAGCTTCCCTAGTCTCCCAAATGCCTACTGAGATGTAGACGATGTCCCTGTGGAGTAAAGATTCTGCCAGGCACAAAAACTTTATCATTCTCATCTTCCCATCTTCCTGTGAATTCCTCTCAGACTCTTAGAAATACTCTGTGCTTGGCCAGCCCCTAGATGTCCATGAGCAGTGTACATAGTAAGATGGGAAGGGGAAGGTCAACTTTTAGGGACATCTCCCCCAAGAGGCCCAAGTTTCAGGTCAGTCCAAATTCCATTTTTATCAATTGTCCTCTGGCCTAAGATTTGGCATTTCATAGCATCAACTTAAAAGGAAGAATATTTTTTATATTTCCAACTGATAACTTTAATTTTCAAGAAGGTGAAGGCATATTAATTAAACAATTGACATTTTAAAAAATAACTCATTTTTCATTCCTTCTAACCTCATTTCTAATGACAAACTGAGTACCAGTTAAGTGATTACTAGTGGTATATATTCCTTTTTTAAAGTATAGTTTAAATTGTTTATTTCTTGAAGTAATAGTATGACCTTCTTTAGGTTCAACTGATTGCAACGAATGGTTTGTCGTCATTGTTTCATGTTTAAATCGTCACTAGTTTTTAGCAGAACTTTCTTTGGGTTGATGTATGTGGCTTTGTGACAATACCACTCACTGCGTATTTCGGAAATTGTCCTTGTGTTTTGAGAAGAGGTCCCACACTCCACTTCGGTTTTCCTGTCCCTGCAGGCACACTAGTTTGTTCCCCATAACCACTAGGGGTTGCTTAAATTATTAGAGACCTAATAGAAAAAAACAACAACAATAACTTCTGTTAAGACCCTGAGTTTATGTTGATTTTTAAATTTAGCTCCTTGTTATGCCTTGTTTTTACAGGCATTTTGTTTTTTGCTGTCTTCGGTGTACCATATTGTATGTTGTATTTCAGAACATTACATTGAATAGTGTTGTCTAAAACTTCAGAAATCTTTCTCATTTCTGGTTTTGATTCTCGGTGCAAGCTCCCTAAAAGTGACTTCAAAGTATACAAAAATATAGGACACAGAGTACCTTAGGTAGAATTTCATAAAATCGGTAGACAGGAAAAGAAATAACTTAAGTCTTTCAAGTTTAGCCCGAGCTCTCTGTGCCAGTTGTGGCCCCAAGAACAACAACAAAAAGCGATACTCCGAAAGGCAGTAATTTGGGGAGAGCCTAATGAAGGAACTCTTAACAAACTTTTGAGCAGGATTAAGAGAAACAACAGGGATAGGGCGGCACCTTGGGGACAGCATTAGCTGGAAACCATCACCATGCGGAATCTGAAGAGGCAGGGGAGAAAGCTGTTGCCAAAAGTGGAGAACATAGCTGTAGGAGTGGACCTTTTCAGGGAGCTGAACCCTGAGGGGGAGGACTGAAGGTAACCAACTGGAGTCCCAGCAAGGAAGTGTCAGGGAAATAAATGCCCAGTTGCATTCTCCTCTCACCTTGTCCACCATCTGGAGCCTCTTTGAGTTGCATCCAGTCAGAAGCTGAAGGGCCAGAGTCCATTGACACAGTTCTGCAGTGGCCGGCCTGGAGGGCACAGAGCAGGAGGGGAAGGGTGGAGAGGAGATGTGGAAGGGCACTCGGAAAATTTCCAGCTCATTCTCATTAAATTTTTTTTCTGATAAAAACTGATGTTGTTACCACCGAAAAGAACCTCAGGCCATTTCAATGTTAAACAGTAATCACTATCATTTGTAAACACCTTTGAATATATATAGGTATGTAATACCAGTATCATAACAGAGTTGTATACAGGCATTAAAGATGCCAGTAAAGGCAGACAAATCAATATCAAGAATCATTAGACATTTAAAACTTTACCCAGGCTAAATGGAACAGTTTAGATGAACCATAGCTTCTATACCACTGTCTGGGGGTGCCACAAGAATCACCTTATAAAAGACACTAGTACACTAAAAATTAAAACTTTTTTAATTGAAATGAAATTTTATATTCACATTGCATGTCGATATTCCCAAATATTTTTTAAATAATGTTTAAACATCTTTGGCCCATCTCCAGAGGTTTTTATTTTCACCTTAAGAAAATAAAACAGAAATTAGAAACTTACAACTATAGACGTGTTTAGTGTCACTATCCAATGAATCATGAATCATGCAACCCCAATTTTGCCTTTCTATTAACTGCATGATCACCACAGAGGCGAATCACAAAGGCATATTTTTTAAAATTTATGAATAGGATCTAATAATATCTCCAAGCATGGACCGTGCTCTTTTATTAAAAATCTAAACGAGCTGACCCACTGCCATTGGTTTTTCTAGTAGGACCTGGTGGGGCCACGGATGATAATTTATTTTTAAATGTCTACTTTTTGGCCCATTTGTCCTCGTCTCCTCACCAAACTGCTTAGATTAGCCATCTGCTTGGGGAATGGTAACAATGGAGATTTTTATTTGATATATTCGGTTGGAACCTCGAACTTGTGTTCAGACAAAAACTTAAATTTATCATATAAGATACAAAATAAATACGAATTGAACTATTTTTTGTGGAAGTTGGCTAGTAAATATTCACTAACTTCTATTTCTCTGAGTGAATGCCGTAGTTAGCACAAAGACCATTTTCTCAGAGCCCCTGAGTCAGCAGCCTGTATCTCTCAAGGTCCTTTATTAACAGGTGCTCAGGCTTGCAGTTTTTGGCTATCTGGGGATGAATAATAGAATATAGGACTTAACGCTTTCTGTTTCTACCCATCTTTGTAACATTATTTATTCTAGCATTTTCCACTTTTTACTAAAAGGAGAGGTTCAGACTTTCCCCTCAGCCCCTGTCTTCTCACCACAGAAGCTGCATAACTTATGGCCACAACTCAAAACTCAAAACCGAGCAGATACATATTTTTTGTTTCCTCAGAAAGACCTTGGGCTTGCTGGAGCCTCTTCTGCTTATCTCAGATAGGGAAGGTCATCTTTCTCTTTTTAAAAAAAAGCCTAAAGTAGAAAAGTTAGTTTTTAACACTTAAATCATATTGTTTAATGTAGTTTGCTTTTGAATTATGAAAAAAATGTAGAAATTATGATATATGTAGTTTTAGTCATCAATTTATTAGATATATTTAGATATTCAGCATATTTACCTGGCCACGTAACATGTATATACACAACCATCTTCTAGAAGGAAGTTTCAAGAAATAATTCTTTTATACAATCAAGTTTTGTGTCTTAATTAAATGCCACTTGGTTTCCAGAAATGGGGTCCCTGAACAATTAGAAAATCATATTTTAAAATTTCTGTCCTTTAATGTTTTTTTTCCTAAGTGACAAAGTTACAAGCTGCCTGTAAGGGGAAATGTTCAGTGCACATATTTTAAAGTAGAAATACTCATAGCTAAATTTTTTTTTTTTGCTTAAAATAATTGCTCACCTTAGCCATTTTTAAAGCAAAGGTTAGTTAGCGATAGTTTTATATCGACTTTGTTATTATTACCATTATCTCTCCAACATTTGAACCCTTTGGCATCTTCATTTCCCGTTGTATTTTTTTAGTTCTGTAATCTCTGACTTTTTAAAAAAGTGTTAGCCCAGTGAGAATCAAAGCCAAACTAGCTCCTTTGTATTTCTTCTTTTATATAAAACCTCAGCAGGTATCCAGTGATTACCTGGAAAATGGCTGGCTGAATCCAGCAATGGCTCATGGGGGGCGGGGGGAGGGGAAGGTTTCTTGGCATTAATTTCACTTCTGACACCAATCTGCTTGGTTATCAGAATAGGACAGTGATATGAATGATGGAAAGATGACAACACAAAAGTTAGACATTGTAATGTTTCTTAATTTTAGAGTATATGAAAAGCTATAGATATGGTTACTTAAGGCAGGAGCCGACAGCATTTCCTCAGGCAGTGTTATGATATCCTAAATTCCCAGAGGACCCCCAATGAAGCAGACCAGGGTGGTCCCCTCATATGAGAATTTACCGGTCCTTGCACTAAATGACCTCAAAATTCCTCTCTAGCAGTAGAATTTTCCAAACTTTTTCTTAAACTACGTTTAGGGCTGAATCAGGAAGGCCCTAAAGTTTATCTTCTCCTAGTATCCTATATTCTTTTTCAATTGATTTGTACAGATTTATGAACTTAAGCGAAAAGAAAGTCCTATAAAGAAAACTGTACACCATAGATTTATAAAGAAATGTTATAGGGGTTTGTTTGTTTCAGCTCCCAAATTAATAGGGTTTTTTTTTTAATCCTTAAGATTTAATTCTTAAACCTTTCCCCTTAAAAAATATGGGAAAAGTTTAATATTGGTTTCTTAATATGAGTCTGTAGCATCAAGATATTTAAAGTTTCACTGAATTGAAAACTTATGAGACTCAGTACATTGAGGATCGACACTGTGTCTTACCATGGCTTCTACCATGTGCCTAATCCAGTGTCTTGTAGAGTACACAGTCAACAAATATTTCTTGAATGAGTAGATGAACGTTGAATTTACTTAGCATGCTTCTCTTAATGTTTAAATAAATTAATCTGTCCCCAAAATGGCCTATAAATCCATTCTTTGTCAATAACTTTTACCTTCCTTTTGTTATCCCCTTCGGGTGGCTTTCTCTTTGTGGGAGATGGCATGACCCCATGTAGAATCTGGTGATGCCCCAACTGGCTGTGGGACTGCTCTTGGTTAACTGATTTTATAATCTCATACCATCTGTCCATTAGGAATTAAAATGTTTTGTTTTTTTGGCTTAAATCTATTTAACCCAAGGCAAAAACAACTGAAAATAAAATTCTGTGTTATTGTAGCCATCACACCTATTTTTACATGCAAATCTTCTTTGTTGGCAGATTTACAATGAAACAAAGAACATGCTCACAGGTGATATTGTAAAAATATGAGAAAGGTTTAGATAACTGTCCCTGAATCAAAACAAACCACCATCTATAGCTAATCCCAAGTTTTTCTTCTAAATATTTATGCTATGTTTAGGGACAGAAATCTGCTGCGAGAACCTGCCCCAGTTTTTAAAAAAGTGCTTTATTTAATCAGTAAATTTACATTTCAAGTTTTCCTGTGGCACAATGAGCATGAGGAAGTGGACAGCGCTCCCCACCATGGTGATATCAAGGAATAGCATGGCCCGGCTCCCCTGGCATCTTCCGCAGCTCCACAGGCCTCACAGACGCCCTTTGTCATCGTTAATCAATAGCTGCTGTATGAGTTTGTATTGTCAGTTGCTAGGAACTGACAATCTTACTTGCAGGTACTGATGAATTTTCCAGACTGAGATCTGTCAAAACTGCTGCATCCTATTTTGACACTTGTCCCAATAAATAGGAACCTCTAATTCTGCATTTCAATCCCATTTGTGATGATAGAGTGACCTTACATAACCTACAAGTTAGTACAGAGACACACAGTTGCATATATGTTGTGTATAAGTGAAGCTCAAACCTTACCCTGGGAGAGTGATTGCTCATGTGTAGGGTGAACAGAGAGGGAGTATCTTTACTCCTCCAGAGCATTTCTAGGCTAAATCTTTCTTCCCTCCATCCCTTGATTCAATGAGAATTCTACACTCAAAGCTCACCCGAGCAGGTAGAATGTAGCAAGGTGGAAGGAACTGAAGTTATAATATCTATTAAACCCTGAAACACTGAAATTAATCATTTAACAGGCCTATCGTTTAGCTATGTAGCTCCACCAAAAGCTGAATAATTTTTAAAGGGAGTTTAATGCTACCATCATAAATGATTTTTTAATTCAAATCTCTTGATATTCTATGTTGTTTAAAGCAAAGTAATGTTGTCCACATAATGGATACTTTTAGGAATTAAACCTGCCATTCATTAGAGAATAGTTTGTTTGTTTTTTAGAACAAAGAATGTCCCAGGACATAAAAATCCAGAAGTAAAGTGCTCTAAAGTTATTTTTTAAAAAAGATTAATACACCTAGGAAATCATCCTCCTACAGTGTAATCAGTTACTTCAAACCCACGCAGAGAGATTGCATCAAAAGGGAATGTCTCTTAGAAGACAGTGGCAGAGTTGTCTGATTGTTTTAATCAAGTCTCTGAACATCTCTCAGATCTCCATTTGGAGGAGGCGAATGCTACCAGGGTCATTTACCCTGCCTCTTTCTACTGTTGTGTGGTGGCGATGTGGTAACTGAGGTATTTGCAGAAGCAGTTGTTAGGGTGCACAGTTTGTGCCCCTTGAGATATGGTGGATTAGGGTGCTTTTGTGTGTGTGTTTAAAGTAGTATTGGCATGCTCTTTAACGAGCCCCACCTCATTCCTTTGAATTTTATGCCATGTTTTACCATCTTCTACTCCTCCCTCTTCCTTACATTTATCAACATCCTGTCTCTGAGGGATTCAGCTAGTAGTCAACTGGCTGATCACAGCTGCTGTCGTGCTGTGGGTGACATTGTTATCCACAGTCCCTCTCTCCCTCAGTGACTTGACCTTCTCTCTTCTAGTCTCATTCTCAGTGCACCTGATCTTCATCTTAAGACATCAGTGCCTAGACACCTCCAATTTTTTTTTTTTTTTTTTTTTGGCTCATCAGCTCTCTCTTGTCCACGTTTCTTTTGTCTGCCTAAATGTCACTGTTCCAGACTCGTTGATTCTTCACCCATATGTTATTTCCCCTACAATTTTCAGACTAGAAAATTATATTGGTGTGATCAGAGTCTGTGTTGCCCGCTGCACAAGGACCTTCTTCACTGTTCATTCATTTTCATTCTTGTCTTTGGTTGGCTCCCTCTGCCACCCTCTCAGTTGTCAGACAAATTTTTGTCCCTTCCTCAATCTTCCGTCCAAACCCTACCCCCTTTACTCCTGGCAGATGCCTTTCCTGCCCTCCTTCACCAAGAAAACAGAAGCCACTGGACATGAACTATATCTTGGTACTTGGTACTTGCTCCTCTGTCTTCCTTTCCATCGTCCACCCCACATAAATCATTCACCTCCCTCCTTCTCTTCTTAGAGGAAGTGAGTCCCTCCTATTCAAGGCTGGTGCTTGGACTTTAGCCTCCTATTCATCTATGTTTCTTCATCATCTCCTGTGTCATTCCCCCATAGCTCAATCAATGTCCTCAGCCAAGAAACACATTCCAGTCTTTCTCATCCTCACCTGGCTCTCTTCAGGGGGGAAAAAAAAAAAAATACTTCGACTTATCTTATACACTTACATACATATTGCCAACCTTTCCCTTCGTCTTTCCCCTCTCATCCAGGCTTTACCAAGCCTCTCCTTCACTCTCAAGCCCATTCCATCTGTCTTCTGCCCTGCCATTCTGACGGCCTGGTGACTTCCTCATTCCCAAATCCAACCTACTCTCCTCTGTCTCGTTAAAACGAAGAACTGTTTCTTCTGGAGTAGCATTGTCCAATAGAAATATAGTGCAAGCCGCATATGTTATTTTTCTAGTAGCCACATTAAAGAAGTTAAAAGAGATGGTGAAATTAATTTTAATGTGTTTTTTAACCCAATATATTTTAAAATGTTATTTTAACATGTAATCAATATAAAAATTATTAATAAGTTCTATATTATTATTTTTTAATTAGTTTTAGTAGGTCTTCAAAATCTAGTGTATAATTTCCAGCTGTAGCACATCTTAATTTGAACTGGCCACAACTTAAGTGCTCAGGAGCCACATGCGTCCAGCGGCTACCATACCGGACAGTGAAGTTAGACATTCTTCTCTCACTTCCCTTTTGGAAACAATCTCTCCTGGACCCTCCCCTGCCTCTCCAATCATTTCTTCTCAGTGTCCCATCTCTGTTTCCTCTTCCAGCCTCTCACATGCTTTTGGTTCTCAGGGTTTCGCCTTTGGCCTTTCTTCCTTTTTACCCTACACCTTCCTCTTGATGAATCTCAAATATTCCACCAACTAGGGGATGATTCCCAGTCACATCTCCCAGTCCCACTTCTCGGCTGAACTTCCAGCCAGTGTGGCCAGCCCACAGATGGCCAAAGTTTGACATGCCAAAGTTGAACTCATCGTCTTTCATCTTAGACCTCCTCCTGTTTCAGCCAGTGGTACCATCATCCACCCAGACACCCAAGCAGAAAACTGGTACTGCACTGGAATTGTTCTTCCCTCTTTCTTTACTAGAGCTAAACAGTTACAAAGACTTTACCCACATTTCTTTAAATAGTCACTCATTTCTGTCTCCACAACTACTGCATTGGCCAAAATCTTCATTGTCCACCTCCACCCCTTGGATTACTGCAGCGGCCTCTTCAGCAGCCTGCCCACCTTACTCATGGTTGCCTCCACCGCGTCCTTTATGACCTCAAGTTTTCACCCAAATAAATTAACATTCACTTAAAATGGCCACGTCTGGAACTATATCTCCC
This sequence comes from Rousettus aegyptiacus, assembly GCF_014176215.1. Taxonomy (NCBI): domain Eukaryota; kingdom Metazoa; phylum Chordata; class Mammalia; order Chiroptera; family Pteropodidae; genus Rousettus; species Rousettus aegyptiacus. The sequence goes on from NW_023416310.1 coordinate 34,210,201, forward strand.
AGGGGGGGTTGTGTTATAGGCTTCAGTCGAGCATTTTCGAGGTGGCGGGCTTCTCTCGGGGCGTCCAGTCATTGTCCTGCCTGACTCCCTTCCTTCCACGCCACTTTACCACTGAGCAACTCTACCGATGATGCTGAAAGACGCAGGAATACAGTTAACAGAATCCAGTTCTTCTTGTTTTGATAATAGAGAACCCACATGGCTTTGAAGACTTTTCTGAAACCTGCACTTATCCTAGAGGGCATCAATTCTTAATATCTCAATCTCTCTCTTAGAAATCTTTGAAAATCTGATTAAAACATGCCCTCTGCCCCCCCCCCCCCCAGAAAAATGTACATGTGCAAACACAGTTTGGCACAAATGTCACGGGGTTCACTGAAGCCCTGAAGCCCATCCATGGGGTAAGAGATCTTGTTTGAAGACAATTCTAAAATAGTCTGCAGATCATCTGATTCTCACCTAAAACCTGGATCAAGAGTAGTTTGGTTTCCCAAGATATTTTGAAAACTCTTGGAGCATTTTATAGCACATTTTGGAATCTACAAAAAAAACTACGTTTCCTCCAAGGACACTTTGAACAGTGTCTGACAACATTAAAAACAATTTCAAACTTGTGTTTCTTGGCGAAATGTAGCTGAGTTTCTCCACACGCACAGCCATCTTTATAGAAGCTGCTTGGAATGACTTTTTCACTGGCTTTCCGAGCTGTACGAGTTGGCTGTCATGCTGCGCTCATCTGGGGTTGTGACTGATTTTCATAACCACCTCAGTCATTTTGGAAGCTTCCCGAGAGCCTTGGCTCTGAACCCTCTATTACACATCTCGGGTCATCATGTGCTCTGCTCCACCCCCTGCTCTTCAGCTCCAGGAGAGTGGATTGGATTTGGGAGTTAGGAAACAGCCCAGCACCCCAGAAGGAGGCAAGAATGGGCAAATCCCTGGGCCCTGGCCAGCCTTGGCAGCCTTTTGTGGGTTGAGAACCTATATCAGGGTGACACTCTACACATCTCCAAGTGAGTCTAAGCTTTCTCTTCAGCAGCCTAACTGCTGGACAGTGGGGTTACAGCAGGGACTGACCATCCATGTTCCTTCTCTGCCACAGAATGTGCCATTTCCATAGGGGACATGTGGGTACAGGGTAGTCACTCTACACACAAGTGTGGAGTGGGTCTCCAGCAGCCTGCAGCTAACACTGGGCAAGAAGAGGGCTACCTCGTTACTTAACTCCCAGTCACATGCTTGAGATCGCAGGCCTCTGCTTGGCTTTCCTGCCCCCACCCCCTCTTCCTTGGCAAATCTTCTCTCCTCTCTCTCCAACCTCAAGCCTGACCATTGTCCTCTCTCTTAATTATACAATTTGTTTACTCTCTTGCCAGGCTCCTTCCTTAAGTTTCTTGCCCAATGGAAATTCTCTGTTCCTTTGTTTACCTGAATCTTCAAAGCCCCACTTGCCCCCAGGAAGCCCCTTTCTTCGTCAACCTCCAATCCCCACCCCTTCACCTTCCCAGCTCTTAACTCTTCTGAATCTCCTTGCTGTTTCCCAATTGTACTCAGTTTTCCTCGCTCTCCCATCCTGTGTGCCAGCTAGGAACGACCAGCTATGAAGAGTTTATTGGACTGAAAAGTGAGTGAATGTTCTCGTGTAGTCTACTCTTTCTCACCTCAGCAAAGCTTTTCAGAGTCACGTTTCCAGTAGAATCTGGATCTGGAAGAATTTCGATTCCCTGAAAAATGCTAAACCTCCAGCGTTTGGCTGTATTTGAACTTTTGGGCAGTCCCTCTCATGTCTGATGTTACAAACACTGTTTATAGATGCCTGGAAAGAAGCCTTTAATGCTTGTATTGTGTTTTAACTTGCTTTCCTTTGGAGGCAGGGAATTGTCAAGTAAGTATTCATAGCACTCTGCAAAAGCCCAGGTGTTTGATGAGCATCCAGTACTAAGTGTTCATGCAGAATCCACAGCCGCGAAGGGTCTATACTTATAACCCGCTGAATTTGCCACAATGCAGGTTTCTTCCTTTTGCCCCTCTCATCTTTAGTTTTGAAGCAATACAGCTGTTAACGTATGCTTGTGAAATACGAAAGAAACATTCTGAGATTGCTTTACTTTTCAGTTTTTGACTGAAAATCAAGGTGAAAAAAGCATTGGATCACCTCTACGTATATATGTGTATATATATATATACAATCTTGTGTATATATTAATACACAGTGTCTGTGCTTGTATGCATCCTCTATATCCACTGTATAATATGTGACATATTATACAACCTACGTGTACCCTGGAAACAAGCCCTGCATTTAATCTCAAATTCTGCCTTACGAACCATGCTGTAGTCCTAGCGTCCCCCCACCCCCTTGCTCCCTTCTCAGACCTTGGCTGGCTTTTGTCATACACTTAAACATTCTAAGGTGAAAGAAGAAACCCACGGATTTCATTTGCAAGTCCCACTAAAACAGAAGAAAGAGCAGATATCCTGGGAAGTGATAATCAGTCTGAAGGAAGTATCCGGTCGTGAGAACTGGCATGTCCCCGGCCTCCCAGTTTTGCTCAATTTGGCCGCAGTGATCTCAGCTGGGGGTTTGCAGAGATGTGCTTTCTCTCTGCCCCTTTTTCGGTGGTGATTATAATGTCATTTGGTCCAGTGATCACTTATGATTACATAACATGTTGTGACTGAAGAGTTTCTGAGAAAATAAAGGTACCTTGTTTTACCCCAGCACAAAAATGCAAGCCGTTCCAGCAGACAAGCTGCCCTACCAAGAAACACTGGCAGTTATTAGGCTAAATTATGAGTTGAACTTGATTCGGAAACAAAGCATCCATTGTGCATAACTACCAGCAACATCCAGGAGGATATGATTGTTCTTCTGACAACAAGTTTCTCCCCAGCACATTCTAAAATAAGCAGAGTCCCCAGGCGCATTCACAAAATCATGGACAGTGTTCGGGAAGCATTGACAAGGCTTCCTTTTTTCTCCCTATTCTGTAGGCGCTTTAGTGCAGAGTTTGCCCAGAGACGCCAGGGTATGAGCTTTCTGAATTTGTAGACTGGTGCACTCTTTCATTTCTGTTTTAGTTCTTTGCTGGCATGCTCGGGAAGCATGGTTTGTGCCACACAGGAATGTCTGTTCACTTGGAAAATGCTTGTGCATGAATGAGGTGCTTGCTAACGCGGCTCTAAACTGTACTAAGTTTCTCACTTGGCTTTGTTTGCTGCTTACAAGGGGATCAAGGTAATCCTTTCTCTTTGCATAACCCAAGAGAAATAACTGATGGATTTGGAACATGCGGCGGGGGCTGGGGCAGGTCTCCTCTACCCATCCCAGGTTTCCTAAACTCCCAGAAGTCGATGTAAGGGAACCCCATGTTACCCAAAACTGGCTGACTCATATGAGAACCCATGAAGGCTTACCCATTGTGAAGTCTCTTAATTAAATGTCAAGGCCCAGATCACTGCAACTGAGAAGGAAAAGCAACCTACAGTATGACAGTAGCTAGCAGTTTAGCAGGGGCTGTAACCTGGAGGGATAGGGCACAGTGGGAGTTCTTTCTGTCTTTTATCCCTTTGCTTCCTACTGTCCCTTTTGGGCAGCAGCAATGACCTGGGCACATGGCCGTCAGGGCCCGTTCCCAAGCCTAGCTTATAAGTACCGCTTCCCACCATGCCGTGGTCTTTCCCTGCCTAATTTTGAACAATGTTGACAAGCACAGCTTTTTCCTTCTTGTGCTTAGGCTCCTCTTTGGTTTTAAGACCAGCCCCTCTGGCTCGCGTGTTCTTCCTGGCTGTCAGGAGGAAGGGACTGGTTCCTCATGACCACGGCTTATGTGTGGTGGGGAAGCCCACCTCGGTGCCTGTTAATCCAGGCCCAACTATGCAGGACCCGTAATGTCAGAAGCAACTTTTCTTGCCAGGGCAGGGGGGAGAGGAGCAGGACAGAAGAAACCCAGATGGAGGGTCCTCTGAGTGGGGAAGGGGAGAGATGGGAGCCTGGTGCCGGCCTCAGCTGACCATGCTGGGCAAGCAATCTTGCTGTTTTTTGTTCATCGCTGTGCTGTTTCTGGCCACTCTCCGTTCCAGACCGCCTGTTAGCAGAGCAGCACCCCAGCCTGAGAAACTCCAGAAGAACAACATCACCAAAAAAAAGAAACTGGTGGAGGTGAGCAGGTTAAACTGTTTTGCTTTTAGTCTGATATTGATGTTCTTAGGCCTGGTGACATCACCATCCACATGTCCCACAGAGGCCTTCGCATGAACCTGAGTGGATCTGATGGCTCTCATTCCCTCTCCCTTCTGCATAGCATTGTGTCCCCTGTCCCAGTGACCAAAATCATATCCGCTGGGTCACATTCCTTCGGCCCTGCCACTGGGTCCTATCAGTGCTAACTCAAAAATATCTCATGTCCTTCAAACCTGGCTTCTTCCCATGGCTAGTGCCACTCACAGGGAGAGAGAGGGGGGGAGAGGAGAGCACGAACTTATTTGCTGTCTCTAATGTCCGTGCAGTTACCATGTGCTGGGTACTATGCTACATACTTCCCGTGAAGTATTTTATTTACACCTATGAGGTAGGTACTATTGTTTACATTTTGCAAATGCAGACACTACCTCAAGGAAGGTAAGAGACCCAAGATCAAGCCAGAAAGTGGCCAGGGATGTGGACTTGGTTGTCGAGGTTTGAGGATTGCAGCTCTGATGAACCTGCTGTTTTTGAAGCGTGACCTCCCAGCAGTTCGTTCTGCCTTCAGACTCCCCTGTCCCTCTCTGACACATGCCCTGCTGCCCGCAGAGTTAGCTCTTTGAAATATAAGTCTTCACATCTTACCCCAGCATTAAGACCCAAGAGATTTCCATGTTACTGATGGGATTCAAGTTCATGGTTTCAAGATTCTACCCAGGAGCTACCTTTCCAAGCTTATCTCCTGTGTTTCTCCACCACAACTCCAATCTCCAACCCCAAACCCATTACTTAAAAGGCTCTGAAGCTGCCTTGGACTTTCAAGCCCCTATGTTTTCATGCCTTCTGATTAGAACTTCCTCCTCTTCCCGCCCCACACCCTGGTCTTTCTAAGCCTTTTCTGTCATCTTTTCTGCAACCTTTCCTAATGCTCTTCACCCTAAACCCTTTTACACTCCCCCTAAAACTCTCCCTCCACAGCCCGTGTCACACACTCTTCTGCTGTTAGTTCTTGCTCATCTGTCTCCCCTCCTAGACTGAACTCACTGAGGCTGGAAAGCTCCATCTTCAAATTTTTTATTGGTAAATGCCTTTCTATTGGGGGGATTTTTCATGGAACACAGCATAGGTCAGGAAATGCAGCTGAGCTTCAGTAAAGACAAGACCCAAGAGTTGAAAAGCCATTTAAGCCAAGATGATGCCTTTTTCTGCCCTGCAGGGCCGTATGTGTGTCTGATGCAGTCTACTCTTTGTGCGGACTTTTTGAACTGCTTTAGTAGACTATGGATGCTACTCAGCACCTGAGTTCATATCTCCTCAGCTAAACAGTTGGGCCTCTCAGTGTCCCTAATTCTAAATTCCCGAGACAAGCCATCTCATGGCCCAGCTTGAGTCAGTTGTCCACTAGAACTGGGGGTCACATATTATACCCACAATTTCTGACAAACACATGGGAGTGAGGGATGGGGGTGGAGGAGACTGAGGTTGGGCGGACAGTAAGTTTAAAGGAGAAGCACTTTTCAGCTGAGAGATATTTTAAAAAGCAAAATTATAAAGATAGGAAAGTTTATGATATGTGGGCTAAAAAGACAAGTCAGCTTGACCAAGGGGTACAGGTGATGTGAGAGTAGGGGCTAATTATGCCACCTCAAATTTGGGCTTTATCCTTTAGGCAGCAAAAAGTCAGTGAATGTTGTTGAGTAAGGAGGTGGTGTGGTGTTCTAGGAGAATTAATCTAATGTTTGCAACTGATGATCTTCGGAGAGAGAAAAGGCTAGAGTCAGGGAACCTAGAGAAAAGGGGCCCACCTCTTCTCGTATCCTACCAAGCAGCTTAGTGCCTGGCACAGAAGAGCTGCCAAAAATACATGTGTGTCAAATTGAATTAAGAGCTGATCTGATCTGAATCAGCCACTGCTCTTTGTCATGGAAGATAAGACAGGAAGAAGAGAAAGACTGTAAACCCAGAATAGTTATCTAGTTGTTAGGAAAAAAAAAAATGCAAATTGTGTACTTTGTAGGGCAACCACCCAGCAACAGAATGAACATGGCGTTTGCCTCACTATTCAGCTCTGCCATGCCCAGCTGCATCTGTGGGAATCAGAGCAAATCTCTGAGCTACCATTTAGTTTGCCTAAAGAGTGCCTGCCAAGGCACAGACAGAAAACTTCTAGGTAACCTTTATAAAGCATCAAATCTGCAGGTGTCGGCTCACCTGAGGAGCTGGGAAGCGAATATTGTTTATTTTATAACTCACTGTACTTCTGTGTGTTAGCATGCGCCTCTAGCATTTTGGGCAACTAAAGGAAGGGGCGGCATTTTGTCCTCAGCTTGTCAAGAAGCAGATGTCTTCAGTGAGTGGTTGCTTGTTTTACCATGCAGTTTTCACGAGACATGTAGCTGTTCCTGAGGTGGGGGCTTGTTCTTCTAAGGGCCACTTTCATCTTTGTGTGGGAGTGTAGGAGCTGGCTCTCGACCACGTGTTTGGCTACAGAGGATTTGACTGTCGCAATAACCTGCACTACCTGAATGATGGCGCTGACATCATCTTCCACACAGCGGCGGCCGGCGTCGTTCAGAACCTCTCCACAGGTGACTGGGCCGGGGGGAACCGCCATCGGAATACAGTCTTTTATTTCAGCCCTTTTCTGTACTTTTCCACTCTGTAGATGCCCCAAAGCTTAAGCAGTCTCTTGCCTCGAAAGCCATTCCACTCAGCTCCAGACTGGTATCATTTGGTCCTAGGAAATGCTCAGGCCCATGTTTGAAGACTGAAAGGTGTCAAGACCAAGGGAGATGTCCACGTTCTGTCAGCTCCTGGGAGGCTGAGGGGGATGGAGAGCAGCCAGACAGGGTGTGCGGAGTCGAGAAATTCCTTACAGATGGTAACCAAGAACGAAGCATAGGGGAACTTTTCTCGTTCATTTTTAACAATGATCAATATCTTAGCAGCTCAGATTTTCATATTTTGTTCGTTTTGACCATTTAGCCACATTTATAATCAGGATGAGAACAAACAATAAATGAAAATACCCAAAATGTCCCATAATGATATGACTCTTAAAAATAGTAGTTTTAGAAAACATACCTCAAGCAAAAGAAAGCATTTAGAAATTAACAAACACCCATATTTTTACCATCAGATTTAAATGTTACTATCCTGCCTTATTTGCTTCATATTTTAAATCATTTTTTTCAAAATTGTATGTTCCTTCCCAAGTGAATTGACACTTTGATAAATAAAGATGATGAAAAGGAATTCCCTTAGTTGCTCCTTGACTTACGATGGAGTTACATCCCAATAAAATCACTGTAACTTAAAAATATTATATTCATTTCATACACGTAACCTACCAAACACCATAGCTTAGCCTAGCCGATCTTACATGTGCTCAGAACACTTATGTTAGCCTACGGTTGGGCAGAATCATCTAACACAGTGAATGCACTGTAGAGTGTCGGTTGTTTACCTTCCCGATGGCATGCCGGACTGGGCGCTGTGGCTCCCTGCCACTGCCCAGCATCGCCAGAGTATCGTACTGCATGTCACTCACTAGCCCGGGAAAAGACCAAAGTCCAAAATTTGAAACATGGTTTTTACTGAATGCATTGCTTTCACATGTAAAGTTGAAAACCCATAAATTGATCCATCATAAGTCAGGGACCATCCATGTTTTCCTATTTCACCGTCTTCCCTGTCCAATGACTAAGCGGTGCCATTTTGTTCAGTAGAGCGTTATCTCCAGGTCTCTGCCCGACCCTGCTCAGAGGTGGCCGTTGAGAAGCCATTAGTCCTGGGCCAAGGGGAGGGGGAAATGTTAAACTTCATCTTTCTGGACTCTGGAAGCTTTTGCACTTGGATTGTGTTCCGGACAGGAAGGATCGAATGGAGCATGTGTGCATTAGAGAACAGACTCCAGCTCTTCTTCCAGGCTGAGAACAGAATATGTAAATGTAAAAAGTGATCTCCTATCTCCCCAAGGATGATACTGAAGTGAGAATTTGGGGTGTAAGCTCTCTTTTTTACAGGCCATTTCCAAAGACTGCACATGAAGCTTGGAGATTGCCCAAGGTCTTCAGGCTCCCCAACTAACGGTCCCCGTCTCTTTCCCAGGGAGCCAGAGCTTCTACCTGGAGCACACGGACGACATCCTCTGCCTCACAGTGAACCAGCACCCCAAGTACAGAAACGTGGTGGCCACCAGCCAGATAGGTAGGAGGGTCCTGCCGCTGCTGTAGTTCTACCAGCTGAGCAGGGATGTTGACCTATTAGCAATTATTGGGAGAGGAAGGGTCACTGACATCCACCCTTCCTCATTGATGTTGCTGTTGATTTTTTGAACCCTGAATGTATCTGTGTTGCTCGAGTAACATATCCAGTGATCAGTGATTCTGAGGAACCATAAAGTCAGACCAGAGCTTAATATTCCAAATAAATGGATGGCCCCCAGCCCTGTGGATTTGTGAATAATTTTTCAGTCCCCAGGTGTCAACCGAGGAGCCCCACTTCTGAGGCCTGGTGGTTGTGCTTGGCCAGGGTAGATTGCAATATGTGTGCCTGGCTCTTCTGTACCCTAGGAAACTGCCAGTGACAAATGTGAACTGATTCACATTTGTGAAAAGTGTTTTTCTTTTTTTTTTAACATTGTCATTTCAAAGGCAGTTTTTACAAACCTATCTTCTTGCTCGTTTTCATTGATTCCATGTCCATTTTTAAATTTAATTTGAAACTTTCTAATGCTGGTGTTGAGTGCTTCACTATTCCAGACATGACTTATTTTAGCTGTTGTTTTCCCTTGATGCTTCCTCATTGCCATTGCCCACCCAATGCAGGTGATGTTACAGACACCCCAGGTAAGGCTGTTCCGTCGTGAGTAGTTTGAATCTACACAGCAACATCATGTTGATGCATCATGTTTGCTGACTGTATCTGGCTGAATTGCAGATACAAATCATTGACCTCATCAGTTTCCTTTGTATAAACTCCACAAGTCTGTGTGTTGGGCGTAATTGTCTGTCTCTAAAAGCACAGCAGATGTCTGCTATTGTCCTTCCCCTGTGGCCAGGTCAGGCTATAGGTCTTTTAGGCCAAGTAACTGTAAGGTCCCTGAACGCTTGCCTTAAAAAGGCTTTTAGCCCAGCATAAGCATTGCCTTGGCTTCACCATCCTGCAGCCTGAGCTCTTTGCCATGCCTCCCGCATTCAGGAACAACACCTTCAATCCACGTCTGGGATGCCATGACCAAACACACCCTCTCCATGCTGCGGTGCTTCCACTCCAAGGGGGTGAATTACATCAACTTCAGTGCAACCGGAAGGCTGCTGGTGTCGGTGGGCGTGGACCCTGAGCACACCATCACCGTCTGGCGTTGGCAGGAAGGTAAAAGGAGCTGCGCTTCTGTCCCTCTGGTGAGGGGTGGGAGGAGGGGGCTCGGTTGCAGCCTGGGCCAGGTCAGCAGAAGATCCTGGGGTCCTGGAGGAGCTGCTCACCGGGTGCCACTGCATCTCAGGACCCCATCCATGGTCAGGAGGGGCTGGCCAGGGAAGTCCCGGGTTGGTTAGTGAAGGGTCTTTGGACACTTTGGGAAATCGCCCCAATGCTGGCAGCCTTCATCCTCAAACAGAAAGCAGCAGCCACCTCCATTTCTGTCCTAACAACCTTCCAACCCAAACTTTCTTACCCTTGGTGTTTCTTCTGGTGACCCCTGGATTCTGGGAAGACTTGCACCTTATTACAAAAACTAGGGACAGAGTTTTACCTCCACAGTCTCAGAAACTTTTTTTTTTTTTAGACTTTAACTTTTTTGAAATGGGGATTCATCTTATAATCAAGATTCACATTCAATTTAGCAGGTTTTCTTCCTTGCCCTCCCCAACACACACACACATGCACGCTGTTACTAAATTTATGGTTATCTTAGAATTAAAGATATGCAATCTTCTGAGCATATTCTCAGGCCAGCAAAAGCAGATCCAATTAGTGAGGACATTAATGAGGTCTGTCTCTAGTCAGGCAGCCTGTATCTGGGGCATGCTGAGCCAGGCACACACAGAGGTAGCACGTCTCCAATCCAGGGCTTCTAGAGTCCCGTTATCTCAGCATCTTCCCATGGGAGAGGATTGTGAGCGGGGCTGTAAAGAGATGAGCACAGTGGGAGGAAATTTCCAATCTCTCCTGAGTTCTCATATGAGAAAAGAAGGTTGAGGACCTGCAGACTTTTATGATAACACTCACTCATCCTATTCCATCCATTTCTCATTTTCTTATTCATTAGTATATTGTGTCCAAATGGCCTCATAATCTATATCTTGGGAATGCAGATTCATTTCTCATAATGTCAAGTGGCCAGCTGATTAAATAGACTCAGCCCCAGATGAGAAATTCAGCATCTTAAATGATACACTCGTAGCCTCTTCAAGTTGAAAGCACTAGAGAAGTCTTTCTGCCATGCAGGACCCCTCTCATGGACATATTCCCCCAGGAGCCTTTCCAACAGGCTGGTTTCCACCCTCTGATTAATACTTTCAAGGACGTGGCCCTCACCATTTCACAAGGCAGCCCGCTCTCTCTTGGAAAGCTCTCATAAAGCCCTTTCTCTGTGAGGGCCTAAGTCGCTTCATCATGCCTGTGTACTAAGGCGCTAACTCTGCAGTCCGTGGTGGCCAAGACCAAGTCTGTTCCTAGTTCCTTGGAAGAAAGTTACCACGTTGGCCCCCACACACAGTTCAGGCTCACTCCCCTCACTTCCCTCATCTGTCTCTCCGGGCAGTCCTGCTCACTGACTCCTGAGATTGGTCCTCTTTCCATCTCTTTATTGGCTGCTTATATCTTTCTTCTTCTGTAATTCAGCTTCAAATCCTTTTTCTACCGGGGTGGAAGGATTGCTTGTCTTTTTTTATGATTCGTAATTCTTTACCGATTCTTAATTGTTTCTTAAAAGTTTTGCAAATATTTCCTCCCAGTCTGTTGTTTATCTCAACTTAGTTTATGGTATCCTTGGGGACCATAGGCTTTAACACCTCTGAGCCTGAGATAGCGCAGTATCTATAGAGAGACAATAACCACCTGAGAGCTACCCTGTAGGTCTCCCCAACCGTCCCTAGGAAGGAATTCCAGTAGGGAGTGCCTGCTGGCTGGCTCTGGCCCAACCATCACCACTCTGCCAGAGAGCCATTATATAGACTAATAAGTAAATGTAAGAGGAAAGGGAAGAAAAATATATATTTGTATGAATAATATAGGAAAGGAAAGAAGAGGAAATTGGAACTAAAACATTAAGTTAGAAAATAGAAAACAGAACTTGGAAATAAAATTTAAAAAAAACTCAAGGGCCGATGAGATAAAAATAGATGAGGTTTAAAATATAAGCTAAAAGACCAGAAGCCAAGAGATTCAAGAAGCTAAAAGAGTGATGATAATAACAGTTAACGCATACAGAACACTCACTGCATCAGGCACTGTTCTAAGGGGCTTCACTTACATCAATTCTTTCGATACAACACTTTCAAAAATGGGCACTATTATTCTGAGTTTACAAATGAGGAAACTGAGGCACTGAGAGGTTAAGTTGTCCAAAGTTGTTCTGCAAATAAATGGCGGAGCTGGGATTTGATGAAGACAAATGAAACTCAGGAGAAAAAAAGGAAAAACTCAGGAGATAAGTATGGAGAACTTTTTTAATAAAGAAGATAAAAGCAAGACTCTCGGGGTGAAGTAAAGACTAAAGGAAAGTGAGTCTCCAGTGATACTCTGATGGGAGGGTTTGTCTTCCTGTTGGGGTGAAACATGTGATGTTGGGGGACGGGGAATGCCCGTAAGCCATTTTGCCCTTTTCTCCTATCTGGAAGCTTCCATCTCCTGGACTCTTCTTTCCTGCTGTGTTCACAGATGCTGGATGTGGCTTTTGGGAGTGGGGCAGAGCGGAGTCAGGGATTATGTTAGCAGCACTTGCTGTTCTGGAAATTTCTCAGACACACAGCTTCTTTCCCTCCTTCAGAGCAATGTCTGAAGGAGGGAGGCTGCTACTAAAGAACACTGAAGTGTGCCCTGGGCTTGCTGGGATTGAGGACTGTCCTGGGCTGGAGCTCCTTGCCCAGTCTCAGGGTTTCAGGAGGGCCACCTCACGGGACTCTCCCCCACACAGGTGCCAAGGTTGCCAGCCGAGGGGGTCACCTGGAGCGCATATTTGTGGTGGAATTTCGCCCAGATTCGGACACGCAGTTTGTGTCTGTCGGGGTCAAACATATGAAGTTCTGGACCCTGGCAGGCAGTGCCCTGCTTTACAAGAAGGGGGTCATCGGGTCCATGGAGGCTGCCAAGATGCAGACGATGCTCTCCGTGGCCTTCGGTGCTGTGAGTTCCAGCGAAAGCTCCTGAGAGGGGTCCCTGAGTCCCTGGGCATGGTTGGGTGGGCAGGGGGTAGAGGACGAGCATGCCCAAGAAGCTGCAAACAAGAAAGCCACATTATCTTCTTTGTTGGCTTATTTGCAACCACTATTCCCTTGCCTTAGTACAGATGGGTTGGTTGACTATATTTTCTTCCATTTTTTTTCTTTCTACCTCAAAATGTTAATCAGAAAAGATAGGGCTCCACTCAGAGCAGAAGGTTCATTCCAGAGGCAGACTGACTTTGAAGCATATTAGGCCTGGATTAGATACTCAGAATATATGGGGATCATTTCTACCACTGGAGAGCATCCCTTTTCTTCCCAGCCCTTGTGCACCACAAATTTCCCCAACTGACACCCCCGAGAAGGCTGTAGGGTGACCTCAGCCAATGCAAGATCCCCTGGGGACTTTCTGAAACATAGCCAACTTTTGGTTCTCTATCCATGGGTTTATCCACCACCTCGACACACCCAGGAAGTTTCTTCTCAGGCTGGAGTCCCGCCCTTCCCTTGCTGTCACCTGGAACTTGCTCACAGAAAGGAAGTTCGCTTAAATGCAGAGCTACATTTAATGAGGGGAGTCAAAAGCCCCATGCTAATTCAATAGAGTGAACTTCAAAGCCAGGTGATTATTATATGACATTTGTGGTTTTCTGCAAATTCTTCTGCCTTACCTCAGCACGGAAGGTCGCTTTGAGTGCGTGTTTCTATTTCACCAGAAGAGTGGGTGTCTGGGAGGGGGCCCCTCTGAGAGCTGCTCTGAGTGTCCTGGTGTAGAAGTTGTCCCTTTGTTTACAGAACAACCTCACTTTCACCGGTGCCATCAATGGCGACGTCTACGTGTGGAAGGACCACTTCCTCGTCCGGCTGGTGGCCAAGGCTCACACAGGCCCCGTCTTCACAATGTATACGACCCTGCGGGATGGACTCATAGTGACAGGCGGAAAAGAGCGGCCGTAAGCCGAAGCTCCTCTGGAAACTTTTTTTTTTCAGTTGTCTTGGGAGAGACTGACAGAAGCATCTACTACTTGGAGAAAATGCAGACTTTCAGTCTCCTGTCTTTACTGCATCAGGGAGATCAGTCTGCCATCTCTCCAAGAGGGCCCTAGGTCAAAATCTGCAGAAGTAAGAGTCAGAGAAGGAGAGAGGTTATTTAATGGTAGCTTAAAAACCCAAGATGTATTCTTGAACAGACCCAAGTGACTTTGCTGTTCATAAAGTGTTATTCCTGGTAGCAGTTTGGGAGAAAAGAGGGAGGAGGTGTGAGAACAGGAGAGAGAAGTTCCAGTGGGGACAGAGAAGTCGTAAGAATGAAGCAGAAAAACAGGAGACACATATCTCCTCTTGTCTGACCTGATAAAAAATTTTGATTTTCTCGATTACAATTCTCTTTTCTCTTAAGACTGTGGCATTCTAAGGCATTTTAGGAAAGGTGCAAATTCGAGGGACCATGATTGCTTGTCAATACAGCCTAAGGAAGGGGCCCCCCTGGCCCCGGGTGGCTGTTACCTGCATGAGATGAGAGAGGGGTGGGAAGGTCATGGAGAGGTATGAAGGTGAGAGCTAACATGCTAAGTTCATCTTGACCTTTTTTAGGACCAAAGAAGGAGGTGCTGTCAAGTTGTGGGACCAGGAGATGAAGCGCTGCCGGGCCTTCCAGCTGGAGACGGGGCAGCTGGTGGAGTGCGTGCGCTCCGTGTGCCGTGGCAAAGTGAGCACGGCCGGCCTCCCCCAGGCTGGCCCCCTTGGGGCTGGGATGGGAAGGGAGAAGGGGTCCACGTGAGAGTACAACAAGGGTTAACCTAAAATTTAAAAGTCGAAATGAGAGGCAACAAGCATTTATTTGGCATCAAAGAATTGTAATTTGGGCAGCACAAATTCAGGCAGAAACCCAAATAGTGTCCCGATTACAGGATGAAAGCAAGGGGTTTTTATGAGAAAAGAAAAAGGAATAATTACATGAAAAGAAAAAAATTCCTATTAGTAACAAGCTCAGCTGCTCTTGGCTATACATGACTGGTTACCGAGTCTGTCTTCAGACAGTCCACAATCTCAGTTCTTGTGCCCAGACGTACACTTGCCTACTGGCTTTACAAACAAGTGTCTGTAAAACAGACTTGGCTTTAGTCTAGTCTAAAGGGCTGGCCCAGTCAAAAGATTCAAGGAACAAGACGTGCATGGGAGTTCCTCCAGACTGGCAGCCCTGACTCCATTCCAAAATGGCTCTACGCACGTCATTTTCACACTAGCCAGGCACTTTCCCTGTGCTGGGTTGCAGAATCCTTAAAACAAGCCTCTGAGGTGTGAGGTACACTGTAGTGGGGAGGTAGCTTAGCAGAGTAAAACAGCCCTGGGTGCAAACTTTGACTCGCTCAGTAGAATTGGATGTGTGACCTTGTGTCTGCTACTTAACCTTTCTGTGCCTCGCACATGGGTATTAAGTACAGTGCCTTTCATCATGCCTGGCACATGGATACATTCAGATGTTAGCTACTATTAGTATAGATACTATTGGCATGGAGATACTAAATAATGTGTCCATGCTCAAGGCTACACAGCCAATAAGAGGGAGAGTAAGGGCCACCAAATTTTGTCCGACTCAAATCTATTGGTTTTCAAGGCATACCCTGGCTGAATATCTAAAACAACTACGGGGTTTTTTAGAAAATATGAATGTCCAGGCTCCCACTCATAGCTCCCAAATCAGAATTTTAGGGCTGGGGCCTTGACATGTGTTGTCCTTTTTTCCTTTTCTTTTTTTCTTAATTCCCTAGGAGATTCTGGTATACTTGAAAACAAATCTCTTCTTTCTAATACCTTGTGTTTATGTTTTTGAATTGCTATCAGTCTAAGAATTTGCACTCTAGATGCTCTCTGTAAAAAATGCATAATTCAAAATTGGAAAATTCGAACAAATGACAGTCATCTGGAAGGGTAATTAGAGGTGTGGGAGATGAAGGCAGAACGAGGCCCAGAACCTTGAAGTCATCAGAGGTGGATTTTCATTCAGTGTCAGGAAGCACTTAGGAAGGTTGTGAGCTGTCCAGGAACAGAAACTGACTGCCCTGATCTGTGGTGAGCCTGCGGTCACTGGGATGTTCTAGCAAAGGCTGGTGACGGAGAATTCTTCGCTGAAGCTCTCACCCCAGGTGGTGGATGGAGAAGAGGCAAAGTGAGAATGTGGAAGCAGGTCGCTTCAGGAGGGGCAACTCAGTCGTTAAAAGCAAAACACCTCTCAGCTCGACACATTTTAATACCAATGCAGGCACTTTCCCAAGTTGTTCTGACAGTGGTTTTTTAAAAAAAATTATTTTAAATTGTGGCAAAATATAGGTAACATAACTTTTACCATTTTAATCATGTGTAAGTATACAATTCCATTGTATCTAGCACATTCACACTGTTGTGCAGCCATCACCACCATCCGCTAGCAGAACTTTTTTCATCTTGCAGAACTGAAACTGTACCTATTAAATACTGACTCCCCTGCCCACGAACTTCCCACCAACCACCATCTGCTCTCTCCATGAATCTAAGTACTCTATAGTTACTTCATACAAGTGGGATGATGTAGTATTTATCCTTTTTCTAATAGTGTTGTGATTACGACAGGGAAAAATCTTAGTGGGAACCAAAGATGGAGAAATTATTGAAGTTGGTGAAAAAAATGCTGCTTCCAACATCCTGATTGATGGACACATGGAAGGGGAGATTTGGGGCTTGGCCACACACCCCTCCAAAGACATCTTCATCTCTGCCAGCAACGATGGCACAGCCCGCATCTGGGACCTGGTTGACAAGGTGAGGGGCTGACTCTGCCTGGGCTCTGATGCCCACACATGGAGCTCGCATAGTGGTGAGGAGAGGTCAGGCCAGAGGTGGGGGATGGGGCTAGATAAGAGATCAGCCACAGGTCAGCGAGTAAGTTAGAAAGTCCAATAAAAAGAGTCCCATTCACACACACCCAATCTATTTATCTGTTAGTCATATATCCATCTGTAGCAGCAATACTCTAATTGAGAATGATTATTCTCATGTCATGAAAGAACCCACAAAACCTAAAAAAATAAAGAGAGAAGTCATGTCTTTTCTGGACAGGAAGACTAAAAAGACTTAAAATGTCAAATGTTCCCCAAATTTCCCAAATAGTTTTCAGTGTATAGATCAAAGAACAGACATGCAAAAGGCTGTGTGATTATTATACTCAAGATAGTTTATAGTTATGTTTTATGAACAGCTATCATTTATTGAATTCCTATTACATTATCAGATGCTTCATGTACATTTCACTAATGCTTACAACAACCTTGCAAGACCAATATTAATATCACTTTTTTCCAAATGGGAGAATGGAGAAGTAACTTACCAAGAAACACCCAGCCAGTAAGAGGCAGGATTCAGGATTTGAACTAACAGATGCTGAAGCTCAATCCCCTTCCCCTGAACAGCAGGTCAGCAATCTATGGCTGGCGGGTAAAGGCCAACCTGCTATCTGTTTCTACAAGTTAAGTCATGCTCTTTCATTTATGTAGTGTCTGTGGCTGCTTATGTGCTATAATGGCAGAGTCGAGTGGTAGCAAGACACCATATGGACCCCAAGGCCTAAAATATTTACTTCCAAACTATAGAGAAAAGTTAGCCAACCCTTGGCCTAAAACATGGAGTTTCTCGAGCTGCTCTAATCAAAGCCTACCTTAGCTACTTAGGCACAGAAGCTGTAAGGAGTGGCATGGGAGCCAACAGTGGCAGCAGAAGCAACCTGGTTATTCTGGCCGGGGGCAGGAGACCATGTGGGGCAGGCAAGGGCTCAAGTGATATTACTTTGTTATCAATATAGAAGCTGCTAAACAAGGTGAATCTGGGCCATGCGGCCAGGTGTGCAGCCTACAGCCCTGACGGGGAGATGGTGGCCATTGGCATGAAGAATGGAGAGTTTGTCATCTTGTTGGTGAACAGCCTGAAAGTTTGGGGGAAAAAAAGAGACCGGAAATCTGCTATCCAAGACATCAGGTACACTGCAGTGATCTGGGCAGGGAGAAAAGTGGGCATCCTCCTTCCCAGTGGTTCCCATTCCAGAAGGGCCATGGCTGGAACTCAGCCATGAAGAATTTAGTTGTGAGAGGGTCCCTTTCAATGACCCGACTGTGAAAGGAGACCGTCTCACACATTCTCAGACATGCCTTTGCTAATTTCCATGAGAGTGTGGTGAAAACTTCTTGTAAAATGCCATTTTACAAAAGGCTGTATACATCTTTCCTTCCTTCCTGGGGATTTGACCCAGAGAAATTGTCGAATCCTTTAGACTGTAGACGCTAACCACATGTGAGTCACGAAGTGAGATCTCATTGCCTTAAGCCTGGGAGGCCCATCCCAGAGCAGACCTCGTGCCTGACCAGCCTCAAACAATCTTCCTCATGGACCATACTCTTGGATTGCTTTTTCTAGAATCAGCCCAGACAGCAGATTCTTAGCCATTGGTTCTTCTGAACACACAGTTGACTTCTATGACCTCACTCAGGGCACAAGCCTGAATCGCATTGGCTACTGCAAAGATATCCCAAGCTTTGTCATTCAGATGGATTTTTCTGCAGATGGCAAATACATCCAGGTACGCCTTGCTTTACTGATAATCAGGAGCAACCAATAATAGTAATAATAAGGGTTTATATTGAGTGCTTACTGTGTACCAGGCAAAATGCTAATTTACTCTTCACAGAAACCCTTTAAGTGCTGTTACTGTTCCTGTGTTATAAATGAAGAAACAGAGGCTTTAAGAATTTAAGAAAATTGAAAAACTAGAATTTAAAATAGTTATTCTTCACAAACCCCAATCATCTGTAACCTTCCTCTCACCACTTCCCCTTCCAAACTTCCAATCTTCTAGTTCTCTGGGGCTGCACCTAAGTCTGTGTCACTTCTTATACTTCCTTATTTTAACCCCAAATCCTACTGGGTAGTGTGGCCCCTTCACATTTGGGGCCTGGACTGGAGTGGGCCTGGAGCGAGAGTGCATCACTGGGTCCCAGGGGGCCTGACACGGATGGGACCGAGAGGGTCCCCCTCTTGAGACTTACAGCTAAAGACAGAAAAATTTCCCCAGCACTCTGAACAAGTGTTATGCCTTTGTGGCTGGCCTGGAGTTGGATATTCACTGTAAAAGGAGAGAAGACGCATTCGTTCATCAAATATTTAATAAACCAGGCACTATGGTGCCTTTCACATGGACAAAATGGTCTCGGTCTCTACTCTCCTGGAGCTTGCTCTGTAATGGAGAAGACAAGCATTAAACAGATCATCACCACGTATATATGTAACTACAAATTGTGATTATGTGCTGAGAAGGAAAAGTACCGGCTGCTGCTGGAGCATTTAACAGTGCTGAATTTAGATTCACTTCCTCTGCGCAAGTGGTGTTTAAGCTCAGGTCTGTAGGATGTGGAGGAGTTAGCCAATGAAGGGGTGGGAACATTGTTCCAGGCCATCTGTGGGAGAGCCTGAGGTGAGAAAGATCTCAGCTCATTTCATAAACAGCAGGAAAATCTGGGGAGGCTGGGCTAGAGGCACCAGTAGGGAGAGATGGGGCTGGAGATGTAGGCAGAAGCAATTTTCTGGAAAATGGTTGGTTTCCCCTAGAAGATCCCCAGAGAAGCAAGAGTCCGTCCTAGATGCTTCAGAATCATTTGTATCAGCTGTTGTCCACGAGAAAACTAGTCTTACCTCCGCGCCAAAAGACTTAGTTCTCTGGAAACAGGGATTCCCAAACTTGAGTGAGCATCAGAATCACCTGGGGGCTTTGTTTAAACAGATGGTCAGACCAGCTCCCCCTTAAGCCCCATCTAAGTTATAGGTCTGGAGTGGGGCCAAGCATGTACATTTCTAACAAGTTTCCAGATGATTCTGACACTGCTGGTGAGAAACCACACTTGGACAGCCACTGTCTCAGAGTTTTGGAAAGTAGTAAGAAAATGGATGAAAAATGCCCTGCTCATGTGAACTTTGCCATGGGCAGACCACAGGCTTTGCAGTTTACAGCTGAACTTGGATTTGGTGAGAAGCCCTGGGGAAGCAGAGGCTGGGCCAGTGTTCTGGGAAATAGCACATGAGAAGGGGAGACCGTGAACATGGTTTTTCTTCCACTTTGCAGGTGTCAACAGGAGCCTACAAGCGCCAGGTACATGAGGTCCCCCTGGGGAAGCAGGTAACCGAAGCCATGGTCATCGAGAAGATCACCTGGGCCTCCTGGACAAGGTGACTGGAGGAAGACACTTCTTGAGGAAAAGGTCACAAGGGAGTCTTTGTCCTAGACTCAGCCCGTTTGTAGCTGGGATGTGAAGCAGCTCAGAGACAGAGCTATCTTTTCTTGGGGGTTGGGGACAGGAGGCTTCTTGCTACTAGTTTGGGCCACTGGCTTTGATCTGACCTGGGCTTTTGAAATACAAAGTCTGTCTTTTTGTGTAATCCATCTTACAAGCCCTGAGCCCCTTCCAGCTCTTGGCCAAGTGCCCACTGTGAGGCCTCCAACCACCAGGGAGGAATAGGAGGGCTGGAACTGTCCATTAGCCCGCTAAGAAACAGTGCCTTGCCAATTCAGAGGAGAAGTCCCCACTCTTCTCTCAAACAAACATGCACTCAGAAGGACTGTAGGGAAGAGAGAGAGTCAAAGGTGACTTTTCTTTTCAGGGTGAAGTGACCAGGGCAGAACAGTGAGAACTGGGCCAAGTGTGCACAGGGAGGGGACAGATGCTTAGTGTCAGAAGAGCCTTATGGCTATACTGCATTATGTAAAATACCCCTCTCCCCCTCATATCCCTGGGAGAGGATGCCTGACTGCAAAAAGCCTTCTTACACGTCTCCTTCTACACCCCTTCCTGTTGGAACAGCATTCTGGGAGATGAAGTCATTGGCATCTGGCCACGAAATGCAGACAAAGCTGATGTCAACTGTGCATGCGTGACCCATGCTGGCCTGAACATTGTCACAGGAGATGACTTTGGGCTTGTGAAGCTCTTTGACTTTCCATGCACAGAAAAATTTGTGAGTCTTCCTTACAGTGACCTCACTGCACCACCTCCAGGCTCCCTGTGCTTCTGCACTCTGGGACACAGTGGCCACGTCCAGATGGCCACATAGAATCCAGAACAAAATGAATCTTGTTCCAGCCAGCCCTGTGGAGATTTGGCAACCCCTAACCTTTTCATCTCCCTCTGGAGGGATAGTCCTGGAAGCCAGGGGAAGGGAGGTGGGAGGGTAGACTAAATGGCCACAAGTGGGGCAAGAATGAGACAGGAAAGCGGTGAAAGGCTGGCTAACAGATATCCAGACCAAATGGGAATCTCGTGAGTGAAGGAAGGTTCTGGGAAGAGGGATTTGAGTCTTGAAGGGGAAGTGGTCCGTCGTCGCTGGGAGGAGTAGGATCTCTTAGCCGTCTCCATTCACTTTTGCTCACAGGCCAAACATAAGCGTTACTTTGGTCACTCAGCTCACGTGACGAACATCCGTTTCTCTCATGACGACAAGTATGTGGTTAGCGCTGGAGGAGACGACTGCAGGTACCAACCTCATTAATCTGGCGCCAGTTCCCCAGGCCCGGACCTCCCCCCCGCCCCCCCGCTTCCCACCTCCTGTGTCCTGTGGGTCAGAGTATGGAGGGGCTGAGGGAATAGGAAATGGGGAAATTCAGTGAATCTTATGAGAACTTTACAAGTATAGGGTTATTTAGTCTGGTGACTCCCAACCCAAATCCCGATGGGCCTGTCTCCACTGCCCAGGGACTGGTGAGAAGCCTAGGGCATGTGACAGCTGCTCTGAGCTTTGCCAGGTGGAGGAACAGGTAGGGAGAGGCCCGAGATGGCTGATTTCAGTCGGAGCTCTTGGACAGCCCATGGGTTTATCGTCACGTATAATCAGGAAGTTCGAATAACCCTGAACCATGAGTCTTTTAACTCTTAACTTTGAACTGATCACTGGAGTTGTTAAGATGGATGATTAACCCACAACCAAGAGAGGTTTTAAAATAATACTGAGCCTCAGTCACCCTGAGGATCAAGCAGGGCAAGTGTTACCCAATTTTACATATCAGGTGAGGGATGAAGCCATTAGGCCCAGTGCTACTTTTAGTAGCAGCAGGAGAACCTCAACCAGCTATTTGGACTCCGGATCCAGGGCTGCTTTTGACCTTAACCTCTGCTCAGTATAAAACACGCACATTGCTCCATGAGGTGTGACTGGTCTCCCAGTGTTTTGGAAGCGCCCCTACCAGCCTGCTCCAGAGCTGACTGACATCAGTCTCTTCAGCATTTCTACAGCAGCTTTCTCCTCACCCTCCACCAAGGGCACTTCCTGTTTGGAGTGCGGAGGACCAGGACAGGGTCACTCCAAGTCATTCAGCTTCTCCACATCTAATGTAGTTCAAGGTCTTTATTGTAACATAAATATTGGTTTCTGTCCAGCTCAAGCAAAACTCTTGGGGTGGAGGGATGAAGAAATGCATAATTTTTGTTGGTCTCAGGTTGTGGAAGAGGCACCATAGAGAATTTCCCAAGAAAACGGCTCCAAAGGACGCTGATGGACTGCATGGAACACCCATTTCCAAGCTGCTGCTCCAACTGCTGCTGGCACTTAGAGCTCTTAAGATAGTACTAACAGCAGCTCCCTGTGGAGTGTAAACACTCATCCAAAGCAGCACCGGCCAAATGGTGAACAAGCCATCAATAAGAAACATAAGAGAACTGGTCACCCCAGTCAGTGCAGGAGATATGAGGTGACTTTTGAAGAGTAACCTTTAAAATGCAGGGCCCCTAGGCCCTGGGATCACAACGGGCGTTGTTGTGATCCCTGGCTATGAGCTGGACACTAGAAAGGGCTCTCCAACTCGAGTGGAGTTGATAAAACTCTTTCAATAGTAACTGACAAGAGAGAGTGAGGTCAAACTGCCAAGAGTCCTCACATTCAGCACAGACACCCAGGCTGCTGAAAAGAGCCAAACATAACAAGAGACAACAGACCTTTTAAAAAGACACTAGGTCTTTAATTGGTAACAAAATCCTTTTTTTAAAAAAATCGACATCAATATGGTCAGTAAATCACCTGAACTTGACTCTGGAGCACTTGGCAAGATTGTTTGTTGTCACTTGACAAAAAATGTATCCAGCCATGTAAAATGACTGCTCGCTCTGCTTTTTCAGTGTATTTGTGTGGCGGTGTCTGTAAATGGCAGAAGCCTCTTTGTTGCTGCTGCTGCTCCCGGCCAGCACCTGCGGAGGCAGTGACAGGGCACCTCCTCGCCACTGGCTGCTGGGGACCGCCCCCGACGCTGCAGACTGCACGAGCGGGTGCTGAAGGGGTGAGACTTGCTCCCAGACTCGGGGGTCTCCAAAATCGTGATGCCAAGAAGGAAGGTCAGTTCTGAAATGTTAAGACCATTTGTCTCTGTTCCCGAGACTAAAAACTATGTGTACTAATGGCATTGACAAAATCCTGTCTGATAATGTAGCCCACTGACAAAATTTAAAGCCTCAGTTACCCTAACCAATATGTAGCTTTTAATTTGCATCAAAACTTTTTCAAAAGATGTTTTGCTATTATGTTTCTATATACTTTAAAAATATTCATTTTTACAAATAAGTAAATTGAAGACAGCTTAAGTTAGATGCACCGAAGTACTAGAACTATTGACGACAGCCTCTGTTCTTCACGTTTAGCTTTCAAAACCAAATGAGCCATGTACAAACAAGTTGAGAAACTTAATTTTTTAACGTTTCATTTGCAGAGTTTTATATCCATTAAGTGCCTTTGAAAGTTTCCAGTTGTGTGGGCTGTGGTCTCACCTCCCACAAATTATCTTTCTACATATGGTGCTAAAAGTTCAAAACTGAGGAAGGCTACAGGACTCTTAGCGGATTCCTGGTCTGTCAGCCATGTCATGTTTCATGTCAAAGCTTCCTTAATGAAAGGCATTTACTTGCTTGGGAAATAGTGGCTATAGGAAGATGAGCAACAAAGATGAATTCAGGAACAAGGGAACAGAATGGGTTTTCATTATGTTTAGTGCCAAACCCACAAAATCCAGAATAGAACCGAAAACAAACCTCTATTACAAAATATAAGCAAAAAAAAAAAGAAAAAGAAAAAGAAAAAAAAAGCTCAACCTGGTCCAGAAGGATGAGCTAATTTATCTCGTTAAATCTAAGAAGGTAGTAGATGGAATGACTTGAGGTTTACTGCTCCCGGAGTGGGGTTTGCTTGACACCATTAGTTTGCTTCTGGTGAACTATATAGGGCAAGTCTGGATAAAAAATATTCTCTGCAGAACAAACTAAGCCTGAACAATATTTGATAAATCAAGATTATAAAATAAAATCTCACTTAGTGTTCCTCAGAGTTGGTTAGATAAGAGAATGTGACTTGGACAGTATTAACCAGAAGACATCTCTAAACCACCTCAATCATACCTTACACTTGGCCAACCACTAACTACAGGAGGGGGCTGACGGCACACCTAAAGGGGAGGGGCCAGTGACTCTGAGCACATATATATATACACACACACACCCCAATGAGTCCTGGTTGGTGAACTAAAATTCTGGATCTTGAGTTACTGGCTATTGCAGTTGTTGGTTTAGAGAAAAGGTGAAATGAAGCATTTTCAATGAAATAGATTAATATTTGCCACAGAAGTGCTTCAGCATTCTAAATGGTTCAAATCATTCATTAAGCTATTTTTATATGCCAATTTATTAATGCCTTACATTAATCCACTGATAGGTTGTTGAGCCCACAGTTAGAGTCCCTGTGTAGTCCTAATTGTTTTCCGTAACCATGTGACTGGTGATGCTGAGTGATAACCAAGTCTGCCTATACTGTACCATTGACCTTTCATACTGATTCAATCTTGCATTGAAATAACCAAGTGAAAGAATTGAACAATGATGACATGTACAACTATATTTAAAGAGCAATAGTGTCTGTGTGAAGAAAACGTCTTAAATCTTATTAGTAAACATTTATATGGTATGATTTTATGTATGTTCATAAATCTTGCACTGTATTCTATGTTAAAATATTGGTGCATGAATTTATTTTCAATTATCAAAGTATAAAAATACACAATTTAAAGACATTTTGGTATGTGTCAAATTTAATCTTTGTTTTCAAAGCAAGCACAGCTGCACTGAGTGGAAATCTTTTCTAAGAGTGCAAGCTACGACTCACTGCTCGACGCAGTCTACCCCGTGTGTGCACTTTTAATTTGCTGAAGTTTCATGAAACAAAAATACCAAACATACTTTAAGTCTATAAGCTTTATTGCTACTTCGCTTTTACAGTTCACAAGGCATTCCACAGATTTAATTCAGTACAGCTTAAACCACAATTGTATAAATCTTCATAATTTCTTGCATAACAATGTTTGAGATTTGCAAACAACATTTTTGGAAGCATTAGATTCAGAGTATGTGACAAAATTAACTATGGTAAGTCTGTGCGATGAAATTTATGTTGAATTCTATGTGCATGGCATCGTTTCATGATGAAAACAGAGGGTAGTGCTCCTAGAAAGTTTTTCTGCTTATGTATTTGAAACTACACAAATATAACCAATAACTGAAATATCAAGCACTGTGGGGCAGTTGAAGGGTAAAGGTCTAAGCTTTGTGAAACACTATATATAGATATATATATATAATCTATATTTACTTATATTGGCAATTAACAGTAAAATTCACGATACACCTAGAACATACCAGAAAGGCAAGCTTTTTCACACCTGCTTTACTGGTATGATCTCGTCTAAACATTTCATTTCAGAAAATCTGCATCAATCTACACAGACCATACACAGTACACAAACTGTGAAAAAGGTTATTTTTTTCAGTTCCACTTTCTCTGCAATTCCCAAAATACAGCAAGATTACTTGCAACAAAGTATACTATACAGCTTTCGCAGATCTTTGTTTATTCACCAGTGCCTCATATAGGAAAAACGAATGATTACTGTTTAAATCCATACATAGCAGCTTACAATACTTAAGATAATGAACACATGGCAGTCAAGACAGGTAAATTTTCCTCAGACACTGCATTGCTTAAAATAAAGATCTGTGAAACTGCAATGTCAAGGTTTCAGTGTTCCCTGACCCTTCCCATGTAATCAAATGAATATCCCCTTTAAAGATAAACTCCTACTGTTAATTATTTCTGGTTTTTTTCATTCAGCTTTGCGTTTCAATCCAGGGATTTTTGCTTGGATTCTACAAATGAAAAGGAGGGGGGAAAGGGCAATGTAAATATTTTAAAATTTATTTTGTTTCTTAAAATGCTGTGCTTCTAGAAGTACTGAAATATTACTCAGCTTATACGAGAAATGAAATCCTATGTGTCAAACTACAATCTATAATTTTGCTACCTTGGCCTCCCGTATTAGATTTAAAGCCTTAAATGCACACAAGTAAACGTAGAAATCAATTATCCGAATGTTAGAAAAACATCTTTTGGCATTTCTTTTGCACTTTGGAGCTCACGGATTTGCTACTATGTCTGAAATATGAAAATACTGCACTGTCCTCAAAGTGCAGTGTACCTTAGTAGAACAAAAAACAGATTTTAAATACTTACTTAGCCATGGCATCTTTAACATTCTTATTTGCAAGTCCTAGGTAATGATCTATCTGCGCCTGAAAGAGGTATAAAAGATTAGAAAATTTTCATTGCTAAAGACGCTGATTATTACTATGCTCCAACAAATTAAGGCATAAGCAACTGCAACAGTTCTCATTTTATAAGACTTGGGAAAATGGCACTGATACATTTGTAAATTGCACATAATAAATTCTCTATTCTGAAACCTACAGTTAGGAAATTACCTGATGCCGTTCATAAATAACAGGAACGCTGAAGAGTGAAATCAGAGCTGAAAAAGCAAATACACAATCTTTAAAACAGACAAGCAAGATTTAAAGAACAAACACTAAAAAGCCATTAAACTGACAACACTTAAGCTTGCCAGGCAGAGTTCCCAACGAGTAGCACAGGATCTCCTGGATGCACCTGCTGGTGGGCAGCCAGTCTCAAGCAATGAGTTAACCAAGGGAAGCTGCGAGAACCATTCGGCTTCAAATCATGTCAGACTTAATCAGATACAGGTGCCCCTGGTTAGGTAGATTTATGACTGTACCAAAAGATAAGGCCACCCTTGATCTGATTTCGCACTGCTGGCTGGAGCAGTCTTCAGGAAGTAAAGCGGCATTTCCATAAACAGCATCAGCACTTTAAAGAGATCACAACCGCAAATATACGTCCTATTTCTCCTACAAATAAGGATATTCCTCACTAAAAATCTCTAAATTCCTTGCACACAATCTTTTAAAGCAATTTTCATTCCATTGCTTTTGTACACTTACCCAAAATCAGTAGTGTCAGACCATTGAACAAGGCACCAACATAGGTAAACACCCACATCAACACTGCAAACTGTAAGAAAACAATGTTACCCTATTAAAAACGAGACGCAAGTAAAATTTCTTAAGCTTTCAAATAAAAGCATTCCATCTAAATGCCAGCCTACTAGAGGTACATTCCTTGGAGACTTCATAAAGTAATACAGATATTTTCACTTCTAAGTCACCAGTCTCAACTGAGAATTTTAGAATCCTAATTAAAACAACAGATTTGATTCATTTTCTCTAGACTATACTACCAAGTAGTTGATTCTGTTTGAGATCAGAAAACATGCCAAAGGTACACCTTACCCCTCCAGTTCTCAATATGGCATTTAGCTTTTAAATGGGAACACTGCAAAGATATCATGAGAATTTGCTATTAAAACTGATTTTAAAGTACTAACGAATTAAGTGCTTAAAGATCTACATGTGCTGAATACTTCAGACATTAAAATCTCATATCTGATTAAGTAACAATAAGACAGAGAATACTTATTATTAAGACCAGGTTTCAAAAATAACACCAAAAAAAAAAAAAAAAACCACCCCTTCCCCAAAATATCACTAGCATTCTACTAAGGATCAGCACTGCCTAATGATACACATTTTAATAGCCATAGTTAACCCCGAGAATGAGCTCCTCACACATTATGCCTATTAATAAAACTGACCATTATTCTTTAGCCCTGTCTCCTTATTTCACAAACATTAACAGAATTCTTATGTTAGTGCCGGGCATTGTTTTAAATGCTTTACAAATATAAACTCATTTATTCCTCTTCACTTTATGAGGTAGGCACTATTATCATCACCAGAGCAGCTGCCAACACTCAAGAGTGCAGAGGTTAATTAATAACTTGCCCTAGGTAAGATTTTCACTTTCCCCGCCAGGGGCTAGGGAATCACTAAACTCTCCTACTTCAGTAATCGTGGTCTCAAAAGCTGGTTTTTTGTTGCTGCTGTTGTTTTTTATCATCAAATAAGGCAGTTTGGGTAAGTGGTTTCATTTTGAGAAGTACTTTATTTCCTCTCCCTACTTTAGTTTATTCATGAATAGCTGGACAAGAGAATTTTGAGGTTTTCTTCCAGTTCTAAAACTTGTTGACATCATAGAGTACCAAAGACTTAATGACAATTCAAAGCAGTTCTTGAAGACTTTTAAACACAAAGTCGGTCTGGATTTTATTAAATATTCCTCATCAGCAATTCCTTTGCTTCCAATTAAAAGCCTTCACGTGTCTGGCAATCACTCAGCCCCATGTAGCAGGTAACAAACATGTTATCCCCACAACACCGCCATCTACAGTGATTATTTAGGCATATATAATGCGGTGTAAACGAAGAGGGGCGGAGCGAGCGCTCCACCATTCAACAAAGGGAATGGTAAAGTAAGACAGTCAGATAATAAACATTTTAGGTTTTGTGGGCCACGAGGGCTCTGTCACATATTCTTTGAATATTATCTTTGAATATTCTTTGACTATCATTTTTTTTAAATGTAAAAACCATTCTTAGTTCTCAGGTTGAACAAAGCAGGCCATGGGCCAGACAGTATAGTTTGCTGAACCCCTTGATCTAAAGCATGCCTTTCCTCATATATGTATCCATTCAACAAAATCTGATGGAATGCCTACTATGAGCTGGGTACTGAGCAGTAATTATATGTTCAAACTCTAGTAAACATATTTACTACAGGTAGAGAGGACACATTGGATTCCTTCTCCAACCGTCAGTTCTACAAAGAGCAACACTCTGGCTACCCCTACAACTGAATTTAACTCAGATGCAAGTCAGCAAGTGTCAAACATTCTTAACACCTGTCGACTGAAAAATAAAAATTTAAGTTGACCTGGTCTTAGCAACTGCTATAGAACTGCCGGCAAAGGTTTAAAGCATGACTCCAGTTAGCAAGCCTTCCCCCTCTCACATAGTTTTACAGACTCCTATTGCAGAAGCTAAATATAACTTCTGCACTTGAGCAAGCTCACTACAGAGCAACAGAGCTTTTCTCATCTATCACCATCCGCAAGTCTAAAGAAAAAAAGAGTCCACCTGCCACACCTTAGAAGAAACTGCTTTATCAATAGATACCCTACCATGACAGAATTCAAATACTAGCACACACAGGCAAAAAAATAAGCCCTAATTTGGTCATTAAGTCACTAACAAGGTCGCATTCCAAATCCACAAGGAGAGAAGCCTAAGACTTCACACCTAGCTATCTAAGGGGCTCAAGTGTCACTGTATTTGCCTCTAGGAGGACACTCTTCCAAAAAGACAGGCTCTCTAGAGGCAAATGCAGGGGCAAATGCAGGCCTCAAAATGTCTGTGGGGCCACAGAGGTGACATGAACACATGAGGAAGCCTGGGTGAAGACTGAGGCAAACGTATGCAATCTCCCTCCAGGAGGCGCCCATAACCCAGCTCCAGACTGTTGCCAGGCAAGTATTACAGGCTAATAATGCTGCCAAATTTTCCCATTTTAAGAAAAATCCCAGAAATTGACATTTTTACATGTTGTCATAGAATTTTTAAACGTTGCAGCTAAGTTTGGAGAAAAATTAACACTTCTGATGCCCAAAACAAAAATAATGAATTAGGGTTCATTATTTGGTGTGTTCTCTTAGGGTTACTAGAGAACACACCAAAGGAAGAGAAAGGAGTGGTAGTAAGAACTAGCATGGAGCAATTGCACAATTATTCTAACTTATACAGCAACAACAGCAACTACCTTTTTTTTGAACAGTTCAAAAAAAAAAAAAACCTTAAGTACTGTTATTAATCCCAAAGAAGAGGAAACCAAGATCCAGAAAGATTACGCTTGCCAGACCAGAGGTCACAGTGATCTCCGGTTTATCTGACTCCAGAATCTATCTGCTGTGCTGTATACAACAAAATCACGTAACCATTAATGGGAATTCAACAAAAATGTGCATGCTATCATAAAGAAGCTGAAAAAAGGTCAAAAAACACTCTTTAAAAAAACTAAAAAGGCAGCTTTCATTCTGGATATCTACAAATTCTATGCTATTCCATGGCAAATACCTTGCAACATTACAGCCAATGTAAATTTACTGTGGAAGTCAAAGGTCATCTCTATGACAGGAAAGAGGGCCAAAGTAAAATGAAGGTCTAATACATACTGAAAGAGGGAAAGGACCATGTCTTGTTTGTCTTTTGTCCAGGGGAATGAGGAATTCAATTTAACTGCAGATTTTTACTAGATAATGTCTCAATGGAGGTAGAGAACATTTATTATTTTTTTAATGAGGGTGGGGGTGGGGAGGGTGCTTAACAGACTTTCAAATATTACTTTGGCAATCTTGACATTTTCAAACTTTTCCTGCACTTTTAAACACTGAAAAGTATTTGTCCTTTTTTGACCTCTTTATAGAGTTTTAGCCTCATTCATTAATATCACTTTGACTATCTCTATGTTTTCCTTAGCCCATTTCCCTTCTAATTTTTCTGTGAGCCAAAGAAATCAGAAAGGAAACTGTCAAAATGTGTACGGTTAATAACCTCATAAGCGCCAGAGGGCTAGATTTTAATATCCTTTTGGGTCATCTATTTCTGGAGTTCAGGCCTCCTTTTGCTCACTTTCAGATTTCAGATTGTATTCTGGAACATTATGGTTACCTGATCAGGCAACTATAGGTAGAAATCTTACAATTTTAACATATTTTCACTTCAAGTCACAGAACTATCATACAGAATGTAGTCACGTAACAGAAAAAAAAGACCATTTGCCTAAAATATTTGGTCCTAGTGTCTGGTAAATAAAATTAGACTTTTTCTTGGGATTTAAGTTTCAAAAGGTAGGAGTAACCTTCTAATAAAGCTCAGAGCCTTACTCCAGAAGCCCCAAAGCTGAGGCCAGCAGGGACTGTCATAGGCTTTTCTCCAGCCTCTTTCTGACTTCTCAGATACTAATAAACTAATACATTGGACTCTCCAAGAAAAAGATACATACATAACACAGCGTTTGCAACCTAACTTTACTGGAGAACATTTCTCCTTTACTTCCCGCTCATTGATTTTCCTCCTCCAACCTTATGTCTGGCACTCCATCGAACAAATCCCCCACTTTAAAAAATATAACCTTTAAGACAAAGCCTGAAGACTGGTCAAAACATTTGGCTGTGGTGAAATTTTATACTCTTTGAAATAATTTTTATTAAATGGAAGTAGGAACATTTTGTCAGTGATTTTGCCTGTAACATTTTAGACTAGAATTAATCTTTTGAGAAATAGTTTAGTTGTTCA
Organism: Rousettus aegyptiacus; assembly: GCF_014176215.1. NCBI lineage: Eukaryota > Metazoa > Chordata > Mammalia > Chiroptera > Pteropodidae > Rousettus > Rousettus aegyptiacus. Next base: position 34,241,469 of record NW_023416310.1, read on the forward strand.
ATCTATGGACATTTGAAAGCTTTTCTAGGATTTATATGTAGTTAAATGCAAAGAAGCAAAAACAAAACAAAAACCCCGAAATAATTATATGGAATTTAAAAGAAGAAATGTGTAGAACACATTTCATGTTACTTGTCCAAGTCAAACACCAGGAGACCTAGACCAGGCACAACAATAATCACCATCTGTAATTGGGTCTTTTTCATAAGGCCTAATGGAGCCTGGTGTTTGGTTATTTCTTTAATCAAGTTTAAAAGAACAGGCTCCTCCCTCACACTGCCCCTCAAAAGGTAATAAGCAAGGAGAAGAAAAAGTTTCACATGCTAACAAGAGTGATTTTAAATTTTTCAATTTCTCAGAAAGACATTTTCAAATAGAAGTAGTGGAAACTGTGACCCAGAATCTAGAAATGGAGATTAAATTTGAGGACACTAAACATTTATGAAGACAGTGAGTTAGAGAGAAACCTCTTAAATTTTTGTTTAAAAGCTATTATTGTAAATAAGCCAGAGAATGATCTAGTCTGCTTTCTAAATGAAAATTGAGACTAATTCACACTGTATTTTCTTTAAATTAAGGTGGTTTCCATTTTTCTAGCTACAAATTACATAAAATCAAAGTAATTCCAATCAAAAGCTGCTTCTGACAGAATTTTAAAAACTCAAGTGTTCCATGAATTCATCTGGTAACTGGAGAGATTGAGATTATATATCAGCAAACTTTCCAGATTTAAAATCTGAATATAAGGAAATAAAATAAATCAGTCTAACTTGGAAAACTGATCTTTCCTTTACATTGAAAAAGTTAAAAAAAAAATTCAGAAAACCATTTTTTGCTTGTCTTAGGGAAAGAGAACATAATATGACTCTCGTACTAGCTGCTGTGGCTAAAAGGCAAAAACTAGAGTCAGAAGAAAAATCATTTTCTTTTAAAAAATGCTCTCTATAGAGACAAAAACTGTGAGGGGGGAAGAGTGGCAAATGCTCAAGGAACTTGCTCTAGAAAGGGAATACTGTTAAGTCACTTTTATAAAGAGCCAGGAGTGTTAAGTTTATCAGCTTTTCTCAGTAAGAGATGTAAAACAAGTATCCTATGTTCTATAGTGACCTTAATCTGTGGAAATGAACAGATGGAATCTGTACTACTCACACAATGACATTAAGAAGAGGTTTAACTAAATCTCCCCCTGTGTGGCAGAACCACAAGGTTTATCAAGGAAGATATATATTTATATATATATATCTATATATATATAGATATAGATATATATATATATCTATATATATAAAAATATATATAATCGAAGTGTGCATCTGAATTACCAAGCGCTTTGTACCATCACTTTTGCATCCAGAGAAAAAGAAGACATCCCCTGCCTCATTCTTTTGCCTCAATAGGTCTTGAGACCTAAATGCAAAGTTCATTCTTTGTGCATGTTATTTATTTGCAGCTCTGAAGGCAGCCCCCAAGCAGACTTCCTTGAGCTCTGGGCTTTCCAAAAACACGCTACTCAGGAAAAACATTCGCATAAATTATCTTTTTCTTTTAAAACATACTGTTAATCCTTAAGGAGAAACAGTAAACCATAATTTTAATGCAAGCTTTCCCCCTCCCTCAATATTAACAAAGAACATTTTAAAAATATAAGAAAACTTCCTAAAAATAAAGTGTTCCAGAAAGTAAATCTATCTCATTATGTGCCACTTTCTGTTACTTTCAAATTGCAAAGTCACTCAAGGTAAGAATTTTTCAAATTCAGTTTCTCTGATTTATGCTAACTTCATCGTGAATAACATACGTGCATTTATTCATAAAATTTCCTCATATCTTACTTTCAAACATCTTTGCAAAAACAGATTTAAAAGGTTTTTAAAGTAACCAGGCATCTTCTAACATTTTCTCTTTTCTAGCACCTTGCAAATATTTCCATACCTACATCACTGGTTACACAAAGGACTGTGTATAGATGATAATAAATTCTGAAAGAACAAATAAGTTTTCTTTTTATTACAGTGGAAACTTACAACTCAAACTTGTAAAAACTGGAACATAATGACTCATTCCCAGATCATTTATTTTTAAACAGATTTTTTTCAAGAATGTCTCTTCTCTCAAGAAAAAATGTGAAATTATAGGCATAACAGCTGCCTTCACAGCTATACTGTGCAAACATGAAAGATGACTTTTGGTTTATATCTGTCTTATATTAAGTCTACAAAAACAGTGCCTCTCCTCCATCAAAGTTTATGATGCCTTTACTTGAACTCACCCCCTAATACCAATTTCTGGCTGCTAAATTCAGATATTGCCATTTGTTATTTGAAGCTATTTGTTTCCTCTCAATCATTTTCCACCCACAAACCCTTCATCGTAAACTGCACTGGTACCGTCTCCTCAATAATTTTTCATACATATTATCTAAATAGTCAAGCTATATATAGGCAATTATCACTTCAATGAAAAGGAACTGGTTTCTCCTAGGACCCATATGTACAAGATTCTATTTCATTTACTCCAAATTATTTTTGTTTCCTTCTGAAACTAGTTAATCAAACATCCTAAATAACGTAACCATGACCTTTTTATTTACAGACTGACATCAAAGCATAGAATAAGTCACTAAATGCAAACACTCTAAACAAAAAAAGTAAGCAAAGAAAACGGAATTATTTATCATTAATGTTATAAGTAATTAACTGGGTTCCAAGTCTTAAAGAAACTGTGAGAAGAAACACAGCTAAGAATAAAGCCCGTCTACTGGCTTATTAAGGCTCAGATGTTTGTTAAAAGCATTTTGGGCATTTAAACCTATTCTGACCAGTTCAGAAATTGTTTTACTGAGTCTAAATGCCCAACCATCCTATTGCTATACTATCTTTGGCTTGCATGATAAATTGTAAACCAGTGCATTACTCTTGGAAAAGAAAAATTATAACAATTACTACCGCAGTACCTGTCCACAAAGGCTTAGATTTGAAATGAGTCTGCCTTAAGCAGAGTCACAGGCAATAACACACAGAACAAATGGCAGGTTCTACATAAAGGAAAAGCACTAAAGTCCAAAGTCCCAGTGGTTGGAGCTCATGTAGTTAGTAGTCTGAGTCAGTCTGAACTTAGAGTTTATTTGCAAGGTGAGACTCTAATAGGTGCTATGTAGTAAGATCCAAATCTAAAGAAAAATTCCAATGGTTACTAACTGAAGATTAGTTGAGGTGTTTTGGAATATTTAAGCTTTTCTAGAACAAACATGCCAAGAAAGAGTCCAAGATATGAAATAGCTTATGTGTGTATATGATTCAAAGATGAGGTAAGAAATTAAGTACTAGACTCTAAAATAAAGTCTAGTATTAAATCTAATATTTACTCCTACTATCAAAAATTCCCTTCAATTTTCTCAATTTTTATGATTTCCATAAGTATGAATTTATAAATTATTTTCCTATAAGGAAAAGTATTTTCCTCAATCTTAAATATATGATTGGATTCTGAATTTTGAAACCCAGGTTTACTGTAATATGATTTAATTACATCCTTATCATTCATTTTTTTTATATAAAAATAGAATTAGACACTCCTAGCTCTTTTGATATTAAATTCTGGGTTTGTCAAAAATGAAAAGCAAATACACTTACCTTCAGAGAATCAACTAAATCGTCAACTAAGAAGAGGCGCCTGAGTTCTTTTATCACACAGTTCACATGACCAAGAGCAGAATTACTGTATTTCTGAACCAACTCCTCAGATATAGCAACTTCAGATTCCAAATATGCCCTAGAAAACAAAAAAACATCATAACGGTCACTGATTGAAGTGATTTTTCCTGGATGCCTGTCATTCGGCAATTATATATCTATAAAGGACATTAATAAAATATTTTACTATAAAAGCCTTCTGTTTCCAAATTAAGCACAATGTAAAAATTCACCAAGCAAAGGGTATTTCATTGATATGTGCTGTCAGCTGACGTGCAAAGGAAAAAAGGATATGCTTTCAAGTCAGACTGATCTGAGCTTAAGTCTTAAGCTCTGCCACTTATTTGGCTGTGTAACTTTGGAAAAGTTAGTCTTCCCCTCTAACCTTCAATTTCCTCTTTTAGAGAATGGAGATTATCATAAGGATTCAATGAATAAAATGCGTAACAAATCAGACACAAAAATACACAATAAATGGCAATCATTATTATGGATTTGTTTTTTCTTCAAGGTGACATTATGTTGGCTCATCAAGTTTTCCTAACAAAGATCCTATTTATTTCCAAATACTACACTCTCTCTGCCTAATCTGTAAAGGAAACTGCCCAATAGGTGAAGCCCCAGATTATGAAATGGCTGTCAAAACAACAGTGGCAATCCCAGTAAAATGTAATAGAGTTACTGTCCTTTTAGATGCCCAATCTATACTGAAATAGCTGGAATTGTTAAATTTAAGAAGATAACTCTAATGGGGAAAAAAAGTCAGGTTGGCAGGAATGCAAGCAATTGCTTCATTAGTTACTGTTTCAAAGAAGCCATTTTATTTTGGCAGAGCAGAGCCAAATCGGAAGTATTGAGCATTCTCCCATACACAATGGAAGCAGCTCGAATTCAGCTCCTCGCCGCCACCCCATGTCAGCGGACATTGCTTACTTACACTAGAAAGAGCAGTCCTCTTTGATAACCCCTTTTCTCCATGTTTTACCTCTGCAATATGCCTCAAATATGTCTGCTTGTTTCTATATTCACTATGCTATCGCTCTGGTTTAAGTGCTCATTATTTACAAACTGGAATACTCTATCAGTCTCCAAAAAGTCTCTAATCTGTGTGCATCCTAATCCATCCCCTCAACCAATGGCAGATTAGTTTTATTTGAGCTATCCTAGACAGTGCTATTTAGGTTGAACTCAGGTGGGAGTTAGAGGAGACCTGCTATTACCTAGCTATGTAACCTTGCAAAAGACCTTTATCTTCTCATTTAAAGAGTTCCAACTCTGTATAAAATTAGAGAAATAGGTCTTCCTAAATCCCATCAATCTCAGACATTCCATGATTCTATGGTCCCAACTTTTCAACCAGAGTCCTCTTAAATCTTTCCAATCTTATTTCCCACAACTCTGCTGCAGCCAAAAATAAGCCATTCATCAACCACTTTTTAAACTTAATGACTTTGTTGATCATAGTTTTCCAATCTACAATGCTCTCCTCTCACTTCTAGTGATAGCATACCCAGTCAAGCAGCCCCATCTCAGATGCCACCCGTACACACAGCCGCCTCTTCTCGCCCTTTCCCAAGACCCTGCTGTGTAACTCTAACAATGCTTTCTTACATATTATTCTGAAAGTATTTTCCATATCTAGCCCTGAAATTTGGACGTGTGTATACTTGCAGATTTTTCCTACTAGAGTATTAAGTGCTAAGGACCAAGAATATATTTTTACTAGTACGATGGTCTAGCACACAGATCATCATTATCGACCAACAAATATTAAGTTATTACCAGGTTAAAAATGGTCAAAGATTTCCATCTCCCCTTAAATCAGCACTAACTTATTTATGCAGTATTGAGAAATATAGAAATGTAGCTGATAAAACTGTGGTTGGTATTCTGCTTTTATTCTTGCTGAAGACAAGATGCCTGGCCAGCAGGCACAAAGGAGTGCTCTCCATCAATGACGTCCTGTGGGTTTTTACATTCATTCAACTGGCATCTACGTGATATTAATGCACTGCCAGCACTATCATCGCTCTTTTCTAATGACCACAGGTATTACATACGAGCTATATGATAATATCGTCTTCCCTAGTGGGACTGCAGAACTAGGGAAAATCTGTCCAAAAGGCTTAAACTGGCATGTTGGCTGAACTGACTTTATAATGACTATGACTTATAATGACTTAGATGTTGAGCTAAGAATGAAGTGTTTCTAAAGAAATAAAGAATATAGAATAAGCTAGTTTTTCCCAAAAACCTTCTTTAAAATCCAACAATGTATACAATTTATATTATAATTCAGAAGCTTTGGATTGACAATGTTTTTAACTATTTCAAAATAACTAATTAAAAATCATATCCATGTTTTGTGGCATGATATGGCTCTGCCATTTTGAAGCTAAAATTCCAAGTTACTGAATTGCAAGTCTGTTTCCCCCTCCGTAAAAGAGCAACACCAACTATCTCAGAGCTGTCTGAAAATTAAGCCTGTAGGTAAGAGGCCAGACACATAATAGCCATTTCATAAATGTTAACCTCTTCCCCAAACTTGTGTAACGTAATTACTTCATCAATATGAAGAGAATGCTAGAGAAAAACAAATCACCAGTCTTTACAATAAGCAAAGTAATTTTGTCGGTCCCTTCTCATAAAGTCTGAAAATCAATTTAAATTTACCCATTAATATCAACTGGATAATGTTCCAGGTAGTTACATACTTATTCATCCCCAGATACCTGCCTTGCCAAAATATTGTAAATGTTTACACAACCTATCTGAAAAAAATGACGCCCATATACAAAACAATTAGAGAACATTTCAAAGTTATACTTAGTGCAATAGGAAATGAATTCTCTGATCATTTTGAGCCAGAGTTAGGGATACATACCCCTTCAAAGAGCTAGGTCTTAAAAACAAACACAGAACTAAATAAAACATACCATAGATTAGGGTATCTGGGGAGCTAAAAGGGCAGCATGAAATGGTCATAAAACCCTAGAAGGGTAAATGGGAGACAAGACAGAGGTATCTGGATTTCATCCTATAATGAACAGAAAGCCCCTATCCCTAAAAATAATAAAAGTGCTATCTAAGACAAATTCATCTGACAACATCTGTAAGAGTTAAAGTAATCTGAGGCAACACAAAGTCAATTTGGTAATGAAGTCCAGCCAAAGGCAGGCAAACTTTTTAAAAGGGCCAGGTAATAAGTTCTTTAGGCTTTGAATTCCATATGGTCTCTGTGACAACTATTTAACTCTGCTATTACACTGTGAAAGCAGCTAAATGACTGAGTTATGTCTGTGTTCCAATAAAACTTTATTTACAAAAGCTGGCAGCAGAATGGATCTGGCCCGCAGCTGTAGTTTATGGACTCCTGGTCTAGACTGAAGTAGAAACAACTACAAAATTTAGTTATTTTCTAAATTGAAATGGAAAAAACGAAGCTAACATCAAAACTGGGAGCCTGAAATTTGGAAAATAGTGGTGCTACTGATAGAAACTAGTAAGTTTGAGAAAAAGGGTTCCTTTAAAGACATGACGAGTTCGTGGTTGTCAGGGGCTGGGTGGGGAGTGACTGCTAATGGGTACGAGGTATCTTTTGGTGTGACGAAAACGTCTAGAATTAGATGGTGATATCTGTACAATTCTGTGAATGTACTAAAAACTATTTTATATGTGACTGTATTTCAATTTTTAAAGGGGGGGGGGGCATGCTGAGCATGAAGCAAGGGCAGAAGACCCAAGATAGGGTATGTCCATCCCATTAGCAATTAGACATTAGACACACCATGGTAGTAGGCATGTGTGAAAATAAGGGCAGAGGGTCATTGCTTAGAGATAGATGCTGAAATAAAGCTCTCCAAAGGGTAATACAAAAGTAATGCCTAGGGAATGAGAAGAAACTAGATAGAAAAGGAATGGTAAGACATGACACAGGTATGTTAAGAACGCATAACAGAATAACAAGCTGTTGGAAAGAAAGTTATTTCTAATATCAGACAGCATAAAATCTAAGCAATAACAAAAAGATAACTCTCTCTAATGCTAACCATGTTAAAATATATAGTTTCCATTAAAGGAAAATCAGATAACCAATATCTACTTCTAATAAATATTACTAACAAGTAGTAGAGTTAAGCTAATGATATATAAATCCAGTCATTTCCATCATGAGCCTATTAAATGATCTTTAGGAAATCTGAAATGCAGGTGCTTTTGGTATAGCTATTTAGCAAAAATTTGCAATTATCTTTAAGCAGTAAAAAAATGCATGCCTGTTGCTCTACAGACAGTACGGAAGTCTCAATACAAATCTTGTTTGCAGTGTTGCCAAAGTGTGCCTTGTTCTCCAAACGTCTCACCTGAATGGGTGGCCTTCATCTGATTTCTGGATAGCTTGGATCACACCCTTATATATCCTAAAGCTGATAGTCACAGAGAGCAGGGCCAAGGCAATGTAGGCCGTTACGCTCACAATGCTGAATACTGTCAATGAAAGCAGCAGGAATAAGCTGGCACCAAACACCACTCCAGTCTTCTTAATGTCTCTCCAGTAGAGAAGGTCGACCACTAAAAATTAAAAAAGAAGTCTGAAATTAGAACACTATTTTATCCACTTGGATTTGGCACATTTATATTTGCTTCACCCACAAAGATAAAAAGGTGTACAGATAAAAGTAAAGCCAAACCTAAAATGTTAAAGAAAGATTAACTCTATAAGCTACATTTTAAACCCACTCTATGCTGTGTATCAGTATAATACCTGCATCTATCTCTATTTACTATAAAATGTTTTTCATGCAAATCTATTTCGTACATGTCCAAATCATTCTGGCTATAAGATTATTAAATCTCTCAAGGCCAGTATAGTAAACTTCTAATCCAAGACAAGTTTTCTTAAAAATTATCTTGTGGTTTGCATCTTCTTATAATGCATGATATATATTCAAAAAGGAAAACAACAATACAAACTCAACAAAAATGAGATACTGCAGTACACAAAAATATATTTTGCTACAGAAAAATCAATTCAAAAAATGTTGAGAAATTAAAACTAAAAACTACACGAAAGAGTTTTAAGGCTCTGCTTTTAAGAGAGCTTCTTTGAGAAACTTTTAAAATTAAGTTGCAACCTAAGCTGGCCATCATTAATACAAAAATTTCTTAAAAGCAGAAGACAGAGAAAAACAACCTTTAGATTATTGAAAGGCTACGTCCCTCTAGGAGTAGATAAATACCATAAAAATTTTGCTATCAAAGAAAAAAAGATAAATGTGTTACACTGTTATATAATGTTTATTAATAGTAAGGAGTCAGACAAAGCCTAACTTAGCAAATCTGCTCTTGGCCTATGGTCACAGGGCCGCTGTGGGGATCATATAACCTTAGGTCTGTGGTTTCAAGATCAGGTTATGCATGAGGGAGAATTTTGCAGTGTGCCAAAGGGCTCTTGAATTCACAAGTAAAACATAGCTCATCTCTCTCTTGTGAACAACTGGGAGAGAAGGGGAACGTCTTTCTTATAGCAAAATAAATATGGATATATTCTGGAGTACAATTTCAAATACCTGTCAATGTCTAATATTAAAGAAGGTGACAAAAAAAAAAAATCACATTTCTAGGGGTTGCTTTAGATTTGATCCCCAGGTCCTATAAAGTATCTGACTTTCCTTTACCATTGTGGGTACTTCTGTGAAGAAAATTACATACGTGAACTGTAAAATGTTAGATATTATTATGAGGTCCTGAATTCCTGGTACATATTATGTGAGTACTGACTGAGATATTAAATGCCTATCACAATATCCTGTACATAGCAGGGGCTCAACAACATTTATTGTGTTTAGGGAACATTTATTCCATTCTCCTATATATGATATGATTTGAATGCTATTAATTTAGCATTCTATGATTTAAAGCTTTGTTTTAAAATTCTGATTTCAACTATTTACTCAAGTTTTCTCCATCCCAAGTTTGTTCCACCCTGCTTAAAACATCTATATCCATTTTGTTCTATTTGAAGAGCTTCTACTATTGTACCAATATACTTGCACAACTGCAAACTGACCAGAACTTGAAACAGCGTATCTATGAATACTGTCATGTTGAATAAAGAGATTAAGAGCAATGCTAATCATTTTCTGACACCCAGCAAACACTGAATTGATACTGTTCAAGAAACTCAACCTAGTAGAAAGAATTAGAAAAACCTCAAATTGGGTACATAGACTTTTCTTTAAGCCCTGTCCAACTCTAAAACACAATTCTAGGAAGATAAGACACATAAAAAACAATGTCAATAAAATTATAAAATAAATATTGCACAGTTGTGAGAATTCAGAAAAGGAAAAAAAAAACGAGGAAATTTCAAAAGATTTTGTGAAAGAAATTCAGCTGTCTTTAAGAACATGTAGGATCTAGAAAACCTGACGACAGAGGCCTAATTTTAAGTCTCTGCTAGCAATGGTTCTAATAATTAATGTTGTTTTTTAAAACAGGGTTTAAACAGTGAGAAGGTAGGGGAGGCAATGATAAAGATAGCCTTTGGTTACATAATTCTTTCCTGGGTGGCTCCCCATCCCCCACAGCAATGGCTTATATACAATGAACAAAGCATGTAGGTTCTGAAACTGGATCACCTGTATTCAAACACTGGCCCTATAACTTACTAGCTATGTGATCTCAGGCAAGTCACTAAATGCCTCTACACTTCAGTTTCTTCATCTATAAAATGAGTATACGAATAGGAATGATCTTCCTGAGATGTGAGGATTAAGTAAAATAATGAAGTTTTTTATTAAGATAATACAGTATGTAACATGTAATAAATTCTTAATAAATGTCAGGGTTATTTGTTATGATGATGAAGAATACCACCACGGATCACTATCACCTTACTCAGGTATTTAAATAATAAACACATAAAGAAAAAGAAAAAAGAATTTCAACTTTATGACTAACTTATAAGTTAATAAATTGCATTGCTGTGTTATATCATAAACATGTTACTTTATAAACTACATGGAAAAGGATTTTAAAACATTCAAGTTTTCATTATTACAGGACAAATAGAAGTTGAGAACCTAGAAGAATCAGCATGTAACGTACACCTCAAAACTACTTTTATATGACCAATGTTCCTTTATAAAAATGTCTGGATTTCAAAATGCTCCAAAACATTTATCCTTTGAAATCACTACTATTGGTGATAAGTTAAAAAAAAAACAAAAAAACAAAAAAAAAACGCAGATATCCTCACTATTCCTTATCATCATTAAAAAGTACTCAGTGAAACCTGATTATGAAATAGATGACTTTAAACTTCAGAGATACACACAACATAAATCAATGCCTAATCAGATTACCTAATATTATGGAGTTACTAATCCAATGGGAGTAGAAAAGATTTAGTCCATGATTTCTACATAGATGGATATGGTGAAAAGAAATATCAGTGATTGGGATTCAAGAGGACTCATGCCTCAGCATTGACTCTGCAACTACATAACTTTAGATGAGACTCCAACTTCCCTGGACCTCACTTTTATCACCAGTAAATAAGTCATTAGATAAATGATTTCTCTGCCCTTCAGAAACTAATATGATTCACAGTTAGTACAGAGATACATATCAGTCCTGCATTTAAATTCTCAAACAGCGGGTCCAAATTAATGAGATTTTACTGCTGAATTACCTGTGCCAAATATAATTTTTAAAAATATAATAAAAATATCTCCTTCCTTTTTAGATTTATATTTTTAGGGGGAGAGAGGCTTAAATATTTTTATTAAATCTTTTTAAGTGAACTTTCTTAGAAACACTTTAAGTGTCAAACATCAAAATTTTTGGAAAATAAATTCATATTCCTATAATTTTACAAGCTATTACAAGCTATATCATGATAACAATCTGAAAGAAGCTTAAAAAAAAAAAAAAAAGGATTAAAAAAGCTACACAATTTTTAAGCCTGACAGACATTTTAGAAATGTTTTCCAGGTTGCTGGTTCACATTTTCCACAACTCCTTTTATTTCCTGAGTCAGTGTTTACTGGGCACTTACATTATGCCAAACACTGTTTGTAGACTATACAACATTATCTCTTTCAATTATAAGAACCCTATGGGGCAGGCTTTCAGACAAAAACATGAGACCTACCTGTTATATGACTGGCCCCAGATCACTTAATTGAGAAATAGAACATGGATTTTAACATAGGCTTCCTATTGATAAAACTCATACTCTCCGTGTATGATGCCAAATTGAAAGGTCAGCATATTCAAGTTCTTCAAAATGTTACATAGCTGCACACATAATGAACAGGCAGACTATAGGCAGGTAATTACTACGTATGAGATGAATCAAAGGCCAAGAAGAAAATCTAAGTAAAATTAACATGACACTTTAATTAATAAAGGACATATAAATTTTAATGTGAATACTTCACCTACAGTTAAATCCAAAAAGGACAGGTATTTTTCCACAGTAGAAAACTATAATTAAGTTAAATTAGGATAGATCTATGTAAAAGACTATTACGTAGTCATTAAAGATAGTGATGTAGCTCTATATTACCACAGAAACATGTCCATAATAAGTAAAAACATAATGTTGCAAAAAAATAATCCCACTTAAAAAATTATACATGTATAACTACGAAGTCTGAAAAGATATCTAGGAAACAGTTTTTATCTCTGGATAGCAGGGTTATAGATGAGTTTAACTTGCTTCTTTATTCCCTTCTATACCACCTAAAATTGATAGCAAATATGAATTACTACTATAGTACTTAGAAAAAATTCACCCCTTTCTATTCCTGTTTGATACTACTAAACAATCTTATAACATGAGTGCAGTTTTCCCAGTAGGCTTTCCCCCTGGAAAGAGAATACACCACTAGCTTAATAAATATTTAAATACAACTGAAACTTAAAATTCTAACAGTATATAACTAAGTTAATAATTCTGGTGCTTTGGGTTGAATCAATTTCCTCAAAATTGGTGATAAAAGAATAGCCATGTATGTGGTCCAGCATTACGTAGTGATTAAAGCCTAAATAAATTTCATGGCATGAAAGTACTGCAAACCCTAACTACTACTTCCTTTCCAACTCTCTTATGGTTCCTAGGAAAAGTTTTTTCAATAAATGGAAGAGCCACAGATCTTAGAGCACCGCGGAGGAAAAAAGGGAAGAAAAACAGCCGAGAGAAACAAGACAACTAGGAACTGACAGTTATACATCAGGCAATGTTAATATAACCTAGAATAGAAAGGTATGAGAGACAATCTACAGTTACCCAAGTCACTCTGCAAATAGGATTTCAATCTTTTTTTTTTTTGCAAAGGAATTTAAGAGATTGCTAGCAAAGCTGCAAGGATGAATAAATATTAGTTTCTAACAAACAGGACTACTGCCTTACCTGACATTCGCCAATATTTCTAATCTCTCACAGGTTCCTTAAATTGGTTTTAATGGAAAAATTTTGGAAGATTAAGTTTGTCCCGGATCATTGATTCTCAATGAAGGCTTGAGTAGTTAGGAAGTTTTATTAAAACCCTTTCTGAGAAATAGTCAAATACTACTGCTTCTAATATTCAAGAGATTAATATCCATTAGTTAATTTAGATGTTTGTTCAACCCTGATATCAGGCGAAGACATCAAAAGAAAACTACAGACCAATAGCCCTTACGCATACAGAAACAATAATCTACAAAATATCAGCAAACTGAATCTAGTAACACATTAAAAGGATTATATACCATGGCTAAAGGGCATTTATCCCAGGAATACAGAGTTGGTTCAACACAGAGAACCAATCAATATAGCACATCATATTAAAAGAATTAAATTAGGACAAAACCACATGATCATCACAACACAGAAAAAGCATCGACAAAATCCAACGCCCTTTCATTATAAAAATACCTAACAAACTAGGAATACAGGGAATGTCCTCAAGCTGTTAAGGATATCCACAAAAAAACAGCTAATATCATACTCAATGGTGAAAGATAAAAAGCTTTCCCCTAAGACCAGAAACAATGGAGATATACACTCTTTCCTCTTTTAGTCAACACTGTCCTGGGAGTATGAGGGAGGGCAATTTGTCAGGGAAAAGTAATGAAACTTGTCTGGATTATAAAGGGAAGAAATTAAACTATTTCTACTTCCAAATAACATGATCTTGTATATAGAAAATCCTAAGGGGCTACTAATAAATGAGTCCAGAAAGGTTGCAGGATATAAGAATAATATACAAAGTCAATTATAGTTCTATATATGAGCAATAAATAATCTGAAAATGGATTAAGAAAATAATTTCATTTACAATGGTATCAAAAAGAATACTACGGAACAAAGTTTTTAAAAAGTGCAAGCCTCAGAAACTTGAAACTACAAAATATTGTTGAAAGAAATGAAAGATGTAAATAAGTGAAAAGATATCCCATGTTAATGGGTTAGAAGGATTTATTATTAAGATGGTAATATTCTTCCAATTGATCTACACTAATCTCTACTCAAATCCTACCTGACTTTTAGCAGAAATTGACAAGCCAATTGTAGAATCCACATGGAAATGCAAAGGATCCAGAAGAGCCAAAACAATTGTAAAAAGAACAAAGTTGAAGAACCCACACTTCTCTTTTTCAAAATTCCTACAAAGTTACAATAATCAAGATAGTGTAGTAGTTGTGCAAGGATGGACAGATAAATCAGTGAAATAAATTGAGTCCAAAGGCAACTCTTACATTTAGAGTCAACTGATTTTAACAAGGGTGCCAAGACAATTCGATGGGGGGAAAAAATCATTTTTTCAACAAATGGTGCTAGGACAATTGGATAGCCAACTGCAAAAGAATAAAGACGGACCCTTTACCATACACCATATACAAAAATTAACTCAAAATGGAGCAAAAACCTAAAAAGCTTAAACTATAAAACTCTTAGAAGAAAAAATAAAAAAGGTACAAATCTTCATGACTTTGGATTAAGTGATGGTTTCTTAGATAGGATTCTAAAAGTACAAGCAGTAAAAGAAAAAAATAGATAAATTTTAACCTCGTTAAAATTAAAAACTTTTGTGCTTCAATGGACACTATAAAGTGAAAAGACAACCCACAAAATGGGAGAAAATACTTACAAATCAAACTTGTATCCAGAGTATATAAAAAAATCTCTTACAATTTGACAATAAACAAATACACCAATTTAAAATGGGTAAAGGATTTGAATAGAAATTTCTCCAAAGAATATACTCAAATGACCAATAAACAATGGAAAGGCATCCAACATCATCATTCACTAGAGAAATGCAAACCAAAACCACAATCAGATACCACTTTAGCCCCCACCATGGCTTAAAAAAGATAATAACAAATGTTGGCATGGCAAGAAGTGAGGAAAATTGGAACCCTCATCATTGCTGATGGGAATATAAAATTCAGCAACTGTGAAACAGTTCAGCAACTGCTCAAAAAATTAAACATGGAGTTCCGATAAGACCCAATAATAGGAATTTCTATGCCAAAGACTAGGAACCATGTATCCACACGAAGACTTGTACACAAATGTTTATAGCAACATTATTAATAACCCAAAAGAAATAATACAAATATCCATCGACTGATGAATGAATAAACAAAATATGATATATCCACAGAATAGAATATTAACGGGTCAGAAAAAGGAATGAAATCCTGATACATGCAACAACATGGATGGACCCTGAAAATTTGCTAACTGAAAGAAGCCAGATACCAAAGATCACGTAGTTGAGTGACTCTGTTTATATGAAATGTCTAAACAAGCAATTCTATAGACAGAAAGTAGATTAGTGGTTGCCAGTGGCTAGGAGGAGCAAAAATGGGGAGTGGTTACTAATGGAATTGGGGTTTTTTGGAAGGGTTAATGAAAATGTTCTAGAATTAGAGAATAGTGATGGTTGCCCAATTTTGTGACTACACTAAACATCAATGAATTATACACGTAACAAAAAAAGTAAGCAAAAAGTTTACTTGTTTTAACAATGTTTCTCTGCTGCGTTGGTAAGCACCTTAAGAGGTGTCTTATTATCTGCCACATGCCCAGAGCTGAGCACAAGCCTGAACCAGCTAAACTTTCGATAAATATTACTGACAGATTAGAACGAAATATGCCAGCTTGAGGCATGCAGTAATTCTAATTTACTCAAAAATGCTTCTATGCTTTGGATTTAACATTTGTTTCACTTAATTATTTTCAGATATCTACACTTATTAAATAACAATAGCAATGCTTTCAGATAATTTTTATAACAGCAAATATTGTTTTATAGGCTTGTCTTTCACTAAACCCTGAAAAACTAAAGAATGCCTTTTATCTTTATTTTCTCATTATATGAGTAAATAATATATTTACTGTCTGAATAGTGGCCAGGTTATTCTTAGCAATAGTAATATTTTAATTAAAAACTATAATGTTTTCAAATAAAATAAAGGACATTTTAAAATGAGAACTGTTGGGTCACTAAAATGCTAATTTTGGATTTCTCTGTAATAATTTTATTAGTTCTGTTTATGAGTGAAGAGTTTAATGGCCTCTTTATTCTTAAACTAAAACTAAGACACAAATTTTGTAAAGCAAAGCTTAACCTGCCATGGTTCAAGTCTCCTCCTACATTGCAGCATGAGCTGTTAATCAGGCACAATAACCTACTGTGCCCTCAACTCACATTAAGACGGCTCATGAACTATCCTTTTAAAGATGTGAGATTAATTTAACAGTGCCTTTCCTCTTATAACTGTGGGAAATGCTTATGGATTATTAAAATAATGCTGACCAATTGAACAAATTTTTGTTATTTAGAAAAAAGTGACCGCCCATTTTTGTTTTCAAAATAAAAGCATAAAAAATAGTTGGTCCTATGAAGAGTAAGAAAAGTTGCCTGCATCTGGCAATATAAACTGTCATCTGTCATAGCTAAAAATAGTGCTAGCACACATACTTTACATACAGAAGTCATCCAATTACATTTTGCCTCAAATTCTTACTGAAGCTCCTTCCTTGAATAGCCTGAAGTCAAATTTCAATTTAAAAAGCTCTTATCTGGAAGGAGGAGGATGTGAGGACATGTTGAACTAGCTGGTCCTAAAAAGTACTGGGAAGACAAGGACAAGGAATGGCTGGCAAGAAAATACCTACTTCTTAAGCAAAAGCAAATATTGTTCTAATAAAGTCAGGTGAACAATAAGTAAGGCAATCAAATAGGAAATTAATAAACAAATATATATGTACTAGAATATTAAAACTTTAGTTGCTATTTTTCACAACCGTAATCTTTATATTAATAATTATGTATTTATTCTTCTCAACTGCCAAAAAAAGTGCCTAGAATTCAGAGTTGATCATTTAGTATCCCATAGTAAGCTTTTACTTCCACACAGTATTCACCTGGCTAATAAATGACAGTTAAAGGACCAGAAAAAGATCTGTGAAGAGTGGGAGCTTAACTCTTTCTGCAAAGACAGTAAGAAGAGCCTGAGTCCTCTTTCTTCCTTTTATTTACCATCCTTATAACCCAGCCTAGATCACTTAACCTAGCTTCCCCATGTGTAAAATTAGGAAAATGATACCCACCTAACAAGGAGGTTGAAGCTGAAAGGAGATTTCACATATGGAAATAATCGGTGAACTAAACACTAAAGGTAATATCTCAAGAGATAAAGTCAAACAGGGCAATCAAATATTAAACACAATGCTTAACTACATTCTGATTTTTTTTTTTAAAGGTGAATTCAACTTGTCTGAAGCACAGCTAACTTGGTTTCAATCAGCAAGTTTCAGGTTGATGGATACTAGTACCACCAAAGTATCTCAAAGAAATACCTGGCAAACCAGCAGTAACTAGAGTTTTTTTTTGTTTTTGTTTTTGTTTTATGAAAGATACACGCATAATTTCAGTCCTTGTCCCTTTCATCACTAAATCTTTCCTGATTTCTGACAACATTTCTGTGCATTGGTCAATTTCTACCACCACACATCTAAGGAAAAAACATTTTAGGTAAAAATAGCATAAATTCTAACTTGCCTTTTCTATAATAATTTTGTAGTCGCCTATGCTGAGCAAGGAACTGTGCCGGAACTGTGCCAGTACTTTGAATACATTATAACTAATCACTATATAAAGTAATAACTATTTACATTTTATGCATAGGACAGCTGAGGCTTACAAGTATTAAATAGTGCAAGGTTACAGATTGAAATACAAGTCTGACCATGACAGTCTCACTCTTTCCATCATACCACGTTTTGCATTTAAAGGAATATACAGGTACTCAAGTTTGCTCTTTAACCAGCTTGAGGATGCCAAATAGTATTTCACCCTTAATTTAAATAACTGAGAGCAACTTACTAACACCACAAGCAGAGTTACATAAACAGACCAATAAATTCCAGTGATAGATTCATGATAAGAGTAAATCATGTTCTGTTTAAATTGCAAACTGTATTTCCTAGAAGCTATCTATATTGTCCTTCACTTTGATAATAATAAAACTATAACTCGATATAGCTGTAGATACAGATATATAGATATACCTGGATAAAACAAAAATCAACCACAACGCAAAACTGCAAATCGGGGTTTTATAAGTTTAATGTTTTAAGTGATGTTGGAGAATCACTTCTAAAATAGATCCAACAGGCACTTAAAACATATATCTGACCCCAAAAGTTTAAGAGAAGCCACTAAGAAAGTCAATAACAAGCTTGAAGATTTTTTGTAAAGGGACAGTATATTTGATCTACTGTGAAATTCAACTGTGAAGATGCCATTTTGTGCTATCAAATAATTTTGTGGTAATAATTACATACTCCAAAAGCCCCCAAACTTGATTCTTCCTCTGTTCGTTCTAAGAACGTACACACAGCTGTGATTACAAACTAAGTTTTAAGAATAAATAAAACTTATTTTCATAAACTGTTGGCTTAATGCTTCAAGATATTATCAAATCTTTTTCCTTCCATTATTTGTATGAAATTCGAGTTCACTTTAAGTAGCCTTTTTTACTATATTAAGTATCTTCAGGTAGAAATGTTTCAATATATTGCAGAAACGTAAAAAACTACCTGTGGTTATTTGTTGCCGCCTAAGGATAATCCGAATTTCTCTAAGAGAACACTGAGGTTCAATAATCACCATACATGCCTCGTTTACAAATTAATTAAACTCACCCATTTACTACATAAGTTCATGGAGTTTTCAATACTTCCTTTAATCCCACTAATTCTATTTCTGACTTTATTAGAAGAGGACAAAAAACACAGCAGAAAATAATTCCAACTTCCCACTTCCAATTTCAAACCATAATTTTCCCTTAGCAGGAAAATTAATGTATGTAGCTCATTTCAGTTTTCTCTAAGGCAAAGCTAAATAAGTATCTTCTAAGCATGTTACATGTTCCAAGCCAATGATTCTATGTACCTTCACAAACTGTAACCATCTTCAGTTGTAAAGGGTATCAAAATAAGGATTCTTCCTATAAAGTCTATATTTCTAATAAAGCATGTACTTTGATCAAGACATACACAATGGAAACTTAAAATTAGCATACACATTGGTTCAATGTGTTATTTATTATGATTTAGATTTTACTTCTTATTAGCATTCAAGCATTATAAGAATCTTAGAAGCAGGAAATCACTGCTTAAAACCTTATTTTCTGCATATGAAAACTAAATAGAAAACACTGTTCTGTAACTCTAGAAATTTGAAAAGCTTACTAAACTTGAATGGGGGGAAAACAAAGCAAATTACTAATATAAAAAAAAAAGAGAGAGAGAATGAACTTCACTAGTAGGTAGACTAGTTATATTTATACTTCCATAACCTTGTATACCTGTTCTATACACTCAATATAAATGCTCACTGAATGACTAACAGTATAAATGAACAAGGTAAAATATTCACATCATTGACCAGAATAATCTATTTTAAATTAGAGTATTTAGGTGGAAAAAGTACACAAATGAGTGTACAACAAAGAACTATAATTCTTCTCGTTCTTATGAAAAACCGTAATTTTAGCAAATCTATGAGTAGAAATTTCTAAGCCTATCTCAATGCCCAACTCTTAACAATAGACTTGCAGGAATATTATTAATATTTGATAATTTTTTAATCTTTGCGTTGCATTGAGGTCCTTTATACATTTTATACATACATCCACACCCCACACACAGAAACACACACCCAGTAACATAAATCAGCATTGTCCATGATAAAGTAAAGAAAATTTGGTCTCAGAATACTGCTCCAAAGATGCAAAGAGAAGCACTGGTTAAATTAAATAACATCTTTTAGCCCAAATTCTAGCAAGAGATGGGGTCAACTGAATAAATAAATAAATAAAAGGTAACCTAGGGGATACCTACAGACCAGAATAAGAATTCTACTCACTGCTTAAACATTTTTCTTATGTTGAAGCATGTAATCCAATTCCTAAGGATGAAGAAAAATTATACTCCTGGTCCACAAAGTTCCCCCTAGGTTTAACCTTTTGACAATTCTACCTTCTTTTATAGCTGACTACAGCCTATTTTGTTGCAGGGTGAGGACCATACAAAAAGAAATACATGTAACGTGTTCAACAAGATGCCAAAATTAGACTATAAATGAACAAAATATCAAAATATGGGTCATTTTAGCTTTTATATTTTTCAATCTTTGTTCAAGTACAAATATAAATGTAAAATAAAAATAAAGGCCCTATGCTACCAGCTATGTGGTTATGAATAATCAATCTCTTTAGTTTTCTTGGTTTCTTTACCTCTAAAAGGAGGAAGTTGGAAAAAATGACTAATAAAACGACTCATCCACAGGTATAATCTAAAAATCCTGAATTTATAAAAGTTGCTTAAGTTACTTAATTGTTCCTTTAAGAAGGGGTAAGATAGGGGATCCCTTATTCCTCCCACTTGAAAAAAACATTTTTAAAAAATTCTAAGAATGTATGTATAGGGTTTCAGGCTGGGAGTAAACCTGGCTGAACGTCAGGGCTCTCAGCCTTTTACTTTATGGAGAAGCTGTGCAGAGTCAACAAGGAGACTCAGTGATGTGAAGCCACCACTGCTTTCTGCCTTCAAAGAATTTACAGACTGGAAAATGAGCCGAAACATACATATAAATGATAACAGAGGGCACAAAATGCAAACCAAGAGATGGGAACACTGGATTATCTCCACTCAAAGGATGAGTGAACACCTCAGAGAGGACTGGGCTTTTGATAAGTACATCCTGGGCAAAATGAAATGGGGCAATGGGGCATTCCAAACAGAAAAACATAAGCAAATGCAAAAAAACAGGCACGTTTAAGGGAATAAGTCCTTCAATGTAGCTGTAGACAAAATAAGGGAGATGGGAATATAAAGGTTGGGACTAGACTAGTCAGTATAAACTTTACGTGAAAAATAAAGAAAAAACTAAGTGCTATGATTAGAGCCACCCCTTTAGAAGATTAATGTTATTTGGTTATGACACATAGGATTTAGTGGAAAAATCAGTAAGGACTGCTGCTGGTGAGCAATCAGGAATGTCCAGCTTGGGTAAAGAAAACTGAGAGGATATTACCACTGTTGCTCCCAGTACTTAACCATCCAGGGCTTTAAACCATATACTAGAGAAACATTTGCAAATTTACTCTTTTTAAATGTAAACCTGGTTCTCATCAAGTAATTTACTTAAAACTACAAAATAGCTATCTCAGGAAGAGTTAAAACCATCAGAAATGCATATGTAATATTTAATCTTGGCCAAGGTTTCAGGACAGACACTCCCACAGATTGCTCAAAATCATTGGTACAATCTTTCTGAAGGGCAGTTTTGCAATGTGAACCAAAAGCCTAAATACTATATAACTAGCAATTTGAAAATAATCATGCAACAAAACAAAGGTTTATATTCAATTATATTTATTTCGGCATTGTTTATACTTGTAAAAACTTTAAGAACTTGAATATTTAATTATATGGAATTAATAATACATACTTGAAATACTATAGCCATTAAAACAATCTGAAAGCTATTTCCCCATTTAATGGGATAAAAATAATTACAGAAAAAAAAGAACATATTAAACCCCAACACATACACAGTTAAAAATATGAACCCAAACCACTCTAAAATGAAGTGATGAATGCCTAAAGACTGGCTTTAGAACTGAAAGCAGGGCCTTCCTCCAATCAATAGGTTTCTTCATTAGTTAATGAAAAAGTCCCCTTCTCGGGCATTTTTTTGGCCTTCCCAGGGGTTAAGAAAGGCATTTCTTTTAAGCAACAAGGCCCTTGCTCCTCTCTACCCGAATGTCAGTGGGTGCATATATGCCTACACCCACATAGTCAGTAACTTTACGCTTTTGAAGAAATGATAAGTGGCTTATCAAAAGTAAAGATCAGAAAGCCCTACAAGAACCTCTGCAAGGAAGGATGTTCCAGAAAATGTACAAAGCCAGTATGCCTTAAGGTATAGTCAAATACTAGAAACATTTCTGTCCCCATCTTACAAAAACTTCTCTCAGAGGTCAACCATAGCATGTAAACCGCCAAATCCAAAAAGCACTAGTAATAATGGAGAGCGCTGCACATATTCCTAAAATTCAACAGGGTCCACAATCATTTCTCAGTCTTCATATTAAACAGCTTCTCTGTAGTATCTAACCACTCATTCCTTTTTTGAAAATTATCCCCCTCTTAATATCAGTGAAACTATACTTTCCTGCTTCATTACTGCTCTGATTACAACTTCCTGATCTTTCCTGGTGATGCACATCCCCACATTGTAGGTTTTAGGCTTTCCTTCCTTAATCTTCCATTCTCTCTATGCAAATACAGTAGTCCACGATTTCAGTTACCTGCAATCAATTTGTCTGAAAATATTAAATGAAAAATTCCAAAGATAAACATTAAGTTTTAAACTGCATGCCATTCTTACTAGCATGATAAAATCTCATGCCATTCTGCTCCATCCTGCCCAGGACGTGAATCACCCCTTTGTCCAGCACATCCACATTGTATTAACTACCTGCCCACTGGTCACTTAGTACTCATCTTGCTTATCAGATCAACAGTGGGATCTCTGTGCTTATGTTCAAGTAACCTTATTTCACTTAATAATGGCCCCAAAGCACAAGAGCAGAGATGCTGGCAATTTGGAAGTGCCAAAGAGAAGAGAAGCTGTAAAGTGCATCCTTCAAGCAAACAAGTAAAAGTTCTTGACTTAATAAGAAAAAAAATCGTATACTGAGACTGCTAAGATCTATGGCAAGCCCCAATCATCTATCCATGAAATTGTGAAGGAAAAAGAAATTTGTGCTTGTTTAGCTGTCACACACCAAACTGCAAAAGTTACAACCAGTGTGGAAAAAGTGCTTAGTTAAGATGGAAAAAGCATTAAATTTGGGGGTGGAAGACTTGCACGGAAAACATGTTCTAACAGCAACGAGTTGTGACAAAAAGCATT
Source organism: Rousettus aegyptiacus (assembly GCF_014176215.1). Taxonomy (NCBI): domain Eukaryota; kingdom Metazoa; phylum Chordata; class Mammalia; order Chiroptera; family Pteropodidae; genus Rousettus; species Rousettus aegyptiacus. Next base: position 34,264,654 of record NW_023416310.1, read on the forward strand.
AAGCCTACAGGAAGACTTTAGCAAGGGATCCCCTGAGTGACCACATTCACATAATTTTTATTACTGTATATTGTTATAATTGTTCTATTTTATTGGCTCTTATTGTTAATCTTACTGTACTTAGTTTAAAAATTAAACTTTATCATTGGTATGTATAGAATAAAAAGTATTATACAGGGTTTGGTACTATTCTTGGTTTCAGGCATCCACTGGGGGTCCTATAATATATTCTCCAGAGGTGAGACTACTTACTGAATCCTCACAGTATTCATCTGTCTCACTTTGCATATTCGATTCTCAATTTTTTATCACTAAACCTGTCATTTTTCTGAGCTTCTGAGATGTTCTAGCATCACTTCGAATTTGAAGTTTCTAAAACTGAACTTGGCATCATTTCTAACTACTTTAGCTATTTCTAATACTAAAGCACTGACATTGCCAAAGTTTCAAGCTGACTGACATTTCATGTTGTCCTCTGAGTCCCTCCTTCGCCCTAGTCCCACACATCTATGTCAAATGTCAAGTATTCCTTCCTTGAGTTTCTCAAATCTGTCACTTCCTTTTCATTCCTGTTTCAAACACTATTTGCTGTAAACCTGGGCACATAGTCAGCCTAACAGTTCTGTCTCCAATTTATTTTATATAGCACCCCCAAAACAGTTTTCATACCTGCTATCATTTTAAAACTCCCTACTTTAAAACTTCCACAGGCTCTTTATTTCCTTTACGATAAAATCCAAAACCCATTATCTTCTGCAATCTGGCCTACAGTATCTGTATAAAAACCAGATAACATAAAAACTGGAACCCCAGAAATCATGCAAATGAGGAAACTGAAAACCAGAAAGGGTAAATGTCTGGCCAAAATCAAAACATACCAGAACAGAAACTTAAAAACATCGATTAATATTTCTTAAATTTGCCTTATTCTAACATGAATTATACCAAGATGCTTAATATACAGAGTGCCAGGCCCCTCCCATGTAAATTCTGATTTGGTAAGTCTGAGTAGGATCAGAGAAATCTGGATATTTAAGAAACACTAGGTAATTCTCATCTTCAGGGAACTATGAGGAAACCTGACCTGGATCTTGAATATCTTCTTTATTTTTTGACCATACCTTATCTTTAAACAACAGTCTTATAAATATTCAGTTCTATCCAGAAAGCTCAATTCGGTGCCTCGGTTACACCTTTTTTAGGGTCCCCATCGTTCTTTCGCCCTACCCGCACCTACTCTTTTTCTTATTTTAAGCTCTTCAAAATCTTTTCACTGTCTTAATGCTTTCCATGTAACCCCAATAATCAAGTACTATGTAATTTCATTTGTTATAAGGATCCTGCTATGGACAAAAGAAAATCCAAAATGAAAAATATGTAAAATAATACAAATTATTAATATTGGTCTTAGCCTGAAAGAGAAAATATCTTAAATACTAGGTAATCAGCAAAAACAAAAAACAAAAAACAAAAAACAAAACAAACCAACAAAAAAAACAAAACCAAACCTCCAAACTTTTTAAGATACTGAAATCAGAGTATCTCTAAATTCTATTATACCATTAGATGACTGGATATGCTTCAATCACAAATGGCACTTAAGGGGACGAGATCAGTAGAAAAAATATAAGCCTAAAAATATTTAAAATATACCTAGAACCTAGATTAGATTCTTTCCTCTACTGTCATACACTTTTCGTGAAATGAGGAAACACTCCATGTCAGCTTCCGCTTCTCATTGATTTCCATTTAAACCATAACCTATAGTCTACAATATTAAAATTAGCTGATAAGGAAAATGCTCATATGTAACTTCACCAATGAATCAGAAAAACAGGTAATGTCAGTCCTACCAAGAAAAAAACCGAAAGCAAGCACTAAAAAACATTTGGCCACTATACTTACATATAATGTGAGGCTCTCCAGAAACATCAAGAGTAAATTTGATTTTATATTTAGTGCCTAAAAATAAAACATCTCTAGTATAATATGGACTATATTATATTGGATCTTAATAATCCTGTCTCAAAACAACCCTAAATTACTTCAGCAAATAAAGAATGATGTTATTAAACTAAGATTCAAATTAATACAGGGCTTTAATAGTTGCAGAGTAGGCCCTTATGTGACTTTTCACCGATTTTTACAGCCTGTATTTATTGTACTGTTATCACTACTATCATTTTTACTTATCAAAAACTAGTGTGCCAATTCACTTTTCACTTTGTAATGCAATAGTTGGAGGGATGATAAAAATCTTTCTTTATTAAATTCACATGTAAAGAAACCATAAAGGCAAAAAGCCAAAACTGTATTGTTTTCTATTAAGTTGTAACTATAAAATCTTTCCAATGTCTCTTAATTTTAAACTCATTTTTCCCCCAATTTCTTTATTGAACAAATTTTTTAAAGGATGTTGTGAAGGTTACTGTAATTAGCTCCACATATTGCTTTTAGAAACATTACCAATCCTGCTACCAATTCTGCTGTAGAAGGAAATACTTTTAATTATAATACTTGAATGTGGCCAGAGAGGGAAAAAACTGTATAGAATGTCTACATGGATTACTTAAGAATAGCTCTAATATTTTTTAAGACAATTTATTATCAGTGTTCAGATATACAGCCTACCACCTTCTATGTTTTTTAAATGGCGCATTTAACCATCTATATAATACTTTTAAAATATTCAGTACAGTCAACATTTTACCACTTAAGGGCTTAAATTCTTACACAATGATCCACCTAGACTTGAAAGGATCTGGGCTTTCAAGGGGGAGGAAAGGGATCAAGACCAGTGATTGGTTATTACAAGGACGAAGGTTAGTGACTTAAATATAGACATGCATTACCAACTACTCAGTATACATTTTAAAATTTCAAGATATAAAAAATGTAATCTAATTAAAAGCAGATTGGTAATAACTTTAAAGGATCAATAAGATTTCCAAAGAAGAAAACAAGCTTACTGCAAACCTTTGGATAGAATTTCAACTATACCCAGTCAGCTTTTTAAAAATATACTTAATCACAGAAAATACGTCATTATGGAATACAAAGATAGCTATATAGATTCATCGGACCAAAGTGGCCAACGAATGAAATATGTTAAAGCTATACTGTTAACAATGTGCAAGATTAAAAAATATAACCTAACCAACAATAGGACTGCAAAGATTAAACAGAACAGTGGAAGAGAACAGCATGACATTTTCTCGCACATAACCAAATGTAAAAACACATTTGAAAGAGCTGTTTTAACCCTTTACTCTTAAACCTTTCAGAGGTTTCATTTTCAATCCAAAATATATCTAAACTGCAAAGCGTATTCATAGAAATATATTACTGTTCACATTTAAAAAAATGAATAGAAGGTTAAAAAGCAGATATACCCTTGTCCTTCCAATTTTTCTTCTGACCATCCATCTCTTGTCACGATCTGCCCTCCAGATGCAATTATCAATTATGCATACCAACAAAAAAGCTGTAACTGCAAAAATCTACTCCTTGAGACATGAAATATCCGTTTCCTCAACCGAAGTCTGCAGTCTCCTCTGCTGCACAACTGCAGCAGGACTGAAGTCACCTGACGTCTTCTGGGTGTGGAGCAGTCTGACGCAGTACAATCTGTAACTAGGCTACTAATACTCAGGCACTCCTGCCTTCCTTCTATCTGTTTATATTGTTCCAATCTTTTGTATGTTGCTCATACCAAACAGAGCTACTTTGGGCAGGGGTAGGGGCGGGCTACCAAAAGAAAGAAAAGAGGGTTGTTCTTTTGGCAGTTAACCACTGAGTATACTGAAGTGCACTTAAAGCCACGTACAGGTTTGGGTTTAATTTTTTTTTTTTTTTTGACAGGTGACTTATGCTGCTGGTTTTCAGTTTTATTTAGACTCTAAAATCAGTGCTTACCTGGTAAGATAAAAATGGACTAACCCAAAGAAGGGTAATAGCTTAAATTTCAAGCCTGGGAAATGCTGAGTCTCTTTCTACTTATTAAGACTTAAAAGCATTCAGCACTTTGCACCCTTATGAGGGTTTAAGTAGAGAATCACAAAGTGAAACTATTAATGTTTACTGAATACATGTTACTTCGATTATGGAAACCCAGAGACTTATAAATATACTTATTCTCAATCATTACCTGTTCCAATTCAGTCTTTCAATAAATATCTGTTAGATACCACTGCAGGTACTATTAATAGACTTTAGGCTTGAGGAGAAATATTCATATGCTAATTATATCATTTGATTTAATGATTTAAGACCAAACTAAAATCTAACTGATAAATACAAAAACAAATGTATGTACAGAATTTCTGACATTTTTGTTCAACTTTATATAAAACTGGCATTAATTCCAGTACGGATTATGTATTTACTAATGACCCACAACTGGTTTAACTGATACTACCCTTTGACTAAACAAAAAGGCAACACATAATAAGCTAAAATATTTTTAAATGCCTGATATGATGAAGTATGATAAGTTATGTAGCCTATTTACAAGAGTACATACTTCTTAAGACTAAACAGCTACACTGAAATAGGTATATTTTCTGGAATCTGCTGTAAAACTGTGGGCTACAAAATCCTTAATATCAGAAGTGGCCTGAATATCAATGATTCAGTTCTCTATTTACCTCTCTAACTCCAAACATAACTAGAGCAAATTTTAAAAGAGAGTTTAGTATTCTCAGCTCAAGTTAATATTTAAACTTTATTCACTGGACCCTTGCATAATGTGATATTTGAGAACTCTGTCACCAAGTCATGTCATGGCTGAAAATGTCTGACCTCTCTACGCAAGTCTGAAATCCTAAACTATTCAATAAGTACGAAATATTTCCAAAACGGCATTTTCTAATAATGAATCCTAATAGACCCCTTAAAACTAAAGGCCAATAAATACTTCAACATTAGGATAAAGCATTCAAAAACAGCACCCAAATACTGTTTTCAAGCCAGAGATTACTTTAGTAACAAGAGAGGGGAAAAAAAATTAAAAATTTGATTTCTTGAGAAATGGGTATCTGCCATTTATGCTATTCACATTCTTCTTATACTTAATTTGGTTGGACAATTTTTAAAAATAGAGAGCAAGAAAGTGTAAGAATACGCATTCATCTAAACATTAAATATACTTAACATTAAATATTCGACCTTACATAGTGATATGTAATCTTTCATTTTTATGACCTTTGCTATTTAGACTATTAAAGCTTACAGGGAAATCTAATTCATATAAGTCAAATGAATTTTCCCCATTTCTTTCTTAGAAAAGTTTTACAACTGGAGTTGTTTTAAGTTTGGTAAGCCAACCAAAAGAGTGTTTAAATCTGAAAATCTCGACAGGACAAATTTATTAAAAATATAAAGCCATATGGGCTATGCTTATTGTGAGGACCAAATGAGTTAGTGTATACAAAAAAGGCTTTAGGAACGTGCCTGGCAAAAGTAGGCCCTATACAAAAGCTAGCTACTTACTACTATTATGCTAACAATAACAGTCAAACCACAAAGGAACAATGCCCTTAAAACATATCTAATAAAGCACATACATTTAAGCCATGCAATTCTAGGCAATAACCCAATACCTTTCTAAATATAGGTGCCCCTCTCCAGAAATTATTGGGCTTTGATATATAGTTCTATTAGTCTCCAGCTGAGAAAAAAATATGTATGGATAATATATAGGTCGTATTCCACATTAAATCCCAACTTCGCAGAAAAAGAAACTGTTAAAATCGTTTGTTTCCTTCAACTATTTAATATTTTATTTAAAAAAATGAAAAATTATTTCAGTGACAGTTTTTAAATAAAACAGATAAATCTCCAAATTGCAAAACAGCATTTTGATTATTTCGGACAGGAACCTATTCCCCCTTAAAAGAAAAGGCTTCCAAAGGAGGGGACCATAGAAGATTATTTATAGTGGAAGCAAATAAAAGTGCTGTCTACATTCTAAGTCCTATTGTGTATTGTTGGGAAGAGGGCGAGGAGAAAATACTCCTTTCCTGAACTGAGTATCAACTTCACACAGAACTTTTGAAATCAACTGTTCAAAGTTCCCATTCTTCAATGTCCACATCCCAAGTACCTCTCCAAAGCATGACAAAAACCAATGATGGAAATCTCCCCAAGTACATCCCTAACTCCCTTCCAAAGGGTACCAACCATGCTCTAAAATTCCCTACACTCTGTTTCTTTTTCCATGTCTCAAATCGAAACTCTCACTTTCTTGATACACTTACCTTATTAGAAAAATCTTATATTTAAATCAATTCCACCAAAGAATAAAAGCTCCTTTCTCTATAACCTTCTCATGAAAAGAGGGGGTGGGGGGTGTATGTGTGTAGTTTGTATCAAAGTGGTAGGATTTCAGACAGTAGAGGACTAACCATATTTTGGAATAAGCAGCAAAATGTAAGCTCCAAGACTGCCCTGGCCATCTCTTCCCAGATATTCCTTTTCCATTTTTTTCTTTCCTCTACTTTTAAACCCCAGAGAAACTCAAGTTTTTGTTTGCCTTGTTTTCTTTACAATATTAGAGATAAAAGGCAGTAAGGTGGGAAAGAGGCGGTTATTTGGATTGAGAGCATTACAAAGTTGGGGATTGGTATGTAATTCTTGATCATGAAAATAATTATTTCTACTTTCCGGCAACAGGATTTTTTTTTTTTAACAAAGAAACAATTATAGCTACACAGTAGTTTTAAACTAACTTCAAATTCTAATTATTCTGAGCTATACAAAAGCATAACACTACACATACATCTCATTATTGAAAGGTATTAAATAGCTCTGTTTAATACCATATGCTGTAATATAATGCCCTCTATAGACTAAATTGAAGCACTTCAACATTAACATCTGAATTGAACCTTAAGACATGGAGAAAGACTTGTCTATAAAATAAATAACAACATAAGCTTAAAGTGGCCAAAAAAGAGCATTTTAAAGTCTATAAAAAAATTTCATATAAACTGCTAAAAATGAACACTAAAATCCATAAAGAAATTCAAAGTGTTCAATGAGAACTTAGAAATGCTGATTTCTTGTATAATAATCTAAAATAAACATGCAGCCATTCCAAAAGATCCATTTTTAAATTTGGAATTAAAAAGTTAATGGTTACTATGCTATGAAATCTTTTAATAAAACTTTTGTGTTTTCATTAAAATGCAGAGTTTGAGGAAATTTTTAAGGTAATTTCATAAAGTTTGGAATAGCATGATTCAAGCATTTGTTTGACTCAGTACAATGTGTCAAAATTCAAAATCCTTTTACAAAGTCATTTTTTTATTAAATTGATTAGGGTGACATTGCATACAATTATATAGGTTTTGAGTGTACAATTCAATAATTTTAAGTATACTGTGTGCTCACCACCCAAAGTTAAATTTCCTTCCGTCACCATATATTTGACCCCTTTTACCCTTATCTACCTCCCCACTCATTCCCTCTGGTAATCACTAAACTGTAGTCTGTTATAAAGTCATTTTTAGTGTGAAGCAAATACTCACAACTCACTCACTAAATTTCTCTACCCAACTGAATATATTCCATATGGTCAATTGTAAAGCATTCTATAGACCTCGTTTTCTATCTACAACACTAGATGGCACCAAAACCCATAGTACATACAGCTGATTGTCCTACCCAGGGTATGTAATCTGGCAAAAACGGTGTTCTCAATTTTCTGTGGTCCTATGTTCCCTAGGATTGTTGCCTGGTACTAGAGAGCTAGATCAGATAGAAAGAGGAAAACAACATAACCACTACAAAAAGCATGGGGATAAAATGATCTCTGATCAGAATTCAAAATCGATTTCAAACAGATCAGAAATGTAAAAATAAAACTATAAGTAAATAAGAGTTATAGATTTTCCTATGTGAAAATTTAAAATGTCCACTGAGATGTAAAATAAAATTTCTTTGGAAAACTGTGACATGACAAGAGTTTGCATCCTTTGTATATAAAGAACTCCCAAAATCAGAAAGAGATGAGCATCTAAATTTTAAAATGGGCAAAGGGTATGAACAGGCAATTCACAAAAGAAATACAAATAGCCAATATATATATGAAACATGTTCACCTTTACTAATAATAAAGATCAAAACAGCAAGTTACCACTTTAACCTATCAAACTAATAAAGGTATTGTTTGTTTTAATGTATTGGTGGTGTTAGGAGCCAGGAGTCTCACTATGGAAGGAACAAACATGAAATGAGGGAAGAATGAATCTTCTGGGAAAGGACTGGAAATGGAGGATGTGAACTCGTGGTTTCCTAAGAATGTGCGTGTGCTTGTTTATTTGTATGTATGTATAAAAGCATTTCCTAGCCCTGTCCCCTGGAAGGGCTAAAATGGAAAGACCCCACAGTAGCAAGGAGCACACTTAGACCCAACTCTTCATCTCTAATATCATTCCCCACTAAAGGAATGAGGGATCCCTTAAGAAACGGCTGATCCCAGGGCTGCGAGCAGAACAGGCATAAGAGGAGCCTACGACATTTGGTTATGCTAGGAGGTAAGAAGCGCTTCCTTCTCCACCCCAATGAGGGGGAGCTCTATGTCCCTGAGACAATGTGAAGAGGGGGCCTCCAAATCTGGGACAATTTACAAACAAAATAATTAAGTGCAGTAGTGAATTATAAGCCATCGGTGGGAAAACAGAAATCCAGTGATCCATACTGATCGTTTACTAATTAATTCATGGAAAGAGGGGCTCTCGCTAACAGCAGAATGCCAAGGGTTGATTGATAAATGTAGGAGTGTTGGAATAGAAAAATCATTTTGCCACCATAATGGTAAGGAATGAATCAAGCAAGAATTATCAGTGGATACTACAACTAGGGACAGAATTTTGATGGGGAGCAGAATATTTACATGGTCTCGAAGTGTCACCCCTCGGACTGCTTATTAGTTGTCAGGGAGGAAGAGAGACAGTAATTATACAATAATAAAATCAGGGACCACCTTGACCAGATGGTCAAAATTAACCTCATCAGTGAGGGACTGATGGATAGTGGGGACCTCCAGATATAATATCATGAGAGGGACACTACACATCTTCATTTTGGCCATGAATCCATAACCTCAATCTAATTGTAAAGAAACATTAGACAAACACAAAACGAGGAATGTTCTATTAAAAAGGAAGAGGGGGAAAAAGGGCTTTTGTTTTTTGAAAATGTTAATGTAGTAAGATAAAGAGAGAAATTGTTCTAAATTAAAGGAGCCAAAAGCAACATGATCATTAAATCCAAAACTTGGCAACAGATTGGATCTTATAGTAGAGAACACTAAAAAGGACGTAAATAGGTCAAGCAACACAACTGGAATATGAATGGTAGGTTAGATAAAGTATTGTATCAATGTAGATTTATGAAGTTAATAAGGGGACTAAGGTTATGTAAGAGAATACCCCTTTTGAAACATTTAGAAATAAAACAGAATATAGATAACTTATTCTCTAATGGTTCAGGAAAAATAAGGATGTATTTATGTATTCAAATCTAGTTGTTCTATAGAAAGAGAGATTATAAATGATAAAGCAAATGGAGAAAATTCTAAAAGGTAAATTTAGATGAAGAGTACAAGATATTCTTTGTACTATTTTTATTTTGTAATTTTAATTTTGGGAAGACTGATTTCGAAAGCAAGATGAGCAAGTTATTATGATGCAGAATTCAATCCCTTATGATATTTTTTCATGACATATTTCATCCAAAAATATCAGTATATATTTTGATATGTAATATCCTCTGAAAATTGTATGAAAGCAAGACTTTATAATACCCTCTGAGGGTATTATACCTGGAGGTACCCACTTTTATCCTTGGTCTTCGTCTGCACCATCATCACCATGCTGCTCTGGGCTTCTCAGATGCTTCTTTTCACTGTTTTCTCCTAAACTATTTTACTGGGCTGTTTGAAATCTCCATCCCACTGTGAACCATCTCCCCTAATCTTCAACTTTAATGAACACTCCTGTCACCATCGACCTTCACTAAAACATGTCTCTTCCTTGGCGACACTGCTTTCCTTGCAGAACTCTCTAAACAGAGCCTATATACTACACCGTACTACAGACCTGAGGGAGGGAGGGATGTCAGTAACATTCTCACTCACTACTGCTTCCAGACTACTTCAGAGGCCTTGGGCAAAACTCTTAGCTATTCGACTATGCCATTCTCTCTTTCCATGCTGCTTCTACTTTACCCATTCTGCTGTTTGCCTTGTAGCCCTTTACCAAAGTCTCTTGTCCCTAGCTCCTAATCGTCCTCTCTACTCCAAGTCCTGCCATCATCCTGGGTGATTTCGGTGTCATATAAGAGCAATCCATCATCTTGTCCTCATGGTTTACTTAACCTCACATCTAGCAACCACTCAACTTTTGCCCATTGTCTCATGGCCAAAGCCTGGCCATTATAATCAACCTGGAATACTAAATTCAACATCTCACATACGCACATGCACGCGCGCGCGCACACACACACACCCAACTCCGACTACAACCTCCCATCATTCTGGTATTCATGTTTATTCCTACTACTCGTGGTTCTTAGATTTAATATGGACCTCAAGTTCTTTGATCTTCTATTCTATCAACTGCATCTCCTCCCCTCTTTACATTCTTCTGCTTGAAAGTCTATCACTTCAAACTACTCTATCACTATTACCCTCAACTTCTTTCATTCACTGTCTTTTCATTGGGTCATCTAGCAAAACACCACTTTTTGTATTCTCTGAACCCAAACCCAGGCTGTTGGACACAGTTAAAGAAAAGTCACCTTACCACTCAGACCACCCTTCAACCTTGACTGGTCTCTTAATGCAATGCTTTTGTCTCTCTACTCAGAAGGTATTTCAGACCTCTGCCACCCAAGCATTTTCCAGTTCATTCTCAACAAATGACCAAACATGCTGTTTTAAAGAACATAAACCATTAAACAATCCAGCAACTTCCAGCCATAAAACCCTTTTGTTCACTACAATCGAAGTACTTCAAAAACTTTCCTCCTCTACAAGCTAATTATTCCACTGAGTTCTGGATCTCATCTCATCCCCTCCTGACTCTCTATAAGTACCTTTCATTAGATTTTTACTCTCATCTTTAAAAAAAAAAAAAAAAAAACACTCTTAATCAACCCCATACTCTCCCTTGTTAACACTCTCCACATTCTCAAACTTCTTAAAAATTGTCAACATTCAGTATCTATTTGCTCAAGTCCATTCGTTCCTCACCCCTAGCCCTGCCCACTCACACCACCTGCCACTGTCAGGCCAACACTCCCTCTCCTTTTCTGACAAATTCTCAATCCTTATCTTAACTGAGCTAGTATGTGACAATGTTGACCAATCCTTCCACCTTTAAATCCCCTTCTCTTGGTTCTCCCCAGCTGGTCTCTGCAGCTTTAATTACTATCGCTAAGCCCATGGGAAATATACACATATAGCCAAGGTCTCTATCAGGAGCTTCGTAGGCATAACACCCAACACTTCTTTGTGCCCTCTACCTTAACACACCAACATGTTCAACACATACTTATCTTCTTAAAATCCGCTTTATTCTCGCATGTTCCCTAACGCAGGTCTTCATACTGCCATCCACGTATTTGCATGTTTGAGACATCTTTAACTCTTCCCCTTATCCTTCATGTCCATATCCAATCAAGCACCGTATCATCATGCTTGACCCACTGCCTTCGCAATCTCCTTTCTTAGATCATAGCAACAATCTCTAACCTGGTCTCTCCGCCACCAGTGCTGCATAAGCACACTCAGTAAAATACACATCATCACTACATATTTTTATAAAAAACAGCTAAATTAGAATGTTAAATAAACAAACACACAAATTAGGTAATGGGAAATGCAATCAAAAGAAAAAATGAGAATAAGTAATTTAAGAAGAATTCATAATAGCATACCTCAACTTACACTTTTCAACAAAATTTGTAATACTCAGTATTTGTAATGATACATATTACTGGATAATACTGCATTATATTGAAATATCAGAAACATTACAAGAATGTTCTTTCATTAAAAATTTAAAATGAATTTGTTTCTGGGAAAACAAAGTAAATGCATCTAAAAATATAATTTTTTAATACCTCTTGCTCTCCATGCTTTCAGGAAACACTGAAGCAAAATAAAAGAAATAGACACTGAAGCCAATTCTATTTTAAAAAAAAAAAGTTTCTGGTTCCCTGGTGTAATATATAATCACCAACAATTAATTGTGTGGAAAACTTAAAAGCAAGGGTGAATGATGAGTACGTAAAAGGGGTAGAAAAAGCACTAAAACCTTTAACTGAGAAGGTAGAATTCTTATCAATGTGATATACTAGACACTATAAATGTAACATACTACACAAAATGTAGTGGAATGTTGCAAAAGATAGCAAGCAAGCACAAAACACTGTATTGACTGATTACCTGAAGTTTTACTCAGCTCTGCTGAAAATATAGCAGATGGTGATCTGTTCTCTTTTTCTGTACCAGAAGGAAGTTTTTTCTCTGCTTCTTTAACAAGAACTTTGGGTTTAACTATACTACCTATCTCTGTTTGAATAGCCAGAGCAGAAGCATCTGGAGGCAGTAAGGGCATCTTTGAAATATCAGATCTATCTTTAGAGACTTCATCTGGGACATGGACTTTATCTTCACTTTTACGTTGCACATTCTTGAAAATAAGGTCTTGGGGTAATTCAGAGCAAGGCAATGAGCCAGCTCCATCCTGGACATCAGCAATTTCCTTTTTGTGGGATACTTCTAGGTCAGTGTATTCCCTGGCATATTTAGAAGAATCAGTTTTAGAACTGATAAATGGAGGGAACTCATCTATAATCTCAATTGGAGATGAATCTGAAAATGTTTCACTATCTCTTATCTTTGCTTCCTTAGCAATAAATAAGCCATCACTTGAATAAACTGCAGTATTGAGATCCTCCATCTGCAAAGGAATTTTCTCCCTTTGGGTCAATGGTGAAACTTCACCAGGTGATAAGGTATCTTTTGTGGTGTCTAAATTGGGCTGAAGAGATTCCAAATATGGCTTCCCCCCCTTAGGTGGTGGTGAAGCACCGAGTTTTTCCTTATTTTCATGTTCTGTCATTAACTCAGATGAAGTTTCAACAAAATTCTCTTTCACAAGTATCGTAGCTTTATCTTGTTTTTGTGGAACTTCAGGTATTGAATCATCACTAAATAAGTCGACTGGTTCAGAATCAGGTGAGGAATCTTCGATGAGCTCAGAATGATCAGGCGCTGGCTGTGCAACTTTTGCTATTTCTGAATAATTAGAGAAATCTGGAGTTGGTTCAGTAGAGAGCTTTGTTTCTTTAATTAAATCACATGCAATAGATATATAAGGAGCTTCTGTTTCTTGAACAGCCACGTTAACACTTTCAGGCTCTTTAATTTCTTCCTTTGTTCCTGATACTTTCTTTAGTGATACATTCACAGCCTCTTCATATGGTGGTGGATTTTCAGGCTCGAGTTTCATGCTTTCATAATTAACTGAAAGGGGAGCTTCTAATGGTGATGAACTGGGCTGCGCTGCAGAAGCACCAGCACTAGGAACTACAGAATTTAATGGTGCTTCCATAACAATGTCAGGCAAAACTGGTGAAGGAGTAGCTTCAGATTCTTCGAATGATGGGCAAAGCTGTGCTACAGGGTACAGTGACTCCTGCACAGCTTCTGACGTTTGAACCAAGTCCATTTTTGTTTCAAAAGCAATCTTTGTCCCTACAGTTTCATTCAATTCACTTCCACATGCTTCCTGTACTAAATCTGGGGTTAGACCTTCAGGCATGTTTGCCACGACTTCCTCAGTCACCTTTGATAAATTATCTGCTGTGACATAACCTGTCTCAGAATCTTGTGTTGCTACAAGGAAAGGGTTCGATGATTTAATGCTAATATTCTTCTCTGTTACAATCTGGGCCTTTTTTTCTTCTATTTTTTTTTCATCTGTCTTATTTTCTGAAGTATGATCTTCCAATAAAGGAAAAACATTTGTTGAAATGCCTTCAGTTGCTTTTGGGTTAAAGGGAGCACATGTGATATATGCTCCTGAACCATCTTTTACAGCTTCTGGTGTACTGGGAAAAGAAATATCATCATTACTGCTTTCACTATCTCTTTCACGATTTGTTTGCTCAGTGCTATCTGCAAAACATTTCTTCTCCACTTTACTTTCCAACTTGCTCTCTGTACTACCTGCAGTAGCCAGCACATCACTATCTTGCTTATAAATATCTTTTACTTCCCATACTCGTTCAAATGGTTTGAAGTCTGCATATTCCTCCCTCATTGGCGCTCCTGCTATGACTCCCTTTTCCTTAAAACTGTCCTTCGTTTCTTCTGGAGACATAACTGTGTTCTCTTCTTTAATCAACTTAGTAAGGGCTACAGGTGGCTCTTGTTGATTACGAAGGATGTTACTGCTAACTAAATCCTCCTCTTCATCTTTATTCTTCACAATCATTTCTTCCCTAAGGTTTGCGACTGTTACAGCAGATTCTGCTTTTGGAGAGACATTGAATGACGATCCCATTTCTGAATATTCCAATTCTGAAACCTCAGTTAAATCTCTGTCTACAAATGGATTTTTTGCCTTCTCTGAAAACTCTTTAGAAGCTTCATTTGAAGTTTCTTGCAGTATTCCTTTGGTGGGTAATACTGCTGGTAAATTACCAAGGTATTCATGTTCTTTAAAAGAAGCAGCTGAGAGGGGAGATAGAGAAGGAAGAGAAGCAGCAGTTTCAAGCAGGACAGATGGGAAATCCTCTTGACCAGTGGAAACAGTGTTACCTGGCTGCTCCTTCAAGTCCATAATTTTTTCTGTGATTGTGGACAGAAAGGAAAGTTAGAGAAGGCCAGTGTCCTCAGAGTTAATGCAAGTTTTATGACAGATTCAAAGGTGTTAGTAAAGACTTAATGTTAACTAAAACTAAATGGCAACAACGTTTAATTAATAACAAGTAGACTTGAATCATTACTAAAAAATTAAAGCTATTGTTCAATAAAACCTGTGTATGGCTACAGAAGCAATTATATGCTATGCAAAGATGTAAATCAGGTCTGAGAAAAACCTCAAGTATAATCACCGAAAAAGCTACTTTCTAGTTTTAGAGAAAGAAAATCTGAAGAGAGTTTGACAGTATAGAAAAGAAAGGGCATCGAATAACTAAGTGCCACAGAGTGACATTCATTCACGTGAAAGCCTTTTAGCTATTAAGTAAATTTTATTTGGAGAAATGGAATAGTCAATATGTAAATGTAAATCAGGGGTCCAAGAATTCCTTACCTATTTCCAATTATTAATCAGGTTCTGCCCATTTCTCCCTCGGACATAGCATATAAAATGCAATTTCATTGTTTAGTAAACAAACATTCTTGGAACCCTGTTAATTTTTAGTAAATTCAAACTACTCTGTATAGAGTTAACAAAACTAAAGAGAATACACAGAGCATAAAGGCTAGCAGAAAGAACTTGCCTGCAGAGGAGTGTATCACAGGCTCAGATGCAGCAGGAAGAGCAAAAAGTGTCTCATCTGAAAAACAAATAGAATATAACCTCAGCAGAAATAAAGACAGAGTTGGGAAGAGACGAAAGATAAGAGGAGCAAGCAAGCGTTCAGTTTGTAATGAGTTAACACAAAACTTCGTCTACAAAGAAAAGGCCAAGATGGAAAGGGAAAAGCAGTACCGTCAGTAGTACCATTAATTCAATTAAATTATCACATATATATATTATAAAGTTGATTAAATGATATCCATAGAACCTACATTTTTCAAGAAGCAACAATATATTCTATGTTACAAGAAATGTCATGAACCAAAATGGCTTTAAGATACTATTCTTCTTTTAACATACCACATCCAAAGCTTTTACTCAATTTCAGATCGATTATCTTGTCCTAATAAAGCCAAAAACTTTAAAGATGTATATGAATAAAATAACTACACTTGCTTAATCTTTTTTTTTTATTGGGATATCTTTAATATCCATTTGTTCTCTGAAAGAATACTTTCAGAGAATCATGAATTTTCTTATTCCAGGTTGCCAATCTTTAAAGAAAAATATTCTAACAGTCATTGCACACTGTTATTTGAAGATATTAGTCCTACATAGCATTGTCCAAATTACTAAGAAACTACTAATTATCATTATTATCATCAGTCTTATTTTGTTTAAAATCAACATAGAGATCTACTTGTTATTCCGAGTCCTTTACATGCAAGAACTCACTTTACTCCTTATAACCCTATCGCTACAAGCGTTGCTATTAATGTCCCCCATTTAACAGATTTTTTAAAAATAAGCAACTGAAACAAGTTAAGTAACTCACTTAATATACAACTAGTGAGACTCAGACACTATAACTCCAGAGCCCATTTTCTTAACCACTATATGCAATATGTTACGGACTAAATGTTTGTGTCCCCCAAAATCCGTATGTTGAAGCCCTAACCTCCACCATGATAAGTATCTGGAAATGGGGCCTTTGGGAGGTAATCAGGGTTACACAAAGTTACATGGTAGGGCCATGGCAGGATAAGATTAGTGCCTTTATTAAGAAGAGACACCAGAGAACTTGCTCGTGCCGTGAGACAACACCCGCCCCACTCTCACTCCTCCCTCTCTGTGCAGGCGCGCACACACATCGTGTGAGCACACAGTGGACAGCAGCCACATGGAAGCCAAGAGAAGAGGCCTCAGAATGAAACCCACCTAGCAGCACCTTGACCTTAGACTTCTCAGCCTCCAGACTGTTAAGAATAAATCTGTTGTTGAAACCACCAGTCCTTGGTATTAGTGGGCCCAAGCCCATTAATACACTGTAAATTGTTCTAATCCTCTTGGCACACTGTCATTTTATACCTCCAGTTCGGAGATCCTGAGCTAAAGACTTCTGTAGTTTAGAGAAGGCCTCTACTAAAACACAATTTGAAATAGCTTGAGGGATGACAGGAAGGTATTCCTTTGGTGGAGAGAACCTGATAAATCTGGGCACTTCTAGCTGGAAGGACAAGCTAGACAAGACTGATCAAGTGGAAAAAAAAAATCAAAGAGATGTGGCTACCATGGATATGGTACTTGTCTTCCAAGGGTATATTACCCTTGGTGAATAGGGGAGTTAAATTCACAATGTCAGGTAAGTTTTACGTAAATCCACACTGGGGATATCATACTTAAAGAATTCTTAGATGAGGTGGTGAGGGGATATCCATGATATTAAAAGGGTGTTAACAACCTAGATCTACAGGTTGGACAGGACACCTGTCCAAACCAGGACATCATGCCTTCTAAGATTTTACAAAATGTACACATGTTCACACTTTTTAAAGATGGCTTGCTATGTGATCTTAGTTAATTTACAGTTTCTCATGTGTAAAATGAGGGAGCCTGAAAATTATTTTCAGTTAAAACGATTATATAATCTTGTATAAAACTGCAATTTAGGGGATGTTAAAGAGCAAAACCAAATAATTACACAGCTGTTCCATCTAAATAAAAGACAGCAAATTCTTAAAACAGTTGTCTTTTCATCTAGACTACACAGGTAAAAACCACTAATTCAGGGGTCATTTTACTTGGAAAATAAACTAGAAACATTTTACCATTAAAATAAAATGAAAACAAACTACATCTAAAACTGCTCCAATAAATTTAAAGTTTATTTTTGTTGTTGTTACTTTTATGCCTACAACACCTGGTCTTCCTAAGTGGTCTCCCATCCAAGTACTAACCAGGCCTGACCCTGCTTAGTTTTCAAGATCAGACGGAATCGGGCTTGTTCACAGTAACATGGCCATATATGAATATTTTTTAACTACATCCTTATTCATATCTAGTACAGGATCTCTCTTATAATAAAAACTATATTCTTGGCATCTAGCCAAGTGAAAAGTTTTATATACTAATTTATATTCACTAAATTTCAAAGAGAGAAAAAAACCTCACTTTTTGAAAAATGAGATTCACTCTAAAATTAACCACAAAACAAACACTACATTTCTAAAAGCATTCATTAGAAAAAATATCCAGAAGAGGTCACACTACCGTTTGGCCTTCAATTAGAGAGTTGCTCAGACTCCCACTAAAGCAATGATGGATGGATCATGAGATCAAATCGCTTGGGTTCAATTCCCAGATCCATCCATTACCACTGTGCCACCCTCACTTCCACATCTGTAAAATAAGGATAATAATAGTAGCTACCTCAAAAAACATTGTGAGGGAAGGACATGAGAAAGAAAAAGAAACAATAACTTGCCCTAAATTACCAAACCAGGAGGCCAGAGAGCCTGGCTTTAAACAGGTCTAACTCATAAGATCACGTGCTTTATTTTATCTTCCAAGGAAAGTGTTTATGCATAAGAGTACAACAGGTGTAAATTCTTCTCTTTTTTGATTATTTTTTTACTCTAAATCCCCATGACTGTTTTGTAACTACTAGTTTGTACTTCTTCATCCCTTCACCTTTTTCACCCAGCGCCCCAAATCCCCTCCCCTCTGGCAATCACCAGCTTGTTCTCTGCATATCAGTTTCACAAGTTTATATCTCCTGAAGCAAGATAAATTGTCATCTACATACCCTGTAATTCATCTGAAATATCTGACTAATTGCTTCTCTATAAATGACATTCATAGAGACATTAATGCTGGCCAGGCACATTTAATCCTGATATTCCTTTGATAGTGAAAACCAGCCTGTCAAGTAGGTACTACTGTTATCCTCATTTCATAAATGAGGAAACAGGCATAAAAAGGCCAGGTAACCTGTCCCGAGTCACAAAACTCAAAGTGATGGATCTGAGATTTGAATTCAAGCGGTTTACCGGTTTACAAGTCCATACTCTTCCTTTAACCGGGGCAGTTAAATACTTCTATATCATAAACAATCAAATTCTAAGGCTAAAACAACTGAAAATTATTTGTTTTGAAAAAAAGTTACTGATTTTAGATTAGTCTTCCTTTGACTATAAAGAAAAAAAATCCTTTCACAAATAAACTTTTAAAATGAGGGATACTATAATAAGCAAAAAGCATAATATTTTGAATTACTATATGTACACCTACATTATTAGGCTTAAAAAAAGGTAAACTCCCCCTTCTATGATCCACTCATAATGCCAAATTCTAATTAATGAATGAAATCAAAATGCTAATCATCAACCTCATTTGTGTTATTGTGGTCAGAAAAATATAAAGAACTTAATTATAACCATACTAAGTAAAAATATAGTGGCATATTTAAAAAGAAAAAAAGGAGAGAAAAAGCTTTCACTAAATAACAGGCAAAAGAAAAGCCAGAACTTTCCTATTAAGTCTCTCCACTCTGCTGCCATCACATTAATATTCCTAAAAAGACAATTCTACATATTATCTTGCTCAAAAACATTAAAAGCTTCCAGTTAACCAATGAATTATACCTAAACCCTTAGATAAATAAGGCCCTGCACCATATGGCCCCACCTTAACTGTCTAAACTTATCTCCACAGCTCCTCACAGGTCATCTATGCTAATCAAACATGATTCTTCATAACCAAACCCATGCTTCCCCTTCCTGCATATCTGAATGTTGACAACAAGTAACGCTCAAATTCGCCATACTCAGCCTTAATTTCTTTGCAAAACATATCCATCCTTACCTTTTTTTGTTAATCTTCTACATGTCCAGTTACCTAAACTCAGAATTGAGTAAATTATTCAAAGTCAAAAGCTAGTTAATGACAAAGCTAAGAATATAATTTAACCTTTTCACTATTATCAGATATATGTCCTTATCACCCTCTGTAAAATGAACACAATCACTAAACTACTTATAATGACAGTATGAAAGATGAGCACCATTCACAAAACAACTTTTTCCATATGATCTATTCCTCATGTGGCCCTAAGGCTAGCATTCATTTCCTTACCTAAGCCTAAATCTAGAATGTAAATTTAGACCAGTCACAGGGCTACATATTTTGAATGCTATTTACTTCCATCACACAAGAATCAGTTTCAAAATTAAAGTTCACTAAAGAGACTTTTTTTAAGTAAATCACTTTGAAAAAGTAAAAAATGGCTTTTTAAAAAATTTATTTATTTAAATTAGTTTCAAGTATACAGTACATTGTTTAGATATCTATATAGTTCATAAAACAATCCCCGCCCCAATTGCTCCCTCCCTCCCCTGTCCCTCCACCTAGCCAACATACTAATGCTAATTGCATTCCCTCTGCCAGGCATGACCAATTGTCAACTACTAATTTGTACTTTTTTAACTCTTCAACCCATTTTTCCAGCCCCCCTAACTACCTCTCCTCTATTTGTCACCAAATTGTCCACTATATTTGTGAGCCTGTTTTTTGATTAGTTTGTTCTTTTTGTTCCTTAGATTCTGCATATAAGTGAAATTACATGGTGTAAAAGTGGTATGGCACTTTTTAATTTATTACTAGTCAATTAAAAAAATATACATTATCACGAGCTCACCAATGTCTACATATAACTGAGTATTTTCCTTGACATGTTTATTTCAAAAAAAAAAACCTATTTATCAACCAAACATGTAATTGGTCAGTAAAATCATGCATAATTTATAAAACAAGGAAAATAAACTGCACTTTAAAACCATAAAGAACTGCTTCTAGCTATGAGAGTAATTATATCAGACTAACCTTTCCAACAGAAGTGTAAAACTAGGCAAAATATATGAAGCAACTGTCTTGAGACACTGGGCAATAGGCACTACAGGAAGGAGAGTGAGGCCTGAGAAGAGGGAAGCACAACAGATAAGTGGCCTGGCTTTCTGCCTGAAGGCACTTTCTACAACACAGGGAAGAAGAACCCAAGAATAGAACCCAAGAACCCTGTGCTCTTGCTGAGCTGAGGAGACAGCTGAGTTACCTGGAATTTGTGGGGCAGAGTAATAAACAAAGGTACGCTACATAGGAAAGGAGCTCCAAAAATCTGGGCAGGGGTTCCCTTTAAATTTTTGGCCTTTCCCTTCAAATACACAGCACAGAAATCTACGATAGAGTTGTGAGCTGAATGGATATTCTAAAGGTCAGACTGTGCTAGAAGAGCCGACCTAAAATTTTGACCAGAGTAGAGAGATCTCACTGAACATCCCCCGCCTCAAGTATAAATGTGAAACCCCAGAAAAGGAACACCTGAAGAGGGGGACTACTCTAACCCTAAAGTAAGGGATTCTCTAGACCAAGAGTCAACAAAATACGGTTCGTGGGCCAAACCTGGATTGAAAGATAGCCATATCACTCATTTATGTATCGTCTGTGGCTACTTTTGCAGTAAAATGGGTAAATAGTATTTAAGACAGAAACTGTTTAACCCACAAGCCTAAAATATTTACTACTTGACACTTAAAAAGTCAGCAGACCCCTGTTCTAGACTCACCTTAACATTAAAATCAAGACTTGAAAAGATTAAGATGATTTGCCAGCAAATTAACTGCCTGACAGAACTAACACCACACCCATGACAACCAGTATAAAATAAAAAATTACTGGACATGAAAAGAAGAAAATATAAGAATAAGAAAAAAGTCAAAATAAACACAGAAATGATATAGATTTTGGATTTGCAACCATTAAAATATAAATTAAAATAGCTATTAAAGCATTCCTAAGTATATACAGTAACAGATACACATAATGAGTGAACAGAGAATTTTGGTAGAGAAATATAGACTAAAAAAGGAACCAAATGAGATTCTATAACTGAAATTATATTAAGTGAAAGAAAAATTCACTAGAGGGGCTTAAGAGCAGATCGGACACTGCAGATCAATAAGCTTAAAGAAAGCAACAGAAAGAAACTGCTCAAACTGAAGTACAATAGAGGGAAAAAAAGGTCTGGGGGAAAAAAGAATGAACACAGCCTCAGGGAGGACCTGTGAGATAATCAAGCATTGAATGTGTATGTAATTGGAATCCTACCCAAAAGGCAACAATGACTGATGAAGAGAAAAAGAGAGGAAGAAAAAAAAAAAAGAATTAAAGATAATGGACTAAAACTTGAGAATTGTGATGGAAAATACCAACTCACAGATCCAAGAAACTCAAAGCAGCATAAATACAAACCACAAAGAAATCCAGTGTAGAGATCAAATTATTGAAAATCAAAGATAAAAAAAAAATCTTAAAACAGGAAGATGGCAAGGGAACAATGTAAGAATGACCTGCCTTCTCATTGGAAACAATGTAATCCAAAAAACGGACAGCTTTAAAAATAATGAAAAAACTGACATCCTAGAATTATATACAGTCATTCATCATAATTCACTGACTCTCTATTTGGAAAAATTTGTTTACTCCCTAAATCAGCAATACCCAAAAAAATACAGCAACAGACATAAGCAGAGTAGCAAAACATTATAGTCACCCAACACACGTTTCCAGCTGAGGTCAAATAAGAAAATCCTATGTCTTCTTGTTTCAGCTCTCAGACTGTGAACAAGCACTGTTTTTCCAAGCTATTTAGTACCATGTTTCTTGACATTTTTGTGCTTTCTGTTGGTAATTTTGATGTTTAAACTAACCCCTAAGCATAGTGCTGAAGTGTTGCCTACTGTTCTTAGCCACAAGAAGGCTGAGATACACCTTACAGAGAAAATAAACGTGTTAAAGATGAACTTCATTGAGGCATGAGTTTACAGCACTGTTGGCCATGAGTTCAATGTTAATGAATCAACAATACCTATTAAATAAAGTGTCTTTAAATAGAAACACACATAAAACAAAGTTATGTATAGATCAATTTTTTAAAATGCTATGACTAAAGGTTCACAGGAACCTAACCCTGTATTTCCCTAGGGGCAATAATTCAGTATTTTAATTCAATGTTTTCTGTGACTTTATAAAACATAACTACTGTGCATAACAACATTGAGTGTATTCATCAAAACTATTCTTGAAAAATAAAGATATCAGATAAACAAAATATGAAAACAAAAGCTGAAAGAAATGATCACTAAGAGACCTGCACTACAAGAAATGTTAAAAAAAAAAGTTCTTCAGACTTTAGGAAAATAACACCAGATAAAAACCTGGTTCTTCACAAAGGAACAAAGAATGGCAAAATGGTAACTATATGAGTAGACATAAAATATTCTCGTTTCTTAATTTCCTTAGAGAATAACTGATTTTTGAAGCTCAAAAAATTACAATATGTGATATTTATAGAAAAAATTTATAGAAGCAAAATATAAGACAATAAAAGCACAAAGGATGAAAGGGATACACAGAAGCATAAAAGGACAAACAGCAGAAACAAAGAGAAAACAGACAAATGAATTATATTAATAATAACAATGAATCTAAATGGCCCCAGTTAAAAGGCCGAGGTTTTCAGACTAGATAAAAACCCTATTATATGCTATTTACAGGACACACACTTTAAATATAAAAACACAGGTAGGTTAAAGGATATGTCATCCAAGGACTTAGCCTACAAAATCTGGAGTAGCTATATTAATGTCTAGCAAAGCAGATTCAAAGGCGAAGGAGAATTACTTTGAGATTATTAGAGATAAGGGCGGGGGGAGGATCTGAGAATGATAAAGAAGTAAATAACACTAAATGGATATATCAACTCTAAAGATGTATGGGAAAGGTAAACAGGAAATACATGAAGCAAAAACTAATGGAAGACAGACAAATCTATGATTTTTAACAGCTCTCAGTTATTTGATAGACTACAAACAGATTAGTAAGGATATAGATATTTTGACAACACTAGCAATGAACTAAACTGACTTTTATAGAGCACTACAAACGACAAGAGAATACACATTCTTATCAAATCCACATGGAACATTCACCAAGACAAACCATTTCCAGGTCTATGATACAAGTCTCGATAAAACTTAACAAGACAAATCAGTGTTCTTCGGTCACATGAATTCCACTGAAATCAGAAGATAAAAATATCTGGAAAATCCCCAAATGTTTGGAAAGTAAACTACAAAATTCTAAATAACCCATGGATCGAAGAATATATTAGAGGGGAAACTGAAGAATATTTTAAATAAAATAATGAAAATTTGTGGGATACACCTAAAGCAGACCGAGAGAGACATGTATAGCTCTAAATGATTTTAGAAGAGTTACATTCAAAGAGCTTCCACTTTATGAAACTAGAAAAAGAAGAGCAAGTTAAATCCAAATAAGTAGAAGAAAATAAAAAAAGCAGAGGAAAAAAAACAATGTTATAGGAAACAAGCAAACAATAGAGAAAAATTCTTTGAAGAGATCAACAGAATAGATAATCCCTAAAACAATCAAGAAAGAGATGAAAACGAGTATTGGAAATAAAGAAGGACTATCATTACAGATCCTAAAAAATTAAGGAAATAATATGAACAAGTTTACGTCAATAAATAAGACAACTTAGATGAATGGACTAATTCCTTGATGTATATTCATCAAGATAAAATAGAAGAATTCCTTGAAAGACATACATATCCAAAACTGACAGAGCAGAAATAGAAAGTCTGAAAATCCCTGTATTATAATTACTATACTTGCAATTTAAAATCATCTCCACAAAGAAAATTCCAAGCCCAGATGGCTTCGCTAGTAAATCCTATAAAATCTAAGGATGCTTATACAAACTCAACATATAAAAAGCAAACACTTCCCAAAACATTTTATAAACTTATGCATTAATGCCAAAAACAAGGACATTACAAGAAAATAAATTTACAGAAAAATATCCCTTACACACAAAAATCTTTTACAAAATATTAGCAAATGGAATCTAGCAATTCATAAAAAGTATACTCATTACCAAAAGGGGTTTAATGGCAGGAATACAAGACTGGTTCAACATAGCAAAAATGCAGCTAACATCATACTTAATAGTGAAAGACTAAACAAACCCTCAACATAGAAAAAAGCAAAGAATTTTTACACCTTTTACAGTACTTGCCTTCTTAGAACATTTATAGCATAAAGATGAGGGAAAAGTGAAACAATCTTAACCTGCAGACAACAGGACTGTTAGAAAATCCTAAAGGTTAAAACAAATCTACTAAACCCTACTAGACTTAATGAATTAATTTAGGAAGGATTATAGGACTGATATAAAAGCAGTATACAAAAAAAAAAAATCATGTATTTCCATATACTAGCAACTAACAGAAAATAAAATTTTTTAACTATTATCATTTATAACAGCAACAAAAAACCAAAATACATATAAATAAATTTAAGAACAGAAATTCAAAACCTCTACATTGAAAACTACAAAACATTACTGAGAGAAATTAGAGAACACCTAAGTATTATATACATATATCTCATGTTCATGGACTGGAAGACTTTTTTTTTTTTCAAGAAAGGGTTCTCTTAGCTCCTTGTGTTTGTGCATTGCACATCTTACAAGCAGAGGAATGGAGTACTGACTGCCTTTCTTCCTATCTTTTCAAAGATGCTCATATAGCAAACAGCCTTGGAGACAGACAATGTCTTCCTCTTGAGCAGGTAGGCATGCTTATTGTAGAGTATAAGATTCAGTTTCTCTAAGCCCAAGGTTGCTCTCCTGTAATATAACCCGCAGTACGTTCAAGAGTCACTTGGCCTTTCCCATGATGCCCTATGAAAAATAGGACTCAGGGAACCTATACAAGAAAATGCTGATACTCTGGCCATTATCATTGCTGTGAGTAATAAAGTCGCTTACCTCTGACCCAGGCATCTGTATCTTATTAGCATCCAAAAAACTATGGCAAACTAAACCCTAAGATGTCAATTCTCCCCACACTGATCTCTGGAATCAACCTAACACCAATCGAATTCCCTGCAGGCATTCTATAGAGATGAACAGGTTGATCCTAAAATGTACAGAAATACAAAGGACCTACAAAAGGCAATGTTGAAGGAAAACAAAAACAAAAACAAAAACAAAACTTGTAGTCACCCTACTTGATTTTAGACTTAAAGTTTACAATAATCAAAGCAGTCTAGTAAGGACAGACTAACAGACCGACAGAACAAAACATATATAGATGTCCCCAACTCATGATGGTTCAGTGTAGGGTTTTTTGACTTCATGATGGTGCGAAAGCAATACACATTCAGTAGAAACCATACTTCAAATTCTAAACTTTGTACTTTTTCTGGTGATGCTGGTCAGTGGCGACGCACACTGGGGAGCGACCACTCTCAGTCCAGCATACCATCAGGAGGGCAAACAACTGACATTCTACAAGTGCATTCACTGTTAGACAATTCTGCCCAGCTGTAGGCTAACATGTAAGTGTTCTGAGCACATACAAGGCAGGCCAAGCTAAGCTATGGTGTTTGGCAGGTTACATGTATTAACCACATTTTTGACGATATTTTCAACTTGCCATGGGTTTATGGGACAGAACCCCACTGTAAGTTGAGAGACATCTGTATACATAAACAGACACTTACGTGGTCAACTGATTTTCGACAAAGGCACAAAAGCAATCCAATAGAGAAAGAAATTCCTTCCAAAAATTTCTGCTGAGACAACTGAATATCTATGTAGTAGACGTAGAATCACTCTGGAAAACAGCTTGGCAATTTTTTTAGAGAGATAAATATACACCTCATGACCCAGCAATTCTACTCTTACTTATTCCACTATCTTTACCCAAGAAAAATGAAAACATATGCTCACAAAAAGGGCTATACAAGAATGTTCATAGAATTCTATTGTTTGCTAATATCCACAAACTATAAATAATCCAAATGTCCATCAGCGAGTGAATGAATCATTAAACTGTGGTTTAGTCTTATCACTGAAAACCACTCAACAGTAAAAAGGAACAAATTACTGATACCTCGACATCAGTAAACCTCAAAATCATATTGAATGCAAATAACTGGACACAAGAGTACATACTCTATGATCTCATTCATATGTTCTATAACAGGCAAAACTACGGTGAAAAAAATATGAACAGTAGTTGCTTGGGATTGCGGGGACTGAGGGAAGGACAGAACAAGAACTGAATTGAATTGACTGCCAAAGGCCCAAGGGTTCTTTCTGAAATGAAGAAAATGTTCTTCTATTTCTTAACAGGGGTGTGGGTTAAGTGAGTAGATACATTTGTCAAAACATAAAATAGCTAAAACTTAAGATCTGTGTATTTTATTGTATGTAAGTTATATCTTAATAAAACATTAAAATTTTTAAATTTTAAAAAGTGTATGTGCATTCTTCAACAAATTTCAGAGAGTGTGCACAATCAAGAGAGAACCCATAGATAAAGAGACTTCTAAAACAACCCAACCATTATAATATGTGGACTCTATCTGTATTTTGATTTTTTTTAAACTGTTAAAAAAGGAGACGAGTTATGACATTCACTAACTAAATAATAGAAATTGTAAACATCGGCTGGATATTTAATATTAATTATTGTTAAATATGTTGAGAAAATATTTGATTAAGAGTATTGTGGTTATGTTTTGCAAAAGAGTACTTAACAGTCTGCAAAATACATAATAAAATATTTATGAGGGTGTAGGACTGGCAAAGGGTTGATGTTTGTTGGGGTTCAGTGATGGCTAAATGAAGTTTCATTCACTATTCTGTCTTCCTTTATATTCGAAATTTTCCATAATGAAAAGCAAAAATATTTTTAAATCCCTCCAAAAAAGAGATAAGGCAATGTAAACGTAATAATATTCTATTATACTGAAGCAATTTTAACCACAGTTTTGCCCATAACTCTTTCAGCAGACCATTAAAATATGTTTGATTCTATCAATGCTGTTAAGCTTAACTTTTGCTCTTGCAAGATGTTTTTCATTAACACAATTTTAGTAAGGGGGACAACAAAAAGCTTAGTGGAACTGAGTGGGTAAATGAGAAAGTTGATAGATGGTAGTTTTTCCTGTCCTTGTTCAAAAGTGATGTCTTACAGACATAATCCTTAGAGAAGATCTGTGTATAGTATAGATGGGTCTGTAAGCTATAATGAAATACCTACCTGATCTTCTAAATTCTAATTTTCATAATCCACTGTAGAAGCAAAAGCATCTTAAGTTTTTATTGAGTTTTATATAAAAATTAATTTTTATACAAAATTAAAATATCAAAAATTAAATTAATTGTACAATTAATAAAACTTTCTATAATTTAATGATATTAATTAATTGAGACTGAGTTCTGAAGGCTATATATGAAAGAGATGTATGGGATAGGGTTAGCAACTCTGATAACCTCCTTAGAACAAAGAAAAAAATTTTTTTAAAAGTAAATTCCTTTGTTTTCTGAGATCAAAGACTCCAGTAGCTCAAAAAACTCTTAATACTTTAATTCAGCTTCACCCTTGGCTGTCAGAACACTGAGATAAATAAATTTAATAATGGCACCTTTCAAATGAGTCAAGTTTCCAGATTAATCTGTAAAGTTGGGGGGAAAAATGTGCAGACAAGATTTGGAACCCAAGTAAGGTCTTTTCTTTTTTCACAAAAGCTGCTGACAGGTAGTAAATATATGACTGTTCTTAAAGAACCAACACAAAATTCCTCTGATTTTAAGACAGGAGAAAATACTTTACAACTAGGGGCATATGTACCTCTTGTAAGTGCAATTCCTATTTATCTTTTGTCCCCATACTCAGTCCTAAGCCTGGTATTTAAAAAAAAAAAAAAAAAAAAAAGTTAACTTTTTAACATTGAATTTCCAAGGGACTACCAATATAACCAGACAACTGCCAAATCTGTTTAAACAACTAAACTCCTCTCTGGTAATAATTCCATTAATGAGAAGAATAAGCCGTTAAAGAAATAATGTTTTTTTAAAAACTAGAGAGCCATCTAAGTAAAGCATTCAGAGACTGCTGAAAAGTTAATCTAATTTTTAGGACTACAGAGAATGTTACTTCCCTTCTTAAAACAAAAATTTTGGGGAGGGAATTAAAAAGCAATAAGACATCTTTCTTCAACAGCCTATTTATAGTCAATTGAAAAGAGGGGGCCAAATATTTATACAGCACACTATTTCAAGTGTTTTATAGTAAGCAGGTTAGAATACTTAATATTTGTTTTAAAGCCGACATTTTACATAATTATGAGCTAAATTTTTAAAAAATACACATTAAAAACCATGTGTTGGTAGAAATAGATATATCGATAGTAAAAATATAGCAATTCTTTCCTAATTTAATCCATAAATGTAATGTGACCCACTATAATTCCAACAAAGGGAGAAGGGACTAGATAAAGAAACTTAAAGATCAGACAGAAAATCATAGAGACATAGATAGCCAGAAAAAATAATTCTGGAAAAGCCCTATCAGCTAGTATTTTATTTTAAAAAGTTTGGTACTTATGCATGAACAAATAAATGGAACGGAAAATATTTCACCCACACTACACATGACAAAAGAGGCAATTTAAAATAGTAAAAAAAATAAAATAAAATGGTGTTGGGACAAAAGGGAAATCATGTTGAAAAATAAAATTGTATCATTATTCACTTTCCAGAAAAAAAGTAAAATTTAGAAGAATGAAATAATTAAATGTTAAAATGAAATCATAAAAATATCAGGAGAAAACATGGGAGAAATTTTTACAATGCTAGAGAGACTTTCTAAGAATTCTACAAAACGCAATGACTTTAATTACAAAGTCATAAAAGAAAATGATAAACCTGACTACATAAAATTTCTGCACAAAAATATATACCAAAAGTCAAAATACAAACAACGAATCAGAAAAATGTTTTCAAGACATAACAAACAGCTAATTTCCTTACAATAGGGGACGCACTGCTACATCTATAACAGCGACAAACAAAAGAATAAGCAAAAACTGTGGTAAGAAAAAAATTTGCTGGCACTTAATCCTGTTAAAAAATATTCAGAAATGTAAATTTAAAAAACAATCTCCTAAATCATTTATTGGTCTACCAATGTAGTGTACTGATAAAAACAAAAGGAATAAGGTACTTTAACACATTAATGGTGCAAATATACATTGGAACAACTCTTTGCAGTATAATCTGGCATTACCTATCAACATTTTAAATGCACTTACCCTTTGAACCAGTAATTCTACTTGTGTGAATTTATCTTACAATGCATATAACAGCATGTATACCTAAAGAAGTGCATACAAGAGTTTCCAGCAACATTATAACAGAAAAAGCTGAGAAACAACCTAATTAATCAATAAAAGACTGATTAAATATGGTACACCCATGTACCTTGTATAGGTAAATACATGCTTTAATTCATAAGACTTGAAATTTTCATTGAGAAAATATTATAGTAATTCTAGACTCATACAGAATGTAGAGATTAGCATTCATCTATAATTTCGTATTCATTCAACAAATACCTGAGTGCCTGCCTACACCACATCTCTGTGCTCAGGAATGGAGATGTAATGACACATAGTCCTTTTCCTCAAGGAAAAAAATATAGTCCCTTTCCTCAATATGTAGTCCGGTAGAGACTATGTATGTGGCATGGTATACACAATGAGGTAGGAACAGAATGTTATGGGAACATATGATGAAAGCAACTTAAAAAACCAATAATCACCATGCCAAGAAACGGAAACCCAGCAGCTTAAATGTGAAATGATCTACTCCTCCTTCAGAGGTGAAAAGAAAGATGAGGCCATCAGTCTCAGAAGACCTCAGCATCAGTAAAGCTGGGTCTCACCGTTTTGCAGGCCTATGTCCTCCAATAGCCAGCCACAAAGGTCACATTCACCCATTTAAACACCGCTGATGACTATGATTCTGCCTGAACAGTTTCCATCCCTGGTGCTGTCACCCCCAGGGGTACCTTCTAGGGACTATATTTAAAAACAGAAACAAAAAGTCTCAAAAAATATACTATAAGAATAGTGTATCTGCAACATTTACTTCTATTTAATCGGAAGTTCCGAAGAATCGAAAAATATCCCTTCGCTTGGTACTTTGATCTTGAGCTAGCAAAGTACCTTTAAAATGTGCCATTCAAATTGGGGCCTTACATCAGCGTTTCAAATAAATTGCTTTTAGGTATATTATAAAATAACTACACATAAAGTGGAGCAAATTATTGGACAATAAACAATATGCTCCTTTTTAGAAATGTTTTATAAAATATAGTAAATCTTCCCATTTTACAGGGATGTAGTGCTAAAATAGCATGTTTTCTAAATACTATTCCACATAATTCGATATTTATCAAAAAATTCAATATATATTCATTACTTAATTTTAAAAAGAATTTCAGGGAGCTTGCTAGTTACTAAAAAGCACTATATATTTAACAAGAACTAATCTGAAACATAATCCATTTTATCTACAAGGAACATATCACTTGTTCCATCTTTTAAACCTAGGCAGAAAATTAGAAATGGCTTAACAAAAAAGTTATTCAGAATCTCTAAATTCATCAGTTCTATTCCTTATCATTTGCTAAATAAAAATGAAAAGCAGGCAATGGATAGGGCTTGGCATTGCTCTCTTTAGCAGCATCTACTTCCTGAAAGTGTCATATCACTGTTTTATTTGGACTATATGTTAAAAATACTTAAGATTTAAACTACGTATTACTCAAAATCTAGCATTTCTAATGTGTTCCTATAATAATATAAATGATTATATAATAAACGATTTTATAAAAGGCTAATGGTTTTTAATCTCCAAGCCACAAACTATACTTAAGAGCAATATAAAACTCTATACAAATTTCCATTGCAATGAACAACTCTGGACAGTCTCTGAAATTGATTTAGTAAGCACCAACATTTTCTTTGCACTTATATCCATGACCTGCAAGTCCTATCAATTCTTCTTTCTTAAAATCTCTTAATGACCTAACCACAAAAATATGGATTCACAGCCAATCAAAGAAATCAGACTTCCCTTCTATTCCATTTTCACTGAATGGACTAGTAATGAACCAGTTCAGGCTCTACTCACCTGTCTCAGAATTACTACAAAAGCTTTCTAAATAGTTCCCTTTTTTCTTGCCAACCTGTCTTGAATACTGTCACCAATTCATTTTGCTAACACTGCTTAACATAATAATTCAGAGAAGGGATGAAAAATATTAAAATGACTACATTTTGGAAACAACAGAAAATTTTTGGTTTCATAATACAAATTATCAAAAGCAAGAGCAATTGTAGATAGCAAAGCATGGATAAAAGTAGGATGATGAAACCCTAACTCCTTGTCATTCATTACCCTTCAGACTGCAGATCTACCACACATTTCAATCTCAACACTGTTTTAGAACAAAACCTGAGACCAGCTCAATGTCATCCTTAATAATAATGTGTGCATTTCTCTCAACTCAATTTCTATCCAGAAGTTTCCCTTGTATATCCTCAAAGTGTAGGGTAACCAACCAACCATACACAATTGTCAAGCATCTACCAAATTCAGTAACATAAACCCTTTTCCAGTCAGGTTGGTCTATACTTCTAACCACGCTCTATACATGTCTCACCTTCATCTTTAACACCAGTCCTCTCAGTTCCTCTAAATCTTCAAAACTATACTTTTGCTTCAAAATTACCATTATTTAAGGAGCATATTTCTTACATAAATATATATTTTTAAAGCCAAACTTTTTAGCATGGCCCGTCAGAGATCCCAAGTGATATAGGTGCAGCCCATCTCTCCACCCTCACATGGCTCTCCTAGTTTTTCTCAGTAGTCTTCCTTACTAGATTCTCAAACACACAAAGCTCATCCCTGACTCCAGGCTTTTAATTCCTAGGAATTATTGGAAAATTTTGACTGCAGCCTCAGGAAGGCCTTTCTCAGTGCTGTCCTACCTACAGAGAATCCCACAAATCCCAATCATTTTCCATGCCATCATCTTGTTTATTTTCCTCATAACATCTACCACGATTCTGAGGTCCATATTTATGTACTTATTATCTTTACTCCCCCCAAAAGGAGCACACGTGTCTTGCTTATTGCTATACCCTCATACCCCAAAAGTGTCTGCCTCTTTGTAGATAATCAATAATCAGTTGAATGAACAAACTCTTTTAAGAAATCTAGAGTCACTGAAATAGTTTAACTATCCATGACCATAATCACAATGCTCAATCAACACAGAATTGGAGGATTATGTAGAGTTCCTGGGAAGGCAATATTCTCTTACTTTGTCTTCCAAACTAGTAATTCCAAAGCCAAAATTCAAAGAGAATGTTGTCAGCTCCTCAATCCCTAATGTTCAAAGAACATAACTCCTTTTTGATCCCATGAATACAAGATGACAAATTAGTATGCTTTTGTTAATCATTAAATTTCTTATTACTTTATATTTTTCTACCTCACCTTAGTTTCTCTTAACTGATTTTTTGACTCAGAAAAAGGAAAGACTGAGTTATTCCTCATCTTCTAATATCTTTAGTGTTGATGAGCGTTTTGAGTAGTGTTGGGGAATGTCAATATCAAAATATTATTCAAAAACATTACAATTGGCTTATTTTCCCATTGTAGATCAGGAGTGAATAGAAAAAAAAACTGTGATCTCAGATTAATTTTTCTTTTTCTAAAATTCTGTGATCTCAAATTAATTTTTCTTTTTCTAAAATTCTACAACGCTACAAAGATTTCTCAGCAGGCAGTGAGACTGCCTAATTCTTGGCCTTTTATACATAAAGATCCTACTGCTATGCTAGTGGGACACTTTCTATCCCAAAAGTAAAAAGCTATTTGTTAATAAGTTAATTTGTCTAATGAGATGAATTCTTAATCTCTAACGAACTTCATTTTTTCTTCTAAAATAAACAGCTCTCAAGACGAAATAGGTAATAAAACAATGTTCCTAAAAGTTAAAAACAATACACAATCAGGTATTCGTGTGAATGAAAAGATCTGAAAACTACTTACAGACTATGCAAGTAGTACTTCTAATAAATACTGTTTCTAACCAATATATGAAAACCTGTCTCAAAACATTTCATTAAGTCTCACGGTAAATCTGTCACAAGTTCAATTGGCCTGTTCCTGGCAACGTATCCACAGGTTTCCCTTCTTTAAGAATTGCAACCATTTTGCCTCTTTTTTTTCTCTACCGTAACTCAATTACAGTGCATTAAAAAGCTAAACCTGTCCACAGCAATTCCTTTCACTCCGCAGCTGAGACTCCGGCAAAACTGCGCCCCCTCCGGCACCCAACGCCCAGATCCCATTTCCCCTGCTCGGTTTAGCTCGAGAGGAGTCGCCACATGATAACCCGGGTAAACTGGGCGGTGGCAGGACTTCACCAGAACTCTTTCCTTCCCAATTCTCCACGCGCCACACCACTGGAGGCGCTCTCCCCTCACTGCAGTTGGGTCAACGTGGATGTTTTCCAACTGGCCAGCTCCCCACCATGGCAAGAGGGGAGAACCCAGAGCTGAAGCGCCTGGGGGCCACGCAGGCCAGGGAGGGGATAGGATGAGAAGGGAGGTCGGGGATGAATGCTGGTGAACAGACCAGCAGCGAAACTGTGCCGTTTCCCTAAGGAGCAACCCAGGAGGGTAGAGACAAAAGATTACGGCGCCAAGGCCTTTCCATCCTCACCCCAGAACCAAGCCGGCCCAATGAATCCACCACCCTAGTTCCTCGGCACACACCCAATGGGTGCCTAACTTCTGGAGCGCAACGGAATGAGGCTGAGAGGCAAGGACCTGGGAGAGGGAGGGAGCACGTGCTCTCTGATACCCTGACAGACAATAAAGAACAAGCCCGGGCTTCCTCTGCCGCCCCACCCTGCTCGCGGCGGCTGCCACCCGCGGGGCGCCTTCGCCCCCAGGTCCGCAGACAAAGCCCCTCGAGGCGCACGGGAGGGCTCGGCCAGAGGCTGCACACAAAGGAGGGAGAACTGAGCACTCACCCACGGAGCCTGAGGAGCTCCTGCGCTTGGGCGCGGCCGGGGTGGAGGGGGGCGCGGCGGGGCCGGCGGCGGCCGGGGTCCACGCGGGCTCGGCCGGGGAGCTCACGGCTGCCGGGGGAGGCGGGGGAGGCCGGGCGGGAGGCTCGTCATCCTCGAGGAGCTTGGAGGGCGAGGCTGCGGCAGCGGAGGGTGGGGTTGGCGCAGGCACCGCCGACAGCACGGGGCTCGGGTCCCAAGGCGGCTGCCGCTCCGGGGCGGAGGGGGGCGCGGCCGGCAGGGGCCCCCGGGGCGCGGGGGGCACGAAGTC
The DNA here is from genome assembly GCF_014176215.1 of Rousettus aegyptiacus. Lineage (NCBI taxonomy): Eukaryota > Metazoa > Chordata > Mammalia > Chiroptera > Pteropodidae > Rousettus > Rousettus aegyptiacus. Next base: position 34,299,831 of record NW_023416310.1, read on the forward strand.
ACTGCTGAAGTCCAGCAGCGGAGCGCTGGGGGCGGGGGCGGGGGCGGCGGGCGCTGGCGCAGCGGACAGCGCGGCGGCGGGCTTCCTCTCCAGCACCTCCAGCTCCTCCAGGTCCTCGTCCTCGTCCTCTTCCTCGTCCTCGGGCTCCTCGTCCTCCTCGTCCTCGGGCTCCTGCACGAACTGGTACTTGAACGTGGGCTGAGGTCGGGCAGGGCTTTCCGAGGACGAGGAGACCAGAGGCGACTGCTCCATGTCTTCCATGGCTGGCGGGTCGGAGATGATGCTGCGGCTGCTACCGCCGCCGGACGCTTCTCCTCGGAGCCGCGGGCGTTCGTGGGGGTTGGGGAGGATTGGGAGGGGCCGGGCCGAACGAGCCAAGGGACCTGCAGGGGCGACGGCTCCCGGAACAATGAGACTGCTCCTCCTGCCTCCGCGCCCGTGAAGCGCTACCCGCCCCGTCCCCAGTTGCCGCCGCCGCCGCCCAGAAGAACGAAGGAGAGAGGCCAGCAGCCTCCCCGCCCAGTTTGGCGTGATTCACGCTCCCCCGCAGGGAGAGGCACGGGCTGGCGCGGGAGGGACGGAGCCAATCGGCTACGGGATAAAGACGAAGGGCAACCAGCTGGCCCAACGGAAAGGAAAAGAGATAAAAGTAGGTGGGGCTTATTGCTCTTCCTCTGTCTTACTGGCTGCAGTGGGTTCGGTGGGCGGGGTTTGGAACTGGAAGCCCCACCTTCCACCCTGGGAAGTTGAGGTTTGGGGCTAGGGGCTTGGCCTTTACCACAGCTGGAGGTCAGTCCGTAGTTAAAGAGTACTGCAAAAGCGAGCCAGCTGCCAGCCCTGAAGAGTCGGAGAGGTTCCCGGCGCGCCAGCGGAAGGGCGTTATCCTGGGGGCCTGGGGGTGGAAACTTTCTTCCCAGGAAAGGAAAAAACCCAGAGTGGAGAAAGGTTATTAGCTCACGGTACTGTGGAGCAGGCCCTAGAGATTGAAATATACATATAAATTTTTAAAGATTTTGAAATAAAAGATATTTTTCAAACTTAAATTCCCAAACCATCTTATTACTACTGCCATCACCACGTTAAAAGAAAAAAATAATTATCTGACAGTTTTAAGATCACTCCCAGTCTAAATTGCAGACCTTGGATGAGGTAGGCAAAACAGAGCCAGGTTGGGAGATCTGGGGACAGGGGCTGACCATTTGAAAGTTCACTCATCTTTCCAGAAGAGTTTTTGGATCTGCCCAATGCTAGACTCTCACGTGGTAGGAAGATGAGTCACCCAAAGAGAGAGGGAGAGGAGAGCATTAAGTGAAAACAGAATGATGCCTTGGAAGGAAAATTTAATTCACATTACATTTCAGTCACCTTAGGCTCGTGAGTCAACATTTTGGATGATTCAGGCTTCCTGGGAATCAGGAAGCCCAATACTCATTTCTTTGATATGCCAGGATTAACATGATTCCCACTCCACTTTTTCCAAAACTGGAGAGAGTTTAAAGAAAGTGGATGGATGCAGAACCTATAAGTGTCAGCATCCAGAGATTTATGGAGCCCTTTTATCTTTCTGATATACGTTCCAAAATCTGGAGGTCCTGGAGAAAGGAGGATAACTTGCTTTCAAATTGCTCATAGTCTAGGCCTGCACTGTCCAGTACCTTGGTCACTGGTTACTTGAGGCTACTGAGCACTTGAAATGTGACCAGTCTCAAATGAGATGCGCCCTAAGTTTAAAATGCACACTACATTTTGAAACTTAGTACCAAAAATTTTAAATATCTCGATTTTTATATTGGTTACATATTGGAATCGATACTATTTTGGATATAAGCATATTGTTAAATTCTACTTTTTTAATGCAGCTTCTAGAAAATTTTAAATAACATATAGCTCGCATATTTCTATTGGACAGTGCTAGTCTAAATTCATAATTAGAAATTTTGATTGCCATGGGGAATCACTGGTTATTTAAGCAAATTCTTAGCTCTAACTAATTAATATTACCCTATGCTTAATTAGAGTATTAAAAAAGAAAGGCAAGGGTTGAGGGGTGGAAGGAGGGATGAACAAGTGAAACACGGGAGATTTTTAGGACAGTGAAACTATTCTGTATGATACTGTGATGAAGGATACATGACATTATGCATTTGGCAAAACTCAGAACTGTACAACACAAAGAGTAACCCCAAAGTAAACTATGGGATTTAGTAAATAATATATTAATGTTGGTTCATCAGTTATAACAAATGTACTACACCAATGTAAGGTGTTAGCAATAGAGTAAACTGTGGTTGCAGGGGGTAGGGGGGTATGCATGGGAATGTATGAGAACTCTGTTTAATTCGTCTGTTAACATAAAACTAAGAAATAAAGTTTATTAATAAAAAAAAAAAAAGGAAAGGTAGAGCAAGATATTCTAGCAATGTTACCTGATCAGGTTAATTATCAACAATACATTCAAAACCTGGCATATAAATCCCACCAAGATGAACTTGCTTTATTTATAAAAAGAGGTTGTGAGTTGCTTTGAGGTTTTGTTTGTTTGTTTAAAGGGACGAGGAGACTATAAGAAGAGGGAAGTATTACTGTAGAATTTTAGGGCAGGAGATTTAATGCCAAACAAAGTTTTAAACAAAAGTTTCCTACAATGAGAACTAAAATAATTATGTTTCAAGTATTTGTCAAATATTTGTCAAAATTATCAAAATGTACATGATTTTTAAACTAAGTGCATACAAACAAAAATATACTAACAAAATTTTATGGTATGAGATTTTTCTATTAAGTCACAATTTAGCTATCAGCAGTTCAGTCTCCCCTATACTGTTTTTCTCATTATGATTGTGCTGAAACTCCTTAATAAAAAGTTTCACAGAGTTTGTATATATTATTTGCAAGTTGCTTATATGATATTTCTGCATTCACATATCTGTGTACTTGCTATTACTAAAATAATAACAAATATCTTTATTATAAAAGAATGATTACAGAAAAATGATAGATTTGCAATCTTAATAGTAAATAACAGTAAATTTGAGGCAATAATATAAGCACTATCCTCTGACACAGAAGAAAAATAAGAACTTTATATTATTGATCTAAGTGATATCTAAAAATTAAGTATTTGGTTGATGAGTAAGAGTGAAGAGTTTACCCAGTGTTCACAGAATGGTCAACAAAGCACATGGAAAGGTGAATGTTGCTACTATATCAGGATTAAAAGTATAGTTAGTTAGTTACATGTTAGTGTAACTAGATGTAAATATCACTCTCACTAAGAAAATTCTGGTGGGTAGTTGACATGGTTAAAGGAAGAATATAAATTCTAGATCATAACAATAGTTAGAAAATAATTATTCAATAAATTATTTTTGAAATTTTCTTACCAAATGTAGAAAATTAAAGTTTCCAGATAACACAGGTAATAACTGCTCTCTATTAGAACACTGTAAGAGATCCATTCGGCCTCGTAGAATCATAGAATCTAAGAGTTGGAAAGACTCTGGGAGGTCAGCCTGAGAATCCCCTATAGCAAGTTTTTAAAAATTGGTCATCTGTGGTAGGTTAAAAAGAGCCACAAACTCTTTGCAACAATGCCCATCAAGAGGGTGGGTCAATTTCCCCAGTTCAGAGCTGGGCTTGTGACTTTTCTTGACCAATACAATGCCTGGAACTGTTCCAAGCCTAGCCAGAAGAGACATTACCACTTCCATTCTCATTCTCTTGGAATGCTGAGGCCCAAGATGATAGACACATGGAGAAAGAGACCTACCTACCCAGCCATAGAGTTGATGTCCCTGAAATGTGTGACCATCTCTGACTATCCAGCCAAACCACAGAATCATGAAAAAGAATGAACATTGTTGTTTTAAACTATTATCTTTGGGGATGGTTCATTACACACCAAAAGCTAATCAAAACGTCATCCATTTCAGGCTTTCATTGTGTGCTTTATTCATTCATACATAAAATCGACTACTTACATTGCACCAAGAATTGTTCAAGACTGCATTGAACCAATCAGATGCAAATGTGCTTTAATATTTTCAGTAAAGGGAGACTCACTACTTAGAGAAATTGCCCATTCCACCTCTATAGTACTATAGCTTATTGCAGAATGCTAAATTGATACCTCATCTGGTATACATAGAACAGATTAATTGTGCTTGCATTATGTATGCCCCTTGAAAGAGTTAAAAGGCATAGGATGGGTATACTCTTGTCTACATATTGCAGGATGTAGACTCAAGAGTGGGTTCAGCAACCATAAGAGAAAGATGAGAGGCAGAAATACGTTTCAAGAATTGTGCACCACAGCTTTTTTGTCTACTGAAAATGACTTGCTTGCTTTCAAGAGAACCACTGAATTATATTCGACCTTTATATTTAAAAAAGACTGAAATGTCATTTTGGCAGCCTTAAGGGAAAATTAACAGCTTACTATGTTTTTGTCCCTACCATTTCCCTAGGATTTTAGATTTTATGAACTATACCTTTTTGTGAAGTGTGGTTCATGGTTCTGGTTAGCATCTTGACTTATCCTAAATTCATTCTATAATAAGATTAGAAATATAAATATTATAAGGTCAACGTCTTCAGCCATGCCAGTTATGCACTGACACTTAGCGTTGGACTTAAAATTAAAATTTCAAGTTCCACGCAGAAATCACATAATAGGCAAGTGGAAGTCACAATTAAAATTGAACCTTTCTCCTTTAATCTTCCTGGGTCCTCCTCTGCATTAATGCTGCATTTCCTTAGGCTAGTACAATATGCACCATTTCTCTGATGAAATTTATTTTGATCTAGCAGAAAAACTATTTTTTAACCAGCAGAAAAATAATTTTAACCTAGTAGTACAAATCCAAGCAAAGAAATTCATAAATCATCTTGGAGAAATATAAATTCTGTCCTCATGAAAAAAAAAGAAACCACAGGAAAGAATTCATAAAATTCTCTGAGTTATAAATGACTCATTCCAGTATATAACCTACTCCTCCTAATAGTTAAAAGATTTAAGTATAAATTTTGTTTTATCATCAATAGAAATAGAAACTAGGTGGTCATGATCTTTAGAATAAGTGTTATTCATTTATTCAACTAAAATTTATTAAGAAGCAGCTAGGCTTTGGTGATAAAGAGTAAATAAAACACATTTTCTGATATTAAGGAACATATAGTCTAGTTTACATAAGAATACATAGGTATGTATACATATATGTATATATACATATACTATGAATGCATAGTATATGTGTATAATATATAGAGAGAAAGACAGACAGACATAGACATATTCCAGCAGGATTTGGGGAACTGTTCAGAAGATGATTTAATACTTAATCTTTTAAGGTAAAGAAAGAAAAATAGGCATCTAAAGAAGAGGGAATAGCATCTACAGAGGCAGGGAGCAGTGAAACTCCAACACAGATTTGAAGCGTAAAGAGAGACATCTGTCATAGCTAGAGAGACAGAAAGTGATTGAGAAATAAGCTTAGTACAGACTGTAAAGGGTCTCAAATGCCATGCTAAAGAGCAGAGGCATTATTCTCTAAGCAAAGAGTTTTTAAAGGTCTTTAAGCAGGATGGTGAGATGACCTGATTGCCAGTTTACAAAAATAACACTAGTAAAGGATTACAGGTACTACAGTAAGGAAAATTAAGACTATGTAAAATGGATTTACAATAGTTCATGTATTCTTTGCCTAATAACTCTATTATAGCTACTGTGGTTTAAGTGAAACATAATTACTGATCGTAGTTCAGGCAAATGCTGATGAGAACATAAACTAATAGCATAGGAAATAGAAGAAAAATTTTAAAAAAACATTTAAGTTGAATTCATAGAATTTGGTGACTAATAGGATAGAAGGGCCGATTGAAAAGACGAAAGAAAAGCTTATCCTAAGGTTTAAGCTTCGGTGATAAGGTAAATTGGTGCAGTCAGTATCAAAATGCCAGGAGAGGAGCATAGAATGGATGAGTAATGCTGGGAAGAATATAGTGATCCAAGTTTTCAGATACATTAGACTTTAGTTGCCTGCAGAATATTGGGGTAGAAACAATGAAGCCACTCAAATACTAGGGCTGGAGCTTAGATCAAGTCTGACTGGCAGGTACCTCTAAACCTGTTGGTTAGGTTTCATGGGTAAAGGTTTGAGGAAAAATAGTGGGGTTGGAGAAGGGGTTGGACAAATAGGTTGATGGACACCGGGAAACATCAACATGAAACATTCTGGCCATACTTGAACAATGTTATTTCCACTTATCCCTTACTTGTCAAAATAAATCAAAACCATACAAAACAAATCCCTTTAGCTTTTTTCCCACAGGCCCAGGTCTTTAGTTTTCAAACAAATACTCATTTCATCTTCTCCATCCACCTTAAATATTACACTCAGAACTCAAAATAATATTGCAGTAAGTGCTCAATATAATTACATATAGCACTAAATAATCTATACTAATAGGGCAGCACCAAAAATTTAAGCCACAGATAATCCTTAAACTCTCATTAAACTGGAAGCTCTAGCCTCTTAGCCAATACGAAGCAGTAGGATTGCCTGGTGAACTTTTACCTCTTCCTGTAACTAACCATCTACTAATGAAGATGCTAAAGAGAAGAAAAAGGCTGAAAGGAAAGCAATAAGAGATTAAGCAAGCTCCATTAAATTACAAAATAACTAGATAATAAATGATTCTTCTATATACTACTTATATTTATCAGATACACAATTTTTAAAAAATCGACAGATGTATATTGCTCATATTCAACTTGTTTTGTATTTTCTTGAGAACTCAGGAACACATTCGTTACAAGAAATGCAATAGTATATTGTTCTGCCTGTGTCTTTTTTGAAACTCATTTTCCTTTTATTACTACAAACTTATTGTGATCTGGCATTCCCATTTATGAGTTTTATGTATTGTCTTGAGTGGAAATTTTTTCTGTCAGGTGGTAAAGCAAATGTTGTAAATCGTTTATGAATGATAAATGCTATTTACTCTGAGTTAAATATGGCATATCATCTGTTCATTTCCTCTCCATCTCAAAACCCTGTTCAAATGTCAGTAAAGCTATAAAAATGGCATTAACCAACAATGACAAAAAGAATAAGAGAGGAGGCAACAGTGGATAAAATAATTCAACACATTTTTTGTAGACAAGAAAGAAGCAGATAGAGGAGCCATTACTGACTTAGCAGCCTGTATGACGTTACAACCTAGATACCTCTCAAGGAACAATATCAAATAGAAGCAAGTCGTTCTGTGCCACAGAACCCTTGAGAGGCTCATTCTTTGGAGGTACCAGGATTAAAAACAAGTGGGTCAAGTAAAAATGAAACCCTTGGTCCTCAAGTCCCCTCTCTGCTCCCAAAAAGCCTGCAAGCAAGGCTTAAACATATCCCTGCTGCCCCACTATTACTGCTCCCTCAGCCTCTGCTGTCCGTTATACCTCCTTCTACTCCAGATAGGACTTGGACAAATCTTTTTGTGAGGAAACAAAACGATGCTAGTGAAAATTTCTCCAAGTCTTGGCTGATCAGTAAAAAGACCTGATCAGCCCCTCCATCTCCCCCACAAAGTTTCCAGTCCATTTAAAAAATATTTTACTCTTAAAACAAAATATAAGGACCAACAGAAACTTGACAAAGGCCTTGAATGAAAACTAAAAATGATAACAGAAAAAGAAACTTAAGGAAACAGAGATATACAGAGAAAAGTAGAAAACATCAAATAAATTATAATGTTTAGAGGAAGATAGAAGATATCACTCCATGAAACAAAAAAAACAGAAACAATAAAAATGAAAATATCAGAGAACAGGAAAGAGTTCATAAATTAAACCCAATTGTATGTTAATAGCAGCATTATTCACAATAGCCAAAAGGTAGAAACAATCCAAATATTTACCAATGGAGGAGCAGAAAAACAAAATGTGGTATATACATACAATAGAATAATATTCAGCCTTACGGAGGAATCAAATTCTTATACATGCCACAACATGGTTGAACTTTGAAGACATCATGCTAAGTGAAGTAAGCCAGACACAAAAGGACAAATATTGTATGATTCTATTTATATGAGATTTCTAGAATAGTCAAATGCATAGAGACAGAAAGTAGCGCAGTGGGCTCCAGGGGCTAGGGGATGGTAGGAATGGGGAGTTAGTATTTAATGGTATAGAGTATCAATATGGGGTGGTAAATAAGTTCTGCAGATGAGAGCAGTGATGGCTGCACAACAATGCACTTAATGCTACTGAGCTGTGCACTTCAAATGGTTAAAATGGTAAATTTCATTTTGTGTATTTTTTACCATACTAAAAAAATTTTAATTGCAATTTTTAAAAAGTAATATACACGTTGGAAGACAAATTTGAAAAATTTCCAGGAAATACCAAACAACAACAACAACAAAAAGCCAAAAAGATTTATTGGCAAAACAAGTAGAAATTGAATTTAAAAAAAAAACAAAAAAACACGATTTACAACAATATCAGAAAACATGAAATTTTTAAGGATGGATTTAACAAAATATGCCCAAAACATTACAAACACTGCTGAGAGAAATTAAAGAAACTAGAAGGACTTCAACTTGATTTCAAGATTTATGATAGAACTACAATAATTAAGACAGAGTAGTATTGGCAGAAAGATAGACAAACAGATCAGTGGAACAGAATAGAGTCCGGAAATAGACAGACTTACATATACGTGTGTGTGTACGTATGTATGTATGTATGTGTGTGTGTGTGTGTGTATTCAATTAATTTTTGACAGATGACAAAATATTCCAACAGAGAAAGGATAGTTTTTTCAACAAATTGTGCTGGAACAATTAGACAGCCATACACGAAACAAAACTTTGACCCTTATCACACAATTTATTCAAAAAAATTAACTCAAAATGAATCACAGGCCTAAATAGAATAGCAAAAATTATAACATATCTAAGAAAACTTAGAATAAAATCTTGGCAAGGATATATAATGACTGCTGTTGTGAATGTAAAATGATACAACCACTTTGGGAAATCATTTGGTAATTTCTTATGAAGTTAAGCGTACCTAATCGTATGACCCAGCAATTTTATTCCTAGGTATTTATCCAAGAGAAATGAAAATGGGAAACAACCAAAGTGTCTATCAGCTCATGAATGGATAAAAATATTGTGGCGTTGGAATCCTGCTCAGCAATAAAAAGGAACAAATAATTGATATACACAGCATGGAAGAAACTCAAAAGGATTACATTAACTGAAAGAAGCAAGACACAAAAGCCTGCATACTATTACATACTATACGATTCTGTTTATGACATTACAAAACAGCCAAAACTGCCAGGAGCAGTGGGGCCAGAGGGAATAACTGCAGAAGGGAAGAGGGAAGTTCTTGGAGTGACATTGTCATAACTCGTTGAATTGTATGATTAAAATGAATGAACTTTATTGAATAAAAATTATATCTCGATAAAGCCTATTTTTTAAAAGACAAAGATATACAGAAGACAAAAGAGAAGAAAGTTAGAAGACCATAGAGAATGCAGTCAGCAGTAATGTAATGGCTATGTGGAGAGCCAGATGGGTGATAGAGTAAGCTGGGAGGTCATTTCATAAACTATATAAATGTCTAACCAATGTACAGTATACTTGAAACTAATAATAAAATAAAATGCTTTAAACAAGTTAGATCAATTTGGGAGGCCTATGAATCACTAATAAGCAATCCAGAAAGAAAGAATAAAAAAACACTAGATTTTCTATTAATCTAATTTGTCCTCTTGAAAGGTGAATTTGCAGTATGGTACTTAATGCTGCATGACAGAGTATTATTTAAGAGTTTACATTTTAACTTAGCCTTATAAATTTGTGCAGATTTTTGGGGTGTCAAGGAATATTTTAAGATTATTTCTTAAATGATTTTCCTTCTTTAAAATATCCTCTATTTCTATGAAATAGAAATATGAAATTGATATAATGCTGTAAATAAAATTAAGTCAAGCTTAAGGTATTTAGATCTTAGAACTGGGGCTAGTCTCTGTTTTCAGATGACTATGTACTGTGACTTTCTTTTTAAAAAAAAGAAACTATTTATTATTGAAAATGTTTCTTAAGCATATTGTCCTTTCATTGCTATACCTCTGAAAGCCAGGCATTCATCTTTTTTTAAAACAGTTTTATTGAGATAAAATTCACATACCATAAAATTGATGTATTTAAAATTTACGATTCGGTGCCAGCCATTCTTCACCTTTTATACAAGTTTTTAATAAGATATGGCAGAAAAAAAACAATGTGATTCAGTAGAGCAAACTTAAATCCAGTTTTGCCATGCCCCCGCCTGGTGACTTTCAAGAACTCTGGATCCCCATATTCTCATCTGTAATCAAGAGGGTAAAGTAGGTGACTGCCCTAGTGCTGATCCTCCTTCAAGACCATTTTTTTTTTATTGCTGTTTATTTTTAACTTTAAATTTCTCGTTAGCCAAACATTGAGATAAGCAGCTCAGAAAGATGAATTTTACGGTAGGACTGTTGCAACAATGTACTGAATTAAAGATGGTACTGGTAACTTATCTCATCATTCAGAAGGCTTTATAAATATAACAAGATTCTTTAGAGTCTTCCTTGAAAAAGAGTTTCTTTTTATACACTTCAAAGTGAGAAACTAAAGAGAAAAATGTTAGTCACATAGTGTGTTTAACTTAGACAAGCTTCTCTAACTTTACCTTTCTCGTTCCTAAAAGCAAATATGAAAAATATGGTGAAGGAATAAGAGGCACAAATTGGTAATTACAAAATGGTCAAAGGGATATAGAGTACGGCATAGCGAATATAGTCAATATTATTGTGATGGTTGTGTGTAGTGCCAGATGGGTGCTAGAGTAATCGGGGGGAACACCGCATAAATTACAGAAATGTCTAACCATTGTACTATATACCTGAAACTAACAACAACAACAACAACAACAACAACGACGACGACTATGTAGGAAACTGAATAGACTTGGAAATATATTCAAGAAATATATTAAAGTCAGTGGTTCAGCCAAATAACTTAATCAAAAATATAAAAAATATTGCCTAAAGAGTTTTGATTGAAGCAAAAAAATGAAGAGTTCCTATCAAGGCTTTCACTTGTTTCTTTTCTCTCTTTCATATAACAGAATTAAAGTTAGATTTGGAAATGAATATGCCTATATTCCTAAAAAGTTTACAGGGATCTGTTAGTAAACAGTTATTATTATGAGTTGAATTGCATCCCCCAAAGAGATATGTTGAAGTTCTAACCTCCAGTTCCTCAAAATGATCTTATTTGAAAACTAGGTCATTGCAGATGTAATTAGTTAAGATGAGTTGATACTAGAGTAGGATGGGCCCTTAATCCAATATTACTGATGTCCTACTAAGAAAAGTAGAAAACAGATACACACGGAAGTTGGCCATGTGAAGACAGAGGCGGAAATTAAAGTAATAAGCCAAGAAACACCTGGGGCTTCCAGAAGCTGGAAGAGGCAAGGAAGGATCCTAGAGGCTTTGGAAGGGGTATGACCTTGTCAACACTTTGATTTTCTACATCCAGCCTCCAAAAGTATGAGAAAATACATTTCCATTGTTTTAAACCACTCAGAGGTATTTTGTTACAGCAGCCATAGGAAACTAATACAAATATACAAGCAAATCTTACATATATATACACGTCCACATACACACACACACAAACTGAAAGAGAACTCTCATTTTAGTCAAATTATTGGATTTCTAGATATCTAATATAATCATCAAGCATAAGGGAATGAACTTGAGTAATTAATTATAATAAAGCATACTGCCTTAAACATTTATACAATCTGTTTAAGACGTGGCATTTCCAATTTTTTTGTAGTACAAGGGAATCGAGCTGAAAAGAAAAGAATGGCATATTTTCCCAAGGGAGAAATAACACAATATCTTTGAGAACTATAAAACCATCTATTCGAAGGATTAAAAACCCAAAGGAAAACAGCTACAAGAGAACTATTTCAAAATAGTCAGCTAAGGTACACCATTTGTTATTAGAAAAAACATTCATGTCTCAAAATAAGAATTTGATAGCAGTAATAATTTATTTTGTAATTTCATAATGAAACCTAGATAGAGAATTTTCATAAGACAACTCTAAATATGAAAACACTGAATAAGGATGTGATAATTTTTTTCATGTCCATTGACACTAGATTTAGTATATGTGATCTTATTTTTTTTTTTTTAGGGGGGAGAAAATTTTAAAACTTCATTGACAGATATTATAGAGACTTAAAGACATGAAGAGACAGAAGACTCAGTGTTATAAAGGAGACATAGTCTCACATGGATTAGCATGGTTAAAGGAGTTCAAATAAAAATCACGAGACTTTTACATGAAATTTGACAGTTTCAAAAATTTACATAGAACAAATAGTTGAGAATAGCAAAGACACCCTCAACTCTCTTGCCCTTATTTAGCTTGACAAAACCGTAACTCTAGTTTAATCCAAGTCTGCTTTCTCTATTCTTGTACTGTCACAACTAAACGTGGCCAGAGAAAACATTTGTATTCATCATCACTAATGTCAAGTGCACCTTAATGCTGTCTGTCAATCACATTATGTATATGCATATATATAGATATATATATGCACATATATATGTATATACATATATATGTGCATATATATATCTATATATACATATATATGTATGTATAGATTTTATTGGAAATATCTTTGAGAAAAATTTTAGGAAGTCATGAGTATTGCAGGTCTTAACTTGTACATTAAATTCAAATATGACATCCCTGCTTATTGTCTTTACAGGGTCATATGGATTCTTCAAAGCTACAGACAATTCATAATCACTCTCCATATTTAGATCAACACCCCTCCAAAGCAATAACCCATCTTGTTCTATTCCATTCTCAAGTCTCATCCAAGCTTAGTGATCAATTTTACTTCCATCTTTTTTGCCACTGCCAGGCAGAGCTCTGCTGTGACATCCAGCATGGATGACCACCACCTAGGAGGATAGGAATGCCCTAATAAACAATACCACTATCAACAGTAACAACTTGGAAGAGAAAATATTATGTCAATTTGAAGTTATAATCTTAAGAATTTTTTATTCACAAATAGCGTCCAAATGTAAAGCTTGTGAGAAAGGTGGTATTTACCAAAGAAATGACTTAAATGGTAACCAGGCCCACCAGACCAGCTCAGACACACTTATCTCTGCAGCCTCACAAATAAATTGTATCAGCAGATTTGTCAATCCTGTTAAGTATGTCAGCAGCGTATATTCTAAAACATGTTAAACAATTTGGTAATCACTATTAAAGAATACCCTTCACTATGAGATAGTGGAGGTAGATGTTAAAAATGTAGATTCTAGAGTCAAACTCCTTAGGGGTAAATCCTGACACTAGCACTTACAAGGTTTGTGATTTTGAGCAATTATTTTCTCTGTACATCATTCCTCATCTGCCGAATGGGGGTAATAATAGTGATGACCTTATAGGGTGGTTTTAAGGATTAATTGAATAATCATAAAATACTTATAAGAGCTCTCAGCACACAGAACTACACTATACAGATCAGTTTTTAATCATAAACATTATAAAGAATATTTTAGGCAGTGAAATAAGTTTCAGACAGTAAAAGTCCTAGGAAATTCTGAGAAGGTACTACTATACAAGGAATAAAGTAGGGAAAAAAAAGAGAAAGGCAGACAGGCAGGCAGGCTAATATTTGTTCTGTCTGGAAAATATCACCTTAAGAGACGTTATCCCTTTTGCTTTCTCATATAGCTTCCACTAACACTATCCTCAGCACATGAATAAGAAAAGTATTGATAAAATATAACATCCATGAAGTTCATTTAGCACCATCATGACCTACGAATAAATTAAAGCCACATTCTCTATATATTAACATGAGGTATTCTTACTTAAGCGATGTTTTTCTTAGCATTTACCCCCACCTTCTTCAAAGCACAGTCAGAAGGAAGGATGTGGTATAAGCCATACATCACTCCACTCTATTATTCTTGCTAATTAGGCAGTGGTCCTTGTTCCTGACCAGGCAATATCCAAGAGATAACCAGAGGTGTTAAATAAGCATCACCTAGTATGAGAATAACACATAGCGGTCAGCATCAATTGGCTTAGGGAAACTTCTAAAAATTAAAAATATATATGTAGGGATAAATAGTTCTACACATCCCAGGAGTATACAATACTCAAGAAAAGCTCTGTATAATCAACAGGACAAGTAATAACAAATGTTGGAGAAGATGCGGAGAAAAAGGAACCCTCATACACTGCTGGTGGGACTGTAAACTGCTACAGCCACTATGGAAAACAGTATGAAGGTTCCTCAAAAAATGAAGGATTGATCTATCATATGATCCAGCCATCCCTCTACTGGGTATTTACCCCAAAGACTTGAAAACCCATATCCAAAAAGATATTTGCACACTGATGTTCATAGTAGCATTATTCACAGTGGCCAGGACATGATATGATAGATGATTGGCTAAAGAAGCTGTGGTACATATATACAATGGAATATTACTCAGGCATAAGAAGAGATGAAATACTGCCATTTGCGACAAGATGGATGAACCTTGAGATAATCATGCTAAGCAAAATAAGCCAGACAGAAAAAGTTGAAAATCACATGATATCACTTAAATGTGGGATATAAACCAAAAAGCAATAAATGAACAGGACAAACAGAGACTCATGGACATTGACTACAGACTAGTTTACCAGAGGGTAGGAGGTAAGGGGGTCAAATATGTGGTGACAGAAAGAAATATAACTATGGGAAGTGAACACATGGTGTAAATATATGTATGCCTTACTGTTAAAGTGTACAGCTGAAAGTTATTGGATTTTGTTTTCCAATGTCACCATAAAAAAATAAAAATAATAATAAAAGAAAAAAAGAAAAGCTGTGGCTCTCGAGTCGTTTCCTGCCAAAATGAAAAGAAATCATCAGCACTGGATACTCAACTGGGCCAAAGGCCTCAGAACCACATACATTAAAAGCTAGTTGACAGAAAAAAGTAAAAAATAAATAAAAATAAAAAATATAAAATAAAAGCTAATTGACTATGGTCAGCAAGACCATTTTAGTAGGTACCTGGGGTAATATTAGGCTGGTCCACACCCCTTTGCTCTACGAACTTCTCTAGCCATGGCTGAATTCCTGGAATCCATGTTTGCTTGTTTCCCTGCTCTCCTGTCCCAGGATGAACACATGACCCTAGTCAGGCCAATTTCCTTGTCTCTATCTCTCTCTAAGAATTGGCACTGAGAGATAAGAAGCTGGGCTGGTTACTTGAACTGAGGATGAGTATACTCAGGAACGAGGGGACAGCTGTCTTTGGCCTTTTACACACTAAAGCCACAAAGTAATTCTGCAGAGGGGGTGGGGAGGGAGGAAGGGATTTTTGAGATTTTTGGAGGAGCTGAGAAACAATCTCAGTCTCAAAATACTTGTAGAACTTGGGGACATAGACGATGTAAAAAATAGAGCATAGGTATAGTACATAAAAGAGCAAAGCATGTATGGGAACCATAAGGAAACGACTAGCTGGAACAAAAGGTTATGTTAACAAACTGGATATAAACAGCACTTCGCATAGAGTCTAGGGTTTGGGTATTCAATCACAGTAGTGGTTGTTGTTGTTATTGTTAGAAGAGCAAGATAAGTTTGCATAGGTAGAGTAAGACCATATTCTAGAGGACCTTGAAGTCCGGGCAGTTAAGACTTTGCAAGTCACTGAATGTTTTTGAGCAGGAAAATAACTTGATTCAGTAAAACAATTTAAAACACTTAAGAATGACTTGGAGAGAGAAGGCGCAACCAAAATGGTGTAGATGATGGAGGCTCTGTTCATCCCTCTGGCGACTAAATCAAAGCTGTGACAGAAACAAGGAGCAGCAGCAAGGAAAAATTACCTGGGATCTTGATGAACAAGCCATACAGCTAGGGAGAAGTCCAAGAAAGCACCCTACAATGGCAGAAGGTAGGATGGGGTGAGGATGTAGGACAACCTGGTCTTGTGAGGCTGAGTGAGATGGAAGCTTCAGCAGCAGCAGCAGTGACAGAAGCCTCTTAAAGGAGCCACGTCTGCGAGCAGAGTTTTACTGTGACAAACCTGCTCACTCTGAGCACCAGTGCCGATTTGGCTGCACACAAGGGGCACCAAAGAGTTACAGGGAGACATTGTCAGGGTGAGGGCCCAATTGAGACTCGCTCTGTACAGAAGTGCTGGCAGTATCCATGGTTCCCTATTGAGCCCTCCCCTGCTCCCAGTGTGCAGACACAGAGCCGCCATTGCCTTAAGGTCATCGGACTGCATAGCAGAGGTGGCTCTGCCCAGAGGATTCCTTGAAACCCCGCCTTTCAGCCCCACCGAAGCCACATCCCGCTATATCCTCTGTGAGTCAGGTGCTCCTTGCTGAGCAGTGCCTAGACGCACACTGGAAACAGCTGGCCTTGGTTTCCGGCGTGGCCTTTTGAGACAACTATAAGCACAGCATCTGTGAATTGCTGAATCTTAACAGGTGTCCCTTGAGGGGCAGAGTCTTGAGATAAATTTGGCCTGTAGCTGAACTCCTCTCAGAACTATGCCACTGGATACCTACTTCACAAATCCACACTAATAAGACTGGGAGACTTAGGAGCTTCACTTAGTACATAGAAACAGACACGGACAGGCAGTCGATAGGAAGACAAAGAATAAGAAACCATATGAGAGAAGAGAACAGAGATCCAGATACAATGGAGTCAAGTAATCTAACATGTACAGAGTTCAAAACACTGGTTATAAAATGCTCAATGAACTTTTGGTTAAATTCAGTGAAAACTTCAACAAAGAGATAAAAAATATAAAAATGGAAATGGAAATTATAAAAGGGAACCAGTCTTAAATGAAGAACATATTATCTGAGATGAGAAGTATAGTAAATGAAATAAACAAAGGAATAAACAGAGTGAATAAAGAAAAGGATCAAATACCCTATCTAGAGGATGGGAAAGCCAAGGACACTCAATCAGAATGGCAAGAGATAAGATGTCAAGACTATGAAGATAATTTAAGGAGCATATGGGACACTATTAAGGGTCCAAATATCCATCTGATCAGCATAACTGAAGAAAATCAAGATGTTGAATAGCTGTTTGAAGAAATAATGATGGAAAACTTCCTTAATTTGGTGAAGGAAATGGACATAAAACCCCAAGAAGCTCAGAGAATTTCAAAAATCAGGGATCCAGAGGCCCACACCAAGACACATCATAATTAAAATACCAAAGGTTAAATACAAAAGCAGCAAGAGAAAAACAGATAGTTACTTATAAGAGAACACCCATAAGACTGGCAGCTTATTTCTCAAAAGAAACTATGTAGGAAAGAAGGGCTTGGCAAAAAATATTTGAAAGGATGAAGACCCAGGATCTACAGCCAAGAATAATTTATCCAGCAAAGCTATCCTTTAGAGTTGAGGGACAGATAAAGAGCTTCCCAGACAAAAATAAACTAAAGGAATTTATCACCACCAAGCCAGTATTGTAGGAAATGTTGGAGGGACTTCTTTAAGAAGAAAAAATATGTATCAAAAAAACAGGAACAAAGAATGGTAACAACTACATTCCTATCAATAAGTACTTCAAATGGAAAGGAAAACAAGACCCCTACATGTTGCCTATAAGAGATTCACTTCAGATTAAAAGACACACACAGATTAAAAGGAAGGGATGAAAAAAGATATTGCTTTGATAGACCTAGAAGGTATTTAAGTCAGACAGAGAAAGATAAACACTATATGATTTCGCTTATATGCGGAATCTAAGAAATAAAAAGAACAAACTAATCAAAAACAGACTCACAAATATAGAGGACAATTTGATGATAGACAGGGGAGGGGGTTTAGGGGACTGGGAAAATGGAGTGAAGGGTTAAAGAAGTACAAATTAGTAGCTGATGAATGGTCATGGGGATGGCGAACATGGCAGAGGGAATGCAGTCAGCCTTAATATGATGGCTAGGTGGAGGGTCAGGAGAGGGAGGGAGCAGTTGGGGGGATCATTTTATGAACTATATAGATGTCTAACCAATGTACTGTGTACTTGGAACTAATTAAAATAATTTTTTTTTTAAAAGGAAGAAGGAAAAAGAATGACTTGGGGAAAGTGATGATAGAATGGGTAGTGAGAGTATTTCACTGGTTTTTTATAGTAGTGGTAAAGAGAACTTAAGGGTGGTCAAGTAGAAATAAAGGATATATTTAGGGTACTTAAAAAATGTGGAAAGGCCTCAGCGACTGATTAGTGATGTACAGGGAATAAAGGAGAGGAAAAATGTATTAAAAATTTAAACTCATTGTATTATTATTATGTATTAAATATTATTAAATTTATCTTTTATTTTATAGATTCTACAAGTGCTGTGGTATTGGAGTGTTTCTTCTGAATAAAGAGTACAATCCTTCTGGATGAAATTGCCCACAGCTCCCACCAGGACTAAGCTGAGATGTGATGTAGGAAGGCACCAGGGGTTTCTCCTTGGCCATGAACAGCTTTTAACTAACACGTAGGTGGTGATAATGTTAAATATATGACACAAAATCACAGACTCTTTTTACTCATAAGGAATGTCTATGGTATACATGCCAGCTATCAGCCACTTCCAGCCTTGACTATGCTTTTCACAGCTTCTGCTGTGTAGATGAAATTTTAGATAATGTTCTCGTAGTAGCATCCAAAAATGTTCTTTTATCGTGTTAAGTACGATTTATGGTAATTGGCAGTTATATTTCTCTCTTGATGATCACATTAGGTTTGCTGTTACTGGGGCTGAGCAGAGAGAAGACGGAAAATAAAGTGGTGTTTCCCGGTTGCTAAAAAAAATGGGGGAAAAAATCACGGAAATTATAAAAAAATGTTAGAAATCAGCTCTACAGTCACAGCGTACTTCAGTCAATCATAAGGTAGCTCATTTAGTTGTCTTTGGTACATTGTAGAGTCAAAAATGCATTCCTGGCTTAAGCTTTGGTTGTCAGAAGGTAGTGTGATATGTAAAGAACATGGGATGAGAAGTCAGAAAACAAAGGTTCTGACTCCAGATTTATCTCCAACTATGAAGACAGAGAAAAGGCAGACTGTCCTAAAGAATGTCCCAAGTTCTCAATCTGGCATGTTCAAGGAATTACAAGAAGGCCATGTAACTAGAGCTTGCTGGCACCAGATGGGTGGGACAGGTTAGCAAATGTATTAGTGGGCCACGGTAATGAGTTAAATTTTTTTCCCAGTATAGTGGTAAGAATTGTAGGTAGGAAAATAACATTGATTTATGTTGTTAAAAATTATTCAGACTGTTGCGTGAGGAATAGATTGAGGACAGCGAACGCGAAAAGCACTGTCCCAGAACGGGAGACTGCTGTGGAGGTCTGGGCAAGAGAAGATGGTGGCTTGGGCCGCTGCGGTTGCACTGGGGAGAAGGAGACCAGGACAGTGAGAAACGGTTATAAGGGGAAATGACAAAACTTGCTGATGGATGCGATGCAGAAAGAGGGAGGAATCTGAAATAAAGCTTGGGATTCTGGCTTAAGCACCTGGGGAGAGGGGCGGATGTGCCTTTTTCTGAAGCGAGGAAGACTGGGAGAGGAAAGGGTGAGGAGTAGGGGCAGGAAAGCAGCACATCAGAAACAGGTGGGGAGCTGGGATCGAGTTCACACTGTTGAAGCAGGGTTGTCCCGAAGGCGATGTATGGTTTCTACTGTTTCAAAAAATTCCCCATCTATAAAATACCATGGTTGATACTTTATTTTAAAAATTGTCTGGTCACTCAGTACTTAATCGAAAGAAAGAAACTACATTAACAAGCCTATTTTCAGTAATATTAAGTTCATAAATAAAGTTTTCAAGCAATGAATAAAAAGAATCATATTTATGTTTAGAAACAGATAATCTCAGAATGTTCTAAATGTTAAGAACATGCTCTACTGTAGTTTGTTTAAAATTGAACCAAAAAATAATTTGCTAATAATTACTAATGAGTGTAATTTTAGTAAAATAAAGTGATATGGTACTTTCAAATTTTATTAATTAATTTATTAATTCATTAATATTTGATTAAAAAGATCTAAATTAGGTAAAATAATGATTAAAAATAAACCATCAATTAGAACTCTCTATAGTAAGAAAACACATGATAACAAAAATTTATTTTTAAAAGAAATTTCGAAAGTCATCTCAGATTTAGACCATCTATAGTACTTTTGCAACAATCATTAATATTTAAGATGATGACATGAAAGTTCTTAAATCATCAAAGAATAAATTGAACTCCTGCAGCCAAATACTAAGACTGGGAAAGTGGGATGATTTACTTGAGAAATATTCATCAGTGAGAAATATAAAAAAGTTTTCTGGTTAATCTTTAGTTAACCAGAAATCAAATTAATTATAATGTAAAATTTCAATTAATCAAGATTTTTCTCATTTTAAATTATGTTTAACTAAACATATAAATTATTTCCAAATATAATTTTTCTTCTTTAGAAAGATTCATGTATCTGAAAGTGATTTGGTATCAAATAAGATTAATAGTACAGATTAACAACTTTAGTTTTTCCATTTAGAAAAGGAGTATTATATGGGTTTTTAAATAGTGTACTTAAAATAAGCCAGTAAGCATATGACAGAAAGAATGCAAATGAAATCACAGAGATAAGTTTAGCTAGTATATTCTACTCTTATAGAATGTCTTCTTAATCTAGCATGCTATTGGCAGAGTCTTTTCATACCAGAAGCTACCATCACACATCCAGCTCACACAAATGGCATTTTACTAGTACATTTACTTTTATTTATACACTTTCTTTACATTTGTACAACTAAAAGTTTTTCTTAAATCTCATTCGTACTTTCTGTATTTCACCTATCTACTTTCTACCATGATTTGCTAGTGTGATGAATGTGTTGTATTTCTTTCATACAGAGCTGCCTTTATAGACATATTCACACATTTAAACCTAAATGAAATCAAGTAAGAATATACCAAAGAAAATGAAGGAATATGTTCACCAAAACATGTAAAGAATGTTCATGGAAGCTTAATTCACAATTTCTAAAACTTAAAAATAAAAATAACAAATGACCCCAACAGTAGAATGAATAAATTCATGTAATAGAATACTATACAGCCTTATAAATGTACAAACCACAGCTACACACAGTAATATGGATCAACCTCACAGAACTGATGTTGGGCTAAAGAATCAGGCGCGCACACACATTGAAAACATATAGTTTGATTCCATTTATATAAAGTTTAAGAATAGGCAAAACTAATCTATGTTGATAAAAATCAGAACAGTGGTTGCTGGGTTGGGGAGGTGTTATTGGCTGGGAAGCAACTTGATGGGATGCTGGAAATGTTCTATACTTTGATGTAGGTGGTGGTTACACAGGAATAGATACACACGTAGAAATTAGTGTGCAGGAACATGTATATACACATGTAGAAAACAAATCTTAAGATCAGTCCATTTTACTATATGGATATTGTACTTCAATAATTTTTTTAATTCGGTAGTAAATTGTGGTACATTCTGCAATAGACTAACAGGAGTTTCAAAAAAGAATAGAACTATATGAACCAAATGGTATAATATCCAAAGATATTAAACAAAAAAAAAAGCAGTTGCAGAGTTCATTTAGCATGATCCTACTTGTGTCTGTGTTTTAATAAATGTATATATATATATATGATTATACATACACGGACAATTTCTGAAAGGATATACAGGAAACTAGTGAGAGGGGTGTGCGACTAAAGGTTGGGGTTTTTACATAGGCTATATTTTTTCAGGTTATAATTTTTCATACTTTTTATACATTTAACCTAACTTAAAAGGCATCATTAATTTTTGCTGTGTTTTTAAATTTTCACTCGGTTGAGCCATATGAAGTTCTCATTTTTATAAGTCAAAAAATTAAGAGAATAGTGACAGTTTCATACAACTCAATCTAAAATAATGAGCAGATAAAGACATTAGATAAAAACATTCATTGAGACATTACTAATTCAGAATTTGAAATAATTTGCATGTGAACATAAAAAGCATAACTCAAACCCAACATGATTTGATTATATGTTTGAGTTTAACATTTATTACCTGAAATTAACTTAATAAGCCCTTTTCCAAACTGATTATAATTGGATCTCTTCACATACTAATCATTTCTAATAGTTTCTGAACTTACATAGTAGTATTATATAAATATGATGAAATTTGAAATTGGAAAATCTGGGGTCAGACCTCAGTTCTTTCACTGGCTCTCTCAGTGAGGATAAGCTGCTTGATTGTTCTACACCTCAATTTTATTTAATACAACATGGAGAAAATAATGCCTGACCTATAAGATTGCTCAAAAGCTTGTTGATGCATAAAAAAGCACTTTGGAAAGTACAAAACACTATCCCAATGTAATCATTATTGTTTTAATTGAGGAAAGAGAATAGCCTATATTTGTTCTAAAGAGATCAAGTTTACAGTACCTACCTTGCATTTTATGTTATTCTAGATTGGTGGTTCTCAAATCTTTGATCTTAGGACCCCTTTATACTTTCTGTAATGTAGACTTTAGCTATAAATATTTACTATAATATAAATTAAAACAAAATTTTAAAAATATTTTAAAATAATAGTAATAAACCTATTACATGTCAACATAAATAACTTTTATGAGATATAGCTATTTTTTTAAACAAAAAAAATCAGTGAGAAGAGAGACATTATTTTACATTTTTGCAAAGTTCTTTAAAGTCTAGTTTAATACAACGCAATTGGATTCTCATATCTGCTGCATTCCATCTGTTGCAACATGTTGTTTTGGTTGGAGTATCTGAAGACAACTTGGCCTTACACAGATATGTATGTGGAAAAGGCAGGAATATTTTAACAGCCTTTTCAGATAATTAATGATATAACTAGTTGATTCTATATCAAAATCCAGTAGGTGGTAGTCCTTAAAGGTTATTTGCCATCTGAATCAAACCAATGAACTTGGCTCGTTACTTTTTTGTGAACAAAACGTCCATATAAATATATTTCTCCTACTCTGCCACATTAAAATCGACTGGTCTATCTTACACTTTGAAAGGATCTGTCACCCATTGATAATTTGGTAACATTGTTCATTGGTCATATTGAAAAATCAGTACATAGACTTATTTAGGTCTTCCCAATAATGACACGTTTCCTAACACAATACTAAAAAAGAAAAAAATCACATTATAAGTGTTGTCACTCATCAGAAAATTATTTTAATACTGTAAAACTGTCAAACTCACAGTGGTGAATACGAGTTTTCAAAAATTCTGATTTTTGCTTTAAAGCTCAAATTTTAACTTTAGAAAGTACTGTAGTTTTTGTTCCCCCTCGAAATGACAGGTTCACTTCATTTATTTTTTCTGAAAAGCTCTGCCAAATACCCAAGTTTGAATAACTATAGTTTGTATTTCTGTGGTTCTTTCAAGTCAACACAATGTTGCATGGGAAAAACCGGCTGGTGCAGCCTGACAACTCAAACATAGCGCTCCTCCTCGAGACAACTGATGCACTCTCCTACTTCAGTGTGCAGCCACAGCACTTTACGTAGACTTCCCAGGACAGTCAAGGCTCAAAATTTAATGAAATTTGTCATTTTTACCTGTTCAACAAGAAACTTCCTAAGTGAGACTGAATTTTCTTCTCACTGTGAGTGCGCAGAGGTGAAGAACACAGTGACAACCTCAGAGCACACTTCAAAGCTTCACTTTGTGCCCAGGCACCAGCAGTCCTCACTACCATGACTTTTGTATCATCAGTGCAAAATCAGTGAGGAGAATGACACAGGAAAAAAAAGGCAAATAACATCTTAATATCATTACGAAAAAAGTCGGACATTTCAGACTCTCTGAAGGAATCTCAGAAGCACACAGGGACCCAAAGGCCACACTTTGAGACAGCTGAGCTTAAGAGGACAGACACGTTTTACCTAGCTCAGAGCCAACCCTAATGAGACTGCTTAAAATAGTCATGGTTAGCCCAATCATGTTCAAGAAGTAAATGACTTGTGCTATGTAGTTCTAATCTTTACTACTGAGATGCAAATAATGCTTCTCATCCACGCCTGCATTCTTGTGGGAAATAAAGTATAACAATTTCTTGGCACTCTGTACCTCCTTCCCCTACAAAAAATCAAAAAACCCTTCTAATACTCTTTAAGTGCTCCTCTTAATTCATGCATTCAATTCTGCCATTGTGTAAGAGCAAGCTGAAAATATCTGCATAGCCAGAGGCTATATCTATGCATGGTTCATTAATATTAAGCAAATAAAGTTACCAAGTGTAGGGCAATGTGGAATTAATTGTTTACCTTCGTCCCAAGAGAAAAGTAGAAGTTTACTCTACTTCTAGGAAAGTTAGCCTGTGGGTTTTAAGGCACTTAGGACAAGCTTCGGCCTCCTTCATGCAATCATTCTTCCAAAAATAATAGCCAAAGCTCTGAGACAGGCAGTCCCCAAGAGAGGCCCAACCAACTTTCCTGGCGGCAGCTCCAAGGCCTGCAGCTCCATCCACCACCCAGACTCAGTGCTCACTCAGAGGACAAGAAAAGGGGGACCAAGGTAAAGAGGAATCATAGCAGTTTGATGTCAAAGAGGAAAAGTGTGGCAGCAAACACGGGAATATGAATTAAGCTAGGGAGATGGGGAGGATGACATCCAGGGAGCAAGGATTGGGAGAAGGGATGAAGGATTAAGAGGCAGCATGAAATGCGGATAGAAAGTGAATACATTACTGAATTTTCTTTTTAAAAGGTTTGCTCATTGGTAGTTTCTATAATTCTGATGGCGGAGACTGTACATGTGACTAACTGAGAGCATGCCAACCACCATCAACCAAGGCAGACAGGTAGAGCAGGGTTTCTCAAGCCCCAGCGTTAATAACATTATGAGCCAGATAATTCTTTGTTATGGAGGCTGTCCTGTGCATTGTAGGATATTTAGCGGGATCTCTAGCTGCTACTTACAAGATGCCAGTATACTCTTCCCAGTTGCAACAACCAAAAATGTCTCCAGGAGTTGCCAGATGTCCTTGGGAAGGAGGATAGGTGAGGGGACAAAATTGCCCCTGGTTAAAAAACCACTGCTCTACGTGTGTGTGTCTCTCTCTACACACACACACACACACACACACACACACACACAACTCATATTTCATTCTTTTCAAGAATAGATAGTTGCTTTGATTTTGTTTTTAAATGAAACTTCAAAACTATAAGCTCAGGCCAAATTCCTGGGAATAGTTTCAAATTCTGCCTAATACTTTACTGTATCAGGGGACTCCTGCTTGCGATCTACAAAAGTCAGCCTTCCCGGATCCTGTTACAAGCTAACTCCTTGTGTCTCAGTTTCACCATTTCTCAAATGTGTGAAATAGTACCTCACCTACCTATGTATAGGTGATTATAAGGATACAATGAACGGAAACGTAAAAGTGCTTTGAAAAGTTAAGAGAAACTATAATCAGACATAATTAAGTCCTCATGGTCTTTGCAAGAACAGAAACCCATTAACAAACAACCTTAAAGTATTTGTTGCCCTTTTCCACTTTTAACTATGTATGATTTGCCTTGCCAGGGTAGGAGTGGGACAATTTGCCACTAAAAATACCAGTCCTTTGCTACTACTAGTGCAGACAACAAATGTGATCTGATTCTATAAAAAATACTTCAGGCAATCACTGACTTCAGCCATTAAATGTGTAGATCATCTTGTTCTTAGCAAATTTAGCCCAAACCTTTCACCATAGTCCCAGCGATGCTGCCATGGCTGTGGTTATAATGAAAAAACCCAAACAAACAAAACTTTAGAATCTTTTGAGAGATTCTATGGATTTATTAGTGAAGGGAAGGGAGAAGTTGTAAAAGTCATAAACAGTTTTAAGAGAGACGGGTCTAAATAACTTTGTGACATAAAGGTATTATTAGTGAGTGAATAAGCTTAAGGATTTTAGGATCCAAAAGAAGAGAGAAGAGCAGAAATGGAAGTTGGAAGATTGCTAAGATAAGCCTCATTTGAGAATTTTCGAGAGTACAAGAAAGTAGAAATGTTCACCATCTTCCTCCCCATGCAGCCTGCACTAAGCAGTCCCCATCACTATCCCACACCATTCAAATATTCTTCCTTACCGTGGGTGTTCACAATTTACGTAAACAATTCCTCATGGATGGAAATAAGAGTTGTTCCTAGTTTATCTTTCTTTTTTATTTATAAATAAAACTGAGTAAACACTATCAAAGAAAATCGTGTATATCCATATTTCCTTAGCATACATTCTTGGTTGTGAATTTTCTGGATCCAAAATTTTCTGGATACACATTTTAAAGCTTCATTTTTGATAACAGTTTGTGAGCAATTCCCTCTCTTTAATTATAATGGTGCCATCTTGCTGTTCTAGATATATCTGAACCACTTAGCACTTGAGCACATGCCTAATGATACTCGATATACATTCTAATTTTGAAATTGTCCAAAGGAATGTTTGCATGACCTTCGAATTCAGAAGTTCTCTAAATATAAAGATCACAATTGTAACTGTTCTCTGTCCTCTTTTTCAGGATTACCACTTGTGCTCTATACCTCCTTAAGTGTGCCACGTGTGTTCCAAATAATCAAAAGGGAAATTGTTAACGCGTTCTTCCTATAACTCTGCCCTCTGAAGACGAGCTTCTTCACTTACTGTGTTTCATCATTTTTTCATCTTACTCAATTGCTTCCTCCAGTTTCCGTCCCCCCATACAATTATGTCTGCAATTTTCTCAGGCAATTCTATTAAGAGGTTAGGCTGGACTTTACATATTTTAAAATGAAGTATAAAGAAAAGTTTTACTATACATACTATACAACAAAAAACAACACAATTCTAACTAGCCATGTTTCCCACAGAGACCATTTTTAAATGGAGTTTACTGTCATCCATTAAAATAGAGCAACTTTCTCTTTCTTGCTGGGAATGACCTTTAGCTCAATCTCATTATTTCTTTCTCTCCATAAATATCAAACAACCAAGAGTGTTAATATCATCACCCGATATTCATCTCATCATATTTAACTATAGTTGTCTAGAAATAACTTTATAGAAAACATAAATAGGCAGCAGCATAACATTTGGTTGTGACTATGAGATGAAACAGTAGCTATAATTGCATTTTCCACCTGTCTCTCTGCCTTGGTTAATGGTGGTTGGCATGCTCTCAATTAGTCACATGTAAAGTCTTTGCCATCAGAACTATATAAACTACTGATGAGCAAAACTAGATGGCAGGTCCAAATCCTGGCCCCTTATTATGCAGGTGATCTACTCTATGCTACTCTGTATACCACAGTTTCTTCAGTTTAAAAATGAGTATAATAATGCTGTGACCTACTTCAGAGAGTTATTGTGATAAATTACTATGTTAGAACAGTGCCTGGCACAGAGTGAGTTCTATGTAAACATTAGCTAGCACCATTTTTGTTTAATCTCAAGGAAAAAGGAAGAGACCCTAAAAAATGACTGAGCGGATTTCTAATCATCCTGGATAGGTGGAAGTCTTGAGTCATATTTTATGTGATGTAAAAAAATAAAGAAATGTGATATTCCTCATATCTGAATGTCAAAGAGCAAATTCATACCAGCTATCATGATTCCGTGTCATAGTTCACCTCCATAATATTTCTCTCCACATCCTGGGTCAGACTTACAATTTTCATACCTTTTTTAAAATGCCTTAGTCCCAACCTTCTCAATGTTACTCATAACAAGAATAGACTTTGTCTCATCTCAAACATGTTTATGCTTCAAACTCCTCTTTGAGAAATTTTCAATGATAAGTCTCTATTGAAAGCAAAAGGAACTGAGAAAAGGAAAAATTGAATAGACTGAAACCACCTTTCCACTAAGAAAAGTTTTTATCTTCTTTAGAAATATTCTATATTTCCTAATGCATGAGTATATGGTTCTCCCTCTCAATAAATTACAGTATTTTTACACATTTGTACTCATAAGCATATCACACTTCTGTCCTCTTTTCCCTCACCTAAGCTGCTGTATTAGGGTTCTCCAGAGAAAGAGAACCAACAGGATGCTTATATAGAGAGAGAGAGATAAATGTATTTTGAGGAGATGGCACATGCAGTTGTTGGTGCTGGCAAGTCTAAAATCTGCAGGGCAGGCTAGCAGGCTGGAAACTCAGGGAAGAGTTGCTGTTGCAGTCTTGAGTCTGAAGGCAGTGTGGAGGTGGAATTTCTTCCTCTGGGAAGGAGGAGAGGATCTGTATTTTTTTTTTTTTTTTGAGGCCTTCGACTATTGGATAATATCCACTCACATAATAAAGGCTACTGATTTAAACATTAACCACATCTTAAAAATACCTCATAGCCATATCTAGAGGTGCTTATCTTATCAACCATAGCCAACCAAGTTGACACATAAAATTAATCATCACATAATCTTTCCCCAATCTACACAGAAAAAAAAAAAGATTTTGTATTTCAGACTCTGTCTAGGCTGAACCCACCCTTTGATGCACATTATTAAAGACCCCTTCTGATAACAGGCATGATAAGACATGAATTTCATTTAGGTGCACATTTGTTGGATCAAGATAAACTGAATTTATAGATCCTTAAGATTTACAAAATATGTTCATGGATACATCTCACGTAATCTTCACAACAAAACATTACTGTAGTCTTCATTGACCAAAGTAAGACCAGCGAGAATATTAGGACATGTCCAAGATTGTAGGGTTAAGAGATGACAGAGCCAGGAACAGTCAGACCTTTGAGCCGCTTGCTATCAAATACACACTGTGGACAGAAGTATCACAGATCCTCAAGGATAGCAGCTATTTTACTATTTCCCAATTAATCTCCAACGAAAACATACAAAGGTCAAGGTGCCCAGCTTACTCCCCAGGATGGGAATATAAAGCTGTATAATGAGTTCGGGAACTGATCACGGTCCAAAAATGGATATTTTATTTTGTCTTTTAAACTTCGATTAAAGTTTAGCATGCTATTCATAAAAATTTACAGCTCAATGAATTTCACAAAATGATTATCTCTATACAATGGCTACTGAGATCAAGAAATGGAACATGACTAGTATTTTAGAAGCCCCTTAGAAACACCCCCTCCCAGCCATCACTTTTCCCATAAAAGTTACCGCCATCCAGATGTTTGTCGCCATCAACCAATTCTGCCTGGGTTTCAACTTTACATAAATGTAATCCTACTGTACATGCTGTTTTGTATCTGGCCTCTTTTGCCCTATATTATGTCTGTGAAATTCACCCACTACTCTGTTCAGTTGTGTTGCTGTTGTGTAGTGTCCTATTGTATAAATGTAACATAATTTGTTTATCCAGTCATCCCGGCAACAATATAAGTTGTTTCTGGGCTAGGGGTGCTGTGAACAGTGTTGCGATGAATATTCCTGTATGTGAGTTGTGGTCCATCTATGTATATATTGTCATTCAGTGTACACCTAGAAGTGGAATTTCTGGGTCACACATCTGCACACATTCAATTTTACTGTAAAGTACCAAACAGCTTCTAAAGTGACTACTAATTTACATGCCACTAGCAGTGATGAGACTTCCAGTTGTTCCACATGCTCATTAACATTGGTTATCATCTTTTCGATGTTACACTTACATACAGATATGTGTGTGTGTGTGTGTATAAAATATATCCATAACAATGTATAACATTGGTTTGCATTTTTTAAACTTCATATAAATGACATCGTGCTGAAAATATTTTAGGACTTGTTTCTGATACATATAGTTCAATTTATTCTTTTACTGCTGTACAACATTCCAGTTTTTCAAATCTGAATCCTGTTGATGCTCAATGAGGTTGTTTTTATTTTCTCACAGTTACAAATGATGAAGCAAAGACTGTTCTTATTAATGTATCTCTGCTCCCATGCCTGAGAATATCTCTAGAATGCAATGACTAAATTATAGTATTCGCATATTTTAAGTTATACTAAATATTACCAAAATTGCTTTCCAAAATGGATATGTCAACTTATACTTCTACAAGCAGCCTCCGAGGGTGTTCTTGTTCTAGATTCTTGTGCATAATTAATATGGTCAGTATTTTTAAAGTGTTTATCAAGCAGATAGATGTGTAATATTCTTAATATCCCTAAAGTTTTCCAAATAATTTATGAATACATACACTTGCATTTGAGAAGAGGAAGACAGTTTCATTGCCCTACTCTGTTCCCACAGAGCTGTGGTTCTAGAACCTTAGTTCTCATCATCTAAATGAGGCCCAGGCATCCATCTGCCCGACTGTACGCACAGACGTCTGAATAGCCTGTGTGGAGGAATGTCGCCTTGGCGTCTCAGACATGCAGTTAGATCAGTGTACTTAGTGGTTTAGGTTACCTCCTCCCAGCTAGGACATGAGTTGCTCAGAGGCAGAGACAAATTCTATTTACTGTTCTGTGTTCCTAAGGCCCAGCCCATAGAGGGAACCCAACAAGTACTCAAGGATAGCATAGGGAAGTAAGACAAAGTGGGAATGATAACTTTCCCTGCTTGGTCTGCATCAGAGCTTAAAATGTCTGGGCCACATAAAGATTGTTTATTAAAAATACAAACTACACATGTGTTCTTTTGAATTAACTCTGAGGTTATTTGACAAGGAATCATAGTTAGAAGGTAACTTAGAAATCATCTAATCCAAACAGCCGGTTTTACAGAAAAAGGAATAGGAAGACTTGCCATGTTTACAGAGGATGAAGCAAAAAGGAATGTTGCTAAGGCCCCACAGTGAGGCCAGACCAGGGTCCCTGCTCCACAAAAGGAGCAGCAGCTCGTCACTGTTATCCACAGCTTGTAAGTCCCTCTCCACTTCCTTCAACCACTGTGTAGCCCCTCAGGACGCTGTCCTTCCCCTGGGGTCTATGAATAGATTCTATTGGCCCTGACAATGTATGTTCTGACATCCATATTTTCTTGGGGAAAGACCCACAGCTCTTCTTAAAAGGGCCTGGGAAGCAAAACGGGTTAAAAATGAATACAATAAATCCTCAGTTAATGTCATCAATAGGTTGTTCACTTTTAGCAAAATGACCTAACGAAACCAATTTTACCACAGGTTAATCGATATAACTAAGAGTTAAGTTCCTACAACATCTCAGGATGTTTTCTGAAGACCAGCTGCACTTGCATTTGGTGAAAGGCAGAAAGAAAAGAATCTCCTGAAAGCAGGGGAGCAAGTTGGATGGAGACAGAGGGAGGAACACAGAAAAGGAGAGGGCTGAGAGGTGAGTTTGCACGAGGGCGGGACCATCAATCAGAAATGGGCCCTTATTAGGCAACATTTTTTGAAGGGGCAGCTTATCTGGTTTCCCATCCGCTAGTCAAACTGATGGCAGAAGACTAAGGTTATCTTTAGTATCTCAGAATACTACAAAGCAAACAAAAGGGTTCAGAAGAACCGAACCCATAGCAAATAATCTATCATTAATTTCAGCATCAGTATGAATGTCAAAAACCAGTACTAACATACTCAGTGTGGTGGCAAGCTGTCCACCCGTTAGAGGACACAACCTTAAGCCCTTCACTCTGGGGCCAGGGGAGGGGCTCTGCTTCGGCCCTGAGGTCGCAGAGCCCTGAAGCTGTAGCTGGCGGGAACAACAACAAATGCCGTCATCTCCTCCACTGTCTACCTGGATATTCCCCCAAATCGCGTTAAGGGCATTGGAGTTCTTGAAGTGTGGAATAGGGCTTTGAGCCCTTTCTAAGGGGCAAGAGGGCTGCAGCTAATAATGCCCAAAGGCCAGATCGAATTGTCTACTCAAATTTTTCTCTTAGATATAAATCGCTCTAATTTAAAATGACCAAACACCAAACTTGACTCCACCACCTGTACATTCTCCTTCCCTAATTTTCCTCATTTCAGTTAATGGCCCCATATCCGTTCAGTTGCTCAAGTCCCAGACTACATGTCATCCTTGATTCCTTTCTCTCATCCTCCATAACCAAGCCATAAGCAGTCCATATCTGCCCAGCCACCAAGACATAAATCAAGTCTAGACATTTCTCACCTTTGCTATACATCTCCACTGACCCCAACTAAGTGTCAGCCACTCATCCTCAAATGAACTAGTGCAAGAACCTCCTAACTAGTCATCCTGCCTCTGTTCTGGTCCCCAAAGGCTTTTTTTCCACGAAGCAGTTGCAGCCAGATGAGGGTGTGTGCGTCCAAATCAGAGCACATCACTCCAGTCTTTAAAATCATCATGGCTTCCCACTGCAATTCAGACTCCTCCCAGTGGCCATTTGGGCCCCACATGACTTGGCTCCGCTCATCTCTCTGACCAAATTTCCTTCCATTCTTCCTCTATTCATGGAGTGTCATGCACACTGGCCCCTTTACACATAAACACAAGAGCACACATTCTCTCTCTCTCTCTCTCTCTCTCTCTCTCTCTCTCTCTCTCTCTCTCTCTCTCTCTCTTCTATAGAGCATCCGAGCCTTTGTACTTACTATTCTTCTGCCTAGAAGGCCCTCCCCTAAATTTTTGCATAGCTGCTACAATCTCCTAACTTCGGGCCCCTCATCACGCTCTACCCTTTACCTTGTTTTATTTCCTAATAATACTTATTTGTTGTTTGATTACATATTTTTCATTTTCCCTTCCCATTAGAATGTAAGTTCATGACGAGAGAAATTTTTATCTCCAGGCCTTAGAACAGTATCTGGCACAGAATAATGTTCAATAAAAATCTGTGGAATGAATGCATCTGAGTTTCACCTGCTTCCTGCTTTCTCTTTACCAAAGCCCTCTTTCCACCAAACTGTGGCATCTGGTAAAAGCCTCATTCATTGGAGTTTTGTCGTTTAACCATTTCCCCCAAGTCAGGCAAAACGGACCATATATACAATGTGCACGTAGATGCCCAGAGGTTCCCCTAGGAAAAGCAGTGGCCTCACCAGAGCTGGCAGAGACCCTAGGAAAATTCACACAAGAGGAAAGTTTCATTCTTTCCAAACATCCAGTTTTGTCCCTTTTCATAACCTTATTGAAATTTTCTGCTCTTGCCATTTTCTTTTCCCTTCAGACCTTATCCCAAAGGGTAAAATATTTTTATTTGACTTTTAGTCAATAACTACAATTAATGACTAAAATGACTCACTTTTTCGCTTATTAATTCACTGTTGCTTACTGAGTCCAGATGATGAAAATAAATGTGTGTGTGTGTGTGTGTGTGTGTGTGTGTGTGTACAGCAGACGGTGAGGGCCCTGTCTTGTTCTGGTTGGTTGAAAATGCTTGTGTTCCAATAGCCTATGACGCACATTCATGAGCCTGCGAATTGCAAGAACAGCTCTTATAGTGGATAAATTTCACATATGTTTATTTATTATATAATACAGAATTTGTATTCTTAGTAATTTGTATTCTTAGTAAATACCTATAAATATCTAGTTCAATGGGTTCTGTGGTTGACATGTTCAAAAACACAATTAAAATACCACTGAACTCTGAATGTCTAAAAGCATATGTAAATGTTTGTGTGTGTGTGTATATGCATATCTTGAATATATATATATATCTTGAAAATATATATACACACACATACATCTTGAATAAATTAAGCAGTCACCTCCCTGGGTCTCAAGAGTGTTCATTCTCCTGTTATACCAGAAAGGTGTTTATTGGGGTTGAGGGAAGTCCTTGCTCCCATAAGTCCTAAGTGATCCCCGGATCAGTTCAGAGGTGATGCTTCCGCCAGAGAGAGCCCCAAGTCCTTTTCTGCATCTCCCCTGAGATCTGGAGTGAACAAGCCCATCACAGCTCTCCTTCCACCAGATCAGGGGAATTATAAAAGAGTCAGAGACAAAGGAAGGAAGGAGGGAAAGAAAAATTTGTAAGAGAAAAGGACAAAAGGGTAAATATGGCCAATTCTTCCCTCCCCAGGAAGGCAGCCTGATAGCCAGTTTAAGATTTGCCAAGAAAAAAAAAATGCATTTCATTTAGATCTGCTTCTGTTGTCTGCATGTTTGCTTTGTAAGGAGAAAAAGAACTGGGGAAAGAATTTTTAAAATTTTTTTCTTGCTTTTATTCTAAAAAAAAAAAAAAAGTAGAAAAGAATATGAGAAGGACATGGAAATAACCATAAAAGACTCGGTTTTCTTGCAGTCACTAATATCCTGCATTAATGTATCTGAATGAAAGAGGAGATGCAGCCATAATGGGTGAAGCTATACTCTTTCTTTCTGCCATGTGAGGACACAGCAAGAAGAAAGCCATCTGCAAGCCAGGAAGAAAGCTTTCACCAGGAACCTAATCGACTTCCCAGACTTCAGGACTGTGAGAAATACATGTCTGTTGTTTAAAACACTCAGTTTATGATATTTTGTTATGGCAACCTGAGCTGACTAAGACAGTGTTTTACATGAATTCATTTAGCAAATATTTCCTGAGTGTCTCCAGGTAACTTCCAGGGCTGTGGAGAGAGCAGTCATAAAGCATATGAGGGTCTGCCTTTCATGGTGAGACTTTGATTCCACTTGAGAGATCAGTCACAGACAATAAATAAGTAAACAAATAAATTTTGTATAATGATAAGAACAGTGAATAAAACAGGGCAATGCAATGCAGAGTGACTGGGGAGGGAGTACTCTAGATAATAGGCAAAGGAAGCTTTCTGGGAGGAAATATTTGAAGTGAATCATAAGGAAGAGCCAATTGGGAGATAACCCGGTGGGATAAGTCCCAGACACAGGGAGCCAAGGTGCTAACCAAGATGCCTATGCAAGACCTGATAGTTACCTCTGAGGGCCCACAGGCAAAGAATAAAGTAGACTCAAGTGTTAATATCCTTAAGTGGAAGTAAGAGATACATAGCAAGAATTCATATGAGCTTCAGATTTCGAATACCAATGAAACAATAATGGTTTCCAAATGACCTACTCCACACGTCCTCCCTGTATTTCCTACATCATCATCATCTGCAATCATATAACATCAACATCCATACAAAATCATGATGTTAATCACAGCATCACTCACCTCCAAGTCAATTTTATTAGATCAGTGGTGTACATTTGTTACAATTAACAAATCGGTGTTGCCAGATTATTATGAACTAAAGTCAATACTTTATTCAGATTTCGATTGTTCTTTTTTCTGTTCTGGATCCCATTTAGGGTACCACATTACATTTAGTCTTGTCTCCTTAGGCTCCTCTTGGCTGTAACAGTTTCTTAGACATTCCTTGTTTTTGATGACCTTGATAGTTTTGGGGAATACCGGCCAGGTATTTTGTAGAAATGTCTCTCAGGATTTCTCTGATGTTTTCTCATGATTAGACTGAAGTTATGGGTTATTAGAAGAAAGACCACAGAGGTAAAGGGGCATATTTATCACACTATATCACTATTCATGCTGACCTTGATCCCTCGGCTTAGGTTCCAAGACAGTTTTGATTTCTTACTCTCTCTCTCTCTCATCCCTGGCAACCTTACCTACTATATAGGTCCCAGGGGTCTCTCCCAGAGCCCACCCTTCATCGTCATTATTCCTATGGCTTCAAGTCTGAGTTCCCATTCACTTCTCAGCATCCCGCACCACACTACCAAAGCTGTCTTTCTATATATAACAAAGCTCTGGTCATGTATTTTCTCTGGTCAAATAATCACCCTTAGAAACAAACCCTATGTTTTAGTTGAAAGATAAAGTCCAGGTTTTCCAGCACGCATTTAGCCTTTTTTCTCAACCTGACGATAAGCTACCTGACCCACTTCGTTTGACCTGAGCTCTGGGTACTGAACTAGCTCCCTTTCGATCACACCCCTGCTCATTCCTTG
This sequence comes from Rousettus aegyptiacus, assembly GCF_014176215.1. Classification (NCBI taxonomy): domain Eukaryota; kingdom Metazoa; phylum Chordata; class Mammalia; order Chiroptera; family Pteropodidae; genus Rousettus; species Rousettus aegyptiacus. Next base: position 34,335,786 of record NW_023416310.1, read on the forward strand.
GTGCATGCTACATGGCTTACTGCTTATCAAGCAGTAAGTCATCTTTCTAGACCCTGGAATCCAAAAACTGCTGAGAAAGGGTTCCCTATATTCAAGGAGCATGGTGTAATTAGAGTAACAACCACTGTAAAGACATCTTGCAGGATTGTGAGGTAGGTGCTAGGTATTAATCGGGGTGTGTACAAATTGCAAAGGGAACATCTAGGCCAAATCCCTTCACGGTAGCTCCACTACTTAGGGGAGATTACATAAGGGAAATAATATTTGAGCAAAGATTTGAAGAAAGAAAAAAGTTTACCAGCTGGTCAAGAGAAGGTCTAGGCAGAAGGTACATCATGCACTGAGTAACCCATGGTCATTAAACAATTTAATATGGAAGCATCTGGAAAACATAAGAGCTAGATTGTGAAAAAATAAGCAAAGAAACCTGGACTTTAACTCACAGGACAGTGTTTTCAAGCTGTGTGTCTGAAAATCAATTTTTGAGTCCCTATCATTGTTTTAGAGAAATAGAATTGAGGAGGGAAAAAAAAAAGTTTTGTGAACATTTTGTTTCTGTTACTGCACACAGAAATATTTCTATACCTTGGTTTGTAAGTTAAACTACGTTTCTTACAGGAAACCACCTTTAAATTAGGTTTTGAAAATATTTCTATATGGAGGTCTTATAAGGAGATGTAGCAGGGACGTGTGTTCAAACAGTATTTCTTAAACTTCCCTGATAACAGTAATCAGGGCCCTTGTTTAAAACACAGATTTCTGTGCTATGCAATGGTACAAAAAAGATAAACTTGAGTAGCAATTGTTAAAATAAAATGTGAGAGAACCTTGGTCTAAAAATAGGAAGAAACAAAACAGATGGTACTGTGTCAAGAGAGATCATCAGCAATAATTTATAATAGTTTGGCAGCTATTGTTTGAGTAGATTTATTACGATTTTAACACTAGAATTTTAAGTCCAAATTAATGCAAGGGACAGTGTGGGGCTTGCTGATCTTGTCCCCCCAGTTGCCTCATGACACTGGAATGATAGAGAACTTAGCCAGAATGACGGTCCCATGGATGGCAGTGGCTACCTCCCTGGAGCACTTACTACCCAGACCGATATGTCCATTGTAACTCCTGATGGTGATGTCTTGAACTGGGCCTACTGGTTAGTAGGGGTCTGCTTCTGCACAGGCATAATCTTCAGAACATTGTCCTTGAGGGAGGCCTCTAGGAAAAAAAATCAATGATCTCAGATTCCTTGATGGGCAGGGAGAAGGGATCTATCTCCTCCAGGGACTTGATCTTCATGTCCTTGGCAGCACAGGTTGGTAACAGAGATCCACTCTTTGTCCTTGGCCTTGCCTCTGGGAGCCCAGGCACCTCAGCCTTGGCTCCAGCCTGACTCCCGCCCTGGCTGTCACTGCTGCCTGGCCTCCAGTTTCAGGGCCCCTGGGGCTCCTGGGACCTCTGGGACCTGCAGCAGCACTGGCACCATCTACCCTTTGGTGTTTTCTCAGAGAAGGCCACACGGATTCACTTTTTTAAACATTTGTAAAGTTCCATCGGCAACATTTGTCCAACTAATATTCAGCTCTAAATGATGCAACACACACATATTAGAACATTTCCTATAAAGGAATCCAAATTCAACAAAGCTAATGGCATTCATAAGGTCCCCAAGCACCAAGTGTACTTCCTGCTTTTTATATTCGTCTAGAAAGGGGTAAATTGGCAGGAGCCTAGGTAGGAGAGGCCCAACCAGGGATTTAAGGTCAAACCTTGCACTGGGGTCATTACAAGCTACGTTTGCCTGGTCTCCTACTTGATCACAGGGAGCTATTAAGGGTGGCATTCCCAAAGGCATCCTCTAGCTCCCTTTCTAATCAAACCTGTAGAGGAGGAAGACATGTCCCAGATCCCATAAATCCTAGCACTGGTCCTATCTGTAAGCTTATCCAAATGATCAAATCTTGATCCATTTGTCCATTTGCAATTCTTTCTTCAGGGTTGAGGAGTTAGATTTCAAGGCTGCCACCACTGATGAAGGTTCTGAGAAAGGGGAACAACAGCCCAGGGGTCTGTTTCATTGTTGGTAAGTTAGATCCTCTAGGTCTCTCTTTAAGCTTGAAAGACTCTACAAAGCCCCTACATGAAAAGTCTCTACAGTGCTAATGCCATGTGTTCTTTAAAACAAAGCCTTTTGTTTACAATTTTACATGCTTGTATCACTGACATATAATTGCACTGTCATTGCCTCAGCTATGCTAAGTAGTCTGCAGACTCTGGACAGAAATTCCCAGGATGCACACTTATCTAGCATGCTTAAACAATTTTTTTTTTAAACTAACTCTTTTATTTAATAATCATTGTTCATCCATCCATTTAATACATTTTTAGTCTATTAAATCATCAATATTTTTTTAATTGTAGTAAATACACATAACATAAAACTATCGTTTTAATTATTTTATTCATTCCATTTATTTTTTTTCAATTTATTGGGATGACATTGGTTAATAAAATTATATAGGTTTCAAGTGCACAAATTAATAGTATGTCTTACACATATTACACTGTGTGTTCACCACCCAAAGTCATATTTTCTTCTGTCACCATATATTTGACTTTCTTTACCCTTATCTACCTTCCACCTCCCCTTTTCCTTCTGTTAACCACTAAACTGTTGTCTGTGTCTATGAGTTTCTGTTTGTTTGTCTTGTCTGTTGCTTTCAGTTTAATATCCCATATATAAGTGAAATCATATGGTTCTCAACTTTTTCTGTCTGACTTATTTCATTTATCATGATAATCTTGAGATTGTTCTACTTTATTATTTTCTGTGTGTGTGTGTGTGTGTGTTGATAGCACTCAGGATTTTCTTTTAAAAGTAGCTGTTTGTCATTAAGATGAGGCAGCACTTAAACCCCTTTAAAAATAATAATTGTAATTCAAATGTTTGCCAACAAGGAACTGGCTGAGGATAAATGACGGTAGATTCATAAAATGGAAAATATTCAGCTAGTAAAAATAATGAAGTGGATCTTTAGATATTGACATGAAAACCTGTTCTTGAGAGAACAAAAACAAATTTCAAAAGAGTTTGTACAGTACAATCATATTTTAGTAAAATGATTATTATATACATTGTCATATGTATCGAAAAAAATCTGAAAAAAGATAGCCAAAACTGTTACTAGGAATTATCTCCAGGGGTGAAATTATAATCAACTTTTCTATATATTTCTATAGCCTCTGAATTTCTTATGAATAAGTATTACCCTTTCAATCAGAATAAATGCATATTGTTTGAAAATTGATGTTATAACTTGTTCAGAACAGCGAAAAGATATTAATTATAATATGAAAGAGATTTCTCATGGTAGTTTCTCAGTTGAGTAGCATAACATTAGCAAGCCTCTGGGAAAATGGAAGTTGTTATTAATATAATACTGAATATTGAAACAGTATACTTAGCCTCCATCAAATTAAAAAAATACAAAATAATTTAGTATATGTTTATATATATATACAAAATCAAACAGAATTGTAAATTTTGATATCTTTAGGACAATGAACAAATTATATTCATTCATTAAACATATATTTCCATTAATAGTATGTGCTACAGCAAAGGAAACCATCAACAAAATGAAAAGACAACCTACTGAATGGGTGACGATACATCTGATAAGGGGTTAATATACAAAATTTATAAAGAACTCATACAATTCAACACCAAAAAAAAATCCAATTAAAAAATGAGCAGAGGACCTGAATGGACATTTCTCCAAAGAGGACATATGGATGGCCAATAGAAATATGAAAAGGTGCTCAATGTCACTAATAATTAGAGAAATGCAAATTAAAATCAAAATGAAATATCACCTCACACCTGTCAAAATGGCTATCATCGATACATCAACAAACAACGTGTTGGTGAGGATGTAGAGAAAAGGGAACACTTGTACACCGTTGGTGGGATTGCAAATTGGTACAGCCACTATGGAAATCAGTCTGGAGGTTCCTCAAAAAATTAAAAATAGAACTGTCGTATGATCTAGCAATTCCACTTCTGGGTATTTATCCAAAGAAAACCAAAACACTAATTCAAAAAGATATATGCACCCCTATGCTCACCGTAGCGCTATTTACAATAGCCAAGATATGGAAGCAACCTAAATGACCACCAACAGACAATTAAATAAAGAAGTTGTGGTATATATACGATGGAATATTACTCAGCCTTAAAATAAAATCTTATCATTTGCAACAATGTGGATGGACATAGGAAGTATTATGCTAAGTGAAAGAAGTCAGACAGGGAAAGACAAATACCATATGATCTTACTTATACATGGAATCTAAAGAACAAAATTAATGAACAAACCATACAGAAATAGACTCCTAGATACAGAGAACAAACTGATGGTTGCCAAATGCGAGGGGGCTTGAGGGGCTGAGTGAAAAAAGTGAAGGGATTAAGAAGTACAAAATAATCATGGGGATGTAAAGTACAGCATAGAGAATACAGTCAATAACATTGCAATAACTATATGTGTGTGTGTATATGCATGTGTGTGTGTGTGTGTGTGTGTGTGTGCGCGCGCACGCGCGCGCCAGGTGAGTTAGACTAATCGAGGGGATCACTTTGTAAATTATATAAATTTCTAACTCTTTGCTGTATATCTGAAACTAAAAAAAAAATAAAGAATATAGAACATCTAAATTAATATTTCAACCCTTGAGTTACATAGTATTATTATTATTGTTTGATATTTTAATTCTGTCCTTAAATTTTTTTTTTAATACCTGCCAACCTGGAAAAAAAATTATATGTGCTAGGCAATGTGGTAGGTGTGTAAGTACTAGCCATACAGTGGTGAAAAACATAAATCTAGTTCCTGTCATCATCTTATGGTATGAACCAACCTTATGTATATCCTGGAGCATATCAACGATTAACTAGAAGAATTACTACAAGTAAATAACAATATGCAAAAAAAATTAATTATACTTCTGGTCAAATTTTTATTGCTGAAGTGAATTTTTCCTTTGGTAAGGCCTAAGTACTTAAAAATGTATATTTCATCAGCATATTCAAATTCCACAAAATTATCCCATACTGTAGGATATATTATCATATATTTTGATACTTCTATATCCAATATAAAATGAAAAGAACATAAATAGATAAGAAAGCTAATTTTCTTTCAGTTACAGGTGTGACATTTGAATTCTAAAGACATAAAAAAAGTCTCATGTTATTTTGAATTATAAAGTTAACAAGTCGATTTTTAAAAATCATTAACACCGAATTCCTTAAAGATGAGATGTTCTTAGTTCATAACCTCCAGTCCAAATCATGCCACATATTTTAGTGCTTGCTTTGGAACAGATGAAGATTTAGAGGAAAAGAGAAGGGAAGGATCAAAATTTCAAGTGAAAAAGCATTTATATTTGTAGAATTGGAATTCCTTGAAGAAATCGTATCTATGATTTTTCTAGGCCAGGGGTCAGCAAACTTTTGCTGTAAAGAACCCGACGGTAAAGGTTTTGGGCTTTGCAAGCCACGTGGTCTCTGTTGTGATGAAGTTCAGGACAAGCTGCCCCTAACTATGGAAACTTGGCATATTAAATATCATAAACTGAAGGAATTTTTTTAAATGACAGAAGTAGAAAGGTCACTCAGAACTTCTCATACTTGTCCTTCTTCCCTGAAAGAGGTGACAAAACTCTCGTGTGAAAGGTGCCCTCTCTGTGCCGGAAGGAAAGCGGACAGTCTTAGTTCCTGGCAGGGAACTTGGGGCCAAGAAGGCTGTATACAACAAACCCTGCTAAACTAACCCTTTTCTTCCCAGTCCTTCTCCATTTACTACCTCTAGCCCCAACCTCTTTGATTATCAATGCTTCACAAATGTTTTGTTTCTTTGCCTAAAGATTATACAAATTTTCTGGTCTTGTCGCTTTGGGTCTTTATATTCTCTTTTGAAGGCCCCCATGTACATGTTCAAATTCAATAACATTTATATGCTTTTCTCCCGTTAATATGTCTTTGTCAGTTCAATTTTCACGCTCAACCAAGGACACTAAGAAGGTCAAGGAAAATGTTTTCCTCCCCAACCACTGAAATGACTCAGCTCTGCTGCAAAGCACAGAAGCAGCCACAATCTATACATAAACAAGTGGTTGTGTGCCAGTCAAATGTTATTTACGGATACCAAACCTTAAATGCTATGTAATTTTCATGTGTCATGAAATTTTATTCTTCTTTTGATTTTTTTCAATCATTTAAAAATGTAAAATTTGCTCTTAGCTGTCAGGTCTTACAAAAATCTTGTGGTAAGCCGATTTGACCCATGGCTATAGGTGGCTGGCCTCTGCTCTAGGCCAGCACCTGATGGTCAGAATCTACGTTTCTTTAGTCCTGGAATTGAGGGGAGGAAAGTAGAGGAAAAAAATCCAAGAGATTTGTGAAACAGAATGTAACAGTGTTACTTTTCTAAAAACAAATGTAACCTTCTTTATTAATCCAAGAAGTTACCTTCATGAAGCATATTTTTAAACCAAGTTTATAGAATATTTAAAGAAACAATGAGTTTTAAAGGCAGCTCTGAATGAAAGAGCTGTCCATTCCTCCTTATTTTTCTTGCTAGATATTGGGGAATAAACATTGAAAAATAAAAACAAAAATCAAACTTTACTTCGATTAATAGATAAGAAATAGGATCTCTTGTTTTCATTTACATTTTTTTGATTACTGCTCATATGAAATTTTTTCATCTTCATAAGCCACTTATACTTCTTTTTATATGAATCGCTCATTGTTTTTAGCCCATTTTTCTATTAGGATATTTATTTTTCTAATTTATTTTATGTGAGCTCTTTATATTCATACTAATCCTCTATTTGCTATTATAAATAATAAATATTTCCCTATTCTCCTTTGCTCTTTTATTTTGTGTAGGGTGCTTATGATAGTTCATCTTATTATAGTCAAAAGCAGTCTTCTTTTACATTTTATTTCTTTCTTTATGCCTAAAAGGAATGACCCCATTTCCAAATTACATAAACATTCAATTATATTTTCTATTTTGGGAGTTGTATTTTTTTTATATGTTAAACTGTTGAGATTGGAATTTGGTTTGGTGTATCAACTAGGGATCCAAAGTAATATTTTTCTAAATAACTCACCTATGTTCTCCTGTTCAAATCCTGCCTAACCTTCCATCTCAGCTCAAAGGCATTTCCTCCACAAAGCCTTTCAGGACCCCCTACTTGGGAGAGAGCTTTCTCTTCTTCCTCCCCATGGTTCTTCTTTCTTTCTCATATTATAATTATGTGTCTATTGTACCACACTGTCAGCTCCTTGAGAGCTGGGACTGAGTTTTATTCATCTTTGTATCCCTCCAAGCCCTCACCCAGGGCCTCACACATTTGTGGGAAGAAAGAGCAAGTCATGGCAGCTCCGGGCCTTACCCCCACACCTGCCTGTTTCCTCTCGCTGAGAGAGGGCAGATCGAACCTCACAGCCAGGATGCGTCTGCCAGCCCTGTACATCTGGGAAGTTTGTGGTGGCCACCAGTCCAAGGCAGCTTTTATTTAAACAAGTCTGGTATTTATAGAATGAGGTCATGCACTCCAGGCAATGCAGATACAAAAGTGAGCAGAGATGTCAGGCAGGCTCTGGGTAGATAAAGGGCACTCTAGGCATCCAGAGCCCTCCTATCTGTAAGCATCAGGAATGTCCGTGTCACTCCCTGGACAAACATGGGTCCCGAGACAGGATTTTTCACACTTGACGAATTATAATTACCAAAAACAGACTATGAGATACTCCCAAGTGACTCAGAAAAGGCTGTATGTGGTGCACCTAAATAAATACAGACTAGATTCAGAACAACCTCATCATGGCCTCCCCTACCTTCTAGACCAGACTTTTAACTAAGAATCCCACTTCTGCTATCATGTTAAATTCAGTTATATAAATGTAGATAGATACAGAGATAGATATAATTCAATTATATATATAGATATATAGATAGATATAGATACAGATATTGATATAGATATATCTACCTATATCTGTATCTATATCTATATCTATCTCTATCTATCTTTAAGGAAGTGTGATTAAATGTTTTTAAATATTGAACTATTTCAGTTATATTCTCCAAATTCTAAGTTATATAGGACTTAGTAATTTGAATGCCTATTTCCTGTCAGGGTGGAGAATGGGCCTGGAATTCTGTGTGTATGCACACGTGAGCACGTGTGTGTATGAGAGAGAGAACTGGGGATTTCTTAGGAGGAAGTGTTTTTTGAAAGCCATAGGTGGGTGGGTTGGTGGGTGGTGGGTGGTGGTGGTGTTTTCACTAAATTTTGAGGGGAAGAGTGGCTCCAGCAAAGGGACTGGGGAAGGGGTGCTAATAAAAGTTGACCATGCTGGATTTGGAAATAAAGAAACCACTAGGCCTGTCTCTATCATTACTGACCTCTCCTCTCTTGTTACTCCAACCTCCAAAAGAAATAATGGAATTAACTTCTTTGACTGAAATCCCAGAAAATAGTAAGATTAGAGGATCTACAGGAACTTTCAACAGTTGTATTCTTCAGAGAATAGTTTCAGGAGCTCTGTCCTAATAAAATGGCAAAGAGAAGGTCAAGGCCAGAAGGTTTTTCAAGTCCATAATATTTTCTAGTGATAGCAGGCTCAGCTGACTACTGCTCCAAGTACCATTCTGAATTATGAGAGATGGCATTGTTTTAAATCTACAAACTGAACTATTATTTTTGAATACATCCATTTATGAAGTGTTTCAGCAACAATTCCCAAAAGATTGATAAAGTATAAACTTCTATAATCTTGAAATTAAATATACACACGCACACACAAAGAGCATTTGAAAAAAATGCAGTAAACATCCAAAATCATAAGCCATAATGCCAAGTCCAACAAGTGGATGCCTGCATGGGAGAAAGGCCCTGCTTGAGCCCTTGAATAATAGATGCAAAGTTAGGGAAATGTCAGCACTGATAATAATGGCTCAGGGCGACGCAGACACAGCTTTTACTCCATTGATATTTCTGATATTAACTGTGCTTACCAAAGCGAATTTCTCACATCTCTCCTATGCCATAGAAGAATCGGCAGATGCAGTGTAACACAGCTAGGTGGGCCTCGCATAGAAAAGGGATAATTCAGCTCTAATAAGAATGTTGTTGCTGGAATTTCTTCCCCCTGAAAATATTTATTACGAATATTCACCAACTACTCATCAACCATTCTGCTAAAACACTTTCTAGAAGAAGAAGAACTCGAGCAGGATGAATATTTTGCTGCTATGCTCTGGAGCGAGAGGGAGTATTTGTGTCAGCTCCGTGTGAGGGGTTTACCAGGGAAAGCAGGAATGACTAACTAGTAACTCAGAGCATGTGATGGCCTAGGGGCTCTGCAGTACACAAGATCTCCAGGCACAGAGTAAAGACCCTCTAAATATTTGAAAATGAGAATCGCTCAGTCAAGGAAAGAAGGAACTGTAGGAGGACCCAAATAAAATCTTAGACCCAGAGGAGCAACTGTTTGACTTTCATTGAAGAAGGAGGCATTCTACTTACACTCATGAGTAGTATGGGAAAGCTTCAGGTAAAAAAGGAATGTTAAATAGTAAAACAAATTGTCAAAAAAATTCTGGAATCTCAATTTCAGAGGGTCACTCCCGTGAATAGGAAGTACTATTATGGCTATAAATGAACCAAGGGGATAGGCCAGATGGCCCCACAGAATCTCTTCTCACCTCTCATTTTCTTCTGACAGATATGACCCAAAGTTACAATAATATTGAAAGAAGTAGAACAATCAGGAATACCTTGTGACATATCAGAGCCAATAAAGACAAAAAATTCTTGCCAGTAAAGAAAATAAATGTTCCTAAACAGCATGTCCTGATTACTTACCAATAATGCAGACCAACGTCAATCTATCTTAAGATAAACACGTCCATCTGGATCATTTTTATTATTATTGTCTGTGTTATTCTTTAAATAAATGCTAAATGTTCACTCCAGAAATAAAATTAAAAGCCAACCTCTAATCAGAAAAAGTACAGATAGTAAAAAAAATAATCTTTCTTTATACTCATTTGCTAGCTGACTCTGGAAATTTTGTTAGTTGCAAAGCTGCTTTTTATTTTTCAATACTTTCTGAGAGAACATTGGAATACTTGCATGAAAGAAACCACTTTAAACTCACTCTTACAAGATTTTAAAATAGGGAGCAAGTACAGAGACAATGATGCAGCATTTTTAGAGGCATTCTCATGTCCTAGGCCCAAATAGATCCTGGTATTAACAGAAGTAACTAAATATCCATAGCAACTATGGAAAACAGATCTCATGGCATAGTACTTATTGCAAGTCCTTTTCTTTGTGACACCTCACTCAACCTCAGGCAGAAATAAATGCTTTCCATTCTTGCTCCCATAATCCCATCTTGAAGTTGTGTGCAGGGTGGGGGGAGAGGAGGGGAAGGGAGGATTGTTCTACCATCCAGGATCACACTAGTGGCTTTCCACTGACTGTCTGCTGGATGTCAGAGACTCCCCACAAGGACCCACTCAGGGGTGTGTCTTGACCTTTTGAGAGGAGGGAGTTCCCACTGGGTAGTTTGGGTGGGGCTCAATAAAACCAAACCCCAACTGTAGGGGCCAGGGGGTGATAAATATTTAATAAGTATTAACACCCACTGACTCTTCCTTCAATCAGACACATTAAACAGAGACATTCATCAAAATCCCCGTGAACAGTATTCAGTACACCAAGGCCACTCGTCCTCCGTCCTCTTGCCTCCTGTCTGACTGCTGCCTGCCTTTTGTCTTGGTGACAGGCCCTGCCCGCCTGCAGCATGACTCAGCGTGCTGAAGTCTGGCTTTGTGAGCTTTCACTACCAAAAGCAGCTGATTGCAATGCGCCTCTGGGGACCCTGCTCCAATGATGACAATCAAAAGCAAGTGAACTCTGGGGCCGTACCCTCCAATTAAAGGCTACTGCAAACAAGGAAGAGTATGTCTCATTCTTGTAAAGAGCTCGGAGGCCGGCTCAGAAAGGCTCCCCTGTGGGTGAGCTTGCTTAGGACCGTACCAGACCCACCTTCCCAGCTTATGATATCGGGCTGTAAGGATGACGATGACAGTGATGACAACGAATAATACTACAATAAAGGCACTACTGACTAAGCGCATATTATTTGCTAAACACTTGGCATAGGCTTGTCTCCTTTGCCCCCGCCCACTCCTCACCCCCCACCACAGCAATCGTGGAAGGTAGACAGCAAAATCCTCATTTTACAGATGAGGGAACCAAGGGGCACAGAGGCTGAAGTCAAGTGGTGATTAAGCAGGATTTGAGCCCAGACTGAGGGGTTGGGAACCCAGGCCCCCAAGGACTTCAACACTACTGGCTTTACAAAAGCTGCATTGTCCACACTAGTATGGTTCTAAATCTAAGCATGGCCAGGGGAAGGAAGAGGAAGCATCAAGTTGACCTCAGAGCTTTTTATAGGGTAACATCTCCCCAGGCACTGCTTCTCCAGTGAACTTGGAGCCAGGCTGGGTCTGCAGCAGCCCTCAGAGGCTCTTCCGGAGGCTGATCCTGCAGTTCCCTGCACCCATGCTGCCCCTGGCTCCGGGCCCAGGTTTGCTGCCTTATTAGAACGGATTTTCAATGGATCAACCCTGGAGGTTCAGGGATAGGCCTGCACTTCTATAACTGGGTAAATAGGGGTTGAAGTGGTGAGGATAAGAACAAGTAATCCCCAACTCTTGTCTAATGGTAGAATCAAAGTTCTCTCCTGCTAGAGAATTCATCAGACCTGCTCAAGACTCTGACTTCTGATTTCTTTTGCAAACCCTCAACTGGAGTTTGTGGAGAAATAAAATAGTTAAAAGCAAAAAGGGGAATCATCAAGAGTCTGGCACAAAGATGGGGAAATTGTTTTCTGGAGAACAAACTGCAGAATGAAAACTTGTGCTCAGAACAAGGTGGGCAGCCAGGAGCTCAGTAGGTGGTCCACAGAGGGTGGGCCTGGCTGCACTGTGGTTCCAGGGCCCCACTGAAAGCCCAGGGCTATCATGAGAAGGAGGAAGACGGTGACATGATAGTGAGAAAAAAGCTGTCCTGTGCTGTCCCTAGATAAACAAAAAGGCTCACCACCAAGAGACCCCCTCTTCTTCTGGATGCAGGGGAAGTGGCTTGGGCCAAGGCTCCCTATTCTCTTCCTTGCCGGTGGCAGCCTTGCTCACCTATAGACTCGGTGCCCTTGGGACTTGGATCATGGTGTTGTGGTTCCCGTGGTCTGGGGCACACTCAGGCCAGTGTGGACCTGAACTCAAGCCTCATCAATACTCATGGACAGGAAACTAGGATTCGAGTGAGGCTGTGGCCACCTTCCTGCTCATTAGCATCCCTGCCTGCTTGGCCCTCCCCTGGGAAGCATCCATCAGTCTGTCTCCAGCAAGGAAAAGGGACTGGGTGGTGGCAGCAGCTGCTCGGAGGGGAGAAGTTGCAGTTGGACAGAATTGTGGATCAGCTTTCAGCAGGTGACCTCTCACCCCAATCTGTGAGACCCGTGGGCCCCAACATCGGTAACCTGGCTCAGCAACCTGGTTTCATCACTTATACTGCCCTGCATCCTACCTACTACCCTTGTAGGAAGGTGAAGGAGAGGTGACCTCCAGTCTGAAGAGATTCAGAACTGTGGCTAAAGAGTCCAGGATCAGAAGGAGTCTCTGGCTTAAGAGTCTGGTGCTAAATGTAGGAACGTCTCTGCTGTTGGAAATGTTCTTAGTCACCCCTCCCTGGCCTAAAACAGAAAATCAACGACTTCTGACCCAGGGCCCTGAGCAACTAAGCTAAGATGTGAAAGAAACTCTTCTATGCTTAGCATATTGGCCTCTGAAATGGCCTCAAAAACTTGCTTTGAGAAACCATTTTTTATTTAAATTTTGATTTTCTTTATACTTGTTGAAAGTTTTGTTTTCCTTTTATAATCCTAAATATATAATTTATAAAAATGTATAGCTATAATTATTTTTTCCAGTCAGCAATTTGGAATGATCAGTCTTTACATTAATCTATAATAAGACAGGAACACTTAGAACACTTTGTGATGTCACGTCTCTGTTCTGGGACTTGGTGCATCTTTTGCACATGATGACACTGGTTTGTTCTGCCTCCCTCTCCTGCAGCCCCACTTAGCAGTCTGAGAGGTGACTGACTCAGCACAGGAAGAAAACTCATTTTTCTAAGCAGAAGCTGGAGCTTGAGGGAGACAAGGAGGCTCCAAATCCAGGTAATGACTGATGCCATGGTTGATTAAGCTAAGTCCGGAGAACCACAGAAAGTTAGCATACCCACTCAGGCTGCCCTTGAAGCTTCTGTGGCTGCAGATGCTCAGGGGTGGTGACAGCATGAAGAGTAGCGGTCCCCACTTATATCTGTCTGTCAACCAGGGGACACCAGAGGGGACATAAGCTGTCAGGTAGCATTAGAGATGGCTTACGAAATAGAGATATTTCGCTATTACCACCATCCCTGCCATACTAGTACATACATCCGGGCTTACAAGTCTCATGAACTTGGGATATGGAAGCCAGAGCTGGGAGAGAAAATGAAACATTCCTCCCTCAATCTATTTGATTTACCAGATTATATTCATGCCATATGGGTTAAACTGTGTGTTATTAGTTTCCAACACAATTAATTGACTTTAAATAACATAAACTTATTATCTAACAGCTCTGTAGTTTAGAAGTCTGACATGGGTCTCATTGGGCTAAAATCAAGGTGTCAGCAGGCCTACATTTCTTTCTGGAAGCTACAGAAGACAATCCATTTCCTTGCCTTTTCCAACTTCTAGAGGTGCCGGCATTCCTTAATGCATGGTCCTCCCCTCCTTCATCTTCAAAGCCAGCTGATTGAGTCTTCCGTACATCGCTTCTCTCTGAAACTGACTTTCCTGCCTCACTCTTCTCTTAGAGCTTTACAAACAGGTTCCAGGTATTGGGATGTGGATGTCTTGGGGGGCCATGATTCTGCCTATCACACTGTGAAAAACCTTTAGAAATGTGAGAATAAAGATATAATATTCTTACCACAAAATTGCGGGGAAAGAAGGGAGGAAGTCCACCCTCCTGCCTCGAGCTGCCAGTGCTACTGCCCAGGAAAGCACAGCGTTCCCAACAGCCTCTCAATGTTCTACTCCAGCTCACTAAGTCTTTGCCATCAAAAGAATAAAAATGTTATAGCAAGCTCATCTCTTTCTGTATGAGCTTGATGGAACAAGCACATCCTTCCAGCCTTTTGTTGATTCTGCTCTTACCACATGCGGGCAGGGGAAACTGTCCATTTCCATATCTTGTTCAAAGTTAGAGTCACTAATACGCTGCTACCAAATTACTGCCAGCCTGTTTAAGCTATCTTTTCAGGAACAATTTCCAACCCTTGAACCATTTCGACTGCTTGCTTCTGCAGCATTCCAAGTCATAGAGGCATGAAACTTTGGGACAAGCTAGTGCTTTCTAAAGTGACAGCTAAGACCCTCTGGTCTGCATCTAACATGGCTACCATGTCGTCACCAGTTTCTGTTCTGAGACACAACCCAAAAAGAGGATCGTATGATGAGATGGCATCATCCTCAAGTTCCAAGGCCAGTTTCACTTGTCTCATCAGGCTGATCCAGGACAGGCAGTTGATAAAATCCTGGCTGTGATAGAAGCCATATGAAAGGTTTGAAATAAATGATGGGAGAAATGCATCAAGAATACCAAAACCTAGACATCAAATGATGGTAAAAATAGCTAACAGGTTTGAGCCACACACACACAGCAGTTAAGAGCAAAGTCTCTAGCATTAGATTGCCTCCATCACATACTAGCCATGGGATCCTGGGCAAGTTTCTTAGCCTCTCTGTGCCTAAGATGCCTGATCTGAAATTGAGAGTAACAATAGGACTAAACACATAGAATTGCAGAACCTGCCACTTTGAAAACATTCACTATTAGCTGGAATTATTATTAGTTGGATGCTATGCTAAGCATTTTTCAAGCATTTCTTAATCAATCATCAAAATAGCCCCACAAGGTAGGTTCTATCATTATAATCTCCATTTCTTAGGTGGATATGAGCTTAAGGTCAAGTAGCAGAGCCAGGCACAGAATCCAGGTTGGTCTGACACGAAAGGCCACGCTCTTTACCTCAGTGGGGAGCAAGAGTCTAGAGGGAGAGACGGGAAGTAACTGTGCCTCAGATGTCCCATCTCTTCTACACTTTCTAGCATGTGCCTTATGCGCAGTTGTTGCCTGTATGATGGATCAGAAAACTTGAACAAAACTAACATGAACATAGACACGTGTTGCCTTGAAACAGCTGAGTCGTTCCGTACCTGATCCAAGGCCATGCACTGATTGAATGTTGGATTTTGAGGACTCTAAGAGCTCACAGCTCTGAGTATTCCTTTTAGCGAGTCCCCATCTCCTGAAGGGCCTTCTGACCATTCCCGGCACAGAGAAGACACATCTAGAGCACTGGAGCAGTAACTCCCAGTCCTCATTCAGCAACATCCTGGGGAATCCACTGGCTCAAGAGGTACTGTGAACATTTCATTAACCAAATTAATTTTAATTTGCTGTAATTTTAAAGTAAAATCTGTACTTTTCTTAGGTGTAGAGTCAAACAATGAAAAGGCATGGCAGCTCTACAAAGGGCAAGGAATTCTGTGTTGAAAACTTAATGTTATCCTGCGGACAAAATGTTGAGCAAATGAAATTGGACACCAAGGAGTATGTATTCTGTGATTCTATTTAGATAAAGGTCAAAAACAGGCAAGACTATCCTGGGCTATTTAGGGATGCATTTTTAGATGGTAACAATATAAAGGAAAGAAAGAAAGAAATTACAGCAGAAGGCAGGAGAGTGGTTACCTTTGGGGGAGGGGAAGGGAAGGGTTTTGGAATTCCATTGGGAACGGGGCTTCTAGGGTGCTAGCAAGGTCCTATTCCTTGACCTGGGTAGAAATCACTTATAATTCACTTAGTTTTACAGAGCTCTCCTTATATATTCTAGGCACTTTCTCTGTGTGTTATATTTCACAATTACAAAGCTTGGTTTGTTTTGTTTCACCAAGAAAAACTGTAGCCACCACATCAGAGAAGACATAGAAAAAGCTATAGGAACTAAGCAACTTTTAGTTGGATTGGGAGAACTTGAGAGATCAACTACTTCTGTGATTTTTAAAATTTAGCATGAATAAGAGTTACCTAGAGAAGTGTTAAAAGCATGGATTTCTGGGACTCACTCCCCAAGTTGAGATTCATTAGGTACAGAGTCTGGGGCCTAAGATTCTGAATTTCTAACAAGCTCCCAGATGATGCTGATGCTACCACACTTTGAGGAGCACTAGAAGACTAGAAGATCTAGTCTGTTTCCAAAGTTTTGGCCCATCCTTTAAAGGACACCCAAGGAGACAGTCCACGTGATAGAGGATCTATCCAGCTTCTAGTCTTAACTGATTATCGAACCTAATTAGTATTCTTATGTGAAATAATCCTCTTTGCCCAACCCCCCAAATGCATCCATTATCTGTGCCAATTTGAACTTCTACAAAACCAGGAGAAAGTTCAGGGGTTTCTGAAGAGACTGTTCTCCAGTGCACATGAGGCACGACCTTCCTGCCGTTCCCTGACTATTGGCCTTCAGCCACCAGATGTGAGTCCCTATCAATTTATCAGAAAGCAAACAGCTTGACTTCTCTCCGGTCTGAATTCTGCATTGTATTTCTTTCCTTGTCGGCTATACAAAATGCAAAACAGAAGCTAAAATTAGAAGCTGAGGTGCTAGTGAGGCTGTCGTATGTGGGGAGAAGACAGAAAGGAGATGTCACAGGGAAGGATGCAGAGGAGAGGTGCCTGGGGCTCCTTCCTGAGCTGTCAGAGACAGCAGCATGCAAAAGAAATACCAGGGAAGGAGGAGAGAGGCAGGAGGCTGATGGGCCTCCCAATTATTACACCTGCAGAGATCCTTGTGGAGTTTTTTGGTTGCCTAAAAGCACTCTGACCTACTTATTCACCAAAATTTATTATTAGTGAATTTCAGTCAAGGTTTCTGCAACTCTCCAACATAAAGTTTTGGTTTCTACACTGGGGGCTATCATCTGTGTCTCCATGAATAATAATAATACAATCAATAGACTGATGATGGATATGATGAATTTCTTAAAGTGGCAGGCAAGCTACAATTTTAAATGAATCTATGTGAAAAGTTTGAGCAAAGTCTTGAGTCTATTTAAGAACAAAGAGTTCACATACGATGGCTGGCCGGCTTCATCCTTCAATAAGGGACATGGCCTTACGAGGTGTGAGTATAAAAGCCTTAAAGTAGAAGTGAATATAATAATGCCTTGGGTTTATAGGGCACTTTGCTTGGTAGGTATTCCTATAGTATAGCCCTATACTCTGGGCAGAGTGACCAGCCCAAATCGAAATCTCATTCAGCCATCGTGAAAAGTATGGAAGTATTACAGGGAGAAAAAAAAGTAGGAAGAGAAGTAAATACTACTCCAGGGATCTCCCAGGGTAGTCTTGCTCCTGGACAGGTGGAGCCCCGCTAAGGTCCAGGGCATGTGGTTTCGACAGCTGCTTCCGCCCTCCGCATGTAGCAAGGCTGTTGAGAAAATGAGACGGAATGTGCGGCTGACCCACAATTATGCTGGGCATAGGAATCAGGCCATTTGACTAGCCGGCTTGACATTTTTCCTTCTCTCAGCCGCTCACCAGCCTCAGCGAAGGGAGGAAGTGGATGAGATTCTGAGAGTGTCTCTCCATTTGCTTCTCCTGAGCTGGAAAAACAGTACCGGCGGCTGGACAGGGCAAGCTCAGGCTGCATGTGGCCTGAACTGGCAGCGGCCCTGGGAGGTGGGGTGATGGACAGTTCCCACACTCACACTGGGTGCCAAGGCTTTGCAGCACCTGAGGACAGCAGAGCAGCACAGCTGCATCTCTGCAGAGCAGAGGCCAAAGCAGAGAGAAACAGAGGTTCTTAGATGGAAAGCAACTCTTCCTGTCCCTCTGACTTCAGCTCTCTGAGGCTACCTTTCCCAGTAGGCCTTTCTCCATCCCCGGTTCAGCAGTGTGTGCACATACAGGAAGAAACTGCACGGGGGCCCTGGCAGCCCCGGAGAAGATAGAGGCCAGCCTCCAGGCCAGCCTGGTGGCCTCCTTCCTGCCCATGCCTCCTGAGGGGCCTTCCTTCATGCCTGGACCTGACACCTCACTGTTCCTCCAATCTGCTTGTCCCCTTTCCATTGTTCAACAGCCAGAAGATGAGCAGGGAAAATTGGAACACTCGAACCTGAACAAATAAAGATGGTTAAATAAATGTCCAATGAGTTTTGTGTGTGTGTGTGTTCTTATGCGCCTCTGACTCCCATTCTAAGGCAAATGAAAAATATCTGTCTTGGTGAAGCCCTTGAGCTCTGGCTAAGAATATAGTGTTGTTATTATTAGAGCAACTGGGAGGGAGTCATGCCATCTCGGGGCAAGGCTCGGAGGGCTGTGTGGGAGGCGACTGTCAACAGCTGCTGGTAGAAAAGCTTGTTTATTGTCAGCAGCCTTGCCCAGAGATTAAGACAAGCTTGGTCTCCAGATCACACCCACATAGCTCTAGGCAGCGGCTGGCCCAGACATTGAATCCAACTGCATGGGTCCCAAGGGTCTCCACTCAGGGATGACTCAACCAACAAGGAAACCCAGGAGGCCACCAGGACAGCTGGGAAAATTCCCATGGGGCCACCCAACCAAACACTCCCAGTGCAAAAGTTCAGTGCATGACACCTTCTCCAGACTAAGCATGAGAACGCAGAACCAGGTGCAAATCCCACGCAATAGCTCCACGTCCTAAGACATTTTTTCACTCATTCACCACAAACTTATTGTTCATCTTCTCTGGCAGATACCGTACATGACACAAGGCAGAGAGCAGTAAAGGAGATAATCCCCACACCCGTTCTCTCAGAGCTGACAGTCCGCAAGAACTCGTCTGCAGTTAGACTGGTGGTTATAGGATGATTGTTATAATAGAGGAAATACAAGAAGCCAAAAGCACAATAGCAGAGGAAATCTAAACTGACCACAAGGAATGGCCCCGATAGGAAAGCTGTCACTAAGAAATACTGCATAATTCAAACTATTAGAGTCTCAAGAAATGTCAGTCTAAGGCTGTCACTGCTTTCTCTTTTTCCTCTTCTAAATTAACTTTTAATCAGTATCTACTATCTGGTAACTGTTCTATTTCATTACCAGTCTCTTGAACATAAAACTCTGGGAATAAATAATTATAATCACAGAGCATCCATCATAGTATCCAGAATTCTCTGGGAAGCATGACAGACCCCTTTATTCATTGAGGTCACTATAATCAGCATGCTATTATCACTTGCAATTATTCTTACTCCTCCCCAGCAATGATAATCACCAGGCGCCTCTCCCCCAAAAAGGTCTAGTCTGTTACATCATCATATAAGACGTATTAGATATCCCCAACCCCAAAGACAGAAAAAGTGAGATGACAAGAATTTCACTGACGTCCCCCGGCAAGCGACCGGGGTGAATCTTTTAAAACGTAAGTCAGATGATGTCCTCTTCTGTTGGAAACCCCACAATGATCCCCAGTTCACTTAGACTAGAAGTGGAATCTTGACTGGTCCAGCTACTCATTTCCTGTCTGACTTCCCCTCTTACTAATTTCTCCTGGCTCACTCTGTTTCAGCCATGTGTCTCCTTGCTGGTTTTCTTGAACACACCAAGCACACTCCCTCCTCAGAGCTTTTGCACTTATTATTCTCTCTGCCTGGAACTTTCTTCCTTTATATATATATCCACATCCTCACTCTCTCACTTCCTTCAACTCTGCTCAAATGTCACGTTATCAGTTTGTAAGCAATGCCTTCCCTGGCTACTCTATTTATGAAAGCAATACTCCCTTCACAATCCTTGTCATCCTTTATTTTCTTCATAGATTGTATTGCCATATAGCATAGTATATACTTCATTTTCTGTCTCCTTCACTAGAATGTACGCTTCTTGAAACACAAGATTTTTTTTTCTAGTTTTCCTCCTCCACCGCCTCCCCACCCCCAGTTTTCCAGTGCCTACAACAGGGCCTAACACATAATATAATCTTGATAAATATTCATTGAGTGAATGAATAAATGAATGAGTGACAAATTAGTTTGGAAAGGCAGAACTTCAATGAATGGTATTGGAATTTTTAGTGTTTCAGTTTAAAATAAGTCATTTCCAACCTTGAACCACATACTAAAGCAAATTTTAGATGGATCAGATACCTAGATATAAAAAGTGAACCCTCAAAGGTTTTAAATCATAACATAGGAGTCTATCTTTATGATTTCAAGAGAGGGAAAATTTTCTTAGATAAAAAGTAAAAAGCATAAATCACATGGGAAAACATTAGAATTCAGAGTATATAAAGAATTCCTGGAATAATAAGACAGTAAATCCCAGTAGAAAGAGGGATGAAGAAAACAGAAAAGCACTTCACAAAAGCAGAAACTTGAAATGGCCAATAAATTTAGGAAAAGCTGCCCAACCTTATTAGTAAACAAGGACACATAAATAAAATCAATAAGTCACTCATCTCCATTAGAGTGGCAACCATTGAAAATCTGATAAAATTAAATGTAAATGAAACTCTGGAAAAAATGAGACCTCTTATTTACCACTAGTTGGAGTCTGCGCTTGTATGGCAACTGTGGAGGGGAATTTGGCTGTCAAACTGCAGATGCTTACACCATCCAACTCAGCAGCCCCTCTTGTTCTGGAGAAACCCTTGCACACACATACAGGAGGGCTCATGTGAGGAAGCTCGCAGCAGTGCCATTTGTAAGAGGGAAACGCACGTGGTGACAGAAGAAGCCTAGACTTCGGGTGGTGAGGACACAGAGTAGACAGACATTGCATTAGAAAGTTGTACACCTAAAATTTATGTCATGTTACTAACCAGTGTTACCCCAATAAGTTTAAGTTTTAGAAAAAGAGTGAAACATTGAAAGCAACCTCAATGTCTATCAATGGGGACTAGCTTGTCATATATTCATGCCAAGGAATATTACATGGCAGGGCTCTGCAAACATGTTCTGGGCCAGACAGAAAAGGTTTTAGGCTTTAGAGATCACCTATGTCTCACATATTCTTGTTCTTGAAAAAACAGTCTTTCAAAATGTAAAATCATTCTTAGCCAGATTCACTCACAGGCTGGACATTCTTGCAGCCATAGTTTGCCAACCTCTGCTGTAATAGCAATTAAATAGTAAATTAAGTCTACATGTATCAACTTGAATAAGTCTTAAAGACAAATGATGAACAACTAAAACAAATTCCAGGGGAAAATATATACAGTACAGATAAGTCTTTCATTCCTCTCAAAATATAAAAACACATAGTAAATATATTAAAATGCGTATGGGAAGGATATATATATATAAATTCACAATAAAAGTTGCTTCTAGGGAAGGAAGAAGGAAAACAGGAGTCAAGTAGGGCAGCAGAGGGACTTGAACTTTATCAGTAGTATTTTATTTCTTTCATATAAAATAATCTGAGGCAAGTATGACAAATGCCAAAATATTCATTCAGGATATGGGGCACATGCGTGTTTGTCACATTATCCCCTGTACTTTCTTGTAGTTAACTTTTTTTTCCTTGAAATATATACAGAAAAACAAAAAGATGGCTAGAGCATATGTTGAAATCTTAACAATGGTTATTTCTACTAGGCGGGATTTCTTATTTTTACTTATCTGTATTTTCTAAGTCAACATCTATCTCTAAAAATTGCAGTTGATTTTGTAATGAGAATAAAGTTATAAAATCTTTCCAAGGCACCAGCTTAACTACCAAACATGCCTTATTTTTGGAATCTTGAATGAAGAGAGAAATTCTACGTCCATCTTCAGAGAACTTGCATGTCACACTGAAGAAAGCATTTGTACTAGGATCAAAACAAGTACCAGTCATCTTGCTGGGATATAAGGCCAGGTCTGCTTTCCTGTCTCCTGTTTCTTTGTCCAGCAAAAATTCTCCATGGCTGGGCAAGGGCTTAGGACACTGTCACCTGCTCCCTAGTGCTATGTGGGAGGATGAGGGCTGTGATGATAGCTAGGCATCAGTGGGAAATCTGGTACCTCAGCACCTGGCAATGGTCACCCCCGGGGTTCAGCTGATCTCTTACTAGGCCTCGGCCACCAGATCTTGGGGCAGCGTTGGGGGGAGTAAGCAACTTGAGTTACTTATTAGTGGTTTCCTCTCTACCCTGTGAAAATAAGTCTTTCAAGCTGTTTATCAGTATGGTGCCCCTACTTTACAACTTGGGATGTGCTGGGTTTCCATTTTCAGTCCTGGTTTTTATGGGCCCCTGATTTAGAGTACTTTCTAAATCAGGGGACCCACTGCCTGCTTCCCCACCAAGGTTTGCATGCATGACCTGAATCAGAGCTGACACCATGGTGTGCAACCTGTACAGTTACACACGGCCCTGTTCTCAAATTCGATTTAATGCTCTGTTGTCACTATCCTGAAATTCTTAATAATTTTATCTTGGAATTTGTGTTTTGTAAGCAAAGTCTGATGAGACTACAAAGCACGTGTGTGAACAGAGGAAATACGCAGGCAACAGTGCATATACACACATGTTCAGGGCTGTGGGCACAGCAGACGGCAAGCTGAAGGGACAGTCAGGCCCGGATATCAGCTCAGATTAGTGACAGTGATGGTGGCTGTAGCAGAGGAATTCATGGTGCAGAGGGCGCAGCCCCAGAAGAGTGAGAGTCTCCTCACGGGAGCGGCAGCGGGACGATGACGGCAGGCCAGCATGCCCACCCGCCTCCAGAGCTCCTCCCTATGGCATCTGTACAAATAAGAAGTCTGAGCACTGGACAGGAACTGCCGGTGAGTACTCAGGCAGTAAACTGTGTCAGCAAACTACGCGTGGCCACAGACATTGCGATAAAACCTATCGGAGAGTTATTAGGATTCTTTAAAGAGTTCAGAATCTCTACCTTTGAAAACTGTCGCAGCACTGCAAAGTATGTATCCGCAAGCTTAGAAAGTAAATTTAAAGATCATTGCATTCAACAGGAAGAATATTTTCATACGAAGCTTCAGATAAGCCAATTATTAAGAAAGATAATTTAAAAATTAATTTTTCTAATAAAAGATTAAGCAATAAAATGTATAAATAAACATTTTTAATTATATACACATCACAAACTGCTTTCAATTTCTTGTCTGACCTCTACAAGTTACAGAAAATTCCAGAGGAAACATTAAAATGTCATCGTATAAATTTATATTTAAAATTAAATTCAGACTTACATAAAGCAGATCATCAACTCTAGATGTACTAAAATTTCTATTTTTAAATAATTTACCAAAAATTTACCCTACTGTTGTCCCAACCTAAAATAATCCTAACATTTCCAGTAACAGTTATACCAGCAGAAAGATCTTTCCCAAAATTAACAATTATCAAAATGATTTGAGATCTTGCGTTGGCCAAGAGTGACTAATGTCACTTTCAATTACATCAATTGAAAAAGTGAAGTTGCTGAAAGTATAACTTTTGATGACCTAATAAATGAATTTGCAAAAACGTGAACCATAAAAATGTTATGATTAAGGTATTACATTAATAAAAAATTATTGTTTATTGTATTATATATGCTATGACACCAAAAACATTATTTTTTTGCATTGGAAGTTTATGCTATTAATCATGTAATGCTATTATGCTTATTATGTTTATAAGTAACAAGAATTTTAAAAGAAAAAATTTTATATTTTAGTAACTTTAGTAGCACTTTTCTTTCTTGCTTTTTAAGCAAGGGCCACGAATTTTCATTTTGCACTAGGCCCTGCAAACAGCTCTACCTTGAACTGGTGTCCAGAGGTGACCGAGCAACCACCACCCTTTGTAAAGAAGGCCAGGGATCTATCGATTAGGCAGCTAGTCTTAGAGAGTAAAATGGCCCATTCAGAGATGGACTAGAGACCTTGTGTCCTCATTGCACTGGGCCACAGCTGAGCAAAGGCAAAATAACACACAGACCAGTCACAGGCCTCTTGTCTGTGACCACAGTAGAACCGCCAGCCCCAGACAGACCGCAGCAAGTTGCACCTGAGAGCATCATCCCAACCCCTCTCTCCTTCCTCAGTGTCTTTTCCTTCTCTCATGATCATTTGTACTTCTTTGGGGATGCAGCATGGAGCAAGACTGAATTCCCACTGAGGGGACTCGGCATAGGTTATTTTTGTTATTCAGACCCCAGCAACCAGTTTCTCAGCCTTTCCTTCGGAATCCCACTTGGTGATTCCTGGTCAGATATTCAGACGCTCTCACAGGATCACTTTATGATGGTTATCAGAGCCTGGGGAACATAAGGCAATGGATAAAAGCCCTGCAGGTATTTAAGGTTAAATCAAAGGAAAAGGAAGTCTCCCTTAGAGTGAGGAGTCTGGGGACAGAAGCTGCCCAGGCGATGCTCCACTGTCCTTCAAAACAAAGTGGACAAACAGATTCCATTCACAAGGCGATTTCTTTGGATTGGTTTACTGTATTTCACACAAAAGATTTGGCAACTTTCATAAAATCACAACCACAAATTGGATTGCACTCAGACTACCTAATCACTGGACCCTTCTCCACTTTCCTCCATACAACTTGACAACCTGATATTTCCTGTCCTGTCCTGTCTTGTTTCCTGTTTCTGTGCATGCATATCACAAGCTCCTTGAGGACAGAGACTGTGTCTTCTTCTCCTTATGTTCCCAAGACTTCGAGTATAACAACATTAATATAGTTCCTAGGGCACTTACAACCCGTTTTCCCATTCACAAACTCTTCAAGCCTCACAGCACACACTTCCTCACAAGCCCAGATAATGCTCATTTTACAGAGGAGGAATCAAGGCCTCAAGAAGATCACAGTTTATCTGCAGTTCCATAGCTTCTAAAGGGCAGAGCTAGGACTCAATGACGAACCTGTCTGATTTTGTTCTAATGCACCTCTGTGGAGGGAGCAATCTCTAAAAGAGCAGGCATCATTCTTTTTTGCATATTACTAATCACAGAGTTGTAAACGTCTATCATCACGAGGGCTCGCAGATACTTCCGCGAGCCCTCGTGATGATAGACGTTTACAACTCTGTGATTGCTTTTCCTACTACTTGGCAGCACATCCCAAAAGTACCTCTCTTGCTATGCACACTTGCATTGTTCTGGGACTGCTGAGCATGCCAAGAACTTCGGGCAGGAGGGGATGGAGCTCTCCAAAACTCGGTCTTCAAGGCAGCCTCACACTGTCTGCAGCCTTCTGGGGTGAAGTGTGCAGCACTCTGTCTCGACTTGCTTTATGGCCATGGAGACTATCCACAAGCCATGGCTTCTGTTCCTTGTCCTTCTAAGACAAGAAAATTGTGGAGCTGTGGGCCTCCAGAGCATACCCACCCAACATGGGCTTCTCTCCTAAATGTCTATAGCCAAGCGAATTCTGGCTTACAAGACAGTGCCAACTCATTGCAACTTTAATAAAAGGTTTTTACATGCATATAACTACGAGGGTCAGAAAGGCCCACTTAAGGTACAAAAACACAGAGGCCACAAAGGAAAAAAAAGACTAAAAACCTGGGCAGCATAATCCAAAATTTGGAGCAATCAGAAATATCACAAAGTAAAAAGAAATGACATATTGAAATATCAAATGAAATATTTAAGTATGTATAACAGGCAAAGGATTAATATTCAGTATATAAACGATTCTTGCCATTCAGGCATAAAAAAGGGAATCTTCCAAAGACCACATACAAATGGCTAACAAGCACATGAAAAGGTGCTCAATATCACTTATCATCAGAAAAATACAAATGAAAACCACAATGCGATATCACCTCGTACCTGTTAAAGTGGTTATCATCTTATAGAAGAAAAATTCTGTAAGATCCCACTTATATGGGAAATCTATAAAAGCTAAACTCATAGAAACAGAGTAGACTAGTGGTTGCCAGGGGTTTGGGGGAGAGGAAATGGGAAGATGTTGGTCAAAGGGGCCAAACATCCAGTTGTAAGAGAGTTAAGTTCTGGGGATCTAATGTACGACATGGTGACTGTAGTTAACAATACTGTATTGTATGTTTGAAATTTGCTAAGAGAGTAGATCTTAAATGTTCGTACTGTAAAAACAACAAAATGGTAATTATGTAAGGTGATGGATGTGTTAACTAACCTTATTGTGTTAACATATATGTGCATCAATCATATTGTATACCTTAAACATACAGAATGTTATATGTCAATTATATCTCAAGAAACTGGAAGAGAAAAAAAATATTCAGTGTTGGGAAGGCAATTAGATTGCATCGAATTTTAAACCGTGTATGTTCTTTGACCTAGCATTTTACTTCCAACAGCTAACCTAGACAAACATTCCCACTTATGAATGAGGGAGCCATACAAGAATGTTAATTATGACATGTTCATAAAAGCGTAACACTGGAAACAACCTAAATGTCTTCTAGAAAAGGCGTGGCTTAATAAGGCATGGGACGGTCATAGCAGGGACATTCTGCAGCAGTGAGAAAGAAGTGGTGCACTGAGCACTGACATGGAAAGATTTTCAAGACATATGGAGTGAAAAAGTGACTTGTTTAACAATATGCATCATGTAATCTATTTATATCTTAAATGTGTCTACCCACAAAACCACACATTTCTACATGTTCGGATACGTATGCGTAAATGCATAGAAACACATCTAGAAAAATACGTACTAGATGGACAATAATAGTTCTCTCTGAATAGGGAAGTGAGTTTGGTGACACAGCGGTGCAAGGATTTTTGCTATGACTGTTCCGTTGATGTTTTTACAAGAAGAATATATTCATATATTACAGGTGCAATTTTAAAAGGAAAAGGAAGAAGGAACTACCGTAGGCTCGGTGCTACTCAAAGACTGACCTACACGACCCATTAGGTCTGCCTCCCCTGTAGGAGACACGAGTCTGGAGATGGGTCTGGAGAGCAGGGACAGGGTAGAGAAGAGGAACCAGCACCTGCCCAGAGTCGACCCCACCCAGATGGTGGTGTGGTCTGCTTTTTCCAGATGTATGTTTCCTGACTTTCTGACACTCCCTCCCTCTAGGCTAAACCTTTCCTAACAGCCCCTTCCTGTGTCTTCCCTCCCTTTCTTAATTTGTTCCACTGTCCTTATTTGTTTAAATAAGGCCAGTCTCCCCTCTGTTTTTGTATCCTTAAATTATAATTTCTACAGACAAGACTTGGGAAGTAAATTGTCAGTTATGTGCCATGCCAGGATCCCTACCTCTAAGAAACTCCAAGAATTGATAGGTGTTGGTTTATTCTCCACTGTGTCTCAGGTCAGCTTCCCCAGGAAAGAGACAGATTTGTGTGCCAGAGGTTTACTGGGGAGAGCCCTCAGGAAAAGAATCTTTGGGTGCATGAAGACAGAGCTGAATAGAGGAAGAAGTCGGGCAGTCACAACGGAAACCTCGGCAGGTCCCCAAAGGAGCTCTGGAACTGAGAGGGCCCTTTGGAGTTGTCCCAAAAGGAGGAAAGGGGGCTGGGCCTTCCCACCTTCGCGTGGACTGACTGATCCTTGGATGTGGGCTCTCTTGGAAGAGAGCATAACTTTGGCCAACATGACACATTTCAGCTGAATGCCAGTCCTGGGAGAGACTCAGCAGTGGGTGGCAGCTGTGGGTGGCAGCCTCAGCCCTGAGGGGGAATCAGGGAAGTTCACTATGACCAGAGGAACATACAGCTAAGTATGCAGTCATCTCTGAGGGCAGAAGAAATGAGGAATCGTACACAAGTCTATCTCTGTTTTAAGAAAGAGAAACAAAGTTTTTCTGGTATGTCCGGAAAATCAGCCAACAATGGAAGCGTGGAACTGGATCCCCAGGGCAGGCCTGTGCATACCAGGCCTACCTGTGTCAACTCCCTCTTTTAGAGCTCATGAAGTATGATTTAAAGGGGAAAAAAATCTAAATTATTGAGGGGAAAATGCTTTGGCCAGAAATAGGGAACAATGTTTGAGTTTAAATGCCCAGGTAATTATCTCATTTCGGCTTACAGATTTAGAAAGAATTTAATTCGCAGTAAATCAAGTCCATTGCTTAAAGAGTAAAGAGATAAGAGAAGGAGAACCCTGGATGTGTGCTGCTGATAACATCTCAGCTTTCCAGAATTAAGCCCAGTAGCTCTCTCTCCTATTGGTCCAGTCTGCCCGTTTGGTTCAGGGCCCTGTGCACAAAGTCTGTGTTCTGTTGAGAGTCAGGAGCTTTCATCATCCTTAAAACCTGGGCCCAGAAAGGACCCACAGTTATTGGCATAGAAATGTTTATTCTTATGCCATTCCTCTTTAAAAAGGAAATACTCTTTTCCCCACAGACTCAGAAGAGAACTGTTTAGCCTTGTTTAGACCTTATGCTGTTATCTGGCAGTTCTAGATCATTGGAAGGGAGGGAGAGAAGGGGAGAGTTTGAAAGGACCCAATTCCTTCAAAGTTATCAGATTGCTAAAATGCAGGAATAAAGCAGAAGGACATAGTCCTCCAGAAATCTTGATTTGTTGAATTTCTACTGTCCAGCAGGTCCAGAGCTAAGCCCCTAACATGCATTGTCTTCTTTAAACTTCTCAACTCTGAGGTGAGTACTAATGCTATCTGTTTTACAAGAACTAGTATTATTTGTTTTACAAATGAGAAAATTGAGGCTCAGAGAGGTCAAGTAATTTGCCTGAGTTCACAAAGCTGTGACACAAAGGTTTCAGTCGAGGTCTGGCTGGTTCCAGAGCCACTAAGATGGGAGGTATTTTTGCAAAGACTAGGACAGGTCAGTCAGAACAGAGACAAACAAGAGCCATGGTGGGAGGTATTAGGAAGGTAATTAATGCATTCTTCTGGATAGTAGGTTAGAATAGAGTCGTCCAGAAGCCACACAAAAGTCCTGGGCCCCCTATTTGTCTTCACTGTATAAAGAAAATTAAGTGTTTAATTCCCTATATAGTGTATGAAGCTATTTTTAGCAAGTTTCAAAACATGCAAATAGTTGCTATTTACATGTACTAATATTTATTATCATTTAATATTACTATATATTATTTTTAATA
This sequence comes from Rousettus aegyptiacus, assembly GCF_014176215.1. Lineage (NCBI taxonomy): Eukaryota > Metazoa > Chordata > Mammalia > Chiroptera > Pteropodidae > Rousettus > Rousettus aegyptiacus. The sequence continues at coordinate 34,365,020 of NW_023416310.1, forward strand.
TAACTAAGTATAAAGACATGTAAGAGAGAGATAAACACCTGTGGGGAAAGAGGGAATGGATGAGGGCCATTTAAGAGGCTTCAATTTATACAGATAGTAAATAAATTCTTCAGTTGGGTAATGGGTACAACAGTATTCATCATCTTACTGTTTCTACAAAAGGTAGAAAGAATAATATAATAACTTTTGCATTTTGAAATAGTTCACAGTAAATTATTTAAAAAGAAAAGTGCTTGATAATAATAAAACTTATAATAGCTAAGCAGTAGCACACTTTTTAAACTTGTACTTGGTGTTCACATTTATTTTGATCTTTACTCTAATTGGAGGCATTATATGGCTTAAAATAGAAAGTATGCATTAAATTTGCAGATTCTTGAATAAAGACTCATTATAGATAAAAGACTGGTGAGTATATGCAAAGGACAGCCTCATGTGCCTAGTCATTAGCCTATTCTAGTAACAGATGTACCTTTGATCTTCATTGCAAGCCACCTTGATCTTTTATGGGAATAATAGAGATAGAAATTATAAATGCATATGCCATGTACATGCAGGATTGTACGTAGATTGACCAGGGATGTCCTTCAGTCCTGCAGGTTTTAACCTTGCCAACTACTCATACCCAATTCACACGACCCACCACACTTCATTCGGCCACAACCTTCCCCTCAAAGTGCCACAGAACAGTAGGCTTCTGGTGTCCAAATGTACAAGCTACACCTGGCCCCACCAGTTGGCCCGGGGCCTCTGCTAGTCCCTAAGGACAGCCTTAGCTCTCCTGGGCTCTAGATGACCCGGCTGCTTCCTCTTACAGTTTGATTGCAAAAGCACTTGGGGCTATATTCCTGCACAAGGGACAGCTGAGAAGCCTGTGCAGAAACCAGAAGTGAAGGGCACATTCCACACTGCTTTCGTGGAGTAAAAGCCCAGTGATGCCTGAATTTCCAAAGCATTCCCTTAGGAAACTAGAGTACCCCAGACACTAGTGCCCCCTCCTCGGTTTCTTGTGGCCTCAGGGTTTCTGTGCTGGCTTCTCCCGGGAGGAAGATTTCCCGTGTGGCCGCTGGCTCCACATCCTCAGACTGCCCACAAGCCAGTGAGCCCTGCACAGAATGAGGCAAACCCAGGAAATGACCTTCAGCCAGCATGCTCACCTGCCACAACCAGGATATTTTTTAAAGTATTTTTTAAAAGCCTTTTTAAAGCTCCAGGTATTCTTCTGCTGATTCAAACAAACTGATGGTAAAAAGATATTTTTAAAGTCAATCAGGAAAGTTGAACACATTATCTATTACAGTGTCCAGTGTGATAATGGTATTATTTTGTTAAAAGTCCTTATCTCTTAGAAATACCTACTCAAGTTATTTATGAGTGGAATGATCTGACATCAGGAATTTGCTTTAAAAATCACCAAAACTAACAAAGTGGAGGCAGGAAGAACAATCAGAATGGTATTATGTTAATTGTTGAAGCCGGTGATGGGGACACAGGAATTCATTACACTGTGCTTTCTACCTTTGCGTGTGTTTCAAAGTTAAATAAAAAGTTAAGAATAAATATAATGATCACTTTAAGGGTTAGTTTCACACACACATTTTTTTTTTAACATTTTTCTTTCTCTGCCATTTTTTACTTGCAAAAGTAAAAACAAAAACAAAAAAAAACCTTATAAAAATGTTGAACGATACAGTGAGCTATAAATTCACTTTTCATTAATACAGATAAGGAATGTGTGCGTTTCTTGTAACCTCCTACTTCTGCAGGACGCTGCCCAGCACTAGTACTCAATTTAATGCAGTTAGAATCACTGTTCCTCATGAGGCTAAAAGTGACCTTCGAGGCTGTCATTTTTTTCATTTTACGGATGGGACCCTGAGAAGGGTAACTTAGCCATGGTCCCTGAGCTGGACAGTGGCAGAACCATAAATAGCTCTCATTATCCTTAGGGCAGCCTTTACTGGGCAACCCCCAAGGGGACTCCACAGCCACAAGGTCTGGCGAATGCCCTGTTTGTCCTGCCACCAGTATGTCCCATTCCTCCCCACCCTTTCTGACCGCTTCCTGACAGGGGCTGCGGGGATGGGAGGGCATATCCCGCACTTGAAAGAGAGCTGTGTGAGGTCCGAGACTGCTTCCCTCAGGGCTCTCCCAGGCTGCCAGAGGCTGATGCACGCCCCTCATACCTCTTGTACCTCTCGGGTGGCTCCTTAGCTTAGGGCAGCCCCACTTCCTACCTGAGCCGACCTCCTGCACACCGTGAAACGGAGTTTGCTTCCTAATGCGAAGGGGGGATTATAAGGTGTTCACTTAAAGCAAATAAACATGCAAAGAGAATGTTCCTTTCCAAGTTTAAACAGAGGAAGAAGACAGGGAGCTTTGATGAGAACTCACACAAAATTCCAGGTTATAATCTGGACTCTCCAGAGCCTTTCTCTGACCCACAGCCCCAAAGGGCCCAAGACTTTCGGGATCACAGAAGGGGGCTCTACAGGCAGCTATACACCATTCCAGGTGTAGATGTGAGGAGTCGTTTGCTCAATGTTATCCTAGAGCTGTAAGATGCCATGTGTCAACCTGAGTCCCCTGTCCTTATCCTTAGGTGTTAATATTCATACTGGGGAGAGAAGACGCACATACATGACGTCAGCTGGGGGATAACTCGATCACCAGGTGGGGAGGACCAGCTGAAAAAAGTCTTAGGTGTCTAGAACAGAGAGAGATTCCCAAACTCGACTGTGCACACAGATACCCAGGGGTCTTGTTCAAATGCAGGTTCTCATTCCGGAGTTCTGGGAGGCGGCACATTCTGTGAGGAGGCCGCCACTGCTGGTCTGGGACCCATTTTGAGTAGCCAGGGCCTTAGCGAGTGGAAAGAACTGTGTGAGGAGTGTCCAGCAAACGCTTCATAAATGAGGGTTTCCCGGGGACCCGAAGGCAAGGTGAACTGGACAGGCAGGAGGGTCATTCCAGCTGGGGTCATGGCCTGAGCAGTGGCCTGGAGCGAAGGGAAACTCACAGGTGGGAGAACCATAGACCCAGGAAGCTGATGTGCTGGAACTGAAATTTCTCATTAGCCAGTGGCAGGAACTAAAAGGCGCTTAGTTAAGTGGCTTAGTTAAATGCCACATATAGAGTTACAATTTATTTAAAAAAGGAATAGGGAGCTCGGTTGGTTCTTGAGTCACATTTGGCTGACAGGTTCAGGAAAAGTAATAGAAGAAGGAAGAATACACATCCAAGGAGAAGCGGAGTACAATTTCTCTCCTTACTTTAAGAGATTCGGTTCTGTTCCTTGACGCCAGGACCCCATCCCTCACTCTCCATCTCCTCCCCTCAATCCAGGCCTCGCTCCCTGAGTCCTGGGCTCTAGGAGCCTTTTAACAGAGAAGACTAAGTCTCAGATGATCCCTGAAAATGAGGAAAGAAACCTTCTTCTGCAGTTCTGTAGAGCCTTTCTTTCTCTCCATGATGTATAAACAATTCAATAGCACATGATAAAAGTGAAGGGGGGGGGGGACCCACATTAATTTCCTCGAGGCAAATGATAAGCTGACAGGTCTGGCTCTATGAGAGCAGATAAAAGCTCCAAACATGGTCCAATGACTCTTAGGATCCGAGCCTGGTACGAATGCAAATTAAAATAAAAACTATATCAACAGCAGCACAATCGCACCATTCACTGCTCCTTCATTAGCAGCCAGCGCTCCAGGCCACGACCCACAAAGACAACCTCCCTTTCTTTTCCCTTCTAACTAATTTCCAAGCTGGTCAACAAAAGGAGGCAAAAGACAAAAGCAGTTCTAATTGATGAGGCTCTGGGGAGAAGGTCGTTGGGGAGATTCATTTTGTGTGCAAATCAAAAAGCAAATGTGATGTGTCAGACCAGCTGAGGACTGGTCTCCCGCTGGGGATTCTGGAGGTGCCAACTTCCTCCTCGCAGAGTTCACCACAGCCGGATAACAACCCAACGGTCACATCCACCAGCCCAGGCCTCCTGGTGCCTGAGAGAGCCAAGTTTCCTCAAACACCGCCTTGGATAGGAGGCCCCCATTCAATAGCCGGGCCCATGATTCAGCACTTGCTACCATAGCAGCTTCCAGTTTTGACTGTAGAGGATAGTTTATTAATTGGATTATCATAAAGCGTCATTACAGTGGGCAGTCCTTGGGGTGAGGAGACATGGTTTTATCAAAATCCATCTCTTACTAAACGTTCAGGCTCCAGGAGGGACCGGCTGCTTACAAACCACAGGCTTCCCTCATTTTCTTCCCCTTCGGTTAACATTTCTGATCAGCCACTCCAGGAACCTCTTCAAACGACAGGGCTCTCCAGCCACGAAGAGTTCTTCACTGTTCCAGATTCCTTCACACTCATTCCCCAACCCACACTTCTCCCCAAGCCTGGAATTCCCTGTATTTCCCTGCTGTCCATCCATATCCTCTTAGCCTCACAAAACTGTTTTCTCATTTTAAAATGGGCCAAAAATTCTTGCTTTCCTGGGCTATTGGGAGACTCAAATGAAACAAAGGACATGAAAGCAACTATAAATGGTATGCATACGTGTACTTAACAGAAATGCCTTAATTGAAGCTATAGCACTGGGCCATTTAGAAACTGCCCCAAATCTCTCTTTTTATTGTTAAACGAGAATTGTGTTTTTGTTTTTTCAGTCAAAAGAACAAGTGAAGATCCTTGCACATCAACACCAAAATGAACATCCAACCCAATATTTTTAAAAGACAGAAACCAAACAAGCCACGGTGAGGCATCCCTACCTTGGCCCCTAAATGGTTCCCCAGAGTGTCTCCCGTGCACATGCCTGTTACTCAGCTCTTTGCTTCACCCCTTTACACTTCCGGTCACACTGCTCTGATGTCAGGAGGAAGGGCTGGTGCCTAGGAGAGGGAAAAAACAAAGAGAATAGTGAGGGTGGAGTGATTTCTTTTCTCTAATTTTTAATGTTGCTTGACTCTGCCCTTTAGGGAAGATGTCATCATTTAGAAAGTGGACCACCTCTGTAGTCTAATTGGGGGCATCTGTCTACAGCCATACCGCCCTGAACACACCCGATCTCATCTGCTAACTGGGGGCATCTGCTGTGGACGGGGGCTCTGTTCTTTTCTAGCTTATATGCTAAGAAGCAAAGCAGGAGTGGAGAGAGAAGAGACATATGAAAGTCCCATAAATAAGCTGCTTTTCTGCCCATTCACAGCCAGCCCGGTGGTCACCAAGCTGCATGGTTAACTTCTCATTTTCCCAGCTGATAAGGATAAGGGAGATGTTATCTGCCATGGACAGCCCCTGGCTTTAGGGGGGGAGAATCCCCAGGACTGGTGGTTAATAACACATGACCCAGCACTGTTTTCCTCCATACTTCCAAGCCCTGGCTGCATCAGCCTTGATGATGGTATTGGAAAGATAATACTGTGGGGTTAACTTGCTCAGGTCTTAAAAGTCTTCTCCAAACAACATTCACATCACCGCTGTTCTAGTTTCCTGGGGCTGCCATAGCAAATTACCCCAAACTAGGTGACTTAAGACAACAGAAATTTATTCTTATACTTGTGGAGGGCCAGAAGTTCAAAATCAAGGTGTCGGCAAAATTGGTGCCTTCTGGAGGCTCTGAAGGAGAATCCATCCCTTGCCTCCACCAGGTGCAATCTTCGGCATGCCTTGGTTTGCATATATATCACTCTAATTCCTGTCTCGGATTTCACACAGCTTTTTCCTTTGTGTCTGTGTGTCCTCTCATAAAGACACCTGCCACTGGATCTAGGACCCACCCTGACTTATCTCAAAACCCTTACAGCTGCAAAGATCTTTTTTCCAAATAAGGTTACCTTCGCAGTTTCTAGGGGTTAGGACTTGGGCTTATCTTTTTGTGGGACAACTATTCACCCCACTACATAACCCAAAAAATGGGAAGGGAGAAAATGAGGAAACCACTTCGAACCTCTATTCGAACCTGTAAGAATTCATAGGATAAGGCAGGGACTATAGTTATTCAGCAAAATATGGCAACAAGGGCCAGGGGACGCTAAATTGGGCCTCCGTGTAGCTGTAGTAGGGAAGAAGGAGCACTAGCTTGGGATCTGCCCTGCACTGAGAGCCACAGAGGGCATGATGTGGCCAGAACGACAAAGTTACAGGGAAAGAGCTACATCACCAATCTCTCTCTCCATTCACTCACATTCTTCTTCCTACCTCACTTCTGCCTGCTGGGTAACCTGTGGCCAACACAGAGCTTTTTCCCCTCCTGGGGGTGTGAGCAGCCTGGGCCGAGCCCTGGAAATGCTCCCAGCATCCTGTCTGTCCAGTACTTTGCCCTCCTGTCTGTGGAGGTCAGCCAACTCTGTTCACTCTGGGACAGCTTAAGTAACTGCACTTCTACAACTGGTTTGTGAACACAGGGTTCAGCATTTAACATTCTGCTGCTTCGGTTCATGTTTACAAAAGGAAAAGCCCTTCACAACTTAGTTAACAAAATCCAATCTAAGGATCAGAAAGAGGCATAGCAGGTACAAAAATTCTAAAAGTGTCTTTCTACGAGGAAGAAAACATTGAAAGAATAACCATTCCCAAGTTTCAAAGGAACAGTTCCTTACATTATTAATGTCACCTCTCTCCAAGAAATCCCTGCCAACTGCGTAAATAAACAGAAACGAAGTTACCAAGAAAACAGGCTGAGACCTGAAATTGCAGGCCTTCAGTCAAGACCATGTCTATACTACACATCTTGTTTTGCAAGCCTAGAGTCTATTAACAGTTGAAAGTCAAACTCTTGCCTACAGTGCTAGGAAGGGGAAGGGTGGCAAATGTGGTCTGTAAAAGTTCTGTGGATAAGTTAAGGGGTTGAACTTTAGCAGATATTTGTCAAGTGTGAACCTTGTGTCGGGCACTCTGCTAGGTGCTAGGGGTGCGGCCATGCACAGCAATGCGATGTGGTCTCACCTTCCTGGAGAGGGAGGAAAGGAGACATTAAACTGACCATCACACAAATAACTATAGTTGAACTAAATGCTATGAAGCAAGCACGTGGGGTGTCAGGGAGGCACAGAACAGGGCACTTTGCACACCAACGGCTCATGTAAATGGGAACACAGGATATAGGAACTTTGCCCCCAGTGGTAATGAATTCTACAGTGGGTCTCCTTTGAAGGGGGTGTTCATATTCTCTCTCTCTCTCTCTCTCTCTCTCTCTCTCTCTCTCTCTCTCTCTCTCTCTCTCTCTCTCTCTCATAGTGAAATAGAGGTGCCTGCCCTTCCAAGAGCTATAAATATTTGAAGCAAATGTTTAGACAGGTTTGGGGGCTGCATTCTCCATGAACCCAGAAAGGATCCTAAAGCCCTCAGGGTAGAAGAGAGATGCTCTTGAAAAGAGAGTGTGACAGAAGCAGGTCCCCAGGGCTGACTTCAGAAAACAAGACACTAATCCCCTCATACTTGTTAGGATGGCTATTACCAAACAAGCCAAAGAACAAAGGTTTGGCAAGGATGCTAGTGGAAGTTTACTTTCCCATTGTTGGTGGCAATGTACATTGGTGCAGCTACTATGGAAAACAGTATGGCGTTTCCTAAAAAAAAAAAAAAAAAATGATAACAGAACTGTCAGATCATCTAGCAAACCTACTTCTGAGTATTTATGCAAAAACATTGAAATCTAGACCTCAAAGAGACATCTGTACTCTCATGCTCGCTGCAGCATCATTCACAAAGCCAATCTGTGGAAACAACCTAAATGTCCATCAGTGGATGAATATAGAAGTGGTACATATAGACACTGGAAAATTATTCAGCCTTAGAAAAGAAGGAAATCCTGTTCTAGGTGACAATATGGATAAACCTTGAGGATGTTATGCTGAGTGAAGTAAACCAGACACAGACAAATACTGCATGATTCTACTCATACGAAGAATTTAAAACAGTCAAACTCATAGAAGCAACGGATGATGTTTGTCAGGGGCTGGGGGTGGGGGGTGGAAACAGGGAGTTTCTTTTCAACAGGTATAAAATTTCAGTTATGCCAGATGAATAAATTCTAGAGATCTGCTGTACAACATTGTGATAATAGTTAACAATGCTTCAAAACACTTCAAAATTTGTTAAGAGGGTAGATTTCATGTTAAGTGTTCTCACCACAATAAAAGAAAGGAGGAAAGAAAGGAAGGAAGGAAAAACGACTGAAGACCAAGGGCTGACAAACTACGGGCCTGCGGGTCAAATCCAGCACCCTGCTTGCTTCTGGAAAGCAAGCTTCATGATAACTCATTTCTTCACGTGCCTTCTTTGCTGCTGCTTTCGCACTTTAATAGCAGAGCTGAGTAGCTGTGACAGACTACATGACCTACAAAGCTGAAATTACTCATTTCCCTGCTCAAGGGTGTCAGCTGCTGGTCATCTTGGTATTCTCCCTATCTCTGTTCTTGATATTTATTCTCCTACTAGTCTGCTTCTCAATCCACAGACTGGATTCAGCTGTCTGTCACAATTCTAATTCACCTGGTCCAAGCTTGTGTATTCAATAATAAGTTAGTCACCAGACACATGTGGCTATTTAAATGTAAATTTAAAGTAATTACATCTGGCCCTTTACAAAAAGAATTTCATTGTGCCTTGCTTTAGATTCCTGGGTGCTCTTATCACCACACCAGAATGCCTCAAACGTTTTTCCATGAACTGCTGTGGAGGGAGGAGGGCAGAAACCCCAACAAAGAGTCCATGTGCTACGTACACACAGCGGACATCAGAGAGTACTCGAAAGTACCTGCCGTGAGCCAGGCCGTTTTGGAAATATCACTGCACTTAGCCCTCACCTCAGTTTTGGGAGGTAGGAATGATCATCCTCATTTTACACACGAAAACACAGACTAAGAGATGCAAATTGCTGAAATGGCAGAGCCATGTTTGATTTGAGATCTGCCAGCCTGTGCATTCAACTTCCTACACTGTCTGCCACTCAAACATTTCCACAGAATCACTGGGAAGAATTCCATAACTTTGGATAAAGAGATGATCAGTAGGAACCACACCAAGTGAATTCACTCTGCACAACCGACCGTCTCAGTCTCCTCCCATAGTCCGCTGTCACTGTTGGTTCCTTGGGGGTGAGTTACTGTTCGGCTCCTTTTTGAATTCTTGTAGTTGTGTAGTGCAGTAAGGGTGTGGAGAAGGGGAGCACCATTGAAAGCAATATTTGCCTTATTATTATTAAGAACATCAAAGACCTAACTGCTCCTGACAGTTTATTATTCCCCCAGTAATTACATTATAAATACTCATACTCCTCATCCAGAGGAGGGAATCGGGATCATGAGGTGGTCCTGGAAACCACATCAACTAAGGACAGTTATGAGACCAGCAGATGGTCAGTCCAGAGAAGGGAAGACCTGGAAGAGGATGCTAGCTGTGCATTATTTCTTCAGGAAGCCCTGCCATATCAAGAAAAGCAGCCTTTCGTGTGTTCTGTCAGAGTTGAGAATGAAGACCAACAACTGGAAGTAAATGAAAGTAGACTTTGGCTCAAAATTTGAAAGAATGTTCCAACAATTAGAAATATCTAATGATGGAATGAGCTGTTGCAATGACAAGCCCACCCAACCCTAAAGATGTCCAAGCAAGAACCAGATGACATCTGCAAGGAGTGCTGTGGCATGGATTTCCGAAAAGTGTGAAAAGTTAGATTAACTCACCTGTATAGTCTCCTCCAATTCAATGAGCCCACAATCCTGTGAACAAAGAGACCAGCCTAAAGACCACACTGGGAAAACTCAGTGCTTTGAATCTATTTGCTTTCCACCTCCTTCCACATTCTAATCACAACATCTCCGTAAGAGCAAGTCCTGTCTTCAACCAAGCCCAGGCACCTACAGTCATAATCCAGGGCTAACCAAGTATTTACAACTTTAAGTATTTACAACTTTAAGAAGAACAATGTTTCAGTTTGTCAAGTGAAACTGCAAGGTGCCTGGCTTTGGACTAGGCAGCAGGGAATGGGTGATCAAAATAACAATATTAATATTTACACTAATTAATCTTCACAATAGCCCTACAAGTCATGTTAGTCATTATCATCCATTTGTACAGTAAGAGATTACCTGGTTCCCCTACAACTGCAAATGGCTACAGACCTAATGAACGACACTGCAGAGAGCACAGGTCACATATTCATCAATGTCCAATGAAGACTAGCTGAGCGTTCGGGACTACTAGTTAAATTTGTTTGCAGTTTTTATGATGCAGGTGGCCATTTTGGCACATGGAACCTAGCAGAAGTGAATATGTTGCTCAGAACATTGCGCACTTGCAGTATACACTTTTTATGAGCCCGCCAGTGTTTTCAGAGCTTAATTTTTCAGAATAAGTTTCACATCCTAAGGACACATTCAGCTTGGGAGTCTAGATACTGCAGCAGATAATTATCAAGGCTCATGCCATTTAAATATAGGTCGTCGTTATTTTTCATCACACATATTAGTGCTTTTGGATTTTATATCCTGTTTTCCCATCAGGTCTAGACTGAATCATCCTCTTTGCTGTCGCAACACTAGCCTTTGGAGGCACCCGGTAGGAAAACAATGTGAAGACGTTTGTTACCCTAGATGTTAATTAGAGGATGCTCACAAACTGTCACCTGAAAAATCCCTCCAGAATTCCTAGGGTTCTATTAGAGTGATGCGTGGGCCTGTGAATCACTGGAGATGGCCATCTTTGCTTCTAAAACTGGAAAACACCCCTCATCAGAAACATACCTACCAGCATATAAGGCAGGCAAAGCTTTTAGGAGAACAGGATTACCAGACTGACTGTGGCGATCAGATCACTTTGTATGGTATACAAATGTTGAATCACTACATGTACACCTGAAACCAACATAGTATTGTATGTCAACTGTAATTTAAATTTTTTTTTTTTAATTTTCAAAGAGGAAATAAAAAAGAATTGGGCAGACAGATATGGGGTAAGAAAGGAGAGAGCATTCCATGCAGAGAAGCCGTTTGTGTAAAGGCAGGAAGGCGTGGAAAAGAAAGGCCTCTTCTGTTTGACCAGAGCACGGCGAGTGTGCAGGGGAGCTCCAGGAGGCTGAACGGGTGGCTGGCTGGGAGCTCGCATACGAAGCCCCTCTGACAGCAGGCTTCGGCGAGCACTCAATGCTCTAAGACAGTGCTTATCCAACACGCGTCTCCTGGGAGAACTGTGAAACACTGAGTTTTTTAAATTGACACAAAATATGCCATTTATAAAGATCTAGAATGGAGTTGTTAAAAAAAAAAGTACATTTTCTTAGTGTTGGTTTTGCTGAACACATTTACCGTGTTAGTCAGCAAAAACCCCACCTGCTGCACCAGGAATATTTTGTAGCTTTGCTCCCTCCATTCCTGATCACCTACATGGTAGAGAAAGGACAGATTATGAGATTTATTCTTGAGTTTCACTTCTGTCATAGAAATGACAATTGAAAGGACTGCCATCACGGATCCAAAAACCAGAAATGCAGCACAAGCCTTGCAAACGGCCTTGCAGGAGAGAGCACAAAATTCGCCACCCTAAAAACCTTTCTTCAAGCTCAAACACCTCATCTGAAGAATATCTCTATCCACTAAATATTCTTGTGGGGCTGTTCCCATGAGAGTCGGTGAAGGGCCCTTTCAAACCTAACCCCTAACTAGTCCCTGAGTGCCGCCTATGCGTCAGGCACTTTGCAGCAGCCATGGGCTACAGGGGGAAGAAACACAGTTCCCATATTCTTGGAGCTCACAGTCTAGTGGGGAAGACAGGAGTTAAAGAAGAAATTGCATGTGTGATGAGGTTTACCAGAGGATCCTCAGGAGTGCTCAGAAGTTGGGGAGCCACTAATTAGCTATGGTGTGGTGTTGGTATCTCCTGCCCATCCAAAGAGTGGTACACAAGGCAAAACAGGTCACATTTCCCCCCTAGAGACTAGAGGAGGAAAGCTTAAGTTGCTCCACTAACCATCAGTTACTTGGTAAAATAGAAATCAGAGCAGTGGCTTCTATTGAAGGCAGGCCAGGAGATAAAAGACACTAGCCTTATCACACATATGACGAATCTCTAAGCTGTAAGGTCCTCACACCGGCTGAAATGTGTTTTCCCAAGTGGCTGCTCTGCACAGTGTCGATTCCATTAACACCCTGGAGCACCGGAGACTCTGTCTTCCTCCTGCCCCACCATCTACAGCAAAGCTGTAAATTCTGGAATAAACGAAGAGGACCTCTGAGCAATCCATGGGCTGCACTTCTCCAGGAAAGAAGAACCATTTCCGAATCATTTCTCCTACTGTGTGAGAAACCAGGCTGAGGCTTAGAAGTAACGGCACGTGTGGCAGCAATGAAAGTGGAGAATGCTAAAGGTCCAGGGACAAAAAAGCACACAACCGTACACCGATTTGGGAGACAAAGGGCTACCCCATGCATCTGAGCTGCCTTGGGAGAGTGCTGTTGAGTTATGGCAAGATTGTGTAATTCTAGGATTGACTGCCCCAAGTCATTAAAATAAAAATATTTAATATGTAGTATTCCAGAACCCAGGACTATATGACAAAAGTTTTAAATCTTTAAGGTTTTTTTTTTTTTTTTTTTTTTTTTTTTTACTTCGGAGGTAAATTTTAAATACTAGAAAAAATATGCTATTTAAAATACATCATTCCCTGAGAAGGCGAGAAGGTTGGGAAAAAAAGAATATTACCCTATATACAAACTGGTTCTAAACTTTATTGTACATGCTTATCTAAACAACTATCAAGGTGGTGATTACCACAAATGAGAAAAAGAAGAAAAAAGTCTCACTTATACAATATCGACGGTGATTACATAATACGGAAATTTTACAAGTATTCTAGACATTGTATACAAAACTCCTCTGAAAAGCTAGTGATAGGCTGTTTCTGGCAATGTGTGAATGAAACCAGCAGCTACACTCCAGGTATCGAAGGCTATGATCCTCCCAAAGGAGTTGCTGATAGCCCAGCCTCTGAAAGAGTTACCAAAATCAATACTGATCGCTAGGCAATGACATTTAGAGGACATTGAACACCAGAATGATGTGTCAGGGCACCATTTGCCAGAGCCAAATGCTTACATTTCCAAACGGAGCAGATGTATGACAATGCAAGCCTGGCTATGCTGAGAGCCATAGAAACTGTTTTGCAAGCTGCTCTCTGTGAGCAAGTAATAACTTTCCTGAAGCCAGCTTCAGTGCACCATTAAGACAGGTTTCAACTCCTCACCCACCTCACCCACCACACCCGTTGTGTGAAAGCACGCTAAAAGGCAAAGTGTGCATGCGATAAAATGAACCACAGTAAAGTTAACAGCTTCCAGATAAGCTCTGTTGCTGGGAAACAGGGTTTTCTGGAAGCAGCCAGACAGAGGCCCAATCGTCAGTACCCCTTGAGACACCTGCATTTAACCTGCTGAAGAAACAGTCAGGTGGGGATGAGGGGACTTGCTGCATCCCCACAGTGCAAGAAGGGAGAGGGACCTGAGAGTCTGATAAGTCTGCCCCAGACAAATTTTTTCCTTTTCTGAGCTTTGTTGTCCTCCACAGAGCTGGGAACCAGAAATATGCAGTCTTGCATAGAAAAAAGAGTGGGTTCAGTCTCGGATGGCATCTCAGCCAACAGCCAAGAAAAGGAAGGTGTGTCGTGCCCACAACAGCCAGCGTAAGCACACATCCTTGGGTTGAGTGTTGGCACTGCCAGCACCGTGCTCAGCACCGAGCACTCTGCGGTCCCCTTTTCTGCCAGGAGCTGCCTTCTCTGGGCAGGGTCCCTTCTTTTTCTCTCAGAAATCTGAGAAGAGTGGCCAGGAGCTTGAGGGTCAAGTGGAAAGGGTACGGCTTTGGAGCAGGGTGGCTGAGTCACAATCCTGACTCTACCTACCACTTATTGGCAGGGTTGTCCATCCCCTTCCCACTAAGCTCTCTGAACCTATTTCCAAAAGTATAAGGTGCAACCAATAATACTCAGCTTTCATATCTGTTTTAAAATTTCAAGATAATATAATATCTAGCAGAGCGATTGGCAGTAGGAGTTGCTCAATAAACAATAACTATTGTTATTAGCTACTAATAAGTTATCATTTATTAGTAAGTAATAGTAATGTTCATTACTAGGCAGGAATGATTTAAAAGAAAGTAGAAAGAAAAGAGATAGATATTGGCACAACGAAATGGGCTTCCCTTGTAAAGAAAGATTTCTCAAACTACCATGTAGCTCCCCCACAGAAAATGTTCACCAGGGAAAATCTTGCCTCCCTCAAAGGTAGTAAGAATATGTAAACATTCTGTGTTCCCTTATAGTAAGTTTCCCACAGCCTTGCAATCAGCAGCAGGCAAGTTTCATCCTGTTTTCATGGGTAGGAGAAACTGAGGTACAAAAGATCACCCATTCTCTGAGTGAGTCAGAGACACCACCCTAAAATAAACCCAGAGGCATTATAGTCTCTACTCTTTCTGGACTCAAACTATTCTATCAAATGATTTATACTGGTAGAAATCTCAATTAAAAAAAAAAAAATGAGTCCCACAATGGAGATCCTACGTTTTTGGCAACCGGAAAGATGACCTGCAGAAGCCCAGGGCTGTCACTCACAGCACATGCTCTGACACAACCCTATGTCAACGTCTCCTCACTTGGTTGTGTATCAAAGGAGTGAGCTGGAGCACAAACAGACGGAACCAACAACAGCACACCTTCCTCCTACAGCCTTCTAGACTCGACCCATGGCCCACGTTGTCCCACAGGAAACCATGTCTGTTCCAGGCATCTGCCCATCCCTCCAATCCTGGTCCTTGTACCTCACTGCCTAGTTCTTGGTACACAGCTTTCTATCCAGGAGGCTGATCCAGACTAGGTTTGCAGAGCCTGAGTTGAGAACAGACAGAGCATCTTGCTTATTATGTAAAAGAAACCAGCTTCATCAGAAGTGAGTCAGTTTCCACCAGTTTGCAGGACGCTGGGCTGGGTTTTGTTTCCCACTTCATTAGTTTATTCTGCCAGCATTCTTGGTCTAAGGGCTCCCGAATACACCTTGCCTTTTCTTCTGACACTTGGTGGTCTCACAAAGTCCTAGGGGAATGAAGCTGAAACCTGTGGCCGAATGGCTACCAGAGACCCCTGGAGAATTCCCTTCTCTCCACATCCTTCCTATTAGGTGGACAGTTCATGTTTCCACTGGAAGAATTAGAGCCTGGAAGTCCTTGTTCATTTAGTTGGATAGTGTCCTGATCTTGTCCACTTAGGAGGTTAGTACAAGAGAGGCTCTAATAAACAGGCACTTGGTTTTGTGCCTAGCAGAGTGTCTTGAACATAATAGGGACAAAAATATGGTTTGAATGAACAAATGAATATTCATTTTATCGGTACTCCTATGCTCTTATTTCATGTCTTGCTACTTTTTCATTGTCCCTTAAGGAATGATATACAAGCTTTTATAAATGCAAATTCAAATTAAATTCCGTTAGAGAAACCATTGGACTATGGCTATGCTAAGAACATGTTCAGAAGAGCAGCTTTAAGGACCAGAATCATCTATCTCATTAGTGCTTTTCCCCCACAGAGCTCCACCAACTGTTATTCTATTTCAGGGACCACAGGCATTCCTCTCTACTCAGGGAGAGGAAACCAAAGCAATCGCTTGTGACAAGTTCAAAAAGCCGAAGAGTTCTAAAGGTCTCCCTGAGCCTGTAAGACTAAGCTGCCACAGTCAGCGAAAGAACAGCAATGTAAATAAATGTCAGGAGCATCAGTCCCTGGCTGCAGAGATTGCTAAAAACACATTTGTGCTTGGCCCCAATTTCTCTCCTCTTTTGCTGGCTAATTCTACTGCAGCAATTCAGAAGCTCTGCAACGCATAACTGCTCTCTCTCCCTGCACATTCCTCATACCAATCCTCTTTGTAAATGTTTGCTTTAAATGTAATCTGCAGCTTTACTAAGATTATGTCCTGAGCACACATTTTGAGTCATCTGAATCTCTGCTGGAAGAGCTGACACTTTGCTGCACTCTCAATTCTTATTCCTGCTTTATTCCTTGGACGTCCCTCAGGCCTTGCTGTTCTGGTGCCGGCCTTTCAGAGTCAGAGCCTTACAGAATCCTTGGAGACAAAGATCACTGGTTATGTTTTCTTTGTAGCTCCCATGTGCCATGCACGTGGGAAGTGCTCGGTAAATATTTTTAGCAAACCCATCTATCTATTCATTGCTCCCTGAACTCCTCAGGCACACTTCCCTCTCTGAGCCCTTGTCGCCTTGCCTTGCCTTGCCCTCTGATAAGAATGCACTCCCTGCTCCTTCCCATTTATGCAAATATTGACTGTCCCTCAGGCCCAAATTGAGCTAGCCGAGATCTTACAGAACACTGTTCTCTTGGCAATTAATGTACTGTGGTTTTAACAATTAGTTTGTGTCTAGGCCCTGTCTCCTCAAGTAATCTGAAGTCCTACATGCTCCATCTGGGCTAAAGCCAGAACCCAAACCAGTAATCTGACCAAGGTGCGAATGAAGATCCAGTACCAAAGCGTTGCCTCAGGAGTGAAGTCGGGGGATAACAAATGAAAGATACCCATATGGAGATGGCAGCTATGTGAATGACTTAGACTCAAAGCAGAACAGGTGCAGAAGTTGAAGTTAGAATGCAGTCAGTCTAGAATGACGCCTGTGGACAAGGCTCATTTGCCCTTACACTGATACTGAAAGTCCGGGTCCTGGCCCTTGAGGCAGGGTAGCTCGGTCCTTAAGGTAGTGCTTCCACCACTGGCACTGACACCCTCACGTAGGACTCTCGAATCCCTTATTACAACACAACCATCTCTCCCTGGAACCTAGCACAGTGTTATGCAAACAGCAGGTTTTCCATTGGAAAGGAGGAAGGAAAGAAAAGAGGGGAAAAGAGAGACAAGTGGATTGTTAGTCCACTCCCCTCGGCCAGTTTAGAAGGCCAAAATGAGCCCAGGTCAACTGCCATCCTCATGCTTTGGGAGTGCTTTAACCTCTCTGGTAGGTCTTGAGTTCCTCCAGCACCAGGATTTTATCTGCTCTTTATTTATATCTACCACTGAGGAATGGGCACTGGCTCTAGCCCCCGAGGAGGACATGTACGGTGTCACTGTATTGCTCACAGGGTCTCTGGCTGAGACTCTGCTTCCAGCTAGACGAGGGTGGCTGGGACTCCACTGTAGGTTCAACTGTCCTACTTTCTTACAGTTATCTCATCCTCCACTCCCACCCAAAAGACCCAAAGTCAACCATGCCAAGAGGAGAGAAGAGACCCCTCCAAAAGGCTTTCCCAAGGCCTCTGCCTGTGGGGGTGGGTGAAACTGTGCCCTCATGAGTCCTCACATAGCCATCAGCAAAGTGACAGGGCCAGCCTAATACCAGGTCCATGTTGATGGTCTGCTCTGAGTCTTGGCAAGTATGGACAAGCATGACTTGGAGTTGGCATTAGGCCTGTTCTACTTCCTCTCTTACTTTTTTTTTTTTTTTTTTTTAAGGCAGAATCACGCTCAGGGAAAGGAAAGTTACTATTACACTGTTCAACGGCCCCTCTACCTAATCGTATGAATAGCTGGAAAGCTAAGTAAGTATACCAGGGGAATTCTGAGCCGTAAAAACAAAAGAAGATTAAAAACAAAATCTACATTCCTCATAAACAAAAGAATGAGAAATTCTGCTCCATTGGGTGAAATTTGATTTCAGATCAACTGAGTGCAGAAGGAGAAAAAAAATAGCCACATGACAGGTGAGCTGAAGCAGCCAAGCAAAATCCAAACAGCAAAACAGAGGCGGTGTGTGGTTATTTTTATAATCGATGTGAAAAAGAGGCAGGACCACAGAGAGGCTGATCTAGTCACAGCTACAGAGAAGCAGCTCCGAGTGGACAGGTGGACCAAGGCTCGCCTTTCCTGTTCCAGGACATGCTGTTATCTCCGAGCAAACAAAAGCTTGTCTCTTATCAGCTGGAGTGGACTGATGGTGGTGACCTAGTGCTTGATGGACACCCTAGTGCTTGAGGCACCCCTTCCAATCTGCTCCCCAACACTGCTGACCTGAACTACAACCCTATGGGTAGGCAGGATATGGACTGTTACATCCATTACATAGATGAAAAACCGAGTTCTAAAAAGATTTGTTCTAGGTCTTCTAGTCAGAATAACATAACCAGAACTTGAATTTGGCTGTTCTTATGCCAAGCGTAGAGCTCTCTGCACTCTCCCACGGGTCTTGGGCCTCTGCAGGAAGGAAAGGAACTCAGCTGAGTAGTCAATGAGGTCTCAAGGGCTTCTTTCATCCCTTTTAAACAGGAAGTGAGAGCACAGACTTCTATCTAACCCCCAACCTGCCCTGTTACTCCAGTTAACCCCCCAGAGCTCAACAGACTTTTGTTGTCTGAAAACTGGCCCTCGAACCAAAGGCATTCCTTCAACCATACTCTTTTATGCCAAAGCCTCTTAGTAAAACAAGTCTATAAAGAGAGATTTCTACTAAGGAGGCCCCACCTAGCTCAGCCCAAGGGAGATAATGGGTAGGTGACACAGCTTCCTATTTTAGGAAATCTGTCAGTTCTCTATCAGCAGAGTCTGGGCCTCAGGCCAAAAAGTCCCTGGAGAAAGGAAGAGTGAGAAGTTGGGGCAGCTGTAGAGAATTTGCGTCCCCATCATGGAGGCTTGAGGGCTTCAGGAAGGGGGTGACTCAACCCCTCTGAGCTCATGCTAGAGCCAGGCCACTGTGGTCTGGCTCCCCTTCCACCTCCCTGGGGCTGAGGCGCTGCTTTCCACACCGAGCCCTGAGCACACGGGGGTGGAGAGAATGTCTGAGGGTGTGCTGCCCCTCCTCCCAACAAAGTCTCTAGAGGAGAACAGGCCCAAACCCATCCCCTACTCCTCCTAAGATGTGGCTCCTGCAGTTGTTGTGTGACCCTGGGCAATTTCTTCATCTGTAAAAAAAAAAGCAATACCTCCGTCATAGGATACTGTGGTGATTAAATAAGAGAATGTATGCAAAGCACCTAATACTCGACTAAAAGGCATTTGATAATTCCCTTCCTCCTGGCAGGAATTCTGAATTCTGAGGCCTCAGCCCCTCATTGATCTTGTTCTGAGTCATCAATTACAACCTTCCCTAAATCTAAATATATTTCTCTCTACCCCAGCTGTAGCTCCCTCAGTCCCATTTCTGGCCTTCGATTCTGTCACATATTTTATTTCTCAAGCACTTACATAGCATTTACTACATACCCAGCACTTTTCCAAGACCTTTACAAATCCAAATTTCTCAAGAGTGCCAGCACAAATTGCACGGGGAGGGGAGGGTACAAGTCCCCTCACGGGGAGATTCACACAGCATTTTGGGACAGTATGGTGGGAGACAAGACAGCCGCCCCAGGTGTGACCCCTTTAACTTAATCATCTCAGTTTCCATCGAATGCTCCTAATAGCATGCATGAGGTGCTAATTGTGCAAAGGAAAATTTGGCTACTAACCCTTATTTTTATTTCCAAATAGAGTATATTTCTTCTCATGGAGTGTTTTCAAAGTCTTACTCCGCAGTTTTCTGATGGGAATGTGTTATCTTTAAGAACTTTCCTTGGCTCGACCCTTCCACCATTCGTTCCAAGACTGTAGCAACCTCGCCAGCTGAAGCCAAAATACCGTGCCTGCAAATTATGTGTGGACACTCTCTCTTCTCAGACCTTTTCCAACTCAATAGTAAGGAGGGCGTCAGTGACAAGCTGGGGGCCCAAGCACACTTGGTGGGGCAGCCAAAGGAGACAGAGCCAGCAGCTTCCCGAGAAGGAGCCATTTCAAGTTAAAATCTCTGCACAGGCCCTGGGCCAGTGCAGCATAATGCAGTCTGATTGCAAGGAGCAATCTAAAAGTCAATACTGAACCAATGCAGTGCCTGTGAAAATAGCCAACCAGTCAGTCCTCTCCTCCAAGAATCTGGCAGCCGCCACCCGCTGCAGCATGAATAAGTGAACTTTCTAAACCAAAATAGTATTCTGGGTCTGAGAAACAATGAAGGACAAATCACCAGAGCTCAGAGGTGGGGATTTCATAAAGTCCTGAAGCACCTCTGCAAAGAGAAGCCGAAATAAGATAAAACCCCTGAGGGGCTGCCAACCATCATCATTATGGCCCCCATTAACTAATGCTAGCGACAAGGAGAAGACTGTGTTCTCATCGCCTTCCCCACTGGACAGGGCTCCTACTCAGTCTCGGCTGCCTGCAGGTCGATGAGACAAATAAGGAGGCTAGACTCGCTGAAAGATGTTTGTTTAGGGATAATAAGAAATAGAAGATGAGAGATGCAAAAGTACAGATTCCTAGCACACACAACCTACTACCAACTATTTAAGATTCTGCTGATTCCACTGGTAAATGGAGGTGGGTGGGGTGGTTAAATGCAAGGACTTCTGTCTGCCCCCCTACCAGCACTCCCTTCCCTGGGATCTTCGCATCATGGCTGCAGATAGGTACCAGTCCACGGCCTGTTAGGAACCATGCTGCACAGCAGGAGGTGAGAGGCTGGGGAGTAGGCAAAGCTTCATCTGTGTTGGCGGCCGCTCCCCAGCACTAGCATCACTGCCTCAGCTACAACTCAGATCATCGGGCATTAGATTCTCATAGGAGTACCAGTCCCTGGTGCTAAAAAGGTTGGGGAGTGCTCCCTTAGGGGAATATTTTAAAAGTACCAAGGAACACCAAATTCCCAAGCCCTTGTCCCACACCATTTTGTGCTTATTTAGTTTTGCAGACAGTTTTCTTCTGACCAGGGCTGGTGCCCACCAATATGTCCCTCTAGAAAATGAATGCTGTAGGAGAGCTGACTCATTAACTAAAGGACGGAAAAAAGAAAACATTACACACCGAAGCATTGGATCCGGGACGTGGGGGCAGCGTGTGGTTTATCTAGGACCAGCTCAGCAGGACTGGCCTTCAGGACCGGCAGGGGTTCCTGACTGCCCTCCCCGCCCCCCAACGTGGGAGCCCAGCTGCTCCTGTGCTTCTTGCTCTGAGACTAACGTTCTGAGAGGACTGAGAGGACGTCTTAGTACTTGACTACTCACACCAGGCATTTGTGCCTTTCTCCATGCTGGGGCCTGCCCTCCCCAGCCACGGGGAAGCAGAGGTCCCACTGACTGTGAGAAGTTCTCTCTGCTGCATGTGGCCCTGCCGATAGCTCTCTGCCTGAGCTGCACCCCTCACACCTGCCTCTCTTCCCCCTTTCTCCAACTCGCAGAATTGGAGTTTCTTTTCTGCTGAGCCCATAGCTGATGAAATTAAGGTGCAACCTGACATGAACTCGCAGGTGAGGGTGCCATGGCGCCCTGCAGGGTCACACAGCTCCCTACCCAGACACAGCCTGCAACTTCTTAGGCAAAAAGGCAGAATGTCAGTAAGCCCATAGGTAATAAGCAGGGGCAAACTCATTCCAGCCAGTTATTCCTCGTCAACTCCAACAAGCATCTGACTGCCTTTTATACTCCCCGTCAACCCTAGAAAACAAAGGTTAAAATAAAACCTCTAAAGGGCGGGACTGGTGAATGGAGAATATACAAAGAACCCCGTTAACCCATAAAGCAGAAAATAAGCCCCTGGTACATGGCAGGTGCTGAATAAATATCTTTTAAATTAATAAATGAACGAATAAAAGCAGCTCAAGTATGCTGTAGGCCTCTTGAGGCACAGTTTCTAAAAAAACATGGTTGGTATTAATAATTGGAACATTTGGTATATCATTTTCTGCCTTCCAAAATACTTGCATGTGTTACTGAATTTGACCCTTGCAACGAGGAAGGAAGGGTCCTAGAACTGGGCAGGGAAATCATTTCCATTTTGTAGCAGAGAAAACTGAAGTACAGAGAGGTGCTCTAGCCGATTGACTCAGCACATGGGTGGAGGTCATGTGAGGGGAACCCCTCTCCCACATCCTCTGATGGCTTAGTCACAGGTCCTCCTCTTCCCCCTTCCCTGAGAACTGGACATTTGAGAGGAGCAGCGGACACAGGCGTGCACTGAAGCCCTGTCCACGCCTCTGCTCACTGGTTCCCCAAATGATAAAATATTTATTTGGTGATAAGACTTTGCCCTTCAGATCAAATGGCTGTCCTTGCCTAGATTAGCTTACAACATAGTAGACCCAATGTCAGCGTCTACTGCCTGCGGCCCTGAGTGGCTGGAGGGTCACTCACTCCAACTTGCACATGAACCAGGGAGCACCGCTCCCGCCCCACCCCTCAGATAGGGAAGCTGAACAACCAGGTGGAGAGTCCTATCTCCTAGGAGCTAGAGACACAGAGCATAGGCCAAGTGCACCTCCATCCTGAGCCACACCCACTGCTCAGGACTGTCTGGCTGCTCGCCTTTCTGCTTCCCTTCCTCCCTCGGCGACAGCACAGGGAACCAGCACAAACTCTGCCCACAGCGTCCCACAGGATTCTCTCCCTTGAGACTGCCTGTTGACCAGAAGACAACCTTTCTACTAGTGACAAAAAGCACACATGTAGGGAAACTACAAAGGCTGAAGAAAGCAGATTATATGCCATGGTTACTATTCCAGCGACTTCCCTCATAACTGGTGTTAAGAACCCCCTTGGCCTCACGCTCGTGGCAGTGGGTTTCAGCATACTTCCCATCTTCTCAGCTCGCCAGCCTGACCGTGCCATCAGGCGTGAGTGTGCGCTGTGGCCATCACCTCTGGTATCGTGAATAGCCCCTGGCCCAGCCTGCTTTAGAGTAATTTCGAAGATTGAATGAGGTAACATATAAGAAGCTATATGTTTATTTAAAAATATATGTGGTATATGATAATCAGGTTAGTTGTTAGGGTGCTGATTGTTCTCCATTTGACTCACCTCCTTGTGTTCTCAAGTCCAGAGACTAACCCCTGAGGAAGGCACCAGTCAGGGCAACCTTGCTGCTGGCTTCTGGTTTGACCAACAGGAGGCACCAAGCAAGAAAAACGGGCAGGGGATTTTTTTTCCCACTCCCTCTTGCTGGCCCTGGAAGCTGGCCCTCCGGGGTTCACCGGTTCAGGCACGGAGATGTCCTTCTTGTCTTTGCCCTTATAGCCCTAGGGAAGTAACGGCTCCCCACTGACGCAAGAAGTCTCTGGGCACCTCAACATTCCACATGTGTTCCTTTAATCCTGCGTGCATCTCTTCGTGTTAGTCTTTTTATCTGAACCACCTGGGATACATTCTGTCTTGTCAGGCCCCTGACTGATAAGCTCAGAAACACCCACATCTGTATCTAATCAGCCGAGAGGGCCAGCCTTGTGCTCATCCACCACTGGAAACTGAGAAACTACAGTGTCCAGCACGGGTTAACCTTTCCTTAATGCAGAACCTCCAAATGCCAAGCAAGGCAAGCTTGACCTTCCCTCCTCCCTTCATCTTCCTAGAGGCAGTGGCCTCGCTGCACATTCCTACAAAGCAGCTCGGTGTGGGCTGCCAGCAATCTGACATCAGGGTGGAAGAATACAGAGGCCTCAGAGGTTCTGCGTTTTCTGGAATCTAATGATTCTGCTGATCCTTTGGTGTTTGGCAATAGCTATTTCGATTTCAAGATGCTTAAATCACTTCTTTGTTCTTTCTGCTGTGTAACTAGGGCACACTAAGAGTCTGGAGAAATGGCTGTCAAGGGTAGATGGGGGGTTATTTAATTTTTGGGTTTTTTTGTGGGGTTTTGTTGTTGTTGTTGTTGTTTGGTGGGGGGAGGTTGTTTGGGTTTTGTTTTGTCTTTATTCTGGAGGAGTCACACCATTCACTTGGAAGGTCAAGTTTGTTTGAGATTTTCTCCCGTAGTAGGTCCACTGACCCCTTCTTCAAACGGTGCTCCTTCTATCCCTTGGACTCTAACTTCACTTCCTCCTTTGCTTCAGAATGGGTGTCTAGTTTGGGAGCTCAAGGCCTCTCCTCTTTTGTATTTACCTCCCTCCAACTTCCAGGTAGCTGCAAGCTTCACTGCCAAGTTCCATTCATTGCATTTATTTATTGAAGGTCTGCCATGTGCCTGGTAGGATGCTGGTCACAGGGAAACAGGGGTGACCAAACACTGCCCCTGCCCCCCAGGACCTCACAGGGAAGCAAGAAGAGAAGACAAGAAAAAGCTGAGGGAATTAACAGGAGTACCCGGGGTGTAGGAGTCCTGTCTCCACAAGCATTCTAGGGCAGGGATCCGGTTCACAGCTAGCCTATTTTCCACACCTCAGAGGAAATGTGCTTCATAAATAAGTAACCACACCTGAGTTACTATGCAATTAAGCTCAGCTCTGCCCTCTAAACAGCTAGGTTCAATTTTCCATCTAGCCTCTACTTTCCTGCTTCCATCCTTCGTGCTGTGTTTACTCTATGCAACTTATTTATCACAGCCTGTCATATTACCTAATAAGACAACCAGCCTGGGAAAGAAAGGACAGTTTGAAGGGTCTTTACCAGGTCTCCCTGAGCCTGAGTTCCTTTCAAGGGCCAACATTTACCCTGGCCCAGTCTCATGCCAAAAACAAACAAAAGACAGCTGCTGCAGAAAATACCGACAGTGATCACTAAATCCATTTAGATTAAGAAACAGGGAGGGAGGCCAGCAGAATGAAACCAGCAGGAAACCTCTTTTGCTGCAGCGAACTTCCCTGAGCATTTCAAATGCAGCTCAACACAAGTTCTGATTCACCTTCACCTTCACAGGAGAGCCTCCCCAACAGAGGCTAAAACAGCTGCAAGATGGGCTGCTAAGAACTTTCTGATTTAAATTCACACTGGTTTCCACAATGTCCTGGGGTTTCTAAACCTTCAGTCCCCTCCAAAACACTTCAGCTAATCCTACATCTTGCATTTATTTGGGAAAGGGGGCTCTGGTATTCTATGTGGGTGAGATAGCAAACAAAGACTAAATAGGGAATCTGGTATCATTTCCTTCCAAGTCATTGAATGTTGGAGTTAGAAGAGATACTGGGGATCACATAGTCCAATGACCTCTCCTCACTTTAGAGAGCTAATCTAGAAAACAGACCTTGATCAAAGTTCCACAGACAGTGGCTGAGCTAACCCAGGCTCTAGTCCAGCGTTCTGTTGGCTGCACTACTGCCCTGGGAATTCATGCACAAGGTATTGGCAGAGAGCAGAGGGGGAATAATGGAAAAACTCCAGAGAGGAAGAAACCGGCCGACATTTAGCTTGCCATCTAGGCTGGCTGTCATGCAGCTCAAATTGGAAGCAGGTGAATTTGCCTGATGAGAGTTGAGGGAGGGAAGTGAGGAAGAGGGAGAAGGAAGAAAGGAGGAAAGAATACATTTTGGAACAAACAGAATCTCTGACTCTGCATTTACCCCATGTAGCAGGATGCCAAGAGCCAAATGGGAATGAGGGCACAGGAAATGTTCCTGAAAGAGGAAAAATGCTTCTTGTATAAACGAGTAAAGGGAAAGGCAAGTCTCAGATATGAGTCGAGGGTAGGGAAAGCTGCTTGTGGTGGACAGTGATGCACCCCACCCCAGAGCCCCTTTCCTGAAAGAAGGGTGTATTGCCTCACATGGTGGGAATGCTGCTGGAAGACCCTGAGCTGTCAGCCTCTTTGGGGAGTACCTGGGCTAAAGGAAGGTGCCCTGCCCAAGGTCATGCCTTCTTTAGGGGACAGTCCCGACCGAGTGACTCATCCACAGGAGTATAAGGGCCTGGCCCTCTGCCCCTGCTGGGGACTCCTCGGAGGGTCCATCCCAGCTTCAGATGTGGTTAACTGAATTCTTCGTTGGAATTGCTTCAGACTTCAACTTCTCTTGCCCAATCCTGCTCTCTTCCCCTCCCCTCCACAGTGCTGACACCAAGAGCTCTCCCTGCACACAAATCTCCATCAGAGAGTCATTTGGGGGAACCCAAATGGCAACACCTCTTATCTGAGAAAATACACAGGGTCCCTCTGAAAGATGGAGAAAATCTTCATTTGTTGAATCTGGTCAAGTAACTCACATTTGTGAAAGAACATGGCCCAAGTTCTGATTTAGAGCAAGAGGTTAAATTCTGTCTAGGTGACAGGTTGTCACCTCACTGCCAACTACAACTTGTGTGCTGAACCATCCAAGTACCAGAGCAGTAAGGCTGAAAAGGCTATTGCTTCCTTTGCAGGACCACACGCTACCTGAGCCAGCCTGCCAGAAACAAGTTCGGGCAATTCTTAAAGACCTTTAAACAAGATTCTAAAACCACCCTTGGTACTGGCACTCCTTGTAAAGTTGACAAACCTTAACTATCAGAATGTTCCTCTGCAATAAATAAAAATTGCACACACCTTGTATTAATTTCTTTTTGTTATCTTAGGAAAAGTTAAAAAATATTTATAAGCGTCTGTATTTAGGAACCCTTTATGATTCATCTTCAAAGTTTTCTTCAAGGTGAATAACCGACTAGTTCTTCTGCAATAGGTTGTGCTTTCAATCCCATCGCCATCTCCGTGGCTTTCTGAAAGGCCACAAAAGAACCTCTTTCAAATCTTGGTTTGAGTGCTGGTCAACCTATGCGAATTTCTTACATCTTAGAGCCAACTTTATCATCCTTTGTGGCAAATGGCATGCCAGTACAATAACAAGTCACCATCTACAAGACAGCAAGGGCACTGGCCTTGGTCTCCACTCTTAAAAGCATGTATTTTCACAGCATGGAGACCCTAACAAGACTTCTGATTGAAGAGGTAGAAAGGGATCGAGAGGTGAGAAGAAGAAACGTTAAACGTGAGGCTGCGTGGTTCCTAGGGACAGAGAAGGCCACCGTGTGCCCAGAGAACAGCAGCAAGAGGGTGACTCTGCAGAACTTGGCCAGAGGCAAGCAGCTCATGTCTGGGGGTTATGTGCTTCCGCCTAAGAGGCAAATCTGAGCACATTAGTCACTTCTTCCTCACCAAGAATCTTGAGATACTCAAATTTCTCAGCTTTGAATTGAAAGTAAGGTAAACTCTATTTTGTTTCCCAGAACTTACCTCAGGATGCTTTCTGGATCTGCATGGTAAACAAAGATTTATGTAGGAGAAAAAAATAAAGGAGGTACATTCACTTATTTTTCTATCTTTGATCTTTTTTTTGCGGAAGAGCCACTCAGTAATTATGATGTTTGCCTGTGGATTGGTAGAGTTTTTTATACTCATTAGGAAAACCTACCCCAGTGGTTTTCAACTGTTTGGCAAGGCCTGGAGACATTTCTGCTAGTCATTACTGGTCGCAGAGGGAACAGGGACTGCTACTGGCATCTAGTGGATAGAGGCCAGAATGCCACTAAACATCCTGAACATCCTACAGGGCAGAGGGCCTCACACAACAAAGAATACAAATGTCGATAATGCTGAGATTGAGAAACCCTGACTTACAAATACTTCCATGTCTTCCTAAATGTATTCACCTCTGCAGAAGATTCAGGCATTGTTTTTTCTCCTCTCGACACTTAACAGGCCTGGAGAAATTACAAGCTGCTCGAATGGCAAAACTCACTGTCCTGTTTTTGATGGAAATAGAGGAACAAAGACAAGTGAAACCCCCACTGTGAGATGAAAGCAAGCCTGACTTTAGCTCATGAGCCTCCTTCAAAAGCGATGTTTGTGGAGATCTGCCAGCAGGCAGGCCGAGTCACATCAAGAAATTCTCAGAATTATTTCCTCGATCTGGATCTTGGATTCAACTTTGTAATAATCTCATTTCCCCACTTTATATCAAGGATCGAATACTATGTAAGCAGAATAACCAGGTACCCTCTTCAGTTGGTTTTGAAATCATCTCAATGATTTTGAGAAAATAGACTCTGCACAATCAGGCGGTAAATTGACCAGCCTGGGATATTTTGGGGTATACATTTCTTTTCGGAAAAACATACTGGGCAGGCCAACATTTTTTAAAGTGAAATCATGGCATTAGTAGCAACTTTGTGGCCAGCCTGTGCTGTACAAACCTGGAATAGCACAAACAGAAAAGCCAGCCAAGCCACAAGGGCCTGCTCAAGCATACGACAGTGTGGGACTGCTGCATAATGGGCAGGAGCCTACTACAATATGGCCTTTGAAACGTCTTGAAAAGAAACCCTATGTCTAGAAAACAAAGCCCTCATCCCCAGGCCCCAACTCACCCCACCCTCATCCCTGCTTCAACTGAAAAGCTCAAAAAGAGAAAACGTGCTAGAATTACACAACATTTTAATGTAGAGTAACTTTACTTCTTTAAAGGGCTGTCTTCCTAAGAATACGAATCCCCAAGAATGGTCCCCAAGGAGGATTCTGAGAAGATGCAACTGGAAGCACCAGGTCTCTGTCTTCCCACCTAGAAAATAAAATTGAACTGGCAGAATCTGTCTGACGTAACAATTTTGGAATTCTGAAGTCTACCAAAAGCTTACGGCTTCCAGGGGAAGGGTATAACAGTAAATTGTGATTAATTTCAGTCAATGTTAGCTCCTCAAACAGTGACAGCCACCCGTCCCATGCTCCCAGCCCCATAGCAGACAGCCATGCACCTTATTCCTGGAGCAGCTTGCACATAGCTTGCAGGAACCATGGTGGGCAAAAAGGATCCTGCCTTCCAAATATAGGGGATCTGTGCTGTGATCACTGACTGCCGCTCCTGATCTCAGAGATGACAACCAAGAGGCAGTTGGCCACTGCCAAGACACATTTTTACAAGCCTTTCCCCCTTTCAGCTGTAGTGACTTCCAGGGGATTGAAAGGGCCTTTTTTTGGGAGCCAGATATTAAAGAGTAGGACATTAAAAAAAAAAAAAAATCTCCACATACAAGGGAAATTAGAAAGTCATTGTACACACCCAGGGAAAGGTGCAGGCTCAGAAAAAGAGCCAAGAAGAACTCGTTTACACCTCAGCCAGCACAGAGACAGCTTACAATAATCAAAAAGTGAAACAAACAAATAAAAAACAGCAAACCCTAGGGAAAGAGGGGAATCTGATTTCCAGAGTTACCTCATTATTAGATTCAAATGTCCAGTTTAAAAAAAAAAAATCACAAGACATGTAAATAGGAAAGCATGGCCTGTTCTAAGGAAAAAAAATCAACAGAAAATGTCCCTGAAAAAGAACTGATAGCAGATCTATTAGACAAACACTTTCAGTCTCAGATGGCATTTCAGCCAAAGACCATGAAAAGGAAGAAAAGGGCACTGTGTCATGCCCACCACAACCAGCCAGCCATGAAGTCAAATACTTATGTCCATTTATATGAGGTACTTAGTCAAAATTATAGGGACAGAAAGTAGCATGGTGGTTGCCAGGGACTGGGGAGAGGGGAGAAAGGGGAGTTAGTTTTTGACGGGTATAGAGTCTAATTTTACAAAATAAAAAGTTATGGTGATGGGTGCTGGTAATAAGAGCACATTACGAATGTATTTAATATCACTAAACCATACGCTTAAAAATAACTAAGATGTTATATTTTATGTCTGTTTTATTACAATTTTAAAAACTAGGAAAAAAGAATGGTCTTCAAGTTATCCAAGCTTGCCAACAGAATGCTGTATTTATGACTAGCAAGAATAGGAGCAGCCTCACTTTTTACCCATAAAAACAATTCAGTTCGCTGAAACAGAGGTGAAGGTCTTGCTGGTATCTCTACCGCCATCTGCTGGGTCCAATCAAACCATATTCTAGTGAACCCTAACCAAAGAGAGGCCTTTATACTGTGTTTGCTTCCATTTTAACTCTAACCACTGGGATCTCTCTGCCAATCATTTTCCCACCTTCATTACTGATCCTAGTATCAGCACAAACCTGTTTCTGAATGTCGTGTTCAGGAACTTGTCAATGTAAGTGCTCACCTCAGAAAAGCTGGAAAAAGAGCATGCAGACTTTACACTCAGACTGCTTGCTCTTTGGGTTGGTCAAGGCCTGCAACTCAAAACCCATGATAGTCAGCCCATAAATTTCTAGATATTTTAGCAGCTTGGCAGAGATCTTTGATATGGTATTGGTGGTGGCTGCTTCTAAAATGTTCATTCTCACATTGATTCTGTGCTTTGAAATTGTGTGAGCACATGTGTGGTGAGAAAAAGAGTTCTAAGAGGGAACAAATGGGGGTTTGTTACTAGACATCTCAATCTGTGTACATTCAAAGAGTTCGAGAGTGACACGCACTCATGTTAAATTAAGCCTATGTCCAACTAAAGCTGGCCCTATTTATAACAGTATTGTATGATCTGACCCAAGAAAACGAGATTAAAGAATATAACAGAAGCCTCCTCAGTGGCCTTAACTGTCAACACACATGGAGCTTGCACTCAATGGAGGACTGAAAACACTTAGTAGTGATTATTCTTGCAGGCAGTTTGATAATGCAACACGAAAATGGCAGCCTCCCAGAGCCACAATGGAACTTCCACTAAAGAGCTAACTATTCAGAAACAAGGATCCATTTAGGAAAATCTTCAAAATGTATATTGGTAGCCACTTTTTAAAAAGTGTAATATTGCTTCTTTACCATCCTTATGGCAATATAGTTGGGGAAGGATATTGATAAGTTAATTCTTTAATGTGAAAAATAAAGATCTCGAAGTTACTTACAGAGCATATATCTTTTCCTCTTTCTATGCACAAATTATACTGTTACTTTCCAAGTTCCTCTGCATGAAAAATCAAATGGCCTCTATTCTGAACTGGCAATACACATAATAGCTCTATCTTTCAAGCTAAAGAATCCTGCCTTCTCTTACTAGGGCATCAGTAAACTGGGCATTCTGAATGAGAAAATACGGTAGCCTTTGATTTTGGTAATATAATGGCAACTGCTATGAGTTGAATCTTGTCCTCCCAAAATGCATGCACATGTTGCAGCCCTAACCCCTAGAACCTCAAAATGTGACCTTCTTTGGAGATAGGGTCTTTACAGAGGTATTCAAGTTAAAATTAGGTCATTAGGGTGGGCCCTAATCCAGTATGATTGGTGCTTCTGAGAGGTAATTTGAACAAAGACATGCAGACAGGGAAAGTGATATAAGAAACAGAGAAGAGAGACAGAGGCCTGGAACAGATCTTCCCTTACAGTTCTCCGAAGTAACCAACCCTGCCAACACCTCCATCTCAAACTTCTAGCCTCGAGAACTGTGAGACAATAAATTTCTGTTAGTTAAGCCACTCAGTTTCTGGTACTTTGTTTCAGCAGCCCAAGAAAACTGACACAGTAACCCTCTCCCATCTCCCATACTCTCAAGAAGTATTGTCCTTGCCCTCCATAAAAAGTATTATCCCTGGATGGGAAGCACGGAATAGGGAATGCAGTTAGCAGTAATATATTGGCTAGGTGGAAAACCAGAGGAGAGAAGGAGCGATTAGGGAAATCGTTTTATAAATTATATAAATGTCTAACCAATGTAATGTAACTTGAAACTAATTTAAAAAATAAAAAAAAATAAAAAATAAAGTATTGTCCCTGACTACAACCATAACGGCAAGAAAAGGCAGACTTCATTATTGTAAATGGGAAAACTGGCATAATTAAGGAAGTCATGAAAGGCTTCCTTGAGGAAGTTTTAACTAAGTTAAAATCTAAAGTAAAAGAAATTATTAGGTAAAAAGAAAGGGAGGGCCTTCCAGGCAGAATAAGTAGCATATTTGAAAGCCCTTTATAAGAGGAACAGACAGAAGGCAAGTGTCCAGCTCAAAGAAAGTGAGGAATATGGTAGGAGATAAGTCTGAAGAGGCAGCTAGAATGCTGATTACTCAGGGTTTTTAAGGCCATGTTAAGGATTTGGGGCTTTATCTCAAAAAGCAATGAGATCAGATAACTAAACATTTAGTGCATCATAATATGATGGAATGTGAAGAACTCAGCATCACCTATGAAGTATCCTAAATGACATGGTTGAACCTAAATTAGGTCAAGTCTTTAGGGCTAAATTCCATTTATAGAAACTATGGGAAATAGAAGAACAAGTTAAATAATATTGTAAGGAAGAAATCAGACAAATTCAGACTGTGGAACATTCCCAGTAATGACAAAGCTAATCCAGTCAATAGGAAAAAAAAGGGAGTGGGGGATGGGTACACTCTCGATCCAGAGACACAACCACCAAATGGAACACATGAACCTTGTTTAGATCCTAATCAGAACAACTCAACTGTAAAAAGACATTTTTAAGCAATCGGTGAAATTTAAATATGGACAAAATATTAGATTGGACTAAACAATTATTTTTAGTTATTTAAAAAAATATGCTGCGTCTAAACAGCGTATTTAAAAGAAGTTGCAATCTTAATAGGAGAGACCATACACAAAACAGGAATTCAGTACGTGTTGTTAATGCTCATGTCGAATCTTGATTTTAAAATCTAGGCAGAAGGCCAAAAAGCGCTGGGAAATCATGTTTTTTTTTGCAGAATTACTTAATTTTTTAATTGTAAATGACAAGAGGACTTATCTCGTCAAAATAAACGCAGGAAGAAGAGCGCACAAAGCTGGGTGGTAGAAGAGCTGGTCTAGCACGTGGGCTCCTGTGCCATGAGGCTCCCGTTTGGCCTTTTTCCGGCGCAGCTTATAGGGAGGTTCTCACTGCTCCCAAGCCCTAGGGCGCTCACATCTCGACATTCTCCTTCCTCCCCTTGACTTTATGTTCTTGCTCTTCCTCCCAACTCCACCACCAGGCATTTTAATTTATAGTCACTCGACAAGTTTCACTTTCCTTGGGAAAACTGCCGAAGGTAATGCTGACAGAGAAGGAATAATAAGGAGTGGAGGAAAAACATTTTAAAACCAAAGCAAAATTAACAGTAACTATAACAACAGCTGCTATTTCAAGCTTTTTCCGGATTTATATGTCTACTTTATCCTCCTGGCTTTCATGGAGACATTTTTTCCTAAATTCTGTCAACAGACACATAATAGCTTTGTATCAATCCTACAAGTTTTAAAGAAAAAAAAACGGTTTTAAGTCACTGTTATACATAAAGAATCAATGCTGCAGAAATATCCTCTCTCTTTCCCCTCCTTGATCTTTTCTCAAAAATCATAGCTAATGAGAAGGGCAGACATCAAAATATTATTATGTATTATAAGTCTTATTATTACTTATTATAATATATTGCTTTTTAAATCGTACACATATATTACTTTAAAAAATACTACATTTTAGAAAACTGAATTATAATTATCCACTACTGTGTTTAGCAATATGTGGAAAAATTAAGAATTTGGCCAGTACTCTTCTGGATTTATAAGGTAAGCCAAGTACCCTTAATATTAGTATAGACAGATAGCTTAATATAGTCAATAAGGTATGTATGTCACTATATCAAATACAAATGTATAGCTACATGGGATTTAGCGAGTATAAATCAAGTATGGTAATATCTGTTTTGGGGAGACTTATTACATAAAAATAACAGTTATCTTCTACTAAGTTTCTCCATTATGTTATATACTTACATTACACATACATATCACTACTCTTCACAACAAAACTTTAGGGAAGGTATTACTGCCCATATAAGAGTAAAATGTAGGACCAGAACTTGAATATAAGGCTCTCTGATTCCAAATACAAAATATATATTGAATTTAAATTTAGCAGAGGAAAATGTATGCTGTTTACTCTTATTCTAACAGCAACTTATTTTACCATGTTTCATTGTCAAAGCTGACATTTAGCTGGTGTGGCATCAGGGCTGAAAGCTGTTCTGATTAGTTGGGCATCTGTTCTGTTTGATCAGAGCCCATGCCATACTGATCATTAAATATTTTGAATATCACACTTGTCTATGACACAGAACTCTTACACTTTTAATTGAATACTTATTCAGATACTTGAAATTATCTACTTATGACATATTCTTTGTGCCTACAGGCATCCCTGGTCTACTTCTATGCAAAATTTAGCTGGTCTTCTCTCTAGGTAAGAACATGCTAAGATTCCCAACTTTTACAATAGAAGCCCAATGTTTGCCATATATATATAACTATGGGGCATATCTTTAAATCAGAAGTAGAAATTACCATACTCTTATGTTTTCACCAGTGAGTCCAACCTTAAAATGATCTCCTGCCTTTTTTGTTAAAAGTCAGGTTTGTAGCATGGTATTTGGGGAATCAGTCTAACAAATAGGATACTATTCACACTTTCCTCAGTTCTTGCTATCAAACTGATCACAAGCTAATCTTGCTATCTAGACATTAGCTTATGCCCTTAGATAAAATGCCTAAACCGAGTTTTATACAAAGTTATATCCTTGGATTTTATCAAGATTCAGTACAAAAATGACCATATGGGGGAAAATAGACATCGGTATAAATGTTTCAAAAACAAATCTAAATGTCATCATAACAAAAGAAGCATGATTTATTTCTGAGAGCGTCACACTCTGGATTTATTTACTAGTTATTCCAAAATCAGTTTGCCCAAGCAACATACATAAAATGCTGTACAAGCTCCCTCAACTGGTTAAGATGAGAACTACCAAAAAACATGTTGCATTAAGTTGACTGTATCATCTTCTTCGGAGATTTCTGTAACTCCTGCCTGAGATCGAAGAATGGACATAATATCATTAGATAAGCGGACAAAGCCATTCTCTAAACATATATTTGCCACTTCTTGCCACTTTTCTAGGGAGCAAAATGGATCATTTATCATAAGATGTTCAATTGCATCTAAGGAAAAAAAATACAATGTTATAGTATGGTACTTATTCTTACTTGATAATTCACACTTAACAATTCTTCAGAAATAGAAAGGGATATCATTTAAACTCAGTTACTGTTAAACCTGATTCCATACCTGAGTCCTACATGTTTAATGTGGAGTGTTTAGCTTATGGCAATTGTAATTCCTCCTCCTCCTCCTTTTCGTTAACTTTTTCTGGCCTCAATTCAACCCTCTACCATTTTTCACATTCTCCACCCCTTCACTCATCTCCTCCTTGACAAGATTAGCAGTTGTTGAGGGCTACAAGGAAGGGAGCTCAGAAAGTGAAGAATGTGGGTTTAGCCTTGTTCACAGAGTCTGTACAGTACCACTAAAAACTATCAGAAAACTGAGAGCTTATAGATCTATTTTCATGACTCTTAAAACACTTTTATAAATTCCTTGGTAGTGCTGACCCAAAGGTTTAAAAAACTCTTTGGCAAATCCTCTATCTTGTCTCTAGAAAGTGACCTCTTAAATAACTCTATAACAAATATTTTTCTAAAAAAAATAAAAGAAAGATTTTGTTTATTAAAGAAAACTAATGATGTTATTTACTTTTGAAAATTGATTATAGTGACCCTCTTTGGGAGATACTTATCTATGGAAGTAATTTCTTATCTGTTATTTGCATTACTTACAATACTTAATGAAAGAGAATGTCATTTTAATATATTGTCATCGCTATTATTTTATTTCTACTATGATCATTATTTTTCTATCAAATAAAATATATCTACTAATGATAATTTCAAAATTATCTTCCCAAATATGTTTTCATATAATTTATTATTTTTTCTTTGATTCCACATAATAATTTAAAATCAAGTTGTCTGTTTGAGTTCCTATATTAGGGAAAGAAAAAAATGTGAAATCTAATTAGTTATTTTTGATCCCACCAGAGAGTAGGTTCAGAATAAATCCCATATGTAACATATATATATCACATATATAATGTAAATATATATATACCATATA
Source organism: Rousettus aegyptiacus (assembly GCF_014176215.1). Classification (NCBI taxonomy): domain Eukaryota; kingdom Metazoa; phylum Chordata; class Mammalia; order Chiroptera; family Pteropodidae; genus Rousettus; species Rousettus aegyptiacus. The sequence goes on from NW_023416310.1 coordinate 34,400,662, forward strand.
TAATGTAAGAAATGTAAAGTTTGTCTAAACATTTAAAATGCATATAAAATTGCTAAATATATACATATGTTAATACACATAAAGTTTTTATAGTGTTAGCTATTATAATTATTATGATATTCCCCTCAAACTTCCTAAAGATTCTCTCTTCATTCTAATTCCCTCAAGAAATATATCCTATTGCCAATAGACTATAGTTTACACTGTAGTCTTTACATTTATAAACTTCTAAAGTTGAGAAGGAACTCTTAGAAGACTGAATGAGCTCAAACATAATAATCTTGATCCTTTCACTAAATAACCTACTTCTATTTCTTCTGTAACATTTTACTCTACTTACCTGTATTTATTTCTTGAAGTACCTTAATGCCAACTTTTTTCATATCTACAGAGAATAGATGAATTATAGTAAGACCAAAAGATAAAAATGGTGATTTCCCATTCCATTCTTTAGTGAGACACTGAATTAATTCAGGGTCAGGACATAACTTTATTAGCTGCATCAGGTCATCTGAAAGCAAAAATGAAAACTATGTCTCAACACTCTAATATAAAACTAGAAACTGAAGCCAGCTAATAATGTATATATACCTGCCAATCAACACTTCTTTTTCCAATCCTTCCGAAGCCCTCAATGAACTCAACGATACTACCCCCAATCAAAAATAATAATAATCATCATGCTCAGCACAGGAAACACACACACACACACACAGAAAACTACCTATAACAAAAAGTACCAGAAGAAAAATTTATCAACAAACTGTTATGAAAGAAATGTGGTATAATAAAAAGGATGAGACTGTCAATCAGGAAATCTGAATTCTAATCAGTTTTGTTAGCCACCTAATCCTTTGGATCTCAGTTTTTGCATCTTAAAAGTTCTAGAATTAGTATCTCCAGTTTCTAAGGTTCCATCTAATACTATGTTATGTTTGTCTATACCTTATTTGGGCCAACCTCTAGTGAGTACAGTATCTTTCTTTTTGTGCTTTGCACAGAAAAAGGTGCCTTGGTAATTTTTTTCCTAAAAATATCAAGAATTTAGAAACAAATGAAGATTTTAAGAAGCCATTAACTAGTTCAAGTAGTTAGAGTTTGAGTCATATGAAGTTGCCTACATTTGACCATTTTTGACTCCAAAATAAAGCAATTTCATATAGTTTAATCTACAAGTTAACTACTGAGGTAAGCTAAAACTATAATCATGATTTATATTCTTAAAATTATCAACTTTGTATTAACTTCCTAAATGTTTTAAAGTAAAAATATTCTTCTTGTGCCACAATACAGGTAATTTTCAGAATAATTTCTGAGAGCCTTTTAAGAATTACCATAAACATAATCTGCACTCTGAAAGGCAATATGAAGTAATCTAGTGTTTATTAGATGCATATTTACTGTACTGGGAACTTACATATGTTAAATCATTGCATTTAATATTCAGTATAAGTGAGATATTATTATTCTTACATTATAAGTGAGAAAATAGGCTTAGAGAAGCCTGTTTTCCAATTACATTCCTGGTATAAAGTAGAACTGTTCATCTGACCCCCAGAATCTATGACCTTCTAATCTACAGTGTTGCTTTTACAAAACAATAAATACATGTGTGTGTGTTGCATGTGTGTATTTATATATACACATGCATGCACATACACATACGTAACAGAGAGAGAGTGGGGATGGTAAAAGAGGAAACAAGGAAAAGCATTATATAATTCTATACCAATGAAGTCAAATAATTTTTTCTAAATATCCCTAGAGAAGAAATAGAAGTTTATGATTTGGGTCACTCAAGCCAGCCTCCACTAAAGTGAAGCTTTTTTATATCATTTCCCCAGCCTCCAACATTTCATAACGCACTCATCTCTATTTTATTCGATCAGTTATCAAATCCCCTTCTCCAAAAATTGATTAACCGATATCTACTCAATTATGTACAAGATTAATCAGAAAGGACACGCATTCAAATCCCATGAAGTTTTCCCTGCTTATGACACTTTGGAATCCATTTCCTTGTTCCTTAGTTTGACATATTATCAGTCATAATTTATCTCATGTATATTCTGTCTTAATATTATAAGGGCTCATATACCAACTATGGTATTTGTTTAACTCAAAAAATACTTAGAACAGTGGTTTTCAAAATATGGGAGCAAATATGGTAAGCCAGCTATCTTTTATTAAACCAGCCATTTGCAAAAATATAGAACAATGCCATTTTCTTCATAAAATTGTTTGGTTTTTGGAAAGTTATCTTTTATAAAAATATTTCATTTATGATAACATGTAAAGAGTTTATTGTTAATTTAAATGAATAACAAAATTGTTTTATTTCAATTTCTATTTTTTATTAGTTTCAAGTATACAGTACATTGGTTAGACATTTATATAGTTTATAAAATGATTCCCCTAACTGTTCCTTCTCTCCTTTTTTCCACTTAGCCAATATATTACTGCTGACTGCATTCCCTATGTTGTGCTCCCCATCCCCATAACCATCTATCAACTATTAATTTATACTTCTTTAATTTCTAATAGGATAAATATCATTAGCTATAACCAACATAAATAAAAGCTCTTTGGGATCTCGATGCTTTTTAAAAGTGTAAAGGAACCTGAAACCAAAGAGTTTAAGAGCCTCAGATATAGAATAACCCAGTTTCCAGATAGGTTCATGATAATGGAGAATATAAACAAACAAATCATTTCAAGCTTTATACTAGAAATTATTAGAGGAAAAAAAAAGAATCTTTACGTCTAAAACTGATGCTCTATTAGTCAGATTTATGCTTTTGTAACACAAGATTTTTTTAGAACTTTTCTGTTTCTGTTTGTTTTGCTTTCAATGTTTTTCTTAAATTTGTAAATATAAAAGTGATAGTCTAAATTTAAGAGGGAACATTTTTTTCTGAAACCAGAAAGTATTAACAAACTATATCTGTCCCAAGGCCAAAGATGATACCTTGGAAAGCCATGGCTGTTTCTCATTAAAAAGTAAAATAAGCAAGTAATTTTTCAGTGTTTCTCTTTCAAGCTTAATTTTTCTCAGGTTATTATTATTTTCATCTTATGATGTTATGCTAAATAAATTCTGTGAATAAATATCAAGGTTCTAATTATATAAAAGTGTATTACTTTTTAATTATTACAATATGTTTAATTATTTTAGAGTGTAATGTACTACTAGAGGAACAGAATAATATGATAATGAATCAATCATGTTCCAAGAGTAATTAAAACCTAAATTCTATGTTTAAACCCTGACTGAAATAATTATTACTTATGGAAAAACAATCAATACAGAAACTGAATTTGTATACTTAGATACTAATAATAAAATATATAATTCAGTCAATAAATATTGAGTAGTACCTACTATGCCAGATTTTGTTATGTGCAGGTAGGCAAATTACTTACTTCTCCATGCCTTAGCCTCTCTGTGGAAATATATTTTTCATAAAACAGGGATAATAATAAAACCTACTTCATAGAGTTAAAAGGATTAAGTGAGATAATGCATGTAAAAGCCAAACTATTATCTATTATTACAGTAATAGTACCAGGCATACTGTTATATGATGAATCAAAAAAAATTAGTAACTTAAAAAAAGATTCTAAGTAAAAGTCAATTTATTATTTGAAAATGATCAGATTCAACAGCCATAAAAGATCATTTTTCCTGGGGGAAAAAAAAGTGACCTAAAAGTGCGCTGTTTTGTTTCATTTTGCAGCTTCTTAGACCTGGGTACACAGCCTGCAAATCGGGACTGACACAGGGCTGCGGTATGGGGAGATGTCAGGACTGCCCGTGCATCGACATTACCGCTCAACTAGATTCATAGTACAAGATCAGCTCATGCAACAAAGGTCACCCCAAAAGGTCCACAGTTCTCTCAGATCACTGCCCAGTTACAACCTCAGTGTTTCAAAATTTTGAAATGAACCGTATTTCACTAATTCTTCATTGCTAATGCTTATATCCTAGTTCAGAACATTATACATAACAAATAAGTTGTTTTTTTTTAAGTCCTTTAAGTAGCATGAGCCAGCATATCTGTAAATTTTATCTTTAAAATTGTATGCTTCAGTTCGCTAAATGTTTGTGTATTGAGGAAATACATAATGTATTTGAATGAAGAGCATGAAAATGAAGCAGCTTCGGCTTGAGAGTTTTACTGGAATTACAAAAGAAATCTACTTATCAGTTTATGTAAAACAGACGTCATAATTAATGTAAAGCCAAAATACTGCCTACTATCATGGGTGATCTTACAATTAAAGTCCAGAATTTGAATGTATACAAGTACATTTTCACTTACAGCAAGTAAACTCCTTGAATTGTTGTATGTATTCCATGGCCTTGTGAATTTGACCCTGTTTACACATGCAAAGAAGAGCCTTCTTGTGCAGGTTACATTCACTGTAGATAATCTGAGCTAAAGCCAGGCACTTGGACTTGGTATAAGGATCTTGCTCCCCGTAATCACAAATCACATCCCCAGCCTCCTCAGAAAATGTGAGCCTAGAGCAAGTAGATCAATAAGGTGCACATTAGAGAGTTCTTAATGAGAGGATGAGAATGAAATATTTGAAAATTCAGCACAGTGGAACTAGATTTTCTATGGTCTGTAAGAACTCCAAGTTAACAGGCAATTGATATAATAGAAATTAAACATAACAAAAATTTAACAAGAACAAAAATGATCAGCATGTATCCCTTTGAGGAAGACATTTTAGTGAAACTGAGCTCAAGTTTTTTTAAAAAAATCTACAAACAACATTAAAATTCTCCTGAAAAGACTTGCAGGATTTCAAATTATAAGAAAAACAAAAATTTTCCTATAATTAAGAGTCTCAATGGTTTTCAGCAGTTATCTAGATTCTAAATCTTGTAGAGTGTAAGAACTTATTGAATGTTAGTTAAAGGTAGTGAAAATGAATTTTGGCTCAAAATTAGTGATAGATCTTGCAAGCATGTGTACTAAAAGGGAAACAGAGAAAGTGATACCAGTGTTAATTTTTAAATTGTTACAGTATATAAGAAGCAACAGGGAAAAAAAGGACATAACTGTGTCTATTAGGCAATATTAAAGAAGTAGTTCTTTTGAGATGGCTCAATTGAATAGATTTCACTTGTCATCATATTTAACACACCATCTTCAAACACAATTGCAGTGAACCATCTATACTCTCACAGTAACTTAGAAACTATCAGCATAAGCCAAAAAACATTTGGATATGATTATCACTTCTAATTACTGGTTGTATGGAAATTGTACTTCAGTTAGTAGCTACAGAATAATAGGAATCACATAATATTGGAACCTGTATACAAATAACAAAATGCCAATAACAATAAAATGAAATCCTGAAAACCCCTACAAAATATCTCCTTGTGTTTGTTGGGATGGGCAGCAGAGAGGGTAGATTCAAAATCAGAAAGGACCTCCTGAGTATAAATCAATTATTTAGTAAGCAATTCCCTGACTTCTATATTTTGATACTAAAATACAGGTTTTGAGAGCTACAGTCACATTTTCCTGAGGCTGAACAAGTAATTATTTTGGTCTTTCTTGGGACTATATTACTGAACCAACATGATAATACTGGTATTTTAGTATTTATTTCTTGTATTGATACTATTATTGTATTTTTTTAAGTGGTGACAGTCATGATGCTGTTTCACCTGATAAAAGGCCAGAGTTGAGGACAGAGGTTGCTCTGTCTCGGCTTGTCATTTCCCAAAAGGACAATCAGGAAATTGGAATATGATTCAAAAGAAAAATTAACCAAAGGAAGGAGGAGAGTCAAGCCCCAAAAGAATGCAACTGGCCCTGAAGGAAAAAGGAGAAAGAAAAACAGTCTGGGCAATAAGCCTGGGAATCTCTCTCCCCTTTTTCCTCCCCCAATCACTTCCTCACACCCGCTGTGCTTTCCTAAAGCAGCCTTCTTGGTTTTCCCCACCCTTAATTTCAACTCTAAGAAGACTCTTGCAGATCAGTGGTTAGCTGGAGATGGGAAAGAAGGTGGAATGAAGGGGTGAACGGAAGAAGGAAGTATTATAAGGAAACATTTGAAGGTCACGAATATGTTTATTATCTTGATTGTGATGATTTTATGGGTGTATACATATATCAAAACTTGTCAAATTGTACACTTTAAATTTGTTTGGTTCATTATATCAATTATATCTCCATAATGCTTATTTAAAAAAAAAACTCACCAAATTGTATACTTTACATATGTATAGGTTACTATTTGTAAGTTATATCAATAATGTAAAAAACAAACTACACCCCTAGGACCAATTGTAAGGACAAGGGCTATAGTTCATCCCATTAACTCTCCTCTTATAAGGTTTCCCCAGAATTATGACGACAGAATCCTGGAGAAGTGCCTGGAAAAAGTGAACTTAATGTGAGAAGCAAATAGATCTGTGTTGCGTAAATGAATGGCTAAGGTACATGCTGTTTTGCCATCCTGCCCAAATCCTGCTTACTTTGCCAGTATAACCTTCCTTAGTTGCTCTGGATATTGGCTGTCAGTGGCTCACAGGTCCCTCCCTTATTGCCCATGGTTAGTGGGAGCCACCATACTCAAGAGTTATACACTCCCACCTCCTCCAGGCACCCCAGATCCCTTGAGCAACTAATAGCTATAGAAATCTGGCCCCTATCCTCAAGCAAGAACAGCTCTGTGGTGTGGTTTATGCTCCAGAACCATCCCCCTATAAATAAGGCCACGAACAGAACTTGCCTGAGGTCACACCCTTGCTTGGCTCTTTCCCCTCCCCTATTCTGCTTCATTTACTCCCTCATAGGTTTTTCTTCAGAAAGTCTCCATATATCAATCATGTGCACCCAAATTCCTCTCTCAGGCTTTGGTTCCAGGGAACCCAACCTAAGGGAGCCCTGGTATAAACATGTCAGTCTGTGCTGAGACCTAACTTCAAAGCCATCTCCTGTCTGTCCTTTCTGGTTTGCATACTCTCCTAAATGCTACCTTGGTCCATGTCTCTCCTGCTTATAACTTTTCTCCTGGGTTTAACCTTTATATGTACCCACAGACTGCCTAGAACCAGGTTTCTACCTTATCCCTCTGAGCAGCATGATACTGTTCAATCCTTTTCTATCCTTGTTGATCAACTTCCCTCCACAATTAGGTGATCATGAATCATCTTGTGAACTGCCAGAGAGTCAACTCTTGACCAACTGTAACTAGGCCCATTACTCCATGAATGCTTAGTAAATACTTTCTGACAGATTAATTGTGATAGGGACCTGGAATAAATGCTCGAGTAATGTATTGATAAGAAAACTATTAAATTTTGAGAACAACTTCATTAACCAAATGTCGAAATTAAGTTAAAAGTTTAATTTTGCTTACCTTTCCTGGGTGACCCAATTGATAACTAAATCTAAACGTTTTTCAGATAATCCACATTTGATTCCTTCCAGGGTTAGTGCTGCATCAATAGGACGTCTATGAGCATGGCTTGTGCTAAAGATAGCCTCAAAAAATAAGAGTAAGGGAAAAGGCTTTCCTCTAATTTTTCCAACAGCTACAAAGAGAAGAAAAAATTTTAAAACAAATACTTAAAATAATAGTTTGCTTCATATTATTTTCATCTCTTCACATTTTCTAAAAAATTCTAATCTAAAATTACATATTTGTAATTTTTAAATAATGCTTATTATGTATTAAATTTTATATTCTGGATTACGACTAGATATTACAAGTTATGTGAGAACTAAGGCAGAGACTGGGGTGATGTGTCTACAAGCTAAGGAATATCAAAAATTGCTGACAGTGACCTACAGACAGAAGTACTGAATGAACCCCACCCTTAGAGCCTCCAGAAGAAACTTTAAAAAGCTCAAAGAATATACCATCAGCAGACCAGCACACCTGCACTGTAAAAAATGTTAAAAGTAGTGTTTTAAGCAGAAAGATAATATCAGATAAAAATATAAATCTACACAAAGCAAAATGAAGACCAGAAATGATATATGCTATCAACATAAGAATTTAGTTATACTGTTTTTATATAATACATCAAGTAGTATAATATCATCTGAGGGTAGAATGTGATAAGTTAAAGATATAATCTATAAACATTAAAGAAACAATCAAAAAAAATCAACAAAGAATTATAGCTCAAAAACCAACAAAGAAGAAAAATGAAATCATGAAACATTCAACTAATCCAAAACAAGGCAGAAAAAGAGAAAAAAAAGAAAAAACTGGGGAAAACAGAATATAACTCAACCACATCAACAATCACATTAAATGTAAATGATCTACATACCCCAATTAAAAAAGTAGGATCCAAATATATGTAATCTAGAAGACACTAACTTTAAACAAAGACACAGATCAAAGGATTTCCAAATATACTATACTAATCAAAAGAAAGATAGACTCACACTTCTAATCTCAAAACTTACTAGAAAGCTATAGTAATCAAGATAGTATGATACTGGCATAGAGTGGAGATCTAGAGCAACAAAATAGAATTAAGAGTTCAGAAATAAATCCTGGTTAATTGATTTCTGACAAAAGGGCCAAAAAATTCAATGGGTAAAGAAAAGTCTTTTCAACAAGTGGTGGTAGGAAAACTGGATACCCACATTCAAAAGAATGAACATGAACTCTTCCACCTCACACCATACACAAAAATAAACGTAAAGTGGATCATAGACTTAAATATATAAAACTCTCAGGAGAAAACACAGCATCTTAAGTTAGGCAAAGATTTCTTAGATACAACAGCAAAAACGTGGCCGTAAAAGAAAAGATTGGTAAACTGACCTTCATCAAAATTAAAAATTTTGTACTACAGAAAACAACATCAAGAAAATGAAAGGATAATCTACAGACTGGAAATATTTGCCCATCATCTGTCTGATAAGAGCTTTTTATCCAGAATATAGAAAGAACTCTTGCAACTCTTGCAACTCATTAATAAAAACACAAATAATATAATTTTTAAATGAGCAAAGAATAGACATTTCTCCAAAGAAGAAATATGAATGGCCAATATACAAGATACTCAACCTTGTTAGTCTTTAGGGACATGCAAATCAAAACCACAATGAGATACCACTTTACATGGATTAACAAATGTTGGTAAAAGTATGGAGAAATTGGAACCTATCTATATTGCTAGTGAAAATGGAAAGTAGTACAAACAGCTTAGAAATTTCTCAAAGTAATAACATACAGTTACCATGTAACCCCACAATTCCATTCCCAAGTATCTAACCACAAAATATTTGTGCACAAATATTTGTAGCCAAAAAGTGTAAACAGTCCAAATGCCCATCAACTGATGAATGGACAAACGTTGACACATAGCTTGCACTATATATAAAAATTAACTCAAACTGGATCACACACCTAAATGGAAACCTAAAACTATAAAATCCTTAGCAAAAAAATTAGGAGAAAAATCTCCGCAGATTAGGTACAGATTTCTTAGGTATGATACTAACATCACAATCCATAAAAGAAAACATTCTCATATTGGACTTCAACAAAATTTAAAACGTCTACCTTTAGAAAGACACTGTTAAGAAAATGAAAAGACAAGCCACAGACTAGGAGAAAATATTTGCAAATCATTTATCTGATAAGGGACTTGTACTCACACAATGGAATACTACTCATAAATAAAAAGAATGAACTATTGGTAAACACAACAACATGGATGAATTTCAAAATAATTATGCTGAGTGCAAGAAGTTAGTCAAAAAATAATACCTGCTATATAATTCAATTTATATAAAATTCTAGAAAATGCAAAGCAGACTAGTTGCCTGGGGACTGGGAAGAAGATGTGGGAGGGAGAGAGAAAGGTAGGGTGAGGATTAAAGAGAGAGGAATAGGAATCACTGAGTGGAATGAGGGAACCTTTAGGTGATACGCAAGTCAAAACTTATCAAATTATGTACTTTAAATATGTACAACTCATACATAGGTATGTATGTTAACTTATGACAACAAAGCTGGTTTTAAAAGGAAGTAGAACAAATTTGACAAAATACTAACATTAAGTCTTGATAGTGAGTACATGGCTGTTATATGTTTCACCTACTTTTCTGTATAATTGAAATATTTCGTAATTTAATTTAGAAAACCTAATTCAACCCTTTAATGTTACAGCTAAAGAAAATGAGTAAATGGCAGAGATCGGTCTGGAGCCTAGATCTTTAGTCTCCCAGTTCAATGCTCTTTCCATTCTATCAGGCGGAAAAGTATGATTTGCATACATATACAAAATTCAGAGAGTAATGCTTACCCTTAAATTTATTCACTGTCCCAATGTTCTGAAGAATTCTTCTAGGACTATTTGCTGCAAAACAAGCTGCCTTTTCATATTCACCAAGTGAGATTAATTCATTGAACCTATAGCCATCGCATTTCATTATACATTATAAATAGAACACAAATAAGAAAACCAATTAGAAATTTCTAATATAGACTAAACATAATGGCATAGTAATATAGAAAAGCAATTCCAATAAACTACAACTAGATTCATTCATTTTGTAAAATGTTCTTTCACTTCTTTCCCTAGCAATCTGTCATTTTTGTAGCCTCATAATAAAACTCTTGAAATCTGATCCTGTACTTTATTCCTGTAGTATTTATAGCAAGCCATAGAAAATGGAAAGAACCTAAAGTGAATTTACAATGAGCTCAGATTTTTTACTCTCATATAGTCTCCATATTAAAGAAGGAAAGAAGGGCAATCTGCTTAAAGGCTCGGCCTAGGGGAAATATTACAAAGGCTGCCAAGTTGAAGATCAAAAGGTGTCCTTGATATTCAGAAGCCTATGTTGCTCTGCCAGGCAACAGACTCACAATTAAATATGAGACTAACACAAGACAAAATGATAATAGTTCAAATAACTTAAGCCTCTACTCTTCTTCCTAGGGCAGAATATCTTTAAATCACCCCTTACCTCACAATTAATAAAACTATGGCAAATAGGATTTACAGTGTTGCAAATAATGTGGAACCCCAGAGAAGCAAAACACCAAAGTGACATTAGGCAAAACAGATAAAACTTTTAACTGCAACAAGGGTTTTTCTCTCATATCTAAAGCTGGTAGACATAGAGAAGCATGTAGTGTAAGGAAATAATACAGGCTTTGGTGACCCCCAAAATGACCTTTATTTCTTCTTGGTACCATATCAAAAAGCAAATCAACAGCTGAAAACTATTTAACATGTAAGACTAAGAATATTACATATGTTCATTACATATTGGCCTTATAGCCTATGAATTAACCTCTTAAAGAATAAATTCTTAAATCTTTTTAAGCCTCTATTATATAGTATATATAATAATTTAATGAAAATTAGGCAGAAAATGTCTTCTTAATATGTCATTAGACGGGAATAATAAGAAAAAAAGACTGAATTAGCTAGGATAATCTGACTCAAGAAGGCATTGTCAAAAACATTTTGTAACATCAGGTTGATGGTTGGCGAATGCAAGAAAAAGATAATTAAAACATGAATCGGCACTACAATTCACCTCTATCCTCTAAAATATTTCCTAGACTATCAATCTAGTACTTTTTTCACAAAGAATCTATTTTTTTAATTCCAGCTTATTTTCTAATTTGCCTATTAGTATAGAATTTTAGATACAAAAGCGAGAGACTAGTTCATTAAGATGTTAAATGCTAAATGTTTAATGAATAAATATTAAATATGTAAATAAGTATTTAAATACATATTAAATAAACACAATATTATTTTAACAAGAAAAATCAAAGCTTTTAAAATATTTGCCTTTCAATGTGGTAAAGCAAAATTTCAGCTTCTTTTGCCTTGCCTGGATCATATTCACATAGTTCTTCAACAATGCCTTGGTCACCTGTAAACATAAAAAAAAAGACTTACTGAATGGTATTTAAGGTGATAAATCAATAAAAAATAATAAACATATAGATGTTTAATACCAACAGTTTAATCTATGGTTTCTAATACCACCAACCTCCTCTAAAGAAAGGCCTCCCTTACCTTTCTTCCTTAATTTCAAGTATTGTCTCATTGGCTCACCAAGTCTACTCTACCAATTATCTGTCAGCTATTGAAGGAAGAGCCCATAGGGTAACAGAGACCTAACAGAAATAAGCACATTTTTGCTTTCTTTAAATTCGGCCTAGGAAAATCCCTGCTCTTTAGCTTCCTGAGGAAAAAAAGTAATGTTATCCATTATTTGTGTTAATTAAATATATAGATAAACTACCGTGTAAATCTTTAGTTTTCTGAATTTGCTTCACAAAGTCTTGAAATGAGATGCTCATGTCAGATTTTACCCATGAGGTAAGTGCAAATAAAATAATCTGCAGTCTTTGATGACTATAAAGATAAAAGACATCAATAATATACTGAACCTAAAATCAAATAGTGAAATATTAGAACACAAATAAAAGCTTCAAACTTTAAAAATATATAATTAACATGCATACTGAAACTGTAACTCTTTGTTCAGATTTTCAGCTACATCCCGCCGTTTTAATACCACAATCATTTCCTCATCTAAATCCACCATCCTCTGAGCTGGTACATATTTTTTTGACATAACTTGTTTAATTTCTGCATATTTATCTTCAAGATGTTTCAGGTATTTAGTGAGAGCATCTAGACTGACAGAATCTTGGAGAGTCATGCCTATGGGAAAAAGGAATAAATCAAAAAAGCCAAGCCATATGTGCTCTTGTGCTCAAACAGCAATAGGTCAGAGTTCTATTACAAAATAATTACAAAATGGTAGCATGAACTTGTAGTTTACTGAACATAAACAGAATTAGCAAGCAATTTTAAATGGCTAGCAGTTTTAAACATATTATCAATGGAGACTCAAGATTTGTCCAATCTTAACATCCTAAGGAAGAAAATTTGAATGGCCTGATCACCACATCTTGCAACCCCCTAACTATCACTGCCACTTAATAATGCCCAGAGCTTCTTCCTAACAATTCAGGATTTCTGCCCAGTAATTCCTCCCTAACCCAATCTTCCGTTAATCTACTAGAGCTAATTCCAGGGTAATCTGTTCTCTGCAATACAAAGCTTATAGATGCCAGCCATATCTTCAGTCATCCCTCCCTAATTGTTCCTTCTATTCATTGTTCATCTCTCTCTCTCTCTCTCTCTCTCTCTCTCTCTCTCACACACACACACACACACACACACACACACACACACACACACACGACTTCCCTTCTCATTCAGGCAAATTGTTGCCTTTAAAGGCACACCTCAAATTCTCTTCCAGAAACCCTCCTGTATTAATCTTACTCAATTTTAATTATTCCCTTACCCTAAATTCTCTCATCATTTAATCAATTTTGTTATTCTGTATTTATTCATATGTATCTTATTTATAGTTTGCTAGTCATAATTTTATATTTGAAAGGGAATCTAGTCCCTGCTTCCACCAAATACGAGCTGATTCGACCTCAGCTGAAATCATCTGGTATGGAGTAGCTCATTATTTCAATACACAGGGTTCTTTCATTGAAATGAAATCTGACTTCCAAAATTTCCACCTATTGATTCTGCCTCTGGATAAACACTAGTTGAAATCCATAAAAGTTTTGAATAGTTATCTATTCTCAAGGACTTTCTTTTCTCCAGGATGAATATTCACAATTTTTCTGTTTAGTCATCATACAAACCTCTTGACATCCTGGTTGAATTTCAAGATATACTCTGATTTCTTAGAATGTGGCTTAGCTGAAGATGATGAACCAATGAATGCTGACATTAATATGAATCAACAATAGTCACCAGAATAATACACTACAGGGTTTTGTTTGTTTGTTGTTGTTGTTTATGGTTTTGTGTTTTTGGTTTATTTTGGTTTTTTTCTGCATGTTAAACCATGGGTTCTCAAACTTCAGAATACATCAGAATAAACTGGAGAACTTGTTAAAACACTGACTGCTGGGTTCTCCCCTAACCCCCACCCCACTCCCATCTCAGCAGTTTCTGACAGTAAGTCTGCAGAGTGGCCAGAGAATTTGCATTTCTTACAAGTTTCCAGTTAATGCTGATATTGACACAGGAACCACGCTTTAAGAACCACCTTATTATACTTTATATAATCCAGTCAGACTGGAACACTTTTAATCTTTTAAGGTTTTCTCATTCCCTTTTTCTACCTAGAACCTTGGCTAAAGTTGTTTGTAAAGTCTGGCTAAAGTCCTGCTCCACTTGGAAGATAGACACATAGCACATATTTACTAGTTTGTATAACAGGTAATAACTGGAAACACAATTTCTTTCAAATATTTCAAACAAAATACAGTACCTGGAATAGGTTTTGAGGGATCTTTGGAGAAAGTACAATATTTTATTTCTTTCATGTCATACTCTGCTCTAAGTTGTTTCATTTTGTCTATTTGCAATTGAATCTTTGAGGAATTATTTTCAATAACCTTTAGTCTGAAAAAACAGAAAGCTTTCTTATGTTTCTTTCAACTAACTTATTTAATCATAAAATTTAAAGTAAAACAGGTTAAATCATTACTTTATTTTGGCTAATTATCATTTTGAACCATTATGGACTTAGGTGGAAGTTTACAAAACAGTGTTCCCCAAGAGTTCACTAACCTCACAAGTGAGGAAAAATTTTCTGTCAGAGCATCGATGAAATCTTATACTATGATTCGATGACCTTACTGGAAATTTATTAAGTGTTAAACATAATCATGTGGCCACAAAGTAACTGTGTCTATTCCCTTTAATTGAGAATTAACTTTTGCAATTTAAAAATTATTTTTATAATAATTCTATCAGTTTTCTGTGGCTACATGTTATCACAAACTTGGTGGCTTAAAACAATAGAAATATATTCTCATAGTTCAGGAAGTCAGAAGTGCAAAATCAGTATTCCTGGGCCAAAATCAGTGTTGTCAGGACCACGCTTCCTCTAGAAGCTGTAGGGAAGAATCCATTCCCTGCTTCTTCTGGCTTCTGGGGGCTGTTGGCCTTCTGTGGCTGCGTCACTTCAATCTCTGCCTCTATGGTCGCATTGCCTTCTCCCCTTATGCTTGTGCCAACGCTTCTTCTGCCTCTTTCTTACAAGGACACTTGTGACTGAGGTTAGTGAACCCGTGACACTGGTGACAGCCCACCTGTTTAACCCAGGATAATCTCCCTATCTAAATATCTGCAAAGACCCTTTTTCCAAATAAGATAACATTTCCGGGTTCCCAAGATTACAACCTGCTATCTTTGGGGGCCATTATTCAGCCTGCTATCATAATTTTGATCCTAGAGCTAGAGGAATGATAGCACTTCTTTGAGATAAAACTGATTGTATCTAGAAATAGGTAGAGATCTTTAGACCAAGAAGTATATATAAACTTCTTTTAAGCATTAATTGAAGTTTACCTCCTAGCTTATTACTGAAATGTTGGCCCAAGGAGAAAATAACAGATTAAAATAAATTAGATATATAAATGTCACAGGGTTTTTGGCAAATTAAAAACAAGTTTGTCAGTAGATGGCTGCTGTTTGCATCTATTATTACATAGAGTTCTTGGTAACTACAAATGGCTCAGAACAAGAGCTTAAAGTGTTTATGAAAGGACTACAGAAATATCTTTTGGCTTTCATCCAAATGAACTTACGCTTGTGGAAGAAAGCCATGTTAAAAGTAAACAGACTTTCTAAAGAACTGAAAGCAGGTACTCAAACAGATACTTGTACATGTTTATAGTGACATTGTTCACAATAGCCATAGGTGAAAACAACCAACATATTCGATAGGTAAACAAAATATAGCATATAAATATGATGAAATATTATTCAGCCAAAAATAGAAATGAAGTCCCAATATATGCTATAACACAATTGAGAAGGTATCTATTTGTTGCCCCTTTCTGTAGCTACTTTTATGGTCTCTTTAACAATTTCACTATAATAAATCTAGTTGAGTATTATTTAATATGCTTAGGATTCTTACCTTCGTGTATTATAGGATTAAGTGTCCTAATTCAGATGACAATCATGAAATTGTATTATCAAATCTTCTATGCAAGAAATTACCCGGAGCAATTACCTATATCCCTTATTTTATGATACAATATGCCTCAAATTATTCTAAGATATTATCAAGTTGGTAGGAAGGGTAACATGAAAACATGGCTTTCAAATAGAGTAGAAATTTAAAAACAAAAAACAAAAAACAAAACTAAGAACCACTGGTTATAGTTACACTAGCCAGTTAATATAACCAAGTAACAATGATCACTTTTTAGGCTACTTACTAATATACTTACTTTGCCTCAAGTTGGATTATTCTCTTCCTGTGATATACCAGTGCTGTGGGCTCTGCTGCCAAAACTTTAAGTTTTCCATGAAGGTGAAATGCTGTTCTTTGGCCTTTCTTTATTGTCTCAATAAAGGTATCATATTCTTTTTTGATTGAAGTAAGAACGGATTTGTATGCAGTGACATATTCTATTACCTGAAATACGATTTTTCTGCCTATGGTACTGAATTTTTTTCTTTCCTAGAAGACTATAGATCAAAAGACTTTCAAATAGCATTATAGATTATCCTTTAAATAAAACATGATGAGCAATTAGAAATCTAAATTTAATTTTAGAAATTTGAGCTTGCTAAGTGCAAGCCCAAATATGACTGGGTAATAAAGACAATATTTACGAATATGTGCTTTGTGAATTATTACAATACTGTGAGCGTAAATATGAGAGAAAAAGACAACATTTTTGCTCCACTTGGTATAAACACATATATAACATAATGTTAGTTTAACCAATACCGGGTCTCATTATCCCAATTCTGAATCTTTTAAATATAATTATATATCGTCCCTTACTAGCTCCAAATCTAGTCTCTGACTTTATTCAGACCTTAAAATCCTGAATTCCCTTCACTTCCCTGTTTTTCTAACCTATCAGCTCCTACTGGCCGATCAATACTCTCAATTGTCAAATTGTGTTTCTACTCCCAGGATACCAAGTAAAACTTAGAAAACCCCTCATCACTATACATTCATGGTTTCCAATGGTGTTTAAGTACAGAATATCTTTGGAAGGATGATGTAAAAAAATAGAAACAGTGGGTACCAGGAGATAAGGAAAGGGGAAGTAGGGTCTGATTTGAGAAGGATGTGACTTAACATTGGATAGTGTTCTTCATTGCTTCTTTTTCTTTCTTCTTTTTAAAATTAATCTTGTGTGTGTATTACTCATGCAAAAAATAATTATGAAACATTTTAAGTAAGTTAAAAAAACAAAAAAAAATTATAAATAATTTAGGGTTTCCAAATTCTCTTCATAAGGATTTTAAAGGGAGCAATGTGTGTGACAACATGGATGGACCTAGAGAGTATTATGCTAAGTGAAATAGGTCAGAGAAAGACAAATACCATAGAGTCGCCCTATCTGAGGCTTCTCTTTCACGCTTGAGCACTAGGATGGATGATGCTTTGTAGTCATTGGCTCTGCATTTGGGCTGAGGACTGTGATTTGCTATTTCTGCACCTTGGGTGATGGGCGAAGGTTGGGAGTTCCCAGGTTCAGGCAATGCAAAGGTGGATTGCCCATAAAGAATACTACAACAATCATAAGTGGGATCCAGGTGGGTCTACTTTTTATTATCATAATGCTTCAACAATTTCAGTGATGAAATACTCTTCTTCACAGGGCTGGACCACCTTCATCTCCCTGCATCTCTTGGTGAGAATATTACTTTACCCTTAAGTTTGCCAGGCACCATCAAACACTGACTAAAACAAAAACCTCTAGTAACATATAGTTGTTTAAAAAAGACTCTGTTTGGATATGTACACACATACATACATATATATTCTTTAGCATATTTAGCAAGGATATATCATTGAGTATGTGAATTTTAAATGGAATAGTATATTTGCAATCAAAAGATCCTATGTGAAAAATGTTAAATTAAGATAGAGAAATTAATATTAGTACCTATGATATGCCAGGAAGGTTCCTTTCATAATTTTATTCATTTGTTCAAAAACAATTTTGTGGGGCTTATTCTGTGCTACTGAAGATCTAATGAAAAACAAAAGGGATGTACAAAACCACAAAGTGTGGAATAACTGTTTCAATTTTACAAACAAAAACATCGCAACAGGGAGGAATTTCAACTTGAACTCAAAGCCGCACAACTGGTAACAAACAGATGAAACTCAAATGCAATTTTTCTATGACTTTTGTTTGATAAAACAAAAATAAAGTCAGATATTGCACAACTGAAAAAAAAAAGAAGGGCTCAGTCTGTAAAGGGAAAAGATGTAATCAATCCATAATTTTCTCTGAAAGCTACAATTACCTTTCTACCACAGTCTACATCGCTAGTCTCTGGTATCCCTCACTGGTTTTCTGTTAGCTAGACAATACCTAGAAAAAATTATCCAGGAAGACATCTGATCTATCAAGGAAATGGTATAAGGAGATTATTGATCAATGGCAAGTACCAAGAGAGGATATCTGAGTGGGAGATACTGGTTGTTATTTTTGACATGACTATACTATCTACTCAAATCAGTAGGACTACCACCTAGGAAACTTTAATAAAATAGAAGTTATTAATCTGTGGCCTTTCAAACTAAGCACCGCACTGTTCCTAGCCATCCTCCACCCCACCCACCTCTGAGATATGCTGCAATTCAAGACAACTCAGATAGATCAATGGATAGAAAAGAGAGTTATAGTGACACCATGATCTGCTAGAAGAAATAGATTTCAGAAGAACACTCATGGGAACCTTTGAGAATGCACAGGTAACACATTAAAATAAAGAAGACAGACAGTCAGGCCACAGGTAGAATACAGATTGGCTTGACCCACAAAATATTTTAAAATTTAAGAATTTCGCCCCCAAACCATATTTCCAGCTTCTCTTGAAAACTGAAAAACTGACCACTATTCCTATAATGGCAATAATCAGCTGGAGATTTAGATTGAATTGGTTCATTTTCCACAGTCTCTTATAGCCACTCCACCTAACTCTTTTATATGAAACTACCTGGCCTCTGCAGGCATTCAAGTTTGAGACTCCTGTATTAGGGCTTCCATTAAACCCATGAAAACCAGAGCTATACTTACTAGGTACAAGAGTCTGAGGGAGAAGAATGGTATCCATTTCACCTCAGCTCCTCTATGTAGATCTAGACTATTTATAAAAAATGCTACCAGAAACGCAAAAGGCTAGCCACTTTCCAAAGTGCAGTTGCCTCCATAATTCACCCACTTCGATAGAAGTTCACTCTTTGGACCTCTGGTCATCTTTGCTTCCTAAATCCTTGGCTCGCTCTATAAGCTACCCTCAACTCTGGGTATAAGTCTCAGATCTTCCTCACTTTGATTCAGACATGGTTCTCCAGGTCAAATACTCTATCATTAACTTTAAACAGAATTTGATATTTGTCTTCTGGTTTCAAGTACTCAGAGATGTAAGTTGATATTTTCATCTTCTGCCCAACTAGATGCTTCCAAGAGGGAAGAAGATAAGAGATGGCAGTCATTACAGTTTATTAACAATGAAATGTGCTGGAACAACATGAAAATGGAAAGGCAAATTATCTATTGAGAAGCTAGGAAAAAAGCTTCTGCTAAGTTCCAAAAGATTTCTCTTTCAGATTCCCTCTCAGCCCTGAAGAATAGGATTCTTCACAATGTACAACTGTACAATTTGTAATTGTACAATGTACGGACAGTCCAAATGGAAATATTGGGGGGTAAAGAGAAAAGGACTATAGATATAGATATTATCTTTATTTAATCCCATGTCTTTTCTCTAGGTATTAAACTTACCAACACTACCTCCAAAATGACTTCACTATCATTATGCTAATTTACAGCAAACAGCTCTTCCTGTAAGAAAACTCTGACAAGTGTTAGCATTTGGGCCTGCAAAGATAAGCACGTCACAGTTATAACATCCTTTTGCTGATCTCACAGAAGTAGTCATAGCATGATTCTTGATATTTATGAAACCTATTTAAAATATGATCTTTAAACATTCATTTAATATAGTCTTTAATGACTAAAACACCAAAAGCAATATCACTGATCATAACAATGTATAAAATGAAGTTAATCTGCCAATGTACCATTCTACGGAATGTTCTAGATGACTTAAAAAAGAAGACAAGATTATGTTTCTCTATTTTATGCTCTTATGAATATGCATCAATTTTCTTAATTCCACTGGCAGGTACATATCACTACTTTCTGCTCAGTTTTCCTTACAGAGAAGCACTATGTTTTTTATTTAGAGATCAATTAAGACTCATAGTGTGTAACATTTAATAATTAAACAAACGACTGAGTTCCTATTTTGCCTGTGGCTGTTTTACTCAGAGATCAATAGTTTACAGAAGTCTTTAGGTAAGTAGTTATTTCTTCTCGGTAAGAAGGAAAGGATGCCGATTTCGCTTATTTAATTGTCAAGGCATCTTGCAAGGGAGTAAAAGAAAGGCAAGATAAAAAAAAAAATTAGGATTGGTGTACAAACTGCAATTGTTCATTAGGAAAAATAGGTATTTCTAAAACCTTGAAAAGCAAAGTCAAATATTATATAAGGCCATAGCATTTTCTAATTTGATTTTCATATTTCCAGTGTTCGGTCTAGTCAAATCTCCTGTTTACCATGCCTATCTACACCTCTAATCTACAAAGGGCCTCAGTTTAATAGGCTAGACCAACTCTAAACCAAGACTTTAATGATACCACAAACCCAAAAGAACAAGGGACTACCAGGTTCCTGCTTGCAGCCCAATTCCTAACATATCAGATAATATTTCCAGATAACATACCAGATAATATACTTTCAGATGGAAGTTCAAAAGAGCACAGCTGCATGTTGCTCAAAAACTGATAGTCTGCACTTAAGCTAAAATAATTGAAACACTCAATAACTGTCTAGTAATAAATCCAGAATTGCATTTTCCCCATTCGCTCCTTTCCAACAAACTAAATGAACTTCTAAAATTAACAAATGTAGTCAAATGAGCAGTGGTGCTACTACTAAGACAGGAATATTAGTTGTCAAGATACACCCATGAAAATTACATTGTTTTAAGAGCATTATGATACCTTATCAAAAACATTTCGGTATATGATGTAATATTCATCAGCAGGTCCTTCCTCTTTACAGCCCACTCTTTCAATTTCTGTAATTATGTATCTTTGCATACTTTCCAAAAATTCCTTGTCACTTCTACTAATGATAGGAGGGAGAACTGCATGTTTATTTATTTCTTGAACAGACATATTTGTTCACCAGAGAAAAGTTAGATCTTGACTAGCTTTTGCAACAAAACCAAAACTTTGATAAGCCTGAAAGAAAAAAAGACCATCAATTAGTTTAAAGCTTAAAATCAAATATTGATCTAAAACAAATGTACATTTCAGAAAAAAAAAATGTACCATGAATCTCTTGAGATAAATATTTCAACTATGAATGAAAAGGTCAAATCTACTCCATATTCATGTGCTATCCCTCTGGCATAGAAATACCAAACACCAGTCAATAAAAAGCTCATTTCTTGCTAATCAGACTTATGTACTGTATGATTGATGGCTTCCCAATTCTCAACACTTTCTAACAGAAGGTTTATCATTTTGTTTCTTTGCTCATGTGGGAAAACTAGTTGGAGAACCTGATGACACAATGTCGACTACTCTCCACCTGCACGCCTCCCTGGCCACATCATGGTCATCCAGCACGCAACAGCTACACACACTGTATACATTTATTTTTAGAATACTTTATTATAATTCTTATCTTTACTATAAATATACTAATTAAAAAGTAAGAAGTCAGGACATTTGACATCCACCGATGATGTCAAAGATAACTGCAAATTAAAGCAGCAAATTAAACTGTCTCTTAGTAAAGAATCTTTACCCAACTAGAGTTGGATACAGAAGTTGGTTCCTGAGATCAATTCACATTAACATCAAACAGAACCCAAGGCTTCCTTAAAAATGTCTAGCAAAGCAAAACATTTTAATTCCTCCCCAACCTTCACCGTATAAATTATATAATCATGGTATAAATTCTGGAAAACATAAACAAAAAAATTTACAAAAGAACAAAAATCATCCAGAATCCCATCACCCAAAGATAATGGCTATGTAACATGGTGTATTTTATTATAATTTTTATAATGATATCATTCGGCAATAAATTAAAAAAAAAAGTCCCTGGCTCCTTGGAGTTTATAATCAGATAAGGGAGACAGACTATAAATAAACAATGTAATATCATACAGTAAAAAATAAAAGTCAAAGGAGGAAGAAATGGGTGTAATCATTTGGGAGCGAATGGTCACATCTGAACACCAGTGGCTTCCTATTACCCTTAGGATAAGGCCCAAGTTCCTTTACTTAGCCTATGAATGTCCTATAGGAACCACCAGGGACACTCTGCGACCAAATTTAGCATTTTCATGCCCCTGTCCTCCTCATAACCACACTCCACTCCCATGAATTTGCTTTTACCCAAGGGTCTGCATAATTCTCTCCTGTGCCTGCATTCCTTCTCTCATCCTCACTGCTTCCCTCCGTCTCAAGGTACACAAGTACTACCACTGTCATTTATTTGGCTTTTACTGGTTTTTCAGGTCTCAGCCATTAAACTTGGTCAAGTGCCACTGCTGTGTTATCTCATGGTACTGTGCACTTCCTCTGTCATGGCATTATCAGCTGAGCCACACCATGTTATAGACTTTCTGTTTATGTTCTGTCTCTCCCAGCAGGCCGTAAGACTGACAAAACTGGGAACTAAATTATTATTCCCCAAGTCTTAAACCTCCCAGATGTTACATTCAAGGAGAGAAACAATACACAGTAAAAATATAGTATGAGAGATGGTAGTAAGCTGTATGAGGAAAAGTAAAATAGAAATGAGTGCTAAAGAGTAAGGAAGGTGAGGTATGCTATTTTATATTAGGCATTAAGTCAGGAAAGAGGAAAGCCCTCGCTGATAACGTGACACTTCAGAAATCTGAAAAAAAAAAGGTCATGTAGATTCCTGGGAGAAGAGTGGTTGAGACAGAGAGAGCGGCAAGTCCAAAGGCCTAAAGGCAGGACAGTATGTCTTAAGAACAGGAAGAAGGCCAGTGGGGCTAGAAAAGAATGAGAAAGGGAGAGAAGAAAGAGGTGAGGTGAGAGATCATGTAGGATACAGGGCCTTGAAGTCAAGACCACTACCAGCCCATGGGGCACCTTTATGAAGGTTAGAAAAAGGTGCCCTTTTCTGGGCATACTTGGCAAGAGAAGCAGTGGACTGTGGTTTCCAGTCTCTCCAGTGCTAGAGCGAATGCCTCACTCATAGGAGTGTTGACTTAACTCTGCAATGGGAAGCCATTGTAGGGCTGTGGGCAGAAGAGTGACAGCTGACTCATATTTTAAAGAATCACTCTGCCACTCCTTGAAGACAAAAGTCAAACCTGAAGAACTGTTAGGAAGCCATTGCAATAATCTGGGCAAAAGATAACAGTGGCTTGAATCAGGGTAATAACAGTAGAGATGGTGAGAGGTGTTCTGCATATACCTTTAAAATAAAGCAAAGAATCTGTGCTGAGGGATTAGATGCGGGTACAAGAAAGCAATAAAAGATGACTACCAAGTTTTTGGTCTTATAGATTAGAAAGACAGGTATTGCAATTCATGGAGATGGGAAGAAAAATTTCATTAGATCAATAGTTTGGGGCTTGCCTATTAGAGATAATGAGTAGACAGCAGGATATGCAAGCTAGAGTTCACATGAGTGGCCTGAGAGATAAGTTTTTAGGTCATCTGCAGATAAAATGATATTTAAAAGTTATGAGAGAGAATGAAAATGACCTGGGAAACATAAACAAAGCAGAGGTCCAAAGACTGGACCTTGGGGGTACTCCAAAGTTTAGAAGTCTGCTGGTTCAAAAGGAAGCAGCGAAAGAGCCTGTAAAACAGTGTCCAGGGAGGCAGAAGTGAGAGGGGTATCCTAGAAGTCAGGTGAAGAAAAGTGCTTCAGAGAGAGGGATCAACTGTTTCAAATGCTGCTGACAGATCAAATATGACTAAATGACCACTGAACTTAGCAACATGGAGGTGATTAGTGACCACAAGAAATATTTCACTAGAATGGTGGGAACAAAGTCTGATAGGAGTGGGTTCAGTCAGTGGAAGGGGAAGAATTGGAGACAGTGAGTACAGATATCTCTCAAGGAGTTTTACTGTAAGGT
This sequence comes from Rousettus aegyptiacus, assembly GCF_014176215.1. Classification (NCBI taxonomy): domain Eukaryota; kingdom Metazoa; phylum Chordata; class Mammalia; order Chiroptera; family Pteropodidae; genus Rousettus; species Rousettus aegyptiacus. The sequence continues at coordinate 34,424,931 of NW_023416310.1, forward strand.
GATTAGTTAGCAGAACAAGGGACAAAGAATGTTCTGGGGGACAAATGGATTCCTCAAAAGTGCCAAAGCGTCAGAAAGCATAAGTCAGGAACTTTAACTAGTTCAATATTATTACAGTATAAAGCAAGTAATAGGTTTGCAGATTAGGATGTAGAGGAGGCAGAGGCTGAATATCATACTAAGGAATTTGGATTTTTATCCTGAAGGTAAAATAGAATGACATCATCATTCTTACTTTTCAGAATGTTTTGGAAGGCAAAAGTGAAGGTGGGTTAGAAGCCAGATACTGAACTTTTCCAGGAGAAAACTAAGAGGTCCTGAATTTGGTGATGGGGATGCTAAGGGAAAGCATTGAGATAAAAGAGATGACATTAGAAGAGTACATTAGAAAGCGGCTTGTACAGAGGAGAAAGGCCAAGGTAAGGACATAACTCGCTTCTAATTGGATCACCTTTTAAGAGAGCACCCCCCACACACTCCAAAATCTTCCTTTTAAGACCTTAACCACCACTTCCAAAGTCCAAATTTGGAAATTTGACAACTAAATAAACATGCTACAGGTTCCTTTCTCGTATGGCTTCATTTTAAAATTTGAAAACTCCTACGATTTCCAACATATTAAAATAAACCGTTTCACACTAAGGAGTGGCACACCAGGCCCAGAACTTTCCTTACAATAGAGACTTTGGCAGGGTGGGGGGCGGAAGGTAGGTTAAAGGAAGGGGAGGGGCTACTGAACGAGAAAAAGCATGAACCGAGCTTTTTGAAGATATCACTTATTTTTCAGTTTTCCTGGAGTTAGCCATAAGAATTCTCTTCTCTTTCAGGCCCAGGGAGCAGCTGGTGATAGATGGCTGATCGTCCGCCCTTAACCGCCTCCGTAAGTAGGTAAATGATACTTTCAATCCTCTACCCTTCCCCAGCCTCTTACCCTTTCCTCCTAGTCATTTCCAACTCGTTTCCACCTTTCCCAAAACCATTACTCCGCTTCGCCCGGCCTCCTTCCTCACCTTATCCCTTTCTCCAAGCCCCAACTTCAGGCCTTGGAGATAGTAACTAGGGAACCTGAGGGTGTGGAACTGCATCTTGGGATGAGTAGTCCTAGCGCAGAGAGAGCAGTGGAAAACTACAATTCCCAGAAGACACTTCCATTTTCCTCCTTTTCCCCAATGAAGCACCACCCCCTTGAAAAGACCCTCTTAGCTACGTGCTCTGGGTGGGAAAAGCCTTTTAAAGATATTTTTTAAGTTGTTTAAATCTTCTACATCGAGAGCATTCTGGAAGTTAAAGTGATAAATAAGCCCAGGCTAAGGAGAGAAGAAATGAGGTTCACGAGCTAGTTTGGTAAGTGCTTAGACAGCCGCTGTGGCCGCAGTCAGGCATTTGGTGTGGTCGCCTAAGAGGTGGGGCCTCCAGCGGGGTACCGGGAAGCCTTTGGGCCTGCGCGGCGCTCTTTCTTTCCGATCCGCCATCGACGGTGAGTGTGTGCTTCTGGGTAGTTCCCCTGGCCAGAGACTTACCTGTCGCCCTTTTTGTGTCCCCAGGTGTAACCCGCCCTTTCTTTCCCTCCACCTCAGGTGGAACCGCCGCCAAGATGCAGATTTTCGTGAAAACCCTTACGGGGAAGACCATTACTCTTGAGGTATGAGCCAGGTGGTTTGAGGACGCCGGGGCCCGAATGTGGGCCTGAGGTGGATTTCCGGACCGATACTTTAACCTAAGAACATGTTTCCCAGCCTGGGCTCCGAAACATTCCCTGAATTGGGGGTTGTTTGCTGAGCAGGGCCCTAGGGCTGGTTTTCCATGCCTGAAGTCTGGGCGTTTCAATTCCAGTGGTGCCGGCTCGACGACCAAACCAGAGGTCCTGCGCCTCGGCTAGGCGCTCCGGGCCGGGTGGGCGCGAGCACGTGTGCTCCAGCCGCCACTGCCGCCTCCCCCGGGCCGGGCCGGGCCGAGGAAGTGTGCTTGCCTGTGGCACTCTTGGGCGGTGGCACCGGCTGTGTGATCACTTCTGTTGAGGCTTCAGCCGCCTCACCCGACTAGGTTTTGTGGTGACCTTCGTGTTGAGCGTCTAGTTTGTTACTGTGTTACCTATATATTTGCATTTTAAAACTCAGGTTGAACCCTCGGATACAATAGAAAATGTAAAGGCCAAGATCCAGGATAAGGAAGGCAAGTAATGTGTTCTAGTTCGGAAATATTCACCTCCAAGGGCTCCAGCCTACCTCTAGGCGCTAGACTTGCTTTTGGTGGGATGGGAAAAGGTCAGATAAAGTGAAATTGCTTTCGGAATAACACGGTAGACAAACGTTTATGAGCATGTAGCCAAGCTGCAGTTTATTTCACCTGTGTGAATTTTGAGCTATTACCTACGCGCCTTTGTTCATGTGTGTTAAATATTGTTTAAACTACATGATAAAATTAGTAAATATTTAAAAACCATACCTATCCTACAGTTAAGAACAAGAACTCTTGACAGCTGTTACTACCATTCTATTCAGGATTATCAGTAAAACTTGAACAAATATGCTTGTTCTGCTGTGACTTAATTGTTGGGTTTGTTTTGTTTTTGTATTAGGAATTCCTCCTGATCAGCAAAGACTGATCTTTGCTGGCAAGCAACTGGAAGATGGACGTACTTTGTCTGACTACAACATTCAGAAGGTCTGTTTGGAGAAAAGAACAGCCCTTTAAATATAAATGTTAAAAATTTTGACCAATACACAAAAGTGGGGAAAGTGTTATTAGAATAATAGTAGATTCCCAGGTGACTCGTCACTAATATTTGTGAAGCTCTGTTGTAGTTTCTCAAATTGAATTTTGCAAATTCCATCCCATGGTATAATGTGTTTAATCTCCTTGTAAAAGTAATTAAGAATCAGAGGCCTCTTTTTTTTCCTCCAAGACTCCCCTCATCTGTGGTGTTGCATACTTCCCACTGCATCCAATTAGAAGCAGCATGATGCTAATTGTGAAGCCGTGAGCATTCATGTAATAGTTTTTAAAGCCTGTTTCATGCTGTTTCCTTAATAGGAGTCCACTCTTCATCTTGTGTTGAGACTTCGTGGTGGTGCTAAGAAAAGGAAGAAGAAGTCTTATACCACTCCCAAGAAAAATAAGCATAAGAGAAAGAAGGTTAAGCTGGCTGTTCTGAAATACTATAAGGTAGGCTAATTAAGTTTTTACCTATAGATTAATAAATTTTGTTTGCCTCTCTGGCTTCAAACTCTTTAAGTTTTTTTCATCTTTATTATTTGATTAGGCCTTATATAATGTGGTTCACCTTTAACTTATTTTAAACTGGGGTTTTGATTTTGAAGTCACATCTAGGTTTAGGACTTGGCTCTGTCTACCCTAGCAAGGCTGGACTTTAATGAGCTTTGAATTTTTTTGTTGTAATTACTGGTAAGGATTTGGGGTGCTTTGGTTTATAAATACTAAGAACTAGTTTTACTGTGTGATTAAAAAATTAAAACAGTCACTTAGACTTCAGAGTATGTTGTAAAATTAACAGGTTTATACTTTTTAGGTGGATGAGAATGGCAAAATCAGTCGCCTTCGTCGGGAGTGCCCTTCAGATGAATGTGGTGCTGGAGTTTTTATGGCCAGCCACTTTGACAGACATTATTGTGGCAAATGTTGTCTGACCTACTGCTTCAATAAACCGGAAGACAAGTAATTTTATATGAGTTAATAAAATACATGAACTACATTTAATCGTTGAGTTTTATTCCAGTGGGGTTTTTTAGGCATCAAATTGGTCACACCATTTTCTTTGGTAAACTTTACTTTGACAGAAGAGTTCTGTTGTATTTAATAATCAGCTGTTTAGGTATAAACCAGTTTGTGTTTCTGTTTTTTAACTTCACTATTGACACTTGGACCAGATAATTCTTTGCTATGGGGGCTGTCCTTTGCATCCTTGGATGATAACAGCATCCCTGGTCTCTACCCACATGATGCTAGTAGCACTTCACCACCATTACCAAAATCAAAAGTGTGTATGCAGACATTGCCAAATGACCCCTGGAAGGGGAGCTGCCCACCTCACCCCTCCACTGAGAAAGTGATGTGTGTGAATTGGTGTGATCTTGGCTAAAAAGAGGCAATGACATTTGGTTCATACACAAGAAATTTAAAGGCTGAGCTTTAAGTTGCCCTACATGATCTGGCTGGGGTGTTAGCTGTCTGCAGTACAGAGGAATACACTAATGCTCAGTGTTGAGCGTGAACTCAGGAATATTTGCTCATTAGTACTGTTGACACTGAAAACTGTTTCAAGCAGTATTTGGTTGGTTCCATATTTTGCCCATGTAGCTCAATTCAGGGAGGACTGCTTGCCTTAATACCACCCTTAAAACACACTTTTAAGTTTATTAACTGATCACTTTCAATGATACGCCAATACTTCCCTTTTACCATATTACTAACACCAGGATTTCTGGTTGGACGCATCCTTAAATAAGTTTATTTCAACAGCTAATGCATATTAACGCTTGGATGAACTACTTGGGTATTTTTTGACCAGTAGTGATGAACCTTTAATAAAGCAAAACTTTTATTAGTTGCTCTATAATAAAGCAAGACATTTAATCTTTTACATTCTTAATATTAAAATCCTGGATCCCAAGAGGTCTTGGTTAGAACTTCCTTTTCTTCATAACAAACAATTTCATCTCCCACTTTAAATTCTATCTTTTCTTCATCCAAACTGAGACCACAATCCATTCCAGTTTTGATAATTGAAATGTCATCTTTATGATGTTTCATTGAGGTTAGTGTGCCTTAAAAAAAATAAGATTCATATATACAAACAAATAAGCATCTCCTAACAGCTATGTAGCCTGGTGTTGAAAATTATTACTGTTAAATGACAGGATTAAATACCAGGGAAACCAAAGGAAAATGAAGTTTGTTACAAAGATTTGTAATGAAAAATACTAGATCGCCCATTTTAAAGATGGACCAAGATTGCAGAGGATGGGATTGTACTCAAACATGATAAAAGACTGCAGGCAAAATGTCAAGTTAAAGGATGGAAGTAAGCAGGTATACTGACGTAGATCAAGTGTAGGAAACATGGCTGGAAAGGTAGTTTGGGGCCAATTTTTAGCAGTTTAAAAAATTGGATTAGGGAACTAATGATCCCGGTATAGTCATCAGAACTAGTAAAAAAGGAACCCAACAAGTGGAATCTAGTTATGAGCAAGAAGGAATGACCTGAACTAGGATTATAAGTGAAAGATGAATGGATTTCAAATGGTTACTCAGGATTGTCAGATTTTGGTGAATGGATATGAAATAGAAACAAATTTTGATGTTGCTTACCCTTCCAAATAACTTGTCTGTTACGGATTAATTTAAATTTTTTTTGTTTTTCTAACTGTCCCTTTTGGACTCGGCATCCAGCCACAGGAACTTTTTTCTTCCCTTCTGTTATGGAGAAAGTAGCAAGTACAGAAGCCTCACCTTTAAGAAGAAGATAATATTAAGTACAGAATACAAAACACTGAGAAATATATAATTTCTGACATTATGCAAGGCAGAATTACACGTGTGAAAAAATACAAACTGTGCATAGAAAGATGTCCTGGTTTTCTTTAACCATCAACTTTATTCTCCTGACCAATATTAGAACTGCAGAAAAATGCTTGGATATTCTTGGAAAAGAAAATCACAAAAACATGCTTATCCAAAGAATGAATGAATTTATTTTGGCTGAATAAAATGCACCAGGAGATGATAATAGTTGACAAGATTAATATAATTGCTGTCTGCTCCATGAAAACCTCATTTTCAACTGTACCTCTATATTTTCTAGAACAGATCATCTGTTATCTGATTTATTTTTAATTTCATCACTGGTAATTTATATCCACTAAAGAGTACTTAATCTGTGACCCAGCTTAATTTTTTCACTGACTAAAAATTAAAACAAAATCCAATAATGACATGGTACCACATACTATAATGTACCAACTTTCCAGGGTTAGTGTTATTTGGTGCTTGCTTACTCCTAGAAATCTTCATATGACATAGTTTTACAAATTGCTATTAGCATAAAAACATACAAACTTCTGTATGATCATGTTAAGCAAGTCAGAAAAGCCTAAAATACAAATACTGAATCTCATCCTGAGGAAACATCAGACAAATCCAAATTAAAGTAATTCTACAAAGTCACTGGACTATACATTTCAAACTGTCAAGGGCAAAATAGACAAGAATTAAACATAATCCATGGTCCTGGACTGAGGGAAAAATATATACCTATCAAGTCCATTATTGGGACAATGAACAAAATTTGAATCTGGACTGTGGCTTAATAGTACTAATGTTAAAATTCCCAAGTTTAATATTTGTCTGATGGTTTTATAAAAGAACATCCTTGTGCTTAGGAAATGTATTTACTAGCAAACAAATACAGTATCAAATTTACTAACAAATGATACAGAAAAAAAGGGGGGGAAGCAAATGTGGCAAAATGTAAACAATTGGTTAAGTGGGTAAAGGGTATATGGGAGGGAGTTTCTTATACTTCTAATTTTTCTGGAAATTTAAAACATCAAAATTGAAAGTTAAAAAAGTATGTATATGGGGAGGAAAAAGAACAAAATAATTCAGTCATCTTAAGTAAATTTAACCTGTAATCTGGATATGCTAGGAAGAATGTTTTTAAATATTTAATATTTAAACGTAAATTTTCTTCTCATGGTGGATTTCTCTGCAGCCCCAAGATAGAATCAATGGCTTCTTCCATGACATGTTAACCCTTACATCTCCCACCCCAGTCTAATTTATATTACAATTAGTTGTTCCTGTCTAAACTTCAGGGCTAGTTCTTACTGCCTTACTTGCTTTGTATCCTTAGTGCCTAAGTATAACATGTTGCAGAGGGCAGGTGTTAATAAGACATATGAATTTATACTGAATTCTTATGTAGTCATTTTTTTTTTTTTTTTAGAATGGAATATATGTACTGGAACAGTGAATTTATTTCAACAGTGAAATATATTTCCTCTAAACTTTGCTTTCAAGTATTATTTATAGCACATAAGATATAAATATTAAAAAGTAACATGCAGTGAGCACTCACCTATTATATGCTCTTCCACAGTGCAGGGCAATCTGCTGCTCAATTCCTCCTGCAAATCTTCAATAAGACGGTAAATGATTTTGTGAAGTTTAATTTTTACTCCTTTTTTTACAGCTGACTGCTCAATAACATTGCCTGCATTCACATTGAAGCCATATATAACACCTGGTAAGCAGAAATACGATCAATAAAGGAACACAAATACTGCATTAAACAGTCTGTCTTTCAAGCAGAAACTCAAATCTATATTATTTCTTTCTACGTAAATTAAAAGCAAGTAGGGGAAATGAGAAATTCTATAATTTTTTCTCATGGAAACTAGTAAATTCTGAAATTACAAAAGGATTTTATAAATTCTATTGTGGCTTGTTAATAAGAAAAATTTCTTTATGATTTTTAAATCCATTAATTTAAGAAACATATTAAGAGCCCATAGTGTGTAAGACTGTATGCTAAACAAAGCTTTGCTTTTTCATACCAGAAAGAAAAAAATGATTAGGGCTGAAATATTATTATATTATTTTACGAACATTTAATTCTAATATTAAATTATAATCTTATTGTCTACAACTTCTGTTGTTTACCTCTAGGTATTCAGGGGCCAAAAGATAATAATAGTTACTTAATTGGTAAAGTTCAAGAGCTATATCAGAAATGAAAGAAGTTCCATAGAGCTGACCATTTTACCAAAGAATAAATACTGAATTTAAAGGCAAATATCTTAGGAGGAAAAAAGCAAAACATTCTTGTATTAAACAAATGGAAAAAATTAATGCAAACAGCTTAATCAAAAGAAAAACAATGACCTTGAAAATCATCATTAAGAAATCATTCAATACACTATCTATATTACACAGTACAGTCCTAGGCTAGTCAGTGCCCATAAAATACTTTGAATTAACCAGCATTACTGAAAATACCTTTTCAATAGTAGAGATAACACTTAGTTCTAGTCAGGTCATAAAGTACCTCCTTCCTAAATGATTATTATCACCCAAAAGTGTTGGTGCTTTGCTAGGTATCAGACTTAGTTAAAGAGACAGTCATGGGTCCCCTTTTTGTGTATCATGAGTTTGACTAATAAACCATCCCCTGCCTTGTAGGAATTTAAAGCTAAAAGGAGCTTTTGATTTAAGCAATATTTGATTTGTAATATTATCAACAAACAAAAATAGGTAGCCAAAAGAAAAAAAATAAAGGAATGTACGGAATAGGCTGATGATCATAGTGTTAGGAGCATTCAAAAGTCTAAATGAAAGATACAGACAACCAACCTTGGGCTGAGTGAGAGGAGTGGAGAGAGAGGGCAGTAATGGTACCTTTAAAAAAAAAAATGAAGAAACACTACTGGGGCTTGAAATAGTTCCCCAAGGAAACAGTACAACAAGTGGAGCAATGGCTAAAATAATGTACATCGCCTCCACCCTCATTTGGTAGCTGGGACTTGCCTGCAATAGGAAAGGTGATGCTGATGGGGTCATGCCACATATATGCCAAACAACAAAAGACAGAAGAAAATTATTCACAGTATGTAATAGGGAACACAGTTAAACAAATAGGAAATGGAATCCTTACCATGAAAAGTTTCAGCAAGGTTAACATCATTTTCACTAATATCACCCACACCAAAATGTACTAATTCTAGTTCGCACTCATGTGAAGCATCATAGGTATCCATAATGTTCAAAATGGCCTCGACAGAACCATCAACATCACCTAAATGCAGCAAAAGTTTAAAATTATTGGTGTTAAGAGTGAGACATTAAGAGATACAAAATGACAATCTATCTAAAACCCTAAGAAAAATGGCATTTACCACTAAATCACCTTTTATTTAGGTTTAGCATTATAAATGTCTACTTAAGTTAATAAATTATGAACCAAATGAACATTTACAACAGAATCGACAAGAAAAATGTTTACTAAGAAAATCTCCCCCAGTAGGGGGTGGGCAAAAAGGTGAAGGGTGTCAAAAGGTACAAACTTCGAGTTACAAAATAAGTGTCATGAAGAGGTAATGTATAGCATGGTGACTATAGTTAATAATACTGTATTGCATACTTGAAAGTTGCTAGGAAAATAGTTCCTAAAAGTTCATATCACAAGAAGAAAATTTTCTAACTATGTATGGTGATGGATGTTAATCAGATTTACTGTGGTGACCATTTTGCAATATATACGAATATGGAATCATTATGTTGTACACCTGAAGCTAATATGTCAATTATACCTCAATAAAAAAGGTCTGCCCCAAAATACTGAAATAATTTTGGCTTAAATTTAATGGCCCAAATTAATTATGAGAACGAAGAAATATATATATTCCAAAAATCAGTTATAAAGTAAAATATTTAAAAAGTCACCTTTAATAATTATAGGAAGTACATTTGAATCTCTTTCTGCTTTCTCTTTTAGCTTTAAGGGTTTTTGTTCCTTGTTTTTTTGGTACTTTATAAACGATCTCTCCTTCCAGTGCAAAGTTCCATACTTCTCACGGGCTTTCCGATGTGCGTCTTGGTGTTCCTTTCGCTTTTCTTCTATTACTTTCAGATTCTCTTTATTTTTCTCCTGTTCTTGCTCAAACTTCCTCCAGTCAATAACTTCACGTGCCCTTCGCTTTACAGGTAAAAAAAAAAAAAAAAAAAAAAAAAAAAAGGAATTATTTAACTAAACAGAAACCAGTAATTGCTGAGTTAAAAGCTTTGTGTTTTTCCCACATTATGAAATTAGCTTAACTCATATATGAAATCATTAATTTTGTAAATTTCAAGAAACTTATAAAACTTTGATTTGGGGGCTTTCTGTATAATTAAAATTATTCAATTTAAAAATTCTATCTCAAATTTTAAAAAATTCTATAGCCAAATTCTCAAATGGCACCACCGGCCCTCTTATAGCCCCTTATAGTCTAGCATTATTTGTTAACATAATATACTTATTGGGTATCATATTATAGATTGATATTTAAAATCACTATATTATATCTAATAATAGGAATTAAGCTTGATATACCTCAGATTCTACTTCAAGAATTTCGTCTCCTGCAGAAGGGAGGTCTCTCCAGCCTATAATTCCCACAGGCATGCTGGGACTGGCCTCATTAATTGTTTTTCCATTTTCATCAAACATTGAGCGTACTTTTGCCCAACTCTTTCCAGCAACCAGAATTGAGCCTTTTCTTAAAGTTCCTCTTTGAATTATTGCTGTAGTAACAGGACTAAAATGAAAATAAAAGTATAGTCTTAATACTATAATCAAGAAATAATAGCACTTTCTTAAGTAGAGCAAAGATATCTTTATGAGATTTTAAAATATATCTTATGTACACACAGTGTTAACTCCACTACTTCTCTACTTCTCAAGCAGTTTTTCATACCATGAAAACATTTCACAATTGTTAAAAGGTGGAAGCAACCCAAATGCCCATCAACAAAAGAATGGATAAAGAAAATGCAGTATATACACAACCTTAAAAAAAAAAAAAAAGAAATTCTGTCACATGCTACAACATAAATGAACCTCAAGGTCGTTATGCTAAGTGAAATAAGCCAAACAAAAAGGACAAATCCTGTATGCTTCCACTCATATAAGTATCTAAAGCAGTCAAAATCATAGAAACAGAAAATGGAAAGGCAGCTGTCAAGGGCTGAAGGGAAAAGAGGAGAAATTAGTGTTTCATGGGAATAGAGTTTGTTTTACAAGATGAAAAAATTCTAGCGATCTGTTGCACAACAATGTGAATATACTTCATACTACTGAACTGTACACTTAAAAGTGATTAAGATGGTAAATTTAATGTAATGCATCTTTACCACAAGAAGACGTTTTTTTAACAAACAAAAAACATTTCTTGTAAGGTTATGGTACTAAAGGGTGCAGATAGTTGAGTGTTCTGACAGAATCCTAATCCTTTTTATATAACTAATTAGTTAAGCAGTGAGACCTCTTCTGACAAGGAAAGAATTAAAGAAGAGAATATCATTCAAAAGACTTTCCTATATATTATATTAATGGGTAAGGATACAAAAAATTTGGAAATCCTAAAATGCAATAATTGCTATTTCATTGCAATTTATGTCAGTCTATGAGGCTTTACCAATTTAGTTAAGTCAGTAGGGGAAAAAAATTAACAAATTGAACTACTTAAGTCATCTAACTACAACTACTAGATGTATGCAGATAGTGGCTATGGTCTACTGCTAACTGCATTGTTGTGTTCTGTGTGCTAGTGTAATAATAGTTTTCAAAACAAATGCTTTCAAAATATTGTTCATGGACTAACATACCATTCAATCAAAATACAGTTATTTAATCAAGTCACAAAATAATGAAATGAAATTATTAAAAAGCAAGCATTTTAACAGTCCTACCCTCTTCCTTTGTCTGTGAAAGATTCTATTACTGTTCCTTCCACTGGACCAGTGGGGTCTGCTTTCAATTCTAACATTTCTGCAAGAGTAACTGTTGCCTCTGCCAAAGCCATCAGATTATCACCCTTTAATAACAACAACAATAACAAAATTGTTAATATACATTAATAAATATTATCTGTAAATGTTAAGTATCAGAGTGAGAAAGCCAAATAATCTTTGACAGTTATACTTTTTAAGCATTAAAAGCATTAATTACCCAATTAGAAAGAAGAGGGGAGAAGAGAGGGAGGGAGGAGTAAAAAAACTTGATCCAGGGAAAGATCTTGCAAGAAACAGTGGCTATTTTTTCTTAAAAGGATGGCCTCTAATGGTGCTTGCTAATATCCTTCCATAAACGTGCTTCATTCATTTACTCCCTCCTCCGTCTCTACAACTGTGTTTTCCTTCTTTACAATTCTACTTTACACTGAAGTTCTATCCAAGTAAATAAGCTTTTACATCTGCTTTTTCATCTGATCCATTGTTAACTACCCAGTTGTGCAACCCTGAAAAATCACTTCACCTCCCTAGTTCTCCTTTCCTTACCTGTAAAATTAAATATGAGATTAAATGATTCTTTCACTTTTAATTATCTGTTTACTATGCTTTCTAGGGCTCCAAGATCATGCAGCTTGATCAACTGGTGATGGAACTGGAACAGATGGGCAAGTGATTTTTCCATTCTCTATGTCAGCAAGAGATTGCTAACATTTTTTTACAGACTATAAAACAACACAGACAACTTTAAACAAAACTGAATGAATACTTTGCTACCCATCTATTTAATCCTAGTATTTATTCCAATTTATAAAATACTGTCCTGAAAAGCAAAGGTGGGGTTGTTTCTTTACATGATGTAGTCGTCTATGTCTACCTTGGAAAAGAAGTCCTCATCTTACTTCTCTGCCACTCTCCCCCAAATCCTTCCATTCTCCAGGAATCATCTTTGCCATGCCTCCAAATTTGCCTAACTAGCTTTACATCTATCTACTCATTTGATGGTATCTGGGCAGAAAAGGTAGGTGGCCATGTCTTCAAATGTTTTAATCTTGCCATCTGGCTTTCAGAGTGCAAAAGCAATCAAAGTATAGCAGAAATATAACAAAGGAGGCATTTTATGTGTTTCAGAGAAAAAGAGGAATGGTTTTACTATTAATAGAGGCATAATTTCTAAGTATGTTGGAGATAACGAATTTAGGAAAAGTAAAGATAAAATTAGACTGAACTGGAGGAAGATGGCCAAATATAGTATCGTCTCTTCCGTGAACGATCAAGGTGAAAAAAGTCTGTATTACAAATAAACTGCAGAATATGAGAAGGGACAAAAAAGTAAATTGTTGCTTAGCAGTGACCTGTATAGAATAAGAGGATTGGGAAATGCTATCACAGAGCAGGTACTGAGCTTTCTTAGTGTTTTTCAACCAGAAAAGAATAATTGGTAATGGAAACACAAATTTAAATAACATTAAAGACTTACAGAAATTTAATTAATTAAAACATTGAGTCAATCATTACAAACTGAATCCAAATGTTTCACGTTTGTATTAGTGAAATCGTTTTTGTTTAAATCTCTCTTAAATGTCCTAGGACCTATTCTATAGTTTTTCACTAAAAAACAAGCACTTTTTATTACCAGCTGGATTTCATTTCTGCTTAAAACAGTCTTTAGCCTAATATTACCCTATCCTAATATCATTCACCATTTATTCTCCTCATTCTAAGTATCTTATAATAAGAAAGTTATTTATTTTAGACCTGATTACCCACTGATCAGCTATGTAGCCCTGGATTGGTGATTGACCTTTCTGAGCCTAATTTCTAACCTACCGAACCAGAATAATGACACCAGCTTTGCCTAGTACCCAGAAAATTATTTAAACAACAAAAGACATTATGTACATCAAAATGTTCTTTGGGTATAATGCACTATGTGCATTCCCATTTGTACACATCGTCTATAAGATGCTTGCATTTACCGTAAGTGCAGAGACATGCACTGCTTGAACGTCACCTCCATAATCCTCACACACCACATCATAAGCTAGCAGTTCTTTTTTCACTTTTTCAGGATCAGCCTCAGCTTTATCACATTTGTTTATGGCAAGGACAATCGGCACTGAAAGAGTTAAGAAGAGTGTAAATGATGACACCTTCAATTTCAGGTGTTCACAATGAAGACACCAACCTTTTCTGGCTTTTTCTTTACTCAGTAAATAGACTTAAAAAAACACCTATAAAGACCCACGTTAGACCCACCTTACTCTGCTTTCTATGTATAAGGATTCCAGGTGTGAGCTATTAAAACTGTAATTATAAGCAGCTTCTGAATTAAGACCACAAACCTAAGATTATTTTAAAAAACAAAACAAAACAGTATTTTGGGTGAAGAAAGGCCTATAATTTGAAGGAAAGATCAGCAACTACACTGGAGATAATCTCCAGAAAAAAGTCAAGAGACGATTCTATTCAATTCTAATACCAGTAGATGATTTGCCTCTTCTTCCCAGGAGGTATTAACACATTGTTAAAATCTAACGTCTCACTCTGGGCTGAAATTAAGTATTATTATTGTAAACTGTTAGGACTGACAGCAAATTCTTTATTCATACATTTAGCTAAGTGACTGACACATAGTATATTCTCAATAAATGTTTACTTAATGAATGAACCAAATAACCTTAAAATCTACTTGTCATTAATAAAGATATCTTCTCATTACAAAAATCAGGCAATATTCTAGGAGATAATTCTCTGGTTGGGTTTCACCAAATCTGCAAATTTTTCAGGTTTCAAAGGAACAGACCAAAAAAGCTATGCAATCCACAACCTACTATTATCAAAAAGCACATTTCTATTGATGAGCTGAAACTTAACAGAAATCAAGAAAACAAGTATGGAAAGCACAATGTGAAGGATTTAACCTATCTCAACCAACTACTTTGTTCTTTGTTATGGGATCTCTGGCAAGTTTATCACTCTCTTTGTTATATGCCTTAGAATAATTAAGAATATAGTCCATTCCACAAAAGCAATGTTGAGGAATTAGAAAGAGAATGACATTGGAAGCTTGAAGATCAGATTCATGCTGCCAATTAACTAATGAGGGGAGTTCCTACCACTCTCTGGGTCTTAGTTTTCACGTTGTGAGATGATAGAATTTGACTAGATTGGTGATTCTCAACCTTCTTTATGTTTCTTTTCGAGCAAACCTAGGGGAATATGATGTACTCCATCAGATACATTTTCTTAAGACAACAGTATTTTCTCAGCGGGAATAGAGTCATATCAGAATAAGGATGAAAGTGCAGAGTATGTGTGTATATTACAATTTTGTAATGAAAAAAAAAATAAGCGAGACAGTAGCTAAGTAATTTTCCAAAAGTTTCAATTTTATACTTTTGACCAAATAAGAATTTATTTAATGTAGATGAGGGGAAAGTTTCCCTTTAGAGAAGTCTAGATGACAAATGAACAAGGAATAACATTTAGAATATCATCACTCTGCAACTTCTAATGAATTTAGTTGACGGGTACAAGGGGGTTCATTATTCTATTTTTACTTTTACATCTGTTTAGAATTTCCATGATAAAAACTTTTTTAAAAAGTTATTTGAGACTGTCATATTCTCATACTATGCCAGGTAAGTAAACAGTAGAGGAAGGGCTGTATTAGTGGTCACAAGTCCCGAAATGAATCCTGCAACACTCTTCTTAGTAGTTGTATCTGTGGGAAAACAATTCAACTGTCTTTGAGCCTTATCTGTAAAACAAGTATAATAATCCTTGGATTGCCATGAAGATTAAATGAGCTACAACACACATGGCCCCAAAACAGTGATTATTGTAAGTCAACCACAGACACACAGTACCTTGAGCATCTTTGGCATGCTGAATAGATTCTACAGTTTGTTTCATCACACCATCATCTGCAGCTACTACCAATATGACAATGTCAGTGACCTGAGCACCTCTGGCTCTCATTGCTGAGAAAGCAGCATGTCCTGGAGTATCAAGGAACGTTATCTTTTCCCCTGAAGGCAGAGAGACTGTGGAAACAGAAATCCAAGAACAGCAAGGACTCAAATATGTACCTCTTTAACATGAAGGAATTTGTGTGACATTATCAAACACAAAAATGATTTAAAATAATTTTATTCCTTCCATTTACCTTAATCAGAATACAGATTATTTCACAACAATAAGTGATACCAGTGAGACCTGCAGGGTTTTCTTTTCATGTAAAAGTTCAAACTAAAACTCTTCATATTTCTAGAATATAACTTTCACAAATGTACCAACTGATATCTATTCTGGAGAAAAAATACAATAATAGTTATATAGGCAGCCACTCGTACATGAGCACAACTGCCTTGAGCAACAAAGACAATTCAGTATACAGTTAGTAGCTCAGGATTTGAGTCCAACAGCTTTGTCACTAGCTGTGTACCTTGAGCAAGTAACTTAACCTAAACAAGCCTCATCCTCCTTATCTGTAAGTAGGAATATTAATACCTACCTAATGATTCTGTTTTGAAGATATGGAAGATAAAGCATATAAGTTGTTCAGGACAGTCCTGGGCACATGCTAGGTGCTCAGTACATGATAGCTGTTATTTAATTATAATTAGCAACATTGTCACAACCTAGCACTGAGGAATTTAAGTTCATTAAATCAAACTAAAAATGGGCTAGAATAAAACGGTAATATAATTTGCTTCTTATAGAATATATACAGAATAATCTTTATTAACCATCTGCTCTATGTTTCATCAAACCAATGGCTTTAACCTTTAGCCTTCCCTTTTACTTTGTTTCCCTCCCCCCCCCCTTTTACTTTGAATTTGTATATTTCATTCTATGACATCTGGTTTAAGAAAATATTTGGAGTTCCCGAGCACACTGTGAGGTAATTTGTGTACATACCAAGGAAGGCACCAATGTGTTGAGTGATGCCTCCAGCTTCCGATGCTGCCACTTGAGTTTTTCGCAGTTTGTCAAGTAATGTCGTTTTCCCATGATCAACATGGCCCATTATAGTAACCACTGGGGACCTTGGGGTTAATAAAGCTAGATCTGCATGGGGCCTACAATTAATGGCAAAGGAATTTCATTTCTTCAACATCAAAAACACTTTATAGCTGGTGAACTGGTTTGCATTATCTCTGTGAACTACTTTAATAATAAAACCCAACATTCAGCTTTGATTAGGCATAACTATTTTCCTCTTCTATACATACAATGACTTATGACAAAATACATCACTGCCCACCTAAAGTTGGCATCTTCAAAACCATGAGCAGAACTGAATAAATTTTTAAAATTCATTATCAATATACATATTTGGAAAACTAAAAAAAATAATCCTTAGAGCTTGACAATAACCTGAATATACTTTCTGATGCTTTAAACACTTCGAAGCAAAGTTTGACCTATATTCACACGTCATTTTAATTGCAAAAGAAAATTTAAAGTAACTCTTTCCATTAAAAAGTGGTTACGTTTTACCTTCTCACAGCATCTTTATTTTCTCTGACTTTGTCCTGTTTTAATTTGCTCCATTTTAACTTCATCCCTGCCTTCTTTATCACTTCTTTGATCCAGACTTCATCTAAATGTGAGTCTGCTTCTAGGGAATCTATGTCCATAGTAGTATTCATTAAAGCTTCATATATACAATCTGGGTGGGATAAGATAAAACCTTTTAGGATCATGAAATTAAATATTCAAGAAAGTAACCTCTTTTAATAAATGTCTATATAAACAATATACTCAATGAGAGGAATAACTATATAAGCTATCTTTTAACTCTAATGTTAACAAATCATAAAGAACCTAAAAAGAAAATGATCTTTAAAATATGATACATATAAACTTGAATTCTGCAGTCATAAATATTTAGAATATTTATGTACTTTTATGAACCATATGAGTCACCTAAAACATTAAATTGCATGTTGTATACATTTAGTATTGAATAGTTTATCGGTCAACTTGGAAAACACATGTCATGCATATATGAATGTGTATGTATATATACAGTTGATTCTTGTATCCACCATAGTTATGTTCTATAAAACCATCATAAATGCTGAATTAGCAAATACTGAACTATTGCTCTGAGGGGAAATACAGGATTGGGTTCCTTTAGCCTCTGGTCACATTTTCATCAGCTGATCAATACATACCTCATTTTACGTGTTTCTGTTTAAAGACACCTTATTTACTATACTATACTGTTGATTCATTAACATTGAACTCATGGTCAACAGCACTATAACTTATGCCTGAACAAAGCTTACTGTACATGTATTTTCTCTGTAAGGCATGTTACAGCCTTCCTGCAGTTAGTAATACTAAACAGCGCTTCGGCACTATGCTTAGGGGCTATTTTGAACAGCAAAACCACCAACAAAAAGCATGAAAATGCAAAATACCTGGCACTAAATAAACCACAAAAATGATACTTGTTGAAACAAGAAGACAGTATTGCCTCCTAGAACCTCAGCTAGAAATGTGTGATTGGGCGACTCAAAATTTTTACTGCTCTGCACATGTCTGGGAGTGACTGCAAAAGCGCTATGAGTATTAATTTTAGAGAATTTGCCAATACAGTTTCCCAAAATTGACTGTATGCGTGTGCGTGCATATACACAGTATCTCAGCATACACACAAACTCAATTAATTTATTTATGTATCTATTTAGGGTGTCCAAAAAGTCTTGAAATATAGGAAAAATGTTTACTTGTTATGTGTTTTTTCATTTTAATGTGCTTTGTTTTCATTTCAGTCATATTTCCCTGTGAATGATGTTATATTAAAATAAATAGTTTTGTGTTTCCAGACTTTGTCACCCTATAAATACACATTTTGAGACAACTATATAAAATAAAGGCATCATCAAATAACCAAAACATTACCCAAAAAGAACATTCTGTTCAGTAATAGGCTGGTAAATGTTTACTCCCAAAGCTTGCCAAAAATAAAAAAAAAAAAAAATTTCCTAATTTCCATGGTGCAAGTACTATGGTTGATTTCAAGCTACCAACATGAAGTCACTGAATGCAGCGATGAAAAGAGATGTGCAGTAGCACATTATTATACAGTATGTCCAAAATATAGGCAAAATAGGCATAAATAACCCCAGGAACAAGATAACAGTAAAATGCTGTAAAATAATTAGGAAGTAAAAAGTTTTGATGAATATTACTTTTGTTTATGATTTAATTATTTTAAACAGTTGTGTTTAACAAACAGCTCACAAAATTCCTTATAATTTATTGATTGGCTCACAAATTGATGAAAGCCAACACATCACTGATAATACTTCATAAGACTTCATGTCTCTCCCACCACATCCTTTCTCAAGAAAACGCATTTTAAGAATGACACAATTCAAATTTTCTATATGAATATGTTCTAAGAGAACAAAAAAACTTTCTAAACATAAAAATTATAATTAGTAATAATTCTGTTTCTAATAATGCTAAACTTCCTAATAATCCAGTAACTAGTTTTCCAAAATGTTTTGCTAAACTTTTGAGAGATAGCTTATATATAGGGATAATCTTTTTCCCTCTATATTAAGTGCATGTAGTATTCACATATCATCTTATCTTTATCCAAGATTTAAATATTTACATGTAGAAAAGTGCCCAAGCATTTCAACCAGAAATATTATATCCAGTTATTTCCATTGACCCAGGGGAGAAAAAAAATGTACTCAGACTGCTAATATAGTAGTTAAAAAATATTCAGCATATAAAAATTATCTTTAACTCAAAAGAAATGTGAATATAAAATTAAATAAGCTTTAAATAGATAACTTATTTAAATCGTTGCAAATCGGTTTCAGGTTTAGAGCACTGATCTGTGGAATTAAATTTATATTTTAATTATGATTACAGGTCTGTGTGCGGTAATGTTTAAAAAAATCATCTTTTAGCAATGGACGTAGAAGTATTTATGGATTAAGTGACATAGTAATAATTGTCATTAGTTTATGCATACATTATGCTTATTATTCTATTATTTCTGGTTTCATATGTATGAAAATTGTCAAAAATAAAGTTTCAAATCAAGTCTATTATAAATATCACATAAAAATCATATCAATACAGTTTTTCTTGGAAAAATTCTGAATGACCATTTGTTCTGGATATAATTATATAATGCAACTGCAAAGTTATAAAAATGCAAGACAGTATGCTAATTTTCTATTCTTTGTGAGGATGTACATGCACAAAGAGTAACACTTTCGAGCAGAAAACATTAAAATTCTAGTTCTGCTGTAATTTATAAAATAACAATTCTTGAGAGATAATTTGGTCTGTGAATTAAGAGCATGGGCTCTAGAATTATACTTCCTGGGTTTACATCTTGGCTCTACCACATAATAGCCATAAAATCCTGGGCAATTATTTATTCTTTTTATGCCCCAGTTTCTCAACCTATAAAAGGCAATAATAATCATACGTACCTCTAGTGCACTGTGAGAATTACAGAGTTAATAAATATAAAGTACTAGTACATAATAACAGTTATTATTATTAATTCTTTCTTTTTCCCAAGAGTCTGCTTCACTTGCTACTTTATTTTGCTACAGTCATTGGCTATTTCTGGTTTACTGAATTTTAATGTCAGTTTATGATGAAAACTCCAATTTTGTTCCAACAATCCTAAAATGATAATAAATACATCAGTGATGCAATGAAGGAATAAAAAAATGACAATGATGCTATACGTTTATAAATAAAAATAGTATCATTAAAAGCTATAGCTATTACTATGAATATTTTTCTGCTGGCATTATAGATATTGTCAAAATTAGTAAAAAAATGAAATCAGAAAATTATAGAAAAACCAAGGGAAAGTAAATGAATATAAATATAGTCCCTTAGTCCAAAAAACATTCTTTGAACTTAGTCTAATAAACCACAAAATTTCTGAGAAAGAACAGTTAGTTTCAGATAAGAAAATCATTTCTACTTTAATTAGAAGCAAAATCTTAGAGAGCTATATTTGGCAAAAAGCCAAGAAATGAATTAGAGTTTGTGACTTAAAGCAAAAAAACATCTTTTTAAACCATCAGTCTAATTTTCATCCTTGAATGTCTTAATCTTATTGCAAATAAAATACTGGGTAATCCATGTTCTCATATTTTTCCTTATAAAATTATCTGGCTCACCTACGTCTTTTTCCATTGCTCTGGCCAGCTCCTCAACAGTCATTCCAATCCACACTTCCACCTCTTTTTTAGATTTTGTTGAAGACAACTGAGATTTCCGTGATTTTTCTTCCTATTAAAAATTCAGAACACATGAAGAAAAAACTTTTAAGTGACAATTTAGATTTATTCTGTAGTATCTATCATAATCACAGCTCCTAGTTCTACCAGTTAACACTCCCATAAGTAGTTAAATCTTAGACTAAAATGAAAACTCCTACATCCTTAATTCACTGTTATATACTACCAGTGCTCAAGTAATCAAATTCATCAGCATTACTGAACAACTAAAACTTCTTCACAGAGATGTATTGCCTAGAGTGCAGAATTATGGTATAAAGATTCTGTAAATGATGAAATACTGAAAATGGATTTCCACTCGTGGTTCTACACACTTCCATCTCAGATCAAATAATACAATAATTGATAGAAATCTGTAACTACCTTTTTTGTTACTAGAAGCCTATACTGAGATAAAGCAGCACCAAAGAGCATGTCTGTTTGCCAGGGCCAAGAGTACAGCTGAGCCGTCCACACTGGGTAAGCAGATGAAAATACATGCTTCCACTGTGCTAATATTCTTCTTTGACCCAGGCTGTGCAGCTGCCTACAAATAGTGTGAAATCGTAGCAAGTTCTCCACTTTCAGTATCTTCTGGTTCATGTTTATCCTAGAAAAAGAGTTTTAAAATAATATTTTAGTTAATATTGAAATCAAGTTAGCAAATACTAGTTGGGTATCTACTACATGCAAAGCATTGTGTTAGAGCTACAACAATAAATAAAGCTGAGTTCCTGCCCTGAAAGAGCTCAGTCTAGTCAGAGTTGAAATTCCATACTACTTTCTAGATATTAAATGTTATTATTGTTAACGTTCCTACTATGACAGAACTGAAATACAACAACAAACTTATAAAGAGCTTTTTTTTTTCACTCTTGAAACATCAACTAACCAAATCATAAATAGAGTGATTTTTCTAAAATGCAAATTTGAATTCATCAGCTCTCTGCTAAAAACCCAATGGCCCCCAATTAATCACCAGTTTAAGTACAACTTCAAAGCATGCTATGTAGGGACTCATTCATTATCCACCCTCCGTTAACTTCTCACTTCATCTCTTACCCTGTTATAGTCCCCTCACTCCTACAAGCTTTTGTTATTTTGACCCACCCATAATCTCCAATGGTTTATCATCTAATTTTTAAATTGTTTTGCAATTGTTTTCGCCCTTTACCCCCCTCTTCTCGCCTCCCATTCCACAAAAAAAAAAAAAAAAAAAAAAAGACACTTTAGAGAGGGAAAAAGTCACCCAATAAATATTTATTACATAATGCCTTTTGAGTATCTTTCTTGGAATGAAAAAGTTTACTGAGAGAAGACTGCAATAAAACTCAATGGTACTGTTCATAACTCCGTAGTATACTTCTTTTCCTCTTTGAGTCTTCAATTCCATTCTGCTCTCAAGACTGCATTTCTACAACTTTGCTTTTCAGTTTTTAAGGGACAGAGAAACCAAAATAATGAAAGTACATGTTTTCTTCTCATAAACATCTCCTGAGCACCAGCTTTCAGGCAGTGCATTTGAGGTTGCTGATGCAAAGTTTAATAAGCCAGAGTCCTTTCCTTGGGTTCACTGTCTTTAAAATATTCTAATATAATAATTCTCAGGCACAGTAAACACCTCAAGAATGGCATATTTTAAAAAAAAAAACCTTATTCAGGTACATTTCCTTGGACTGAGAACTAAAAAGGGCTCAAGAAGCACAGTATTCCTTAGGAATTTGTTTTAATGAGTCTACAACCAGATTTGACAAGGATACAGATTAATGGAGTGGAAGGAAAGGCCCTACAGGAGAGATTAACCAAAGCACAGATAAGTAATTGAGGTAGGAATCAGAAAAACACACTGGGACATTAATCCAAATGTCAAACCTGGAAAGAACTTTACTTGCTATTTATTCCAAGTCCGTTTTACAGAAAAGGAAAATGAGAGTCCAGCGAGCTCAAAAAAAGTTTCTCCAAAGTCATACCGCTAGTTAATGACACTCAGGACTAAAACTCAGGCCGACTTCCAATTTGGTGTTCTCTTGCCGCTAAGATATTCATGAAATCTGAAAAAGGACGGTGGAAATACGTAGTTGCATTGGTGGAAACGTGTGAACATGAGTTGGAAACCTTGGAACTTATTTGTAAGGTAAAAAAGAAGTCATTGTTTAAAGCAAACGAACAAACAAAAAATACGGATCTGGGGTGGCTTCGCCTGGAAACCGAGCCCAGAAAGCCTTTGGACGCAGGGGCGGTTGGGACCTGAGTAGCGCACCAGAGGGGGCACCGCACCTGCCTCGACGCCGGGAGAGGGTGCCAGCCGGCCGCTTCTGTTTGTATACAGCTGTCGAATGCCGAGAATAAATGCATCATGGAAAAGCTTCCGAAAGCACAATGTTGAGGATGTGTGCCACTGTTAGACCAAACAATATACGCCACCCAGAACCACCCAGCTAAGGGACCCGACTCACTTAGCTCCCACATAAGGCCAGCAGGGTCTCGATCCTGAGGCCGATTGGCGATCACCTTCCGGGCATGGGAGAACTGACAGTTGCCCAGTCCGTCTCCGAAATGGTCCCCGCAGGTTTTCCGGCGCCGCCGGAAGCGGTCCTTTCCGGAATTCAGAAGTCGGAATTCGGAACAGACTCGGTTGCGACGAGGGTTATCTGAGCTTCACCCGGTGGGCGCTCAGTTAAATCGGTAACCTCTTCCTGGGGTCAGTCGCGCGTCGCTAATTGCTTCTGCTGATCTATTCCTTTTCCAAAAGTAAATTACTGCAATTCTGCGGCTGTGAGCGGTTTCGATGCCTACCCTCGAGGGAAAGTTTAACGAGGAAATGAAGAAATGATTGGCTCTTGCAAAACATATACCTAACAAGAAGGGAAAAATAGAAGGGAACGTGGCGGTAGAACCAGTTAGTCTTGGGTAAGGAGGGCTTTCTCTTTGAAAAGTCGCCGCATGTGGATAGCATTTGAAGAATAAAGTCATACTGCGTCCCAATCCCAGCGCATTCCTAGTCCTGTAGACTTGGAGACGTTATGTAAACTCTGTGCCTCAGTTCTGCAATCTGATCATGATAGTAGCTACTTCATAGAACAGCGATAAAGTTTATAAGAGCACCTGGTTCATAATAAGGGTTTGCTATTATTATTACAGCCTCCTCCCAGAGCATTGCCACACCTTGATTAGACAGGTCTTTTGGCCGATCCCCTTAACCACAACCACCTCCACTTTTCAAGTGTTAAGTGTTGTTTTATCTCTGTCCTCAAGGTCTAACACTACCCAAGGCTAATGACAGTATAGAAGAGTTTCTCAAAAGCATACTTACCGTTATTTCCTTCCCTTAGTCTGACCTAACTCATGCCTTCTTTTTTGTCTCCCCAGTGCCTACCACAAAGGTATGCACTCAGTATTAACTGAATGATTGAATGGAAACGTCTGTCCTAGAAATCTTTTTAATGAATCTAACACCTACACACTTAAAAATTGGAGTTATTCATTCCAATTCCTATAATTTTACTTACCATTCACAAACACCGACCGAAATACAATTCTGCATGAAATTGCTCTTTGCTCTCTTATTTGCCTTGCCAGTTAAGAAACAAGCAGAAATTGGTTGGTAGAACATCAAAGTAGGGGTCATATATTTCTTTCCATAATATTAAAGTGAAAATAACTGATACTTTTCTAACCATGATGATAATACATGCTAATGTAGAAAATTCAAGCAATAAAAGGGCTTAAAAAGAAGGAAAAAGGGTAATTTAAAAAACAGAGTAGCTAACCTGAAAGAGCTCCCACTGGCCAAAGATGGGAACATTTGACTAACAAAGTAAGTTCCAAGGCTTCCAACTTATGTTCACACGTTTGGATTATAACCCAAAGTATCAAATAAGTATTTGTGTGTACATACTGATATAAATGAGTGAATGAATGAATGAAGTGGAAGAAGGTACAAATTCATCCTACAGGAGTCCATATAACATATCTATGTAGCTTCTACTAGGAGGAAAAGCTTCATTCCCCTCACCTTGGGTGTGGGCTGGGCTTAGTGACTTGCTTCCAAAGAATAGAGTATGGAACAGGGAAATTAGTAACTTCACAGTGGAGAATGCTAACAAATATCACCTAAACTAATTAAGATGAACGTAATCAGCAAAGTCATGTTGATATCATGTAATCCCTGAAATGTTGTAATGTGGACACTTTCCCATATAGCATCCTTCCCAAAAGCCTATAAACCTACTCTAATCATGGGGAAAACATCAGGCAAGCCCAAATTGAAGAGCATTCTACAAACTACCTGAGTAGAACTCTTCAAAACTGTCAAGGTCATGAAATGTGAGAAAAGACAAACTATCACAGTTTGTAAGAAACTAAGGAGGCATGATGATCAGATGCCTGTATAGAATCCTGGAACAGAAAAGCACATTAGTGAAAAAACTGGTGAAATCTGAATGAAATCTGTAGCTTAGCTAATTGTAATACCCCAGTGTTAATGTCTTACTTTTCAGAAATGTATTATAGTTAATATAACACATTACCAATAGAGGAAATTAGGTGAAGGGCATTTAGAAACACTCCACTATCTTTGCAACTTTCCTGTAATCTAAATTTATTCCAAAATTAAAAGTTCATTTTTTTAAAAAAGTGAATCAAATCCTAAATCTCATGTCTCCAGAGATAATCAATTTTATTATTTTGGTGAATATCATTCCATTATCTTCATGTATACATGTATACATAGTTTTTCATAAATAAGATTCATACTATAAATGCCACTTTTTGTCTTTACAACTTAAACACAAATAATATTTCATACCATCATCTCCTTGGTGAGAGCCATTTCTCAGACCTCTGAAATGACAGGTCATAAAACATACTCCATGAGGAAACTTAAATCCAAAGAAGGATAAAAAAAATAAATAAATAAAACAGAAAAGCAGCTGTATTGGAGCCTATCTAGCAAATGGCTTGAACTTTTGTTAGTTCTGCCTTTCAACTTACCCCCCTCTACTAACTTTTTTTTTTTTTTTTTTTTTGGTCTTTCAAAATCTTGGCTGAAAGCTCCCTTAAGGAGCTAGGTCACTTTGTTATCTAGACCAACTATAGTTGGTGATAATTAGAGATAAAAGGCCTTCTACAAGAGGAGCAAGCAGTGAATTGCTGCCCTGTGCACTCTAGCACAACAGTTCTAGAAAGAGCTATGGTCACCTCACTGGGCTTGTTCTAGGAAGAGGAAATCATAAGGAATGATACGAGAACTAAGTATCTTCCAAAGAGAAGCTGATCAAGGCTGCATTAAGGCAGTTCAAAACTACAAGAGTAAATCTGTTTTGTTTTCTATTTCAACTGTCATATAGTGCCTTCACAAAATAAAGCAAAAAACCCTGCAATATAAATTGCTAGAGAAATAGTGCCAGAAATTTTAAAACTAGAAAAGACTTGAGAACCTGAATCATGGCAATCTAAAATTATCAGTAATACTTAGAATCGTAACTGTATTTTCACTGTCAATTATATACTAGTCATATAAATATTTTCTTATATTTAATATTTTGTACAGCAGTTGTTTTTGGCACATTAGCAGGTTTGAGGCCCACAGATGATTCAGTTTTCCTTGACTTTGACAAACACTCCCAGTGACAAACTGGTAGTAATCTAGAGATCACATTTGGGTAAGGTGAACTTATCTTAAATGTGTGGCTTTGGAGAAAATCACTAAACCTTAATAACAGTAATAATGATGATAATAATAATAATAATAGCCATCATTAATTCGATGTGCTATGACTGAGACATTGTTCTTAATGCTTTATAGTCATCATCTCATTCAATGCTGCAAGCCTGAATGTCTTATTTTTGCACAGTTTTAACAAACCAGAGGGATTGCATGTCATTGAGGAAGTTAAGTAACTTTCCCAGGTCATATCCTTAGTGATTGGTGAGAAGGACCTAAATTCATGTTTGATTCCAATGGTTAAGAAACCATTTCCATATTTGAAGAAGTTGAATTAAAGATCATTAGAATCCCAACCAGCTTTGATATTTTACCTTTTGAACATATGAATATTAATATTTTTTAGCTTAAATCTGGTATCAACATGCACTCCATGGTATATGGTAAATCTTTATGTTTCTGTTAGTTCTGCAGCTGCTATTAAAGCAATAATTATCTTTATGGAAAACAATGAATAATGACTTTGTATAGTACTTGTGGAAAACATGGCATTAATCTCTAGAAACCTCTAATAAAAGCCATACCAATACTCATTAAAGATGTCTGCATTGAATTTTCTTCAGCAATGAGATAGTTATCTCTTTACCACTGACATCCAAATTACACAAAGCTTTTCTGTGGGGTTCCTCTTGAGTCTTATCAAATTATACTTCGCTGATTTCTTTTTATACTATTACATCTCTTAAATAAAATGTTTTTGCTATAAAGCCTTTGGTTTCATTTTTTCCAGCTTTATTGAAGTATAACTGACAAACCTGTAAGATATTTACTGTACAGTGTGATCTGACATACGTATATGTTGTAAAAGGATTCCCCCTATAATTAACACATTCATCACCTTAATATAGTTACCTTTTTTTTTTTATTTTTTGGCGAGAACATTCAAATTCTATTTTCTTAGCAAATTTCAATTATATAATACAGCGTTATCAACTAGAGTCATCATGTTATATATGAGATCATCAGACTTTTATTCATCTTATAACTAAAGTCTATACCCTTTCATCAACCTACATTCCTTACTCCTACATTCTTGTCCCTTCTCTTCCACTAACTAGTTTAATTAAGACTTTGAATAAGATACTTACTTAGCCTGCCTGGTGTTCAAAATCTTTATTACAAAATGAGGAAAGTTAAACTCAGAGAGTATTATTTTTGAAAAGTTTAATAAAAATATGACTCAAACAAATATAAAGTGAGCATATGTTTAAAGATGTATTTGACTCATTAATGATGTAACCAGCAAGTTGGTAAGCCTCATTTGAAGAGAACTGGGAAGTGCCAAGTATTTACAGTGGCTAAAAGAATAAATGATTGCATAAGACTGCTAATAAATATATAAAATTGGCTAATATCCTGCAGCACAATAAAGTTAGAACTGTTGGGGTTATCTTTTCTATGAGACGAAAATCATTTGCACTGCTACTGGGCAAAATTCACTTATATTAATACCAGTTTTTTACACATTAAGACCTACCTTTACAGAGTTGAACATTATCTGTATACCAAAAGAAAATAAATACCAAATCAATCAAAGGTGTACATTCCTGGAGAATCAGATAATCCCCAAGAGAGCCTGCCAAACAAAACCCAGCAGGACACGCTGAAAGCGCAAACAGTAATATCTTTGCCTATTTCTAAATTTTGGATAATTTTTCTTAGCAGAACTAAGAGTCCTTTGAGATTTAAATTTCTCTTTTAGGAACCGCTGCCAAAAATGTAATTCTACTAATTACAACCATTGTACACCACCAGTGAGCACACATTGATTAAGTTTATTCTACTTAGGATTGCAAATTGCCATTCTGTTTTTTAATTTTTTTTATGTTTTGATTAATATATTTATTTTTAATTGAAGAAATGATTTAAATTGCCAACTACCATTTTAAACCACCCAGACTAACTAAAAGGCTAACTGTAGTTTCCTGATATTTATTGCTTCAAGGAAAGCTTTATAAAAGATGTATCTCATCTGATACCAAAATTAGTTAATTCAATAGTTAATAATTACATATTAAGAGCCCATCATGTACTAATCGCAGTTTTAAGATAACACAGAGAAATAAAACAGATGAAGACTCCTGTCCTCGTGGAGATTATATTCTTGTGGTGGGAAATTCCAAATGAATTAAATATTTAAATAATAAATAAAAATAGAAGATAAAGTAAATGATATCATTTATAAACTTGAGTAGGGGACACCTTTCTCGTCATAATTCCCAAAACAGTAACTATAGGGAAGAAAAAACTTAGATTAGCCCAGTGGTTCCCTAATTTAAGTGGGCATCAGAATCCTCTGGAGGGCTTTTTCAAGCACAGATTGCTGGCCCTGTGCCAAGATTTTCTAATGCCATAGGTATGAGATGATGACAATGATGTTGATTTGGGGACTACATTTTGAGAACCTGGATTAGTATATATACATAAATATTTTAAATGTCTATACTGTTGAGTTATTAATAACAAAATTAAAAGAAAAGCTACAACTGGGAAAACATTCATAATACTTGATTAAGGTTGTAAATTGGAAACAATTCCTACTCTTGAAGTGCTTTTCTGTGAAAAGAGCTCATTTCGTGCATTTTGGGCCTTTCTTCTGCCCCCTTACTCATTCAGATTCTGAGGAGATGGGTTTGATTAACTAAATTTGAGAATAACTGAGCATACCTCAACTCAGCTTTCTTTCCCTGAGGAGCCATCATTGAATACAGTAAACAAAAATGACTGCATTCCCCTGCACTTTTACTTACATTCTAGTGGAGCTTATATTTTATCTTGAAGTTATTAAGTTGCTATTTAATGTCTATAGATATAACATCCTACCATTAGTAAATGTAAGTGATACTGGTATTTTTTCCTAAATCTTAAAAACACAATGCAAAAGCATGTTTGCTTATTTAATAGTCTTGACTCTGGTAACCAAATAATTGCTAATTAAGATGTGGAGCAGAGAATGTTCTCATATCGTAAATTGATTAAACCATTCTGGAGGGCTACTGGCAACGGCTATCGATTTAAATGTCTATACTCTGTAACTGCATTCTGGAAATTTACTCTAAGGAATAAATAAAATAATCATGCAAAGATATACAGATATAGAAAAAGGTAATTATCACATCTTTATTTGTAATAATATGGAAAATTTGGAAATTTTTAGAATGAAGTCATTGAACATGAGAAAATATCCAAATCAGGAGCTGGGTAAATACATGGAATACTATACAGCCATTATAAGTAATAATGTAGATCTCTACTGACATAGAAAGATGCCTACCGGATGAAAAAAAGCAGATCATAAAATATTGTATGTTATATAATTCTGTGTTGGAGATAAAATTAGAAATAAACAGCATTATGTAGAATATATATACACATAATACATGTGATAGGAATATATGTAAAGACCTGTGACTTAAATTTTTGTATATTTTTCTGGGGCCTGATTTTTTTAATAAACGTGTATGTTTTTAAAAGTATGATTTTAAACATTTTAAAAAATAAATTAATGTAACTTATTAAACAACATTAAACAATATTTTTATACTCAAAAAAAGAAAGATACAATATATTTTTGAGAAATACTAAATATGAGTTTGTTTCTGATTGAATTGGCCTCTTTTGTTCTTACATTCATCTAATACATTTCAAAGATGTATTTATTAATATTTACTCAAATCACCATTTGCTATAAATAGGTAAATCAGCAAGGATAGAGGAAAATAAATCTGTGATTTCTGGTCTCAATCTTATATTTTTATTAAAATTTATACAAATATATTCCACTTTTAAGGTAATTTAATGCATTAAAATCACATGAAATTTCTCCTTTTAGCCAGTAAGACTAGGACAAAATTCCAAACTAGGCCTTTTGAGTCACATCTCTTGCTCAGACTAACTTCCATGTCTGGAAATGTACTTTCCCTTCTAATAAAACTTTTATATTCTACTGTAAAAAAAAAAAATCCAAACTAGTTCCCATAAATCTAATTCAATTAAACTATCCTGAAATGCTAGACTTGAAAATATCCCATCCATATGCAAAGTAGGAAAAAATAGTACTTTTATATAGAAGTTTTCTTGGGTTGCTGTGAGAACTGCCTGTAGACCATGTAATAACACTGACTGTAAGGCTCCATTCATTTATGTAGGGTTCACTAGGTCAGCAAAGTTAAGACTGGTTTGAAGGGACCTCACAGCATGCCTTGCTGACCTGGCCTTCCTTTGCAGGGTTTCCTGAAGTACAGTTATTGCTGCTCCACTCTGTGCCTAGGGATCACAGAAGTTTCTGGAAAGAGTTCCTACCCAAAGTAAATCTTCCTTATGATCATACAATTTTAAATGACGTTTAAAGTGAACAAAAGAAAACGAACGCTATTTCTCTGCTTAACCAAGTTGTCATCTACTACATACATTTTATGTTATATGAAACCAGTATCCCAGGCAAGAAAACTGAATGTATTCGTCCATTTCATATTTTAATTTGGAAGTAATTAAATTCAGCTTGCCCACTTAATAACTTTTCTACATCTAATTTTCTTCTCTTTTGAAATCTTTGTTGAAAACATTCTCATGTGATCTTGGTTGCAAAGACCTGGTTTATATTACCTTATATTTGTTATATTAATAACATGTTTAAATCTTTTTCAGACTTGGTTTACATTTCTTTTTAGTAATGTATTGATTTCCCCTCCCCTTATGAAAATTATATATGCTTAATATTTTTAATATTTTAGAATATAGAAAACAAAAGAAAAAATTAAAAATACCCACAGTTCCATTAGCCAGAGATTACCCCTCCGAGAAATGTATTTTTAGCAAGTGAGAATTTTAATTTCCAGCTCTACCGTATGGGAAATGGAGCCATGTGTCCCTCCTCTTGCTCTTTGCAAGGTCAATCACACTGTCTTTCAATGCCGCTTCCTTGCATCCTTGCACACAGTGTCAGGTTATTTTCTCTACCAGGGACACCCTTCTCTCTTCTCTTTGTCCTCTTAATTCCTGCTCATCTTTCAGATCTCAGTTTAAGCTTCACTTCCTCGGAGAGGCCCTACTTGATCTACTCTGCCACCCCCAAACTAGGTGAGTGTCCCCTATAGTGGGCTACCCAAGGCCAACTCTGGGTGAAACTGGTAAGTCCGACCTGATTTCCTCCTCTTTCAGTTTCTGCCAAGGATGTTATACAGATGAGGACTCACTTTGCTGAGTCTTAAAGAGGCTTCCTTTTCCAGGCCTTTAATTTGCACCTCAGAAATGACTTAAATTCACTCACACCAGAGTGAAATGTCCCTAGGAATATCTGTTTGAGATTTGAGGCTTAGTCTAAATGAAACCCTAACGTGAAAATTCAGGTCTCATTCAAGGAGTGAAGGTTTCGCAGAATAGTGGAAAACAGCCCACCAGGAGGTAGGCAAAGGGCTTCTGAAAAAGTTGAGTCCTGGTTGCCACAGCTAATTATTCACAGATCAATAATAACAAAAACTAACTTTCAGAAAAGGCAAAATGTGAAATTATTATTTATAAATTAAAAGTTGAGAAGTCCTATAAGGATAGGGATTTTAGCTCCTTCCTCTGGTTGCAAGCTAAGGGAGTTTCCCTGGTGAAATCAGAAACTGGTTCCCCTACAGAGCACAAGCAGTAACCCTAAGAGGCAGGCCACTCCAGATTGGTAGGTGACGAGTTTAATAAGCAAGGGAACTTAGGCGGCTTGTCTCGGGTGGCTGCAAGATGAGATCTCCATCCAGATTCTTAAGAGTTTATATATGGTTCGGTAACTTAATGTCCAGATGGTCTCAACAACACGTTACTCACAAGGCTGCCTCCTATAGGTGGTTCCCAGTACCGAAACAGTGGGCGCAACGTAGTTCCAAGAACAGGGAACAAGATGAGGAGTCTCTGCCCGCTTCAGCTTTCGTGTCTACCGGAGCTCAGACACCCAACAAAGTCCACACTCCCTAAACTGAATGTGGTTACCGGCTCCGATTTTACTTAAAGGGCAGATGTACTGGACCTAAGAAGCAGAAGCGGAGTTAGGGAAAGACACGAGAATGAAGGCGCCTTCCTCCCGGGGTAAAGAACTCAGCAAGACTTGAAAGGCTGTCTCCGCGGACAACTTTCAGGGGCCGGCAAGGAGAGGAGCGCGGAGACGGCACCGCCCACCTCGGCAAGGCGCCGGCGCTGGGCTTCCGGCGGCGGCCTTAGGTCTTCCAGGCACTTCCGCCTCAGCCTCTCGGGAAGCCGGGCACTTCCTTTCCCAGGGTCTCTCCCGCCGACCGCGACAGCAGCATGGCAGGCGCTGAGTTGCGCGCGGCCCTCGAGCAGCGGCTCGGCGCGCTCGCCATCCACACGGAGGTCGTGGAGCACCCGGAGGTGAGGGATTCCTGCCGGGACAGCCCGGCCCTTCGGAGTGGATGATCCCTGCTCCACCGTCTATGGGATGAGGCTGCCAAAACTACCTGTCCCAGGAATAATATGCCGCAGAAATGTCCGTTCTAGGGCGTTTCCCGGGTTCTAGACTACGAAAGGGACCTAACAGGAATATCAAAGGCCTTTCGATTTGGGATTATGTTATTGTGAGAGAACTTGTTTTCCTCTTGGAGTGATTTTATCACATTCCACGTTAAGTAGTGCAACATATTGAGAACTTTACACTGGTGTGGGATGTTGATCAGTGTGTCCATTTTATGTGTAAAGTTACCAAGCAGCAAACCGTCTTTGAAGTGGCTACGATGTATCAGGCATCATGCATACAGCGAAACACCAAGGTTAGAGTTTGGCATATTTTAAAACATGATTTAGCGTCTAGATATGAAGATTTGTAAATACTTAGAGGAACCAATGTGTAACTTCAGTGGTTCAGGGACATAGTTTTTGCCCAAGGCTTGAGTAACAGCTAATAGCTAAATAGGGTATTTTTCAAAGGCTACAGAAATACATTAAAATTCGGTTTTACTCGACTTTGCCAATTTATCATGAAAACTGTTTTCTCTTACCTTCCTTCCCGTATAGTCCACATACTCTTCCCTTCTTTATCTGTGCATATTCAGCTTTTCTGATGTTCTTATTCGAGGGTCTCACATCCTGCCCCCTCACTCTCACTGTGGTTATATATTTGTGGATTGAAAGTTGACACCTGGTCTGCATGTAATGGAATGCTTAGGAATAGGAGTCTGGGCTGCTATGAACTTTCAGTACCAAAAGTTTAAAAACAAAAAGCATTTTAGGAATGTCAGGGCTTGGCCAGCACACTAGAAGAGAACTGACCCAAGAGAAATGACCTGAGGTCCTAATGTGAGGAAGTTAGATAGTAAGCACTTATAATTATTTGGTAATGGGTGTCTACCAGTGAAATCCAGGGTGTTGAGTACTTCTTACCCTAGCTGTTTTCACTCAGCAAGCAAAATACATATAACTGTGAATACATGCATATAATTTCTCATGTGATATTTTACAGGTATTTACAGTTGAAGAAATGATGCCTCATATCCAACATTTGAAAGGAGCCCATAGTAAGAACTTATTTCTTAAAGACAAAAAAAAAAAAGGGCTATTGGTTGGTGACGGTTCTTCATGATAGACAAATTAATTTAAATGATCTTGCCAAGCAGTTAGGTGTTGGGAGTGGAAACCTGCGGTTTGCTGATGAAAAAGCCATGCTAGAAAAACTAAAAGTTGGCCAAGGCTGTGCCACACCCCTGGCACTCTTCTGTGATGATGGAGATGTGAAATTTGTACTGGATTCTGCTTTTTTGGAAGGTGGACATGAAAAGGTGTACTTTCATCCAATGACCAATGCTGCAACCATGGGATTGAGCCCTGAAGACTTTCTTACATTTGTGAAGAAGACAGGACACGATCCCATAATACTAAACTTTGATAAAAACAACTAATTGGGCCAATATTTAGAATACATTTGTTTCTGGAAGCTGTTTTTATTTGTAATTTGTAAAACATGAAAAATGATAATATTTACACCTTGGTTTGGTGACTAAACCATTTTAGGAGGAATGTTTCATTTTAAGGGGACTGTTTTTAAAAAGATGTATTGAGGTAGTGTTAGATCCCACTCCTACCCCCATGACTTATTACAGGAATGCCTTCAAAAATTAAGAATAAATTAACATCAAAAGTACGATTAGTTAACTAAGATTAACTGCTTTACATTTTCTTTAGTGTTTATTGTATCTGAAAAAAAAGCAAGTGCAAAACAACATATATCAAATTATGCATATGATAGTGTACATGTAGAGAAAAAATTAAAAGGAATATAAGAATATATTAAATTGTTGATAGTGGTTATCATTGGAGAATGAGGATTAAGGAATAAGAATTCTTCAGCAAGATAATTAAAACAAACGGCAAGAGCTAAAACTTTCCATTACTGGGTGTCTGTTTTTAAACCAGTAATTTTTTTCCAGAAAAAAATTTAACTTTTTAAAAAGTATATCTTTAGAAAATATTAATCTAAAAATACACTCAAGAGTAGGGATGGAAAATTGTAATCATTATACTAATGAAATTACATTTTAAAACTCAATAGCAGAATACACACAGGCCATTAAGAAGGATTTTAGTCTTTGTTAAGTCAAATGTGAACACAAACAAGTTTCTCCTTCTAGGATATATTAAATTGTACTCATCCTCTTTCAGTTATGGCATATGAAAAAGTATAAGATTCCAGGATTATGTACTGTGAGTTATCACATAGAAGCTAGTTCAAAAATAGGAAAACTGACATTCTGTTCAGCTCAATTAAACAAAACCCTTCATCAGTTGACGGTCTGGAGTAGACTACAAAAATAGTCTAGAGGTCTTACATAAAAATTCTCATGTTTTCCTCTAGTATAATCAAATGGGATTTTTCTTAAGTTTGATCACTCAAAAAATAATTTCCATGTGGTAGAGGTACTATAAGTTATACCAATTTGTTACTAAAAAGCAAAAATAAAAGTAAAAACTTGTCATTTCTTGATATATATGATTAGAAACTATAAGTCTATTCATGGCAGAAATTTTATAAAATATAGAATGGAGTTCATAAGAAATAACTTTCCATAAATGATAACCTTATTCTGAGTTGCCATATTAGTTTTACCTACTCTTACTATATCTCTAAAGAGTAAGTTTTAGGTTGTCTTGCATATAAGTTTTAATGAATAGAATCACACTGAGCACCTTAGATAACTGATCTTCCCCAACTTATGGTGGATAAAAGGCCCAGACAGACTGACCTGCCCAAGAACACAAGGCTGGTTGCCATCTCCAACATTCTGCCTTCTTAGGCTATAAGTGAAAATTAGAGATACCAATTTGTACAATCTATTAATATGTTTAAACCTATTTTAGGATTGGGAGAACTGATAAATTCGATTCTCTTTCTCCTAAAACTTCCAATACTCATCCTGAAATGATTAGGACAGATCATCCAAAAGGGTTATGAGTTATGTCTGAAAACAGGTTTTCCAGGGCAAAGGGAAAGGAAAGAATCTTTGGCTAAGTTATACTTTATAATTTTTAAATGATTACTAACCACTTGTTATAAAAAATCACTTTTGTTTTATTTTTATATCAGTTTGAAAAGTGAATGTTAAACCAAATTAAAAAAAAAAGTTAAAAACTAAAAATAATGAATGCTTTTAAAAAGATAAATCAGATGATGGTGTCTTTTGTTATAAACTAGACTTCTCTGGCTGATGTTAGGTGCTGCCAAGTAATAAACATTTTGCTCTTCAACTCCAAATCTGTCAGTAGCAATACTTTTAAAGGAAATGTTACAGCTTTTATATTATTTGATTTTGTATTTAATAACAGTTATAAGTACAATGGCAAACATTGAAAGAAAACCCTTAGTAAAAACAAAAACAATTTAAAATCAGGTTTTGTTAAAGGGTGTTGTAAGTGCAACTTTATCCATAAGCATTCCTTTTAAGGCATTTTCATTGTCCAGATATTTCAACATGTACATCAAGGTTTATATTATAAAATGGGCTTCTTTTGTATTATTCAGTCAAGGCTTAAAGAAAAAAATACATCTTAGGACTAAGTGTAGCAGAA
Organism: Rousettus aegyptiacus; assembly: GCF_014176215.1. Taxonomy (NCBI): domain Eukaryota; kingdom Metazoa; phylum Chordata; class Mammalia; order Chiroptera; family Pteropodidae; genus Rousettus; species Rousettus aegyptiacus. The sequence goes on from NW_023416310.1 coordinate 34,461,498, forward strand.
AAGAAAAGCACAAAAATTTACCATTTTTCTCATAAGTAACTTAAAATACAAAAGTCATTTAGCATACATTATTACTCATTGTAATTCCAGATTTGGTACAATTTCCTTTTCACTTCCTGACATAAACTGTTAAGTTACAGGCTGTAATATTTCATTTGTGAGGTGGCTGCAATTCTGTAATATGCACAGTGATTTTTAAATAGGCTCTTACTATGCGTTGCATGAAAGGTGCTACATACAAACCTGTTTCATGAATTCTTTGGTAACCACCAGTTCAAACACTTGGACCAAACATTTCCACATGGCCAGATCTGAAGCCCTTTATTGGAGCTCTGGGCTGAAGCTCTTACCCTGTATATTGAATTCTTCAGTTTTCTAGGGGAGTTAGGTGTAGATTTAGAATAGAGACATATAATTAAAAGCATGTCAGGCTCCAATCAGTAAAGTGGCCCCAGTTAGTTTCTAGTTGGCCATCCTATTTTGTTTGGCAGACATAGTTCATCTAAAGGAAAACAGTGACTTCCTATTAAGTTTGCTTCTGATGGTATCTTTTGGAGCAAGCAAAATATTCATGTGGTTATTATCTGGTCCTTTCTTGAAATGGTATGAAGAAGGTGATGAATATAATTGAGAATATTCCTATTTTTGCAGTCTCAAATGTTCCCTTGGTTTTATCTCTAATATGATCAGCTGACTGAGATTCAGTACTTTATAGGCTGCCCTATGGCATTTTCTACGAGAAGCAATAATATGCCATTTAAGTTAGCAAGTTCTCTATTTTAGGATATTAGTGTCCTGGACAGGTCAAGCTGTGATATCATTCACCCTCACTGGACCACCTCCTACTCATTAAATTTCAACTTTCAGTAATTGTCCTGGGATGTGTCCTAGTTGTGCAAATTAGAAGCTAGTTAATATAAACCTAAGTTACCCACTATATTTTAGCTAAAACATAATTTCTATATTTACTTTCTATTTATCCGCCTAAAAATGAATTTACATTTTTTACATGCAAGTGTCTCTAGACTGCCATTATGCCCATTATCAATTTGATACTTGAATCTAGGGAGTCATGATGGAGAGATTTTTCAAAGTCTAGAGAATAGGTTTTAAATATGTCTGATGTGCAACATTTGTATTTTAGTAAGAATCCTTTGTATTTACATTACATAGCACCTTTCATCCAAGAGTTTAAAAGAACTTTACAGCATTATTTGGTGGCAAACCTAAGTTAATGGTGGCATTAAGTTAGTAAATCCAAGTTTGCTAACTTCCATTTCAATTTCTGGTCAACTATACATTTGTCTTTTCATTAATGGTCTTTTTGAAAGTAGACTATGAAAACAACACTGCTACTGGTGCACCCAAAAAAATATATATGTATATATATATATATGTGAAAGGGAGAGTAGGAGACACATTTCTCATGGGAGTTACATTAGTGATAAAACAGTTCACAAACCACACAATGTGGAATATGGAATTATTCCAAAAAGATTTTTAGAGCTGGTAGGGAGAGCCTAAGAAGTATGCTGTTAAAATTTAAAAAGTACCTTTCTCATTTCAGATCTTTAAGATTATTCTGATATTTATGTTAAATAATGAATTTGCATTAAGAGGTATCAATGTATTTTTTGATATAAGAAAATAAAACTGATATAAAACTGGAACTACAAAAAAATTGATGTTTCCCTGGGTTAAATAAGTCTACTTTTTTGTGCTTTTTTCAAATGTTTAAGGTAACAAATGCATACAAATATTTCAAAAGTACCAATAATAGTTACCAAGTTTAATGTAATATTATAAAGGACAAAAACAAAAATTCCTATTAATAAGTGATAACCTTAATAATAAGTGAGTTCCTGGAAAAATGCCGATCACAGTAAATTATTTACATTATTTTTGCCATAAGAAAACTTCTTAAGCAACAGTCAGCTCTCAAGTTAAAAAAAAAAACAAACATATAAACAACTCAATACTAAAGAAGGGAATGACTTAAAATACAACAGCTTTATCTTGGGAATGCCAATTGCTGGAAAACCACTTTACTTAAAAAAAAAAAAGTTTCAGAAAAACACTCTAACTGGGATCCATGTGTGAATGCTTAGTGCTGTTTAATGGGGCATATTAATATTACTGTAAATTTTTTATAATTCTTATCTCATTACGGATTTATCGGATTTACCTAGTAAACTGAATTTCTTTTTCAGTGCATCAAAATAACTGGCTTAAAATTAAAGAATACCAACACATGCAGTCTGCTAATCAAATAAGGCTCTGGCATGCCAAAACAATGTTTTCTGGATCTTGATATATAGTACATTCCACAACATACTACAGCATTTAATTTAGATTTACACACTAAATATAAATGGCTAGATTTCAGCTAACACTTAGCAGAAGCATTAAGCAAACATGGATAAATTCATAAACAAATGACAGAAGAAGACTGTTCTTGGAGTACTTCTTGAAACCTTAAAACACTTGTCCTTAGTGAGAGTACATCCTTTATTCAGTAGATCTTAACAGTACAATATATAGTAAGTCCTAAAACCTTCTAAAAATTTTGGCAGTTGACTCCAGTAGTGCTCCTTGATTCAAGGAAGGAATGAAGGTTTGTATTTCTTGCCTGCTCTAGTCACGCAGGGTTGTATAAAGTCTCCTTAAAGATTTTAAAAAATGATTTCTATAGTTGGGTGTCTTGTTACTTCAGAAATAAAGGCTTCATATTGAGAAACTGAAGGACACTTTTCTCTCTGTATTTAGTTGAAAGGTAGAAAGAAGAAGAAAATATAAGATTGAAGATGAGAGATATAAAATACAGAGAAGCAGTCAGTATAAGAACAGCATGCACAAGATATTTCTATAGGAATGAATGACAGAAAGAGACAAGTTTTCTGAATGGCTTTTCATAGGCATTTAGTTTGTTCTCTTTGATTATCAAGAACATTGTGGAAAATTCATATTCCTAACAGAAAAAAAGACTTCAAACTAAAAAAGGAATTCCTAAAATATTATTTACTACCAAAATCAAATTTAAATTGAGGGAAAAAGAAAATAATTTTTAAAGGTTTGTTTTCTGTCTGGCAAGCAAAAATTTACAGTAATCAAATAATCTTGCTTTACTAGTAAGGACAGAAGCCGTGAATTAATAAGCAAGCAATATTTACATCTGTTAATGCAAATGCACTTGTTCTTATACTTAATACGGTTAGTTTGTATAAATGAGACCAATCTCATTTACATTTTAAGCAAGAAACTCACCACTTGGCCCACATGTCATGTAGTGGGTAAAAGAATTAGGAGCTTTGTTGCTCCCTAGACCTGCTTTTTGTATTTCTGTTTTCTTGTACTTTGTCCACATCTGCAGGAAAAAAGCATTTCATGTTATTTAATCAAAGGTTAAACAACATAACTACAATTCATGAAGATAAGAAAAAAAGTTCTCATTGAGTAGGGCAAGGAGAGGGAATCTAACTCTGGGAAATTTCTTAATTGGATAGACATCTCATTAAAGACTGATTTTTATATTTTAAAACACTATGAATATGCCTTCTTAGTGTCAGATAGGTTTACTTATGTTTATTTACTAAACGGTCACTTACAGTTGGTAAGGTAAAATAGAATCTTGCAAGCATTGGCAAAAATATCTACAATGATATATTTGTATTATGTACTAAGAAATCTTCGGTTTGAGACATATTTCATGGGCAAATAACATACCTACTTACACTTTTTTGAGCTAAAATTGCTTTGTTCAAAGGGGACTGATCCAGTGCTGAACAGTATAAGTTTACAATGTCACACAAATAATAAGGGTATAATTTCTAGAAACCTAAGCCAAGAATATGAAAGCTATTCAGTTTTGTCTAAAATTAGTGTACTGAATCTCTATACAGTTTTTCAAATAATCCTTTGTGAAGCCATAGGGTATTCATGGAGATGTCTCATAGGAAAAATGTGCAGCTGCTCAACTGAGTCAGAGTCACTTCACTTTTATCTTAAATTTCCTTTTTTAATTGGGGGCATCTTTGTAAGATTTCACTTACAGAAAGTATTATGCTGATATTTTGAAGTTTGGAAACATTGGCTCTTTATGATTTCTAAGGTTCTTCCCGCCACTAAACATTTGATTCTAAGTGCTATGAAGAAATAGGTAAGAAACCAGTGTTTTGGGAGTTTTATGATTCTACACCTAGTGATAGTTTCTGGAGGAAGTCTAGTCTGTATTCTCAATCATCAAGACACATGGACATGGTATGTATCTGTCTTGCATGCACAGTGTGCATGTTCATTTTGAAATCATGCTGTATATATAAATATGGCCATTTGGGTTGCAAATACTTCTTTCTTGCAAGCGTAATTTTATAAAATAATTATAGTTTTCAATATAACAGCACACGATTTCTCAATATATTCTGTATAAATTTAATATGTTAAATTTAAAGTATCAGATTTATAATTCTTAAAAAGTTGTAGTTGTGAAATAAAATTTGACTCAATGTGGAAAAGAAATAACAGTAATTATTATATTTGCATCACATATAGCTTCCACCTAATCTAACCTGTATTTACCTTTAAGTTTTATTACCATATTACAAAAAAAAAGGGACACAAAAACATTAAAATGTTAGAACTGTGAAACAAATGACAATAAAATAAATTGATATATTCACATATAAAATATATTAGGTGATACTAAAAAATATGAACATTTCTGATTGTGCTCATTTGACTACCTGCTCTAGCACTATATTTAGTAATAGCTAGTTATGAGAAGTATGGTCAGAGATATAAATGGAATGGACCTACTCCCTGAAATCATCTTGTGTAAGTAAAAGAGGATGGCTTAATTTACAAAGAATGCAAATTTCACTATGTAAAGATTCTCTACAGATTTTCTCTGACCAAATAATAGCAATAATTAATATAACAACGTGTAGCAAATAATAATTTTCTCCCTCTTAGAAAGTTACATTTCAAAGTATTCCTTCCAGATGCCAGGCTGTTATTATTAGTAATATATAGGCTGAATCGAAATGCCAAAAATATTGCAGAGACAGAGAGAAATTATACTCCTCTGGAAGTGGATCAGGGCTACGACAAAATAGACTATTATTATTTTTATTTTTTAATTCTGAGAGATAGAGATTCGAGTTAGCTGATTCTGCTTTAAAAGTGCTTGACCACAGCAAGATAATTTTAAAGTTTATGACACTGGAGTTAAAGTTAGCAAATATTTTCTCTATCTTATATGGTTATTTCATAGTTATGTTTGTGTTTATTCTTAGTTCCAAAATATATTCTACTAAACACATACCTGTTTTTTTAAATGGTTACAAATCCTAATTTTATTTTAGCATGAAAGTACTCATTTTAGAAAATTCTGTTTTAAGGACATATATAATAATTTAATAATAAATTACAGAATTACAGAAGTAACAATCTTCACCACTTTGTAAACTTACTACCTTTTTGGACAAAAAATGCAAATTTCCAACACACTGAGTATGATTAGTTTATTTCTTTTTTGACTCTATATTTAAAAAAAACTGGAAAAACTACTGTTAATTGATTCCAAGTAAAAAAGTAATCTTGAAAGAAAATGAAGTGCAAAGAAGAAATAGAATTACTACAAATGCTCCTAGTCACTGTATAAGTCACATTAAAACTAGATGGGTTTTTTTTTTTTAAGAATTACACTAGATTTATAAGTATTAACAATGTTTTAAATCTGAACGATTTTATAAATATGAGTAGTTAATATTTGCTGCATAAAGTATTGAGTAGCTACTTATTTCTTTGAGAACAGGACAGAAGATATTAAATGGCAAAAAAAAATCACATCTTTTTACATATTTTTCTATACACGTGCAATATGAAGTGCACATTCTGGGGAAAAAAAGCAGTGAGAAGAAGAGTGGGTGGGAGGGAAGGGAAGAAAAGGGAGGAAGGGAGAAAAATGAGCAATCTTTTTTGGAAGCAATGAAGTAAATATGACTTGGAAATGCTTTCTTGGTAATTATAGCATGCAACTATTTTAACGTGCTCCTAAAAGTAACAATCTTTTATCAGGCAACAAGAAATGTGAAAGAGGAAGATGTATTGTTAAGGTTTGAAAGTCATGCAGAAAATGTACAATGCAATTAATATTTCATGCAGGCTTTGGTGTGGTTACACAATCACATTTATACACAAGCTATCATATACAGCCAAACACTATGCCACAACTTAAAAATAAAAATATCAACCTAGACAAATAATACTTTTCAAAAGCAGCTCTTCAAATCAGATTAGAGAAGTATAGTGCATGTCAAATGACATCAGTAGTATATTGTGCAGTATTGATCATACACAACCATATTCATACCAAACAGTTTGATTATCCTCAGAAACCAACAATGCAGCTTCTGTGTCATAAGGATAGAGGCATGCAGGAGTGATAAGATCACTGTTATCTACATAAGACCGTGGGTTACTTTTACCAGGTTTCTGATTATCAGAAAACTGTCCATTATCTTTGTGTGCAGCTTTATCCAAAGAGGCAGAAGTCTGATCAATTACTCTGATGATTGGCCTGGGAGGTAACCCACTTATGTTACTAACTAACTCTGTATTCAGGGATAAAAATGGCTGAGATGGATGAGCCACAGTAAATGACTCTATGCTATCTTTAGCTGATATTCCAAGTGTATCATTAGACATATTAATAGCGGCAAAAGTTTGGTTTAGAAAATGTGACCTTTTTGTTGTTGAGTTCCTAGCCTGGGGATATAGAGACTGAGGCATATCCGTAGCTAAATCATTTCGTGCATGAGAACCTATAGCATGTATTGGGTTGTGAAGTGTATGAGGGGACCACTGGTGTAAACGGTACTCACTAGATGCTGCAGTGATGTTGCTATCAGCAGCAGTAGCTGGTGATGAATCAACTGACATAGGTAGTTTACTGTCCTTGGTCAAAAAATCATGGATGCTTGTCCTTCGAGTAGTTCCTTCAGCAGTAGAGATCACACTGCTTGCACGAGGTAAAGTGGCGTAAGGATTACTATCTTTTGATTGTCGTGACAAAGAAGTTTCTTTTACTAATTTTATCTTTCCTTGAGTTCCTGGTATAGGTTTTCCTGAAGAACTAATGAAGTAGGTATCTTCAGTCTTTCGAGGACCAGGTCTCACAAATTGTTCTGGCTTAGTTGTCCGTCTATCATAAAAGTCTCCTGGGGATTTTCCACTTACTGACCTAGCCAGACCACAGCTAACTGGTTTGCTTTTTCCCAAAAAGTCAGAAGAGACAGACAAACTTTTCATTACTTCATCTAAAAGATTCTCTTGACTTGAGGACTTTATCTGTTAAAAGAAAAAAAAATCAACACAGATTAGTGAATAGCAGCCATGCTTTTACTTTCATAGTAAACTGTGTGATATAAAATTGCTAGTATATCTAAACACATTTTAACTTTTAAAAAAAGCTCTAAAGTTCAATCGTAGAAATTTAACTTGTAATGTCTACCTAAATTAAGGTTACTAACCTGTATTGAGGTAAGTTTGTTGCTTTCTTCCAAAAACTGTTGTAGAGTAACAACTTCACTTCCCGGGGAACCAGTTTTGATCTTGTGATGTGCTCGACTCCCTAGTGTTTCGGGCATTTTGTGCTGGAGCATTGGACTTGATCTGGTCTGTCTTTTCAAGTATTGAATTGGACTGCTACCGCTGCTGGACCAAGCCTCATGATCAAGAAGCAGGCTAAATTCTCCACTGCTATGGCTTTGTGGCCTGCTTTGGATAGTAACTGCACCTGCTTTTGGAGTAGATGATGTGTTAAAAGTTCAGTAATAGAAATGAAATTAAAACTACATAGGAATAACATTTGCTGACTAAATTCTTATGAAGAGCTAAACTGACTTTCCAGGTTTATATAGAAACGCTTAGTAAACTATGTTTATCTTTCAACAGTTTAACAACTGCCTGCCTATTTTGTCTACCATCAACTTCCTTATCAGACTACCACAGCCTGTTTCCTTATTTGGTCAATTTGACAATTATAAGCTCTACAAGGTCAAAGCCTAAAGATACAAAGCGGGCACTTAATACATTTGATGAGTAAATAAATGAATAAATAAAACACCTTTTTTAAAATTCAGGTTTGAATACAAGTTGACCTTTGAACTACATGGGGGTTAGGCGTGCTGACTCCACATCCTCTTCGTATATGTTCAAGAGTCAACTATAATTGTAAAACACCGCACAATTTAGTAAACAAGACTATATGAATTTTAAATTATTTCAGAATGTTAAAACCGGAAACTGTTCTAAGTGCTAAAAATTCTAATTCTTTTCCTTTCGATAGTCTTTACTCCTTGTTTGAAGGCATCTCTGTTCATCCTTAATGAATAACCTTAAAAAAATTTTTTTAAACTTAAATAGCAAAGAAAGTCAAAAGGAGATAATATGTAACTACTTAGAAAATTCCATTAAAAATAAAATAAAATATGCAGTATTTTATTTTTTATTTAATGTCTGACTCATCTGACTGTTCTTGTTTTCCATTGCTAGTATGATGGCTCTAAGCCTTAAGACTCAGTTGAGGTTGAGGAATTGCAGAGGATGCAAATTCTAGAAAGTTCTAGAAAAAAAAAATCCCTAAAGTTTATGCTATTCCTTGAGTACTGATTCATTTTGATCAATAGCAAACTAAACAGGTATATATAGGTATAGTACTGAGATAGAAAATATAACTTTCCATAGTTTCCTAATCAGAGAGAGCAAAGTAGGTCATGAAAGAATTTGGCTCAAGTTATGTAACGATTTTACAAAATTAGTATTTTCTTAAATTTTCAAATCAGAAAAGAAATACTTTGTCACATTTTTAGGATACATTTGTCTATTAGATATATAAACGTGATTATAAAAATATAAATAATAATCCCTCCTTGAAATCGGATATTTTTGATCATAACAACGGTCATAGCATTAAAGATAAAATAAAACTAAAACTGAGAAAAAAGAATTTTATAATACAAAAAGCAATAGAACAATTGCATTCATTATTATTTGACAATTCTGGACTGCAGAGAATAACTATTTTAACCAATTTTTATAATCTATTAAACAATTCCAGACCTGAGTAGACAGTATACCTTTAGGGAAATAGGTATTAGTCAAGAGTTCCAGATATCACATAAAAACCTCACCTTGGAATGCATATAAAAAAATTAAGGGGAAAAATTTTGAAATAATTCCTTTTATGAGCTATAGGCAACCACTTGGCTCCTGTTACACACACACAACTGCCTTCTCAAACAGTTCCCCTTATTACATGGATAAATTAAGTATTTTGATAATGTGAATTCAATGTACATGCATCATGAGAAAATTAAGGACAACCATTCTAATGACAAGACAAAACATAAGTAAAATAAGTACCTACGGATATTTTTTGAAGTATAAATATTATAATAAAAATATTTTATCTGTGAAGATGAAAAATGGAAACCAATATAACTGCTCCTGTTTTTACATTTGTATACATTGAAATACATTTGTATTACAATGTGAAAAGTATAAAATGTTCAAAAGAACTATGTTCCAAACATAGAGGATTTGGATTTCATACTTTACCCCAGAAACTTGACCAACTTCCCTTTTAATCTGGAAGTAGATTGAGCACATTAATAAATTTACCTACAGCATACCTTTGACTTCATGGAGTGAAGCATTATTATTGCTATTGCTAGTGGATGTTCTGCCACTATCAAGGCTGGCTGGTCTCGAAGCTAAATGAAAAAATCAGGAGACAGTGCGATAAAACTTCTAGCTGGTGACACTAAACTTTACATTCTGATCAAAGAATGATTTGAGGAAGCAATCATGCATACTTTCACAGGCTAAGCATGCCCAAAGACAGTGGAATTTTAGAGATTAGAAGCAAAGACATTTCCACAGTTCAGTAAGACATTTCAGAACATCTGAAACATGAAGATTAAGTCCATATTTAGAATATAATTTATAGATGGAAATGAGGACTGTTTTAGTTGAATAGAGTGACAGGCCAAAAAAAAAGTGTTAGTGATTAGGTCACTTACAACAGATCAGACAAGGAACCCTGCACATTGCAGAGATGCCATAAACAGGAAGAATACGAGCATCTAGCTGCACATTTAATGTCTTGTATTCCTAGCCATACAAGGGACACAACTACACAGTGAACACAGCCCTATCCTACTTCTTAAAATCCTGCTTACACGTGAAATTCTTTTAATATGTTATCCATTTATTGTTAATAATTTAGTTTGGTAAGATTTTTTTGGTATATTTTTCAGATAGAAATTTAAAAACCTAAAATGGGTCACGCCACAGAAAATGTGGTTTCTTAGAGGTTCACCCTTTACCAAAGTATCTTTCTAAACTAATGATAAAAAATAACTCTTAAAACTTTAAACTTATACCAAAATGGCAACAAAATTACTTTTAAGAATTGTGCAGGCACACTTTATAAATAACCCTGACTAAAACAGAGACTATTTAGATGAAGCAGCAAAGGGAGTTTTATTAGGTTTGAAGAAATGGCAGAGGTAGCTATGAGATGCAGGTTAGATAAAACATGCTTGCTGGCAATGCCACATTCATGGGTTCAATTCAAGAGTCTTAGCATTCTCATTCTGTATGTAATATGTATTCTCTAAATAAAGTTCATATCTTACCATGAACTCTTGATCCCGTACTAGACTCATCACTAATACCTTGTGGACTTATGTCTTCAAAGGATGTGGCATCTACATAAAATAGCAAAATGGATATAGAAATATTTTTTAACAAAAAATAAAATTTTATTTACACAGAATATGGAAATTCTTTTTTAATCACATATAATACACCTTGATTTAACAGATTTCATAGACTCAATCAGAATCTGGATCTAGACATAAGAAACAGAATAGCTCTGATGAGCACTGACTTGCTTAGGGAAAACACCAGAAGCAATGAAACAATTTCCCCTGTGACCCTGCAAAGCAAGAATTTGGGTTGTTCTTACATGGTTTTCTATATGGTTTGAAGTCATGTTTTTAGGTTTCTAAAAAAAGCTTCTATCACTCTCTCCTTTTCTCACACTTCACTTTTTCCAGTTAGTTCATTACCTGTTTATTACGAAAGGCCCAGGAAAGATTTGTTATTTTATGTTTTAAATTTTTGAAATGATTTGAGAATTTCCTCAAATCAAAGCCAGATTATTTTGACAATTATTTCAGGTTGTTGCTGTCAAAAAAGTACACTCGAAAAAGTCAAATTAAAATTCCTGTTGCCAACAGTTACACAACAGTGCAAATAGCAGACAGCCTATACCTTTATTATTAACCAACTGCTTGGATCTGAAGCCTGTAGAAGAGTTGACAGTTGAAAAGTTGATGGCTGTAGTAGAGAAGGCCATAGCTCCCAATTCTTTTCTCCTTTTACCCGTTGAAATATCATCAGGAACCTCCAAATTCTCAGTACTACCTGTCCACTGTCCTCCTGCTAGGACCATGGACTGCACCAGGTCATTCATGGCTGGGATGCAAATGAAAGCAAATGAATCAGCATGGTTAATGTATTTGCTCTTATTTCTATTCTGTATTATAAATGATCTGGTTTTTGTCTATGGATTAATGCAAGTGAAATAAAAAAAACTATAACCACAAGGTCACTGGAATTATGACATGCATTCAGCTGAATGAAATGAGTAGGCCAAAGGCTGATAAATTTAAGCAAATATTTTTATCCCACCTCCAACCCCTTTAAAAATAGGAAAAAGAAATTTTACTCTGTACAACTGCCATGCGTTTGTGCAGTGATATGCGATATAATTACAAGCCTTCATAATGTGGTTTTGTGTAACAAAAATGGAATGAATAAAAGTAAGATGAAGAGCAGTTCTTATACAGCATCATCATTGAAAATGATAAGAGTCCTTGGTCAGAGCAGGTTACTGAATATTCACTTTATGAATCAAGTAAGCATACCATTCAATAAAAACCTGAAAGAGATGATAATCAAAGTGATAGACATTTAATGTGATTATGTAATTACCCATTCCACTTTAAAAAAGGAAAATCAGAGTATTATTATATAAAGAATGACAAACATTTTTAAGGGTTACAGGCCATTTTATTTATTTATTTATTTAATCTGGTTCATTAAGGAAATAAAATCCTAATGCTAAAGATTTTGTTATATTTTCTTTAAGTAAATTTCTTTGGGGAAAAAAATCTCTGTGGCATATAGAATTAAAGGGTTTTTCTGCCAACTTTAGAAAGCGCTGGAAATTTACAAATATATTACATGTATGATTAAACATATGCATGTATATGTATCAGTGAACATACATATAATGCGAATTCGGTGCCAGTTTTGAAAAAAAAAAATTCTTCCAGCTCCTTGTATTAGAAGACTGCACTTTGCAAAATAAGAGAATTGGTACAGTCCAGAGAAAGGTTAGTGAAAAATTAGTAATGGAAGCCAGTGTAGTCATTTGAAAGAAGCTGAACTGTCATAAAGTCTTACACATGGAACGACGGTAGCAGGCCTTCGTTTTGTCTTTATCCTTCGGTCTGTTCCTCAAAAAGGGCAGTCTTTTCAGTGCAACCACTTTAATGTCAGAGCATGAGAAAAAACAGAAACAGAAAAATGAAAGAAAAAAGGGAGAAGAACAGATGGGAGTTAAATGCTGAAATTAAGGACAGAAATGAATGTCTGAGTTTCAGCTTATGTATGCTATACTAAAGCTATTTATTATTTTTGTGCTGCTGAGTGATAATGAAATATGAAATAAGCACTTTGATACTAAAAATACTTGGAAAGGCACTGAAGACAATGATGAGGAACATGTATTTTGAAAGTTTAGACTGGCTAATGTCCTATAAATACAAGAACTGGTTAGAATTACTTATGGAAGGAACAATTTTCCTAGTTAAGTTGTAAATGCATAACTTTAAAATTAGGGCTACTGGTGGGCCACAGAGTACACATGATGAAAATATACAAGGCTTTTCAATCCTCTATTTTACTTAACTTTTTAAATTATAAGGGTTTATAGAAAAAAATAATTTATGAAAATGAAAATTCTATAAGGGTATTTTAGTAATATATATCAACAGAAACTAAGGCACCAAGGGTATGTTTAAAACAATCTAAAGAAACCATTAAAACTTTCATTATTTTTTTTAAACTTTAATAAACAGGTAATTACTTCTTGGTTTAAACTGAATTCTGGTGCATTATTTAGAGGCACCATGGAAATATAAATTCTTTCAAACAAAGTCAAAAGATGAAATGAGCAATTACATTAATTTCATTTTACAAAAGGCTGGAGAAAAAATAAAAATGGATATTTTGACAGTAGTAATAAATGCTAGCACTAAATTCTGATACAGCTAAAAAATAAGGAGGCACCTTAAGACGTACAAAATAGACAAAAAAAAAATTTACGTATGACATTTTTAGATATTTGGAAAGGTTTTTTAGGCAAGGTTATTAAAATCAAAGCTAGCACTGCAAAAAAATTTTGTAAATGAGAATTAGGGTTATAACTATAGTAGGAATCAGCACAAAAACAAAAAAATATTCACTAGAGTCATTAATATAAGCTACATTTTAATAAGATTTGAATACAAAAAATTGTTACACCTTTTTGAAACTACAGTTTAGGAGTTAGGGAAACCTGCATAAAGACTTAAAGACATGTTGTACACAACCTTAATAACTATGCTATTTCTCACGGTCTATCATTCTCTTGTAAATAAAACTCTTTTGACAAACTGACAAGTATCATTCATTAATGAGAATGCAAAAGAAATTCAGCTTTTTAACTTACTCGATTGCTATTAGGAATAGTCATGATTCATTTAAGCTTTTAATTTGACTTATTTCTTTTCTAGCTTGGTAAAACACAGCTATTTTCAATGATTGAAAAGAAATGAACTGAAAGGAATGTAAAAATGGACACTTAGCTAAAATAAAGCAGAGTGGTTGCAGCATGCACATGTTGTCTTGTTTACTTTCTTTTTCTGTTTTCAACTGTTTAACAAAGGCTGCTTTACTAACAGATACTCTTCCAAAAGGGACAGGATAAAAGAAGTTTTAAATTTGCTAGCAGTGGAATGTGATCCCTCTACAGCAATCTGTTTTTAGATTGACAATGTTCTTTCCCCAAACTATAATGAAATTAAGGGAACACTGGTTTTGTGTTTGTTTTTAAAATTCTAAAACTGAAAAATTGCAGGAAAGGAGACTATTAAATCTTTCTGATTCTTATTCTGGATGTTTCAGCAAAGAGTATGAATGAATGACGGATTTATATTTAAAACAAACAATATGACCTCAAAAAAAGACTGTCATGCCTTTCTAGTGTATGCTCTCATATCTGAATTGAAATATCTTCCTTTAATTAAAAAAACTGAGTATACCTATTACCATTCTGATTTAGTAAAATGTCAGGTATTTTAAATCAAAAGCATCTTCTTAAATTATCTGGCACCTTCTTAAGAAAAACTTGATTATCTCCCTAACAGTAATACTCAGAGGTTTCATGTAGATTTGGCTGATAAGACCAGATAAGAAAAAAACCCATGTAACAATAATCTTATGTGGGGATATAGAATTAAACAACTTTCTTGAACCTACTACACACATACACACACACACACACACAAATGTATATGTATGTATAAATATGTATATATGTATGCATATCACTTTTTTTGTTGCCAGCTTATGGATTCTAGTTGTTAGGGTGTTAAAGCTGCATTCTGAAATATGTTTACTCTACAGTCAATGTCTAATATCCTACACCTGAAAATACTGCCTTTTCAGAGATAATTCTCCCAAGGTCAAACACTGTCTATAGTTTTTTGAGTGTTTTGAGTTACCCATATGAATAGTCCACCCCCTGGGAAAGTAGCCGCTGTTTTTGCCTGCTATTTACTTCAAAAGAATAGCAGTGAAATTTATATACATATATATGTATATAATATAAACATATATCATATTAATGTATAAGAAATTTATAGATATAAATCTATTTTTTAAATTAATGACTGGTGATAGAGTAGATTCAAAGAAGCCTGTTTACATATTTTTTAAGAACACTGATGGTTGTCAACTTCCGAAACATCTTCAAAGGGCCTAGCATTGGATTCTTTTATCTTTCTCTTAAAATACATTTAGGCTTTTACTTTACTCTTGCTGTTTAGCTAAGCACATTAGTAATGAAATTAAAAGATTACAAATTGTATAGGGTACATTAAGATGTGATACGTCTATATTTGTAATTGAAAAAATTAAATCAAAGTTTATGCACAATTTATATTTCTCCATCTATTTTAACTGATCCTTTATCAAGCAATCCCTCAATAATTTTCATAACCTTCAATTATTTCCAAATCTGAATATTCTCTTCAAATTCATACCTATTTTTCTTTGCTTCCCCTCCCATGTAACTTTACTCCAATTTGATATCATCAAAGTATATAAGTAAAACCTCATTATAAAATGCCTTATTATTCTGTTATAAGTAATTATGAAAATAAGCTCTTATAAATATCTCTCACTTGCTCCTCATAATCACCCTGTTAAGTATGATGCAAAGGTAAAACGCCTGCCATACTAAGAACTGGAGAGTGGCAGAGGTATTCTGGCTCTTATTTAATGTTCTTTCTATACTATTTTACATCCCTTGCCAAATGATGGTATCTCTGTATCTCTATGTAAGGGATATCTCTAAATACCCAATATAGAAAATCAATGTGTTTATACATTACTGTAGTATGCAATGAATTTTATAATTGTATGGAGTTAAAAAAATAAATGCATTCATTAGACTATTATCCCAAAGGACTTGCTGAAGTCATTTAAAAGAAATCTTTAGAAAGCATTCTAAATCAAAAAAAGATCAAAAATGTTTAAAGAGTTTAGGCACTCACTGCTGCTTTTCTTGGTCCCCAAAGTTTGGCCATCTTCTAAAGAGTTTGAACCTACTGAAGAACTATCTTGACTATCTTGATGGGGGAGTTGAAGAAATCCTTCACTGGAGTCTGAGCGGGTAGGTGTTAAAGTTAGAGATTTCTGACGTTCTCGATTAATATCTTTCTTAGACTTTATCAGTTTTCTCATTTTTAGAGTAATCCAGTTGCCTCTCCTGATAGAAAAAATTTTTTAAATTCTTAACAGTCTAAAATTCAACTTATAAATATTTCACAAAATTAGATGTTTAAAATATAACTTTTTTTTTTTTTTCAAAATAAAGGTGGATAAAATTTGGCTAATAGTACCTTCTAGGAGGAGATGGCTCATAAAATTTGTATTGATCCATAATTTTCTCTTCTAATTTCTCCTTTTGTCGTCTTAATTCATTTAACTTATCACTATAAAAATAAAAATTACATTTTAGGACATGCATTATATGTTGTACAGTTATGAATACTATTTTGTGCTTATGCTCTAACTTGTCCCCAGAACATAAATACAAATACCATAGTTGATAACTAAGAATTTACTAGGTAGTAACAATGGTATTTTTTCCAAGTTTCTCCTTTTCTTCAAATTTACAACTTATTTAAATAAAAGGATCTAGGATTTAAAGTTTCAATTCTTCGATAGGATTTGTTTGAAGAAAATTTTCCCTATTACGATCTCATCATGACAAAGGAATTATATTAACATCTTTTTAAACATTCATTAACACTTGCTTTTCCACTATTCTTGGATCTTGAGTATCTCAAACCATTATTGGAATAAAGGATGATTTATTATAATTTATACAAGCAAAATATTAAAAATAACACTTTCCTTATAATTAAATATAATAATCAATATTGCAACTGCATCTCCATGCAAGTAAGTTTTTTCCTTTACGGCAGAATTTAGGCTTAATTTACTTGTAGAGAATGATTTCCTGTCTCCAGTAATGCATGAATATAGTACTTTCACTACATCTCAGTCTTATTTTTATGTTCTTATTGGATACATTCATAGAGAAAAATTATAGATTAGAAAACAAAGTAATATGAACCCTATAAAAAAAACCTCAATGCCAAAGAATACTATTTATTCAACATTTAGTGATCATTTACAATAAGGAAGGCATGAGTTATATATTCACTTATATTTATATCCTCTCTCCCCTACTATATTATAAGCAGAGCTTATAATACAAGGCATTAGTGGTGCCAAAATAAAGTGCTGTGGAAGTACAACAGGAACTTATAAAAGGAAAACATTTCTAGCTTGGAATATCAAAAAAAGACTCATGAAGAAAAAGTCCATAATAGACTGAAAAGAAAATACAAGAAGAACGCTAAATGAAGCAGTTTAGCTGGGGAGTAGTGAGGAAGTTACAGGTTAAGATTTTGATCAACAGGAAATCAGAAGTACTAAAGGTTTCATTACAAAGTGACTTTATGAAATTTTTACTTTAGGTACCATAACTCAATGATGGAATGGATATATAAGAAAGTCTGGAGATGAAAGCTTGCAGGAAGCTAATGGAATAGTCTAGTTGAGCAGTAAGGTTGAATTAGGGTAGTGGGGACTGGAAGAAACTGATTTGAGAGATTCTATGGAAGATGATGTTTTATGAACAGAAGTTGCCAATATTTATACCACAGTATAAATAGTAGACAGTCGAAACCTCCAAATTCTTTTCTCCTTTCCAACTGTAATACCATCAGAAAGCTCCAAATTCTCAGTACTACCTGTTTATTGTCACTCCTCGTAGGACCATGTGACAGAGGTATTCAGCTAGAAATGTCTGACATGTAAGACAGTTTTTATTAAAATTTTAATTTAAATTAAAAAGTCAGAAAAGATACTAATATTGTAAGTCAATAAATAGATACAATCACCAAACCTTGGGAATGGATTAGTCACCAAGAGTCAGAATACTAAGATAAAATAAAGCCTTTGCTTAAGGGACAGGAAATTCAACTGCCAAGAGCTTTAGATATACTCACTACTTCTCAAGCTAAAACGCTTCTTATGGCAGAGAGTAAAAGCATATATATACCCCTGAAAGAATTAAAGGTGTAATCCAAAGTTGCCAGCCACAAATGTGAAATTTCTTTGAAGTTTTGCATTTATCTTAAAAGTTCATGCAAACTGCCTTTTGCTCCATGATATATCTGTGTATTAATATAAAAAATAATGTTCTCTGCCCCAAATTTTATAATAAAATTGATGCTTAAAAACAATGTATAATGTATCCTGGTTTCATATGTGCCCTGGCTCACCATCATGTACATCATGTCTGAAAGACACAGACATATTATTTCATAAACTCTTTAGGATAATTCTGGAAATAGGTGTTATATCTTTATTTTGGAGAAAAAGAAGCCAGTGATCAAAGAAATGAAGTAACTAGTCTATAGTCACATAGTTTTTGACTGGAAGAACTGGGATTTGAATTTTAGGTGCTGTCTGATTTCGGCATTTGTGTTTTGTATATCATTGTGCTTTTTATTTGGGGACAAAGGGAAGAGAAAAATTTGGTATAGATGCATCATAGTATAATACAAAGAATATTCACTGAACTGCCCAGATCCAAATCACTGATTTTACCAGATTCTTCCACTCTCAATGGAGACAGAATTCACCAGTAATTAGGTCCGTCCAATGCTATTTCTCACATCTTGGAGTTTCTCTCAAATACCAATTGTTTCACTAGATTATGCAACTGCCTTCTTAAAACTTACTTCTTGTCTCTATTCTCAGAACCTCCAATCCATACTCTTAAAAATCATTGGATTTTTTTTAAAAAATGCAAATCCAACATTAATACCTTGCTCAAATTTTCAGCAGCTCCTTTGAATGGCATAGAAAAATCTTTATGAAGTGGTTCCTGAGGGTTTATTCATTTCCCTGCTGTTCCTCCTTACTAAATTTTGCTCCAGCAAGAAAAATTAATTTTCAGACCCTATACCATACCAAAACACTTTCATTACATGACCGTGTTTTTGTGTTTGCTGCTGTCTTGGCCTGGTATGCCTCTTCAGGTGAGCTCATATTGAACCTCTAAGTCTTAGCTCAAGCAATCACCTTTGGAAAGTCCACCTTGCCTCTCTCAGACTAAGGTTGCGATATTTCTATGGCCTCCTACACATTCCTCTGTTATGGCAATTATCTGTATTTCTCGCTTAATGTACTAGCTCCTTAAAAGCAAAACCCATGTTTTCATGTTAGTATTTTTGGCTGTTAGCATAGAGCCTGGAACATAAATATTTAAAAGATAGATGCTAAAATAATAATGTTGAAAAGAAAAAAAGATTAGCATTGAGTTTTCTCTGTTACCAGATATATCAATCATAAAATGAGTAATATTTCAGAGCACAAAATTACTTGGTACCTACATGTACTGTCTTTGTTCAACGTGAAAAAGATCCTTGCTTTCCATATTTTGCTCCAACAGTGTTCTGTTTTGTAGCATTAATGTCTGAATTTGATCTAGTAGATGTCGATTTTCTTCTTCTAAATTTCCTTTAAGTTGGCTTAGCAACTGTTTAAACACAAACATTTAAAATATTAACATTTACATTTAACATAAATCACCCAAAACATCTGAAAAATATAGAGTGCCTCACAGACTTAAGTCTGCCTTTGAATGATTAGCTGGTTCCACTTTGATCAGAATGAGTGATTTGTTTAGTTATTATAATGACAGCTGAAGCATTGGGTTATGTATATTTATGTACATATTATATATACATATTTTCATAATTCTTAAAAACACTGGGTTTAACATATAATAAATTATCTAGTTCTAAAAACATTGCTTTCTTCAAAACCGTTTAACTTATAGTCCAAAAGCTAGATTCAAATCTCTAGCCTTCTGTTTAAGCAACTATGAAACAATGGACAAGTTAGTTAATTCTCTGAGCTTCAATGACCTTATCTATAAAATGAGGATTAATAATTCCTATCCCCCAAGATTTTTACAAAGATTAAATATTATATATAAAATACCTGGTAAATACTTAATATACCTCATTCTTCCCTCAATTACTGTTTTCAAGGAACCTTAGTCTATATATAGTTCTTATGGCTTAAACAAAGAGGTCAACTAATCTTGTCCATGGTTGGTATTACTAGCTCATATTACTGGTAGCTGGGCTGCCAGCAGCATTGCACTGCTTTCTCTTAGGCTAACAAAAATTGGAAATATGCCTTAGTTAGGCCAGAGGTTCCGAAAGAAGTCAGAAAGCCCAAAAGTAGTGATTCTCAAAATTTAGCACTACTGTAAAGTATATATTTTTTAAAATGTAGATTTCTGGGTGTTAGCATTAGAATTCAGCAGGTCTGGAGTATAGCTCAGAGATCTGTATTATAAAAAAATGCCAACAATAACCCTTCCTCAAAAAGAAAAAAAAAGATAAAGAAAACAAGCATTTAAAAATTCTCAAAAGGTATAGAAATGTTATATATGAATACCCTTAAATGGCCATCTAGATCTAGTAAATGTCAATATTGTGCTGTTTTATCTATATATTACTAAACTGAAATATAACATGTACCCGATTCATTGTAAAATTGAATCCTCCCTATACCTATACCCGCTCTTCCATCAGGAAGTGAAACCTATTTTCTTCCTTGAATTTGGAATGCCTCTGGCAAAGAAGAGATAGAAGTGATAGTATAAAAGTTCCAAGCCTAGGCCGCAAGAGGTCTCATGTGCCTCCTCTACTCAGTCACTTGGAATCCTGCTGGAGGATGAGACACCACATAAACAGCAAAGTTACGCTAACTGGGGCCACCCTAAACCAGCCAGCCGTCAGTATACTTGCCATCTAACGGAAGATGCAGGAGCAAACCATACTTACATCAACTGATCTTGGCCCACATATCGATACATTGATCAGCACATCTTCTCAACTGACCCACACTCATGAACAAAAATAAATATATACTGTCCATTACCACTAATCTTGGCCCACACATCAATACCTGGAATCAGTAGATCTGCTCAACTGACCAATAGATTCATGAAGAAAAATAAATGTTTCCTGTCCATTATGGTTGTTCTATAGCATTATATCAAAGACATTAATAAAACAAATATACAGATAAAGGAACAAATTTTAAATGTATCTATAGCTCAATGAATTATTACAAAGTGAACACATGTGTGAAACCAGCACTCAGATAAAGAAACGGCACATCAACTGTACTCCAGAAATATTCTTTGTGCTCTTTTCCAATCACCATCCCTTCCCACAAAGATATAGATTCATTTTTTCACTCCCTCTAAATTATGTTATTATATGACAGCCCCTGGCCAAGGGTTAACATTTGACTCAAGTTGGGACAATCAGCCAGAGTTAAGTAGGTAGCTAGGGTCCTTTCTGGTCTCTTCTGAGCAGCCTTCCAGACCATTAGTGATATATAGGACCTTATCAAGACCCGCTATGACTGGTTGTCTCATTCCTTAGATCTCCTAGTTATATTTCTGACAAGTTTCCTGATCTGTTATTGTCTCAACCAATATTCCAACCTCAGGTCTGAGGGTTGGCCTTTGAGAGCTCTCCAGGTCATGAGGCTTTTCTGTGCTCTGCACCCTGGCAGAACTACCAGGTATTGGTATTTCAGACAAAAAGCTTTTAGCTATTACTTTTCTTATACAGTCTTTTCCCAATTCTATGTAAGGGCTTGCTTAAGTGTTGATTCCTTAAAAGTTCCATGAAATTCAGCTGTTAAGCTATGTTCACGCTCTACTTAGGTACCAATCATAAAACTTAAGGATCATTTAAGCCTTTCGGCATCCTTTTTATATTTCAAAACATTAATCACTTTATCAAACCATTATTGAAGAAGCATGGAATTATGTTAAGAACAGTATCAATATGGCATATATCATATTTATTCAAAACCCTCCAGTGGGACTATTTTATTCAAAATAAAAGTCAGAGTTTTTTTTTTTTTTTTTTTACAATGGCCTATAAGGTAACAAACATATCTAGCCCAGGCATATCTCTGATCTCATTTCATTCCGGTCATACTTAGCCTCCTCAAGAGTATTTCTGAAACACACCAGGATTCTCCTGGCCTTAGAGTCACTAGCTGTTTGCCTGGAATATTCTTTTCCCAGATATCTACATAATAATAGCACAAGCTCCTTCAAATCTGTGATCAATGATGCCTAGTTAAAATTTCAATCTACACTCCATCATCCACTCTGTCAGTCCTTATCCTATTTCATTTTTACTTGCATATAACTTATCACTTTGCAGACTAATTTTCAAAATGGTTACAGTAGTATTTTTAGTCCATGTGTTCCAGAATCTTGCCATTCTCTATTAAGAGGTTGAGTCTATTTTTCTTCCCCTCGAACCTGGATAAGACTTTGACTGCCTATGAATAAAATGCAGAGGAAATGATGCTGCATGACTTCTGAGGCTTGATAGTTAAAGTATAGACATGGCTTTTTTCTGTTTCTCACCATAATGTGGGTGTGAAAGGCCAAACCAGCCCATGGGGGAAAACAACATGGAGAGGAAACTGATACCTCCAGCTGATAACTAGCATAAACTTCCAAACATTAACTCAACCTTTCAATCTTCCAGGTGAGGTCCCAGCTGCAAGTGGAGCAGAGACAAACTGGCCCCCTGGTACCTGTCCAAATTCTGCCCACAGAATCTGTGAGCATAATAAACAGTTGTTTTATACCATTAAGTTTTGAGGTAAATTTGCTATATAGCCATATATAAAAAAAAACTGAAAACACTATATATTTAACTTACTTATTATGTTTATTGTTTGTTTCCTTCCACCGGAATATAATCCATAAGAGGAGAGATTTTTACCTTTTTTGGTTTCCTAGTACATGCCAGGTGGTCAGTAAACATTTTTTCATCAAACAATTTCAAAGTATCTCAACATATAAATTTAAACTAATAGCAAAAATTATGAAATTAATGAAAAAAAGTTTTTCTGAATTGTGAACTTCAATTACTCCTGACCAATTCTTTTAGAAACAGCCCACATCAAATATATACTGCTATTATCATTATAATATCATCGCTTAGTTTTGAGGTATGTCTTGATGTCTAAAGGAGGGAAACAACAATTTAATGTGTTATAGCTCACCTCACACTGGTTATTTAGCTTGGTGGATGTGATGTCCAATTGTTGGTACTGTTCCTTTAGCTTTGAAAATTCAGCTTCTAATCTTGTTTGTTCCAGTTTAGAATTATTTAAAAGACTTTTCAAGTTTTTATGGTCGGTTTGTAAAACTTCAGTCTCTTTTAAAAGCTGATTATATGTATGATTCAACCTATAATTAGAAATCATGATAGAAATAGAATTAAGTTCTCTTAATAGCTCTCATTATAATTTACACAATGTGAAAATGCTGTAAATCACATTTAGATATACTTAGAGAATATAAATAATTCTTTTACCAGTTACTAAGCTGACCATGCATCAGTTTCTATTCTGTAAAAACTAGATGGGTAATAGATTATTGGGGTGATCCTTCATAAACTATTTAAATGTCTAATCACTATGTTGTATACCTGAAATTAACATAATATTGTATGTCAACTGTAATTCAAAAGTAATAAACATTATTTTAAAATAAAACAAAAAACTAAGTACTTTTTCCCTTAAAAATATTTCAGTACTTAAATATGTTGAAGATATAGATATGCAAAATTTTATCATATAAAATTTAAAGTATTAATAAACAAATATTTATTTTAAAGGAAAAAATGACCAATCCAGTTTTGATTTTATGGAGAATTCAAACATTGTAAAATTCAACAGTGAAATTCAAGAAAAATCAGATCAAGAGAATTAATCAGTCCAATATGGGACATGATAGTCTATCAATCTGTTGCCAGATAACTGAGAAGTCATCTGATAAGCAGATTTAAACCAGAAAGTCAAACTATAACCTTTTCTGTTTCTTTCCACTATTATACCTTCAGAACACGGTTCACTGATCTCTAAGAGCAGTGATTAGCAAACTTTTTCTGTAAAGGACCTGAGACTATATACTTTAGGCACTGAAGGCCACATGCTCTTATTTTCCATTTTCTCCATGACCTTTTAAAATGTAAAAAATGTTCTTAATTTTACATTTTTAAAATGTAAAAAATGTTCTTACTGGAACAGTCTGCACACTAGATATGATATACTGAGCCGGCTGTAGTTTACCAACCTTTATCTTACGGAATTAAGATCAGGAAGACACAAAAAAAGGAGGTAGCCAAACAAAACAAACTTGCTCAGTGAATACGATTCTAAAGAGGCCAAACAACCTAGTTCACATAAGAAACTTCCTTGTTTTGGCATTAAATAAGATTAAAACTTAGGCTATTTATAAGAATGGATAAACTGCTGTTGTTCTTCAGACAAATCTTTATAAATATACATATATATATATATTTTGGTAAAATAACTATTTCAGGTTTTATTTAAAGCCTTTTCCTTTATAATACAGACATGAGTGCATAAAAACTGGGCAAGAACAGATCTGAGAGACAGAAAACACTTAGGGCTACTCAGCCCTTCCAAGCCCACAGAATCTTTTGGTTCAGGCTCATCATGCCCAACTTCTTATTTTTTAGGCTGAGCTTTTTCTCTGGAGCTTCCACAGCACTGTATTAGAGTCCTGGAAGGCCTACACAAATTTCAAACTGTCCCTTTTAGGTCTAAATTCTAACAATGGAAAAAAACTAGGCTCAAGATGAGACTTTTACAGTAAATGTGTTCCCCACTGTTACATATATAATAAAAATGGCTCTATCCTTGTATTCTGTAACTTGTCACAATTGAGTCTACTACTGCAGGGGTCCCCAACTCCTGGGCTTCAGACTGGTACTGGCCTGTGTGGCCTGTTAGAAACCAAACCGGAGAGCAGGAGGTGAGCGGCAGGCGAGTGAGCAAAGATTCATCTGTATTTGCAGCTGCTCCCCGGTGCTAGCATCACTGCTTCAGCTCCACCTCAGATCATCCAGCATAAGATTCTCATAGGAGCACCGAAAAGGTGGGGACCACTGTTCTACTGCATTTACTGTACAAACACATCCTCCTTGGTGTTGAGTTGTTGATGCTTACAAATACCCCCGTAGAGAATTTCTAGTTGTCACAGCTACTAAATTATAAACTACTGGGCATGAAAATGGCTGTCGAGGCTTAGGGATATTTTCTATAAAGGAAAAGAAATAGAAGTTTAATGCCAAAAATGGATCATATTAAATTCATGATAGGGCAAATAAATAACTTCCATTTGAATTTTATGTGCTGCCTTTCAGCACTTCAGCTTCGGCAATATAAGTGCAGTGCAAATGTGTAGGCTGTTTAAACATTTCAAAAGTTTCTAAAACACTTTTGAAAATGTCGCCTTATGAAGCAGGCTGATTACCAGTTGGCAAAGTTTTGGTTTCCCCAAGTTAAAAAATAACTGTCCCATGGCAATATGAGACCAGTAATACCTAAGATGGTTAAAATAAAAATACAAATAAATCATCCAGAAAATTATAAGGCTGCTCACTTGTAGCAACTTCAACAGACAAACAGACTAGAAAAAAGAAAGGGAGACATAATCAGGTTTCATGACATTCTGTATTCATTATATTCTATACTCAATAGAGTATGCAAATGCTGTAAGGTACAAAAATTTCATCATATAATGTGGTTTAAAAACCTTATTAGTTGAACAAATCAAGAGAGAAACAATGAGAGAAAACAGGAGATCTTAGTTTTTGTCTGAGTCATTCTATTAACTAGCTGCATGATTTTACTGGGTAATTTACTTACTGCTCTGGGGTCTTTTTTTAAATTCTAAGTTATGAATGGTACTGCAAAGGGGGATTATACACATTGGATGTAATAAATAATACAAAACTGAAATATATAAATATTTATTACCTATCATTTTCACCACAAAGTTTCTTGTATTCTGCAGCCACAGTCTCGTGGTTTTTGTTTTCAAGCAGCATTTTTTCCTGTTCTACTTTCAGTGTTTTTTCCAAATCTTCCAATTTTCCTTTTTGTTTTAGTAACTGATTGTAACTGAAAGAAAAGTTAGGTATTTGGTTTAAAATATTTCCTTTGGAAAAAAGAAACTTTAGATTGAACAAGAGTAATTTCCTAGTATCTCATAAAATACATGTAAATTTATATAAATTTTCTACATAAATTATCTCTTAGAACTGTTTAACATTTATTATATTGCCCCAAGAAAATTGGTTTTAAATTAAAAACACAGAAAATATAATAAATTACCGGTCTTCGAGGTCTTTGTGTTCCATCTCAAGATTTTTGTGGGCAGATTTTAGAGTTCCATGTTTAGCAATTAGAGATTCATACTCTGAAGCCTGCCGTTCATGAAGAAGTTCCAACTTCTCATGATCTTTGATGAGAGAATCATAGAGAGATTTAAGGTCTTCTCGTTCTTTGATTACAGATTCATTCTCATTTTCTAGGGAAGATTGCTGGATTAGGAGCTGTGCATTCTGGTTCATAAGTGAGGTACTTTGAGAATTAAGTGTGGAATTTTCAACCTATAAGAATGCACATATTGTTATCAGACATAAGAAAAAGATTTATGTTGTCCTTTTTTTAAAAAAAAAGATTATAATAACTTAAGGAAGCTCTAAATAAATCAAAGCAGATATAAGTATATTTATACAGAGAAAATTTGGATTTTAGTGTCCCAAAGAACAAGGCTATCATTTAATTTTATTTTTGGAAGTTATGATATATATATATGGTATGTATCCATTTATTATGAAATATATATCATATATATGTTTGGGGTTGAATTATTTTAAATGAAGGTGATTAGCAAGAATTTGAAAACTACAGAATTTGAAATGCTAGTTTGTCATTTTCTAGAAGTTGAGAGTTGATAAAACTAAAAAATTACTTGTAAAAATTCAATTTCAAGAGTCCAAATTAGCATTTGCTTTTACCATTTGGAAAAGAGTGACATAAAGAATAACTTTTATGTTCAGAGAGGGAACTTCATTTCTTCTGCACTTTATGAGGTTTTGGAGAGTTGTACTTCTCCCACCCAATGACTCTATTTGACAAAAACACTGGTAGTGTTAAGTGCAAGATGGCTCCTTTGAACTAAGGCCAAGTGTGAAGACAAAATTCTCATGCTGTGTTCTTTTCCAATAACTTAATCAGTAAGAAAGCTGTAAAAATGAAACAAGGAATTGGTATGCTGCAACCATACTCTAAAGCAACGATTTCCACCTGATTAATTATAATCAACTTGTTATAGTAAAAGGTCATAAAGTAAATATAAATAAAATTATCTTTATTCTAGTTATATTTCTTAAGCAAATTTATTAATATTTAGAGGCTCTGACATTTTTTAAATGCTGATATCTGAAAGTCTGGAGTAGCATTAAATAGGAATATTTTCTCTTCAATTAGTTGTTAACAATCAATGTCACCATGTCTAGTCATCCTTATTTTAATAGCATAATTCAAGACTGTTGCATATTCCTAAAATATTACATTACAACCTGAAGCTTGGCATTCTGTGTTTGAAGAGTAGTATTCTGCTCCTGTAATGACACGGTCTGCCGCTGAAGTGCAAGAATCTGAGCCTGCAAATTATTGTTCTGTGTCTCAAGTTGCTTAAGTTGAGTTTTCAATGCTTGCTTCTCTGCTTGCAGTGTAGCATTCTTAATAAAGAAAACACACATATTAAAAGTAAAAATAACATCAAATATCTTTGTTTAATATATACTGGAATTCTGCATGAGTATTATTAACATTATAATAATAAAAAAAATCCTAGCACTCTTAAAAGAGGGAAATCTAAGAAAAAGAAAGCAATAATCATAAAACTTTAATATACTTTGTATCTATGTCTCTCTGTTTTATAATGCCTGAAAAATAAAATACTCCTTCTAAATATATTGACTAACACAAGAAACTATAATGGGATTGCCAGTTATATGATTTTTACGCTGCTCAAAAGTGCCCAGAATGTTCAGGACGAGTGGGGCTGTGTCTAGTCAATGGAATCCTCCTTTTCTAATTGCCCAAAGTCGCGCGTGCGCGCGCGTGTATGTGTTCGCTATGGAAGGGAGGGGGAGAGAGAGAGAAAAGCAAGAAATAGATACGAGTGGTGGTCCCAGGGATAGCAGCCAAAGTATCTTATAAACACAAACATTGGGAAGAGAAGCAGAAACCATCTTAACCATCTGTTTAAAAAATTTAGTGCATAATAACCTAACAGATGTTATGTATTTTCTTTAGTGATTTTTTTCATGGTATAAAACACTCACTAATACTCTATTTCATCTATAGGACTTCTGGAGCAAATCCAAAAAAAACATACCATTTTCAATTTTTCCAGTACATCTGGCCATATTTAAATTTTATAGTTAAATGGTTAAATTACTGTGCGAATCTTAGATCTTTACATTTAATGTGTTATATATTAAAATGTTTGTCATGAAAATTATATTTCAAAGTATTATTTCAAAATGATATTTCATAAAAAGTTAACATAAAATAATAGCATAAAAATAATAAAGAATGCTCTAGAAAACCAAAATAAAACTTTAAAAAAGCTCATAATTTGTATATAATTGCCATATGCATAAAGAGTTACAACTGAATCTCAACAAATCATTTTTTATCATATTTACATAAGGGGGCAAAGACAACAATTCACTTTATAGGGTTTCATGTTATATACACTACATGTCTATATAATATGCGAGTCATGATTTAACCCCCATATTATACCATAAAATCAAAGCTGAGAAAGCAAAATGCTTCAAGATGGCTTTTGATAGTATACTTCTTTCGATTTGTTCAAATGAAAAGAATGAAAAAATTTATACTGAAAATAAATAAAATACTGATGTATTTATATATCATCTTGACATACCAAAGAAGTAAACCATTTTTCATTTACGTAAGTATTATTGTAGTTCGGCTCTTTAGGAACCAAAATGTACAAGTTTTAATGATCTCTAGAAATAAATATCCCTACAGTCTGTAATGAATAGAAGAGATAGCTGAGAGTAGAAAAGGTATCTCAGAGCAGGAAAACTTTACAATGGGAAAGTAAGTGGTTAGCAAATATATTGGCAAAATACACAAAAAATTACCAGTCTGATACAGGGCTAGCCACCTTTATAAATCCATTATCTAAAATGTCTAAAATATGACAACCAAGTAATTTTTTTTCTAATGGAAGTTTATAAAGGAAGTCAATGTGAGAAAAGATTTAGTTTATAGGATTTAAATGCCAGCCAAATTGTCTGAAATGTAATTATTAATCCAAACAATAGAGATATATATACATATCACTGAATAATTAAAAATAAGTTTTCATAAGTGGCCTTCATATATTCATTAATACATAAAAAGATATAAAACTTTTTGCTAATAATTTAAAACAGGCAAATTAAAATATTTTCTTCTGTCACCTTAAAAAAAATTAAAAGGCTAATAATACCCAATGTTAATCTGGAAAAGAAAGGTACTATTAGTGGGACTAAAAATTGATGTGATTTTGAAAGTCTAATAAAATGGAATCAATTAAAATTACACCACACACACACACACACACACACACACACACACATAGATAGATATACCCTTGGCCTACCAATTCTACTATCAGGAATTTACCATCCTATGAACATGTTTATACATAGATTTTCCCTGCAGCAAACCTGAAAATAACATGAATGTCCACCAAGGTGGGATTTATTTAAATAAATTATGCTAATATCCATACTATGGAATAATACACATTCATTAAACAAATTGAGATAGATCTTTATCTGCTAAAATAAAGATCTCCAAGATAACATAATTTAAAAATACAAAAAGAATATTGTATAATTCCATAGGTGTAAATTTGTAAAAGAAATATATTTCTATACATAGATAAATTGCGAACACTTTACTAGGAAGATAAACTGTTTACTGTGATTATTATTGGCTAAGAAAGTAGGAATTGGTATAAAATTAATTTTTGGCTTATGTCTTAAAGTTTTTAATTAATGTTAAATTAAAAAACAACACCAACCACAACTATTTAATTGTTAGCATTAAGTTCCTAAAGCTCATTCATCTTTGAAAATTAAATATTTGTTGAATTCGTTTAATTTTTTACTGTCAAATATTTACTGGACTCATTCAGCAAGTGCCTGCTCTCTACCAGGCATTATTCTACATATTAAAGGCAGAGTGGTGAAAAAGAAGACAAGGTATCTGCTTTTTTTTCAGTATATAAACAACAAATAAATGAAAAAAATATATAATTTCACAAGTGAAAAGTGCTATGAAGAAGCTAAATAAGGTGGTGGTATGACAGTGAATGGATTAGGTTGGGGAGAGCTACTTTACTGGGAAAAGGGGTCAGAAGGACATCTTGCAGGAGATAAGAGACATGAGACCTGAATGCTGAGGGAAGCCAGCCATGTATTTCTATCAGGGTAAGCAAAAAGAACGGCCTGAGGAAGGAATAAGCAGAAAAGGCCAATATGACTAGGATGAATTTACTTATAATGAACCAGGAGCTGTTCTGTGTTTTCAAAATATTATCTCCAGATTAATAAATACAGTGGGTAGAAGAGTGGTATGGTATAAGCTGAGACATATAAACAGAGCAATTTCAGGAAGGCTCTTACAGGACATGGTAAAGAATTTGGATTTTATTCTAATTGAGGTGGGAAGCCACTGAAGATTTTAATCCATTTCCTGTTTGCCCTGAGAATACCAGCCAGCAGCCCTTGTGGCTGCAGTTTATCCCAAGATAACTTGCAGATTATAGTGCTAACCTTACCCCAAAAGTTTGCCATGAAATATCTCGCTTTTACTGTTTTTGCATAGCTCTAATATATCAATAGTCTTTGAAGACAAATGACATCATTCTATTTATAGCATTTTGTTTTTAGTAGTGGTATTTTCACTTACAAAATACAGTAATTATCGAGCACTGAAAATGTTAAATCCTAGAAAATGTAGCATTGCCATGTGTGATATAAATAAATGCTAGTAGCGAACTATGCTTTTTTTTCCCTAAATGGGAAAAGGGTTACAATAAGAAAGTGATATGATTTAGATTATGTTTTAAAATATAACTTTGGCTACTGCATCTCAAGAATGGGTTAGATTGGGCCAGAAGTGGAAGAGGGAAGACCAATTAGGAGGATATGCTAATAGTCCAGATGAAAGATGATAGTACCTTGGACTAGAGATGATGGAGAGAACTAAATGGGTTTGGGTGATAGTTTCAAGGCAGAGTTGACAAAGCTTGCTGATGGACTTATGTGAGACAACAGAGAAAACTACATTAACTTATTAGTTCTTTAATCTTTTTTAATATTCTAAAATAAGTCAAGAAAGTATAAAATAAAGCTACAAAACCAGATTAGATAAATCTTCTGAGTTTTATATTCTTTATTTCTAAAAACCTTATTTCTACTAAAAATTTTTAAATACTTACATTTCTTTCTACTTCAATTAATCTGTCTTTAACTTTCAGAAGCTCTCTGGTCGTTTCTTGACTTTCTCGCTCCCATTTGTTATCTGCATCAGAAGTTGAAAGAGAACTCTGTACCATCCTTTCCTCATCTTGTCTCTGTTTAACAGCTTCATAATTCTTTTTCACCTAAAATTTTATTTAAATATTTTAATGGGGGAAAAAACCACCAAAGTTCTATTTCTTACAATTAATTTGACTCTGCGCTGGTCTGGTGATAAATAATATGTATGATTATTATTATCATAATAATCATAATTTATGCTTTGTAAAATACAAATCCTTTCTCTTAGAAATACTAAATGTACTCTGCTTATGTGCCATGCTCCTAGAATATATTCTGTAATTTCATATCCTACTGTTAAAGATGAAAATGTCACTGAAGAAGAGAGTAACAGGACCTCCTACATATGTTGCTAAATAATAACAGTTGTTTTTAGAGTTTTATCTATTGCTGATTTAGGGATTTCATGTAAAGACTTGACACATGTGATAATTCCTCTTAAAAAGATTTCTAAATTAAAATTGAGGAAGTACCTATATATCTCTCTTTTATGAAGGATATGCTGCCCAGAATGAGCTATGTTACTAAATAAATCAATGATTTCTTTATTCAGATCTTGATCCACATATAATTACTATAATTTATAAAGAGTGAGTAATCCAAGGATATATCTTATCAAAGTTTTCTGGTGTGATTACAACCAACCCAACTTTGAGAGGGCAAACACAAAACTAACAAGTTGGTCATCTTACATTACCAAAATCACTGTTTAACTTAAGCTCACTTCAATTTGAAATGATGACTGTTACACTTATCCTGAATCACTAGTTTATCCTAGGAGACATTTATCATAAATTTCTAAATCAACCCAAATTTTATATTAAGGTAAAGATAAATATTTAAAGTAATTCAACATTTAATGCAAACCTGAAGAAATTTTGTGATCCAGCAATAAACTGATACTATTGAGTTAGAAAAGAATGACATGAGACTAAAGGAAAAAGATGCCGAAACAATATAATTTAAAGGCTGGCAAATAATCTACTAGATGTTCTGTGATTCTACTTTTTCCAGGGTTTTCTTTCTTTTTTTTTTTACTTTTCACACCCTAACAACATAGATGGATGACATCATTTCTAGTCTTTTATCTTACATTAATTTCCCACAGGGTCTTTTATTCTAGGCTTAGAAAGATTATAGACATAGGCCATCATTGAGGAGAACTGAAAATAAAACTCAAAGCTTCTCATTTTTAGCCCATTCTTACAACTAAGTGTCAAAAGTGCTTCCTTTACCTTATGTATCATTAATCGGAATCTCTAATTTCTGTCTACACAGAAATAACATATTGTTGGGAGAGGTGATGACTGCTGTGGAGCATAAAGTCTCAAAGCCAGGGCAGGTCCCACACACAACAAATGTGAATCTCATCTACATGCACCTGAACTGTCATCTGGTGGGAAGATGACTGTCAGACAACTATGTGAAGAAGGACACCTGACAATGCCTTCCTATCTATTTGTGTTTCCTATAGCGTTCTGAATCTAATAGTTCTAAATGGGGCCTACAGTTATCTTGCAAATACGAATATTTAGCTGATTATAAAACAACTCCTGAGAGCACTGCAGAGATGATAAAAGAGAGAATAAACTAGAATACAATTCTAGTTAATCCTATGGAATGGGCAAGCCCCTTCAATTTCGATTTATTCATACAGGGAAAACAGATGGTTGTTCCTGCTTTGTTCACTTCAATGAATAATTCCAAACATCACAAGAAAACAGGATCTAGAAAACCTCAAATTTATGAGATCAGGTGCTTTCTTATACTACACATATGATTTTCCTCTACTTGGTATTCTCACACTCATATTTTTTGCCTATGGAACTTTTACCTGGATTCTCAATAGAAAAAGAATGTCAGAATGAAATGTCAATATTACATCGAGAGTTTTTACCAGTGAAATAAGCCCTCCTTTTCCCCATCTCACTCTCATAATTCCGATATGTTCCTAACTACATGAAGACATAAAAACATGAAATAGGATTTAATAAATTATAGTATATAGATAAAATAGTTGGGCATAAACTATATGAAAATATCTGTTTTTAAGAATACTCTCAAAATTAAGGAACAAAGTATTAATAAAATCTCGCATTTTTATTTTCTACTTTACAACTTTCTCTCCAAATATATGACAATTAAAATTCTGTCTAAGGAAATCACTTACTGTTTTAAGTTCTTGGCGCAGTTGCTGGTTATAATTTGTGGATTCTTCTAATCGAGCTTCTAAAGCAGCAATTTTTTCCTCTTTTATTTCAAGGGACTTCTTTAGAGTGGATTCTAATTTTGATTCCAAAAGTTTGTATCTATTATCCAAGTATAAAAATAATAAATGTTTATTATTGGAGAGCATAAAATTATTTTTAAAGATAATTTATGACCACAGATACTGAAAGTAAGATAGGCATCAGGTGAGATGATGGATGGGAATGCTCAGCATAGAGAATGAATGGAAAAGAGGTCTGAGAACCCCAGGAAATTACATTGAAAGAAAAGACACAAGAAGAGCTGTTAAAAGAGGAAGACAAGAGTGATTGCATTGCACTGTGTTTACAACTCTACCACTAAATTACCTTGTTGCATTTTAGTTTGTCTATACATTCAATTCCACAAATGGACTATTCATTTATGGCAAAAATAACTTTCTTAAAGAATAACTATCTTAACAATAATTGTATCTTCAAAGGAGGTCAGAGAGAACGATATCAATTGGAATGATGTAAAGGTTAGACTAACAAAAGAATTAAGGACAACATCTGAAATAAAAAGTAAAGACAGATACAGATATACATAAATTCCAAGATGGAGGGAATGAATGTTAAAGGAATTTATAGCTGTGAGCTTCTATTTTCTTTGTGACATTACAGCTAATTTACTGACTGAAAAAGAAGCTAGGTTTGGTGGCTTAAGATATTTTCCTGATCTTCCAGATTCTATCATAGTTATTAACTGCTCTCAATTCTATTGCCTAAAAGTTTTAGTTAAGTATATGTACTTATCTCCATGTCTAGTGCTTTTATTATATAACTAAATATGTATGGATTAATAAAGAAATCACATCTTGCCTAGACTATTACAATAGCGTCCTAACTGCTCTCTGTGCCTCTAAATTGCTTTTTTTCTAATTAATCTTTCATGTCACTCTAGGAATTGCTCAACACACTTTTGTGCTTTATTTGCATGGAATACCCTTCCCTCATTTCTACTTTACGAATTTCTGTCATTCTTCAAGGTTCAGCTAAAGCATTACTATTTCTCTGATGCTTGATAACCAGCAGATAATAAGAGCTTAATTAATATTAGTTAATTATATGAATTAAAGTTTGACAAGAGCACCATACAGTATGAAAGGCCCATCCAGAGCTGGATTCATAAATTTATAACAGTGTCGGTTATGGCAGCTACATAGTTTACTTTTTTTTTTTTTTTTTTTTGGTAATGGGGGTGGGGGGAGTCTACTTTTTAAATGTCTTACACATGGCAGGTAATAAATTTGTTTGAATAAATAAGTGATGAATATTCAGTATATACATTAAAAGATAGTCAACTAAGTTGGCCCTTAGAACTATCTGCTTAACTCGAATTTTTTTCTCATGAAATATCTATATAATTAATTCAATTATGGTTGCTTGAATTGATTGCTTGAGTAAAGAGCTCAAATTACTTCTATTTGTTGTTAAAGAACTAACCTTTAAAAGTATCAGTCTGTTCTATTAACTTTAAATTTCTAAGAATTACATAAACAAATCCTGTATGATCAGCATTAATTTTTCCTATATACATTTATTTAATATAAATACTAGCAGTAATGGGTAGATGATAAAATACAAATTATCCAATTATAAAAATTCCAGTGAATTAGAATCTAGCCTTCATAAAACAATATTCTTAACAATATTCTTAACAATACACATTTCTAGAATCATGTGGCTGAGTAATACTAAATAGCAGACTACTTGAAAATCTGATTAAGTGTTTGACAGATTGTAATTTCCATGGGAGAAAAGAAATTTCCTTTAAACATGTACCAATAATTCTCAAAATTAACCAGTATATAAGTTAATTTTTTTATTGTTTGTCAAGCCTTAGCTTTCCATATTATTTTTATGCCTTAATTGCTTCCCAATATATGTTCCTTTGTTTTGTACTTTTCTTTCATTTCTCTTTAAGTCCATATTTTGGCATACAAAATAAAGGAACTGAGGTACTTAAGCACAGAATTCAAATAAAAAATAACTTGCTTAAAATTACTGCATATTTCACTAAAGAAGGATTTGTTTGTTATTAATGTCTCATTCTACTTTCACAGGCAATTACAGCCTCTGATCTTGTGCTACTTGGGTAGCATCCTATTTCCCTATAACTGTATTTCTATAATAACGTTTTAAGCATATTTTCTTCTATCAATATTAGGTTGTCTATATTTGACTTTTTACTTTTCTTTCTTACAGAACTTTCTCTAAGGGAAGAAAAGAACCAGAAATGGTGAAGTTATAAATGTATATTTATATAGCATACGAAAGAGCCAATATTTAATAATTTCAATTGTTTGTCAAACAGATTTAACACTCACCTGTCATCAGTACTTTGCTCATCATGTAAGAGTCGCTCTTTATTTAACCCTATCTTCTCAAGCTCATGAGTTAATTTCTCAAGATCATTATTCATTTGTTGAGTCTTCAATTTTTCACTCACCAAATCCTTATTTTAAAACGAATGCAAAATTCACAAAAGTGTCAAGAACTTAAACGTCTAAGAAATTCAGCCAAGATACTAACTACTGCAGTCCAGAAATACGTATAATTTGAAGCAGGAAAGACAGAAGTGTTAACTTTTCCTGCATCATTAAAAAGTAGTTAAGCAACATTATAATGTAGTCCAAAGAACTGATTTCTGTCTTTTTTTAGGAGGGATAATACTTTTTACCTTTTAAGTGTTAAAAACAAAAAGGACAAACTATTCACTCTTTATTTGTAAATATACACCTTACATTTGAGAACTGTGGGGAAAAGTAAATATCCATTAATTTTTTTAATAATTGGCTAGAATTTTTTTGCATGTTTTTTTTTTCTATAAATATATGGTGGATACAACATCCACACAATGAACCTGTTGTTCACATCTGTAAGACTGTAGAACGATAGAAAGAAAAAAAATGAAAAGGCTCATAATGGTCCCTTCTCAATGCCTCTTGAGTAGAAATGCAGCCTTCCCAATGTGACTTTCGAGCAGAATTCTAAGATACTTCTAAATTGAACTTAAAAGGTTATCATATATAGTAAAACATAGGGATAGCAAAAAAGAGTAAACCATGATATCTTTTGATCTGTACCAACCATGTTTCACAGGATCTGTCATCAATACACTCCTATAAATTTAAGAATTCTTATAAGCACACAAATCCAAGCTCCTAGCAGTTGTTCAGTGTTGACCTTTAAGTTCAAAGTGATTGGCATTCTCTAGCCTAGAAGTCAAAATTTATGGAGCTTTGGAATCTGAAAGACCTGGATTTGAAGCCAGGAATCCAACTCTGCTATTTATTAATTGTGTCATCCTAAGTTACCTAATGTTGCTGAACTCTGGTTTTCTAATCTAATAGAGATAATACATACATAAAATGTTGGTCATAGAAATTTTATAAATAGATATATAAATACAACTTATAAGATGCTTAGTCTAGTACTTGGTACATAGTTACTATTCAATAAATAAGCTATGTTTTCTATTACACTTAGCATTTGGTAAGAGTTTTGATCAAATAGTTTAACATTATTTTGAAATGAAATTATAATGTAACAAGTTAGATACCACATGGAAACCTTATTATCAAAATTTCTTAAAATTAACAATTCACGTGTACTTCTTAGATTAATAAAAGTAGAAATCTTGGGAACAGTTTCTAGTTCTAACTCTAAATTTCTATTTTAGAACCATAAATAGATTACTGATGGGTTCTGATAAAACTTAAAGGAACCTTGAGTTAAAAATATAAAAACTATTTGCTTTAAATTTAGGTAACTATATTTACCTCACGTAATGTAACTAAAGTTTTTATATCAATAGTTGCTCTTTTCACAAGCTCCTTATTTTCTTTCTCTAATTCTTTCAGACGAATGCAGGATTCTTTATAAATACCAATCTCTTTGAATAGACTTTTGTTTTCTTTTTCCAAATTTCCAATTTTCACATTATTTTCTTCTAATGTGGTATCTTTTATTTCTGCTTGTTGTCGGAGTCTCTTGTTTTCTTTCTCCAGTTGTTTCTTATCCTTTTCCAGTTGAGAAGTCTCTTGTTCTAATGATTTATTTTCTTTTTCTAGCTGTTCTAGTCTTTTGCTAGATATTTTTAACTCTTCTAGGTTTTTTTGCAATGTTTGGTTTTCCATCTCTAAATCTTGAAGTTCACTCTCTAATTGCTGAATTTTTTTATTGCTGTTTTCTAGAGCCTTCTGTAGTCTTTGATTTTCTGTATCTAAACCCTGGTAGCTAACCTCTAAGCGTTCTGTTTTCTTGAAAGATGCTTTCATGAGCTCTAAACCTTTCTTAAGTTGTTCTTTTTCACTTTCCAGTTCTTTATTTTCTAGTTGTAGCTGAGCCATTTTCATGCTTGCACACTTCAAAGATTCCACATTCCTACGCAGTTCCAAGTTTTCCTCGTCAAGTTGAGAATTCTCTTTCTCTAGGGATTCTAACTGAAAAGTAAGGTTTTTAAAGCTATCCAATCTTTTTCTAATTTTCCTATTTTCTCTTTCTAGCTCTGAATTTTCTTGTTCCAGGGACTCAATTTTTTCACAAGTAATTTTTAAATTAGTTATCTTTTTCTGTAATGATTCATTTTCTTTTTCGAGATGATGCAACTCATTTTCAAGTTCTTCTGCTCGTTCTCCTTTTTCTTTATAATGTTCCAATTCTTTTCTAATTTGTCTTTTTTCAAATTCAATCTTGCTTAGCTTGCTACTTGTTTCTTTAATAGATTCATGGAGAATTCTATTTTCCTTTTCAATGTCCTTCACCCTTGCTTCAGCACTTATCTGGGAGCGCTGCCTTAAGGAAGACACAGTTTGATTTAGATGTTCATTTTCTTGTTCCAGTATTTTAATCTAATTAAAAAAAAATAGAAAATAAAAAACTTAATTGAGCAAGAACCAAACGTTTTGTATTACATAGTTATTCCCTTCAAAAACCTAACAGGGGAATGAGAAAATAAAAGGGTCCTAGCATTTCTTTTCTAATTCTGAAAAATATTTACTGAGAGACCGCTATATACATGTTATTAAAGTTCATGTCTTTAGGGAGTTCATAATGTAAAGGAATGTTTAAGGGAGATATGTTTAATATCAATCAAAAGTGACCCTTCAGATTATTTATAATTTGCATGTTTCAAATTAAAATATGAATGTGTATTCATTTCACATATATCTCCTCGAATATATAAGCTTTAACTTTCATAAATAAATTCTGCAATGCCTATACACAGAAGGTCCTCCATAAATATTTGCTGTATTGTGTACATGTGTGTGTATATATATATGTGTATTCATTCCTCAAAATAATTCTAATTTGGAAACATCAAAATAACAAAATCTCCTGGTACATTTGAAAACTAATCCATCCAATTTATGGCACAGCCTAATATAACATTTTTCAAAATTTGTATGTTAAACAATCCTCTCAGAAGTTTATAAAAATATAGATTCATCCTTAAGTCTAAAATTTTTGTTCTGTAGCTCTAAAGAAACCTGTATGTTTATAGCTTGACTGAGAACCATACTTAGATAATATAAAACAAATCACTTTACATCTAAAAAAATAAATGTAAAATTTTAAATAGCAAGTCACTCAATCTACCCAGTTCTGTTTCCTCAAGCATAAAATGAGAATTAACAATAAATATTTGAAAGCCTGAATGCATCCGAGATGGTTGCTGTCACCACTTTTCCCTTTTTAGTAGGGTCAGCATACAGCTGCACTACTTCCCAACTCCACTCCACAGCCGTTTTTCACAGATACTTGCAAGAACTTGAAATCACAGGTAATGCAAAACTGTATATAAGGTAATTATTAATCTTACTGGCAATTTAAAAAGTCTAAAATAAGTTTCCTCTTTAGCTTTCATAAAATATATGACATAGAAAGTGAGGTAAACTCATAGTTACTTTAAAATCTAAAAGATTCTGAAATATTTCTCTTTTTCAAGTTATATGGACATTTTATTTGCACAAATCATACAATAACTTTTGTTAATTAATTTTAAAACAGAATGCTTAATAGGAAATTTATGAACCTGTCTCTCTGAATTTTCTCTAAGTGTTTCGATTGTCTTTTCAAGCTGAGCTTTCTCCTTCATTAGATCCTTGCTTAAATTCTGACAATTCTGAAGACTTTGCTTTTCTTGAATAATCTCATTTTCAAGAATTTCAACCTGGAGAAAATTAAAACATAAAACAATATATCATAAAGTATTTTACAACAATAGAAATATGCCAAACAAAAGATAATCATTAAATTAATGATAAAATACATTTTTAATGCCCAAATGGTGAAATTTTAGAATTTAGTAGAGAAATTCAAGTAACATTCCATGCTAATTTTAGCAGCTATATAAAATATGCAGACATGACTATTTTTCTTATCCTCTGAATCTCTGAGGGCAAATTTCTGCTTGTAAGCACAAAAACAAATCCAAATGAATATATGGTAATTATGTGCTATAAGATTGTATAAGTCTTATTGAAAGGCTCTCTTGGTTTGAGTGACTTTGGAATGTAAAATTTTAATTATAGTCAAGAAATTTCTGTATACAAAAAAGAAGAGAATATAAAAAGCATTAAGGAAAAGATGAGAAATGGTGGTATAAGTTTAACGAGGAAACAAGAAAGAACTTATTTTACAATAAAAAGGAAAAAAGGAGAATACTGGAGAAAATAGGCTGAATAAAACTCAGCAAATTTTTATATTCTAGGTCTAAATTTTCAATTACACATTTGAAAGATATAATAAAGTATGTGGTTAATAAATATAAAAAAGCAAATTTAAGTTTACAATATGCTATATCATTGATTTTTTCCTTATAGCACATTCAAATCAGGAAATTAAAAAAATAAAAGATTTAGCTATATTAAATATTCCACATCAATAGATAGTGAAGAATTCTAAGCATTTTAATAGTCTTACATAAAGCAAGTTGAATTTTTCTATTTTAACATCAACGGAAGATAAACCACACTTGAAAAACACTCTTCCAGTAATATCTCAAAAGCATCAAGTCACAAATCTTATCCAGGAACTCAATTCAACATTAATTTTACATGTTTACAAAGCTTTTAGTTATTAATAACTAATTAAACTGGCTCTCCTTTATAGATGAATACATAGACAACAATTATTTAAATTCCTTTGTTGTTTAACATCAGCGGGATGCAAGCGAAGCATTTGATTTACAAAAGAGAAAAGACATCTTTTATACAATGAATTTATCAAAAATTGCTAGACTCACTAATTTACTATCTTAAACATCAAAGATAATTATAATTTACAGATCCAATTATAATGACAGGCAAAACTGTTCCAAGTTCTAAATGGCCACTCCTACTTGAACACTATATTGTCGAATGCTTATTATTTGGTTAATGGACTAATGATACAAAAATGTTTCAAAAGAGTAAAAATATTGCAAGAAAATCAGGAGTCTAATTGCATTATCTAAGGCAGTGGTCCTCAA
Organism: Rousettus aegyptiacus; assembly: GCF_014176215.1. Taxonomy (NCBI): domain Eukaryota; kingdom Metazoa; phylum Chordata; class Mammalia; order Chiroptera; family Pteropodidae; genus Rousettus; species Rousettus aegyptiacus. The sequence goes on from NW_023416310.1 coordinate 34,502,777, forward strand.
AGTATGATTCCAAAACAGGAGAATCAGTATCACCAAGGAACTTCTTAGAAATGAGAATGCTTAGCTCTTACCTCGAGCCTAGCAAAAATCAGGGCTCTTACGTGTGTGACTCAGCAATCTGTGTTTTTAACAAGCTCTAAGGTGATTATGATGTATACTATATATCATTCAAAAATCGCTGGTCTAAAGGTCAGGGAGATTTCATAACTGAGATTCTAGAAACCCAGAATCTATCAAAGGAAAAATTAGACATAGATAGGAGCCTAGAAGATTTTTTCACAGTGAAACCAAGAATCTCTGAAGGAGTGCTAAGGTTTTGTCATATAATTCAGGAAGCAGCTTCAGTGAGACAGCAAAAAAAAAAAAAAAAAAGAAGTAGATTGAAACACTTCAAATATATTTAAATATATTGAGTTCATAATGACAATAAAACAAACAATAAACTCAATTATCACAGGAGGATATGAGAGAACCAATTCATTATTAGGAAACTGGTAAACAGAGAGAGAGAATCAAACATTTATCCTGTTTTTCCCATAAGAGCTGTGCCTCAAAATAACAAATGGTGTTTGTTTTCTTAAAACCAGTAGTTTTTAAAAATAAAAGTTTTTTTCTCATAGAAATACTCTTAGCTATCAAATTAAGAAGTGATGATTATATTTAAAATATCAGGATTTTGCAATCTCTGATTAAGATTTCCCAGCAAATCATTTTCCATGTCACAAAGAGAGAGACAACCAGGCATATGCCTTCTGATCGAAATATACATACTCCATATGAATATTCTTACTAAAATTCAATTTGAACCTAAGCCTACAGATAAAAGAGTCATTATAGGGGACAAAAGAACTTAAGTGACAAAAAGAATGCAATCAGCAAAATCTAGATTGTGGGGAAACTCTATTAAACAAATAACTTGGTTTCTTCCACAGAAACACTGATAGAAAAAAAGAGTAAACCTATAGGCTAAAAAAGACTTAAGGGACACATCAATTGATTGAATGTAGTTGATCTTATTTGGATTCAGATTCAAACAAAATGTAAAAAATAAAAAACAAAAAACCATACAATTAGAGAAATTGAAATGCTGACTAAAAATTATTATTTTTAAGTGTGATAATGTCACCGTTCTTTTTTTTTTTAATTCCTTACTTTTTAGAGCTATATACTAAGATATCTGTTGGTGAAATGATACCATGGCTAGGATTTACTTCAAAATAATCTAGTGGTTTGTGGGGAGAGTAGGCAGAAGTAGAAGTAAGACTAGTTGTAAGTTAAAAATTGTTGAAACTGAATAATGAGTATAGGATTTCATTTACTTCACATTTATGTATGTTTTAACATTTCCATAAGTTGAAATAATATTGAGGGCACATTAAAAATTGGAAAATTAATGTTTTACTGCAGTGGTATTTATTTATACTTTTACATACTTTTTTAACACTACATTAAATATTAATTTTTATTTACCTTTTTACTTAGTCTTTGATTTTCTTTTTCAATTTTCAGGATTTTAGACGTGTTACCTTCTGCAGAATCCATAGTACTCCGAAGCTCTTCTACAGTTTTTGTTAAACTCTGGTTTTCCATCTCCAACTTCAACAATCTACTTGATGTCAACTCATTCACCTCATGGCCCAAGGATTTCTGTGGTGCTGTAATATTGAAAAATAAGTCATTATTAAAACTATGTTTACTCTTTACTATTTAAAATGTTGAGTGTAAATGCATGACATCACCTGGTCCTTAACTATATAAAAAATTTATTAAATTATACAAGAGAGATATAATGGAAAAAATTAACTGACAGACAAAAGACAGATAAATCTTGAACTTTTAATGCACCCATAAGCATTCCAGTGAGAAAAAATTACAAAATTTAGACTGAAGAGATTAGAGTTTCAGTTCTAGTTCCATAAGAATTTAACTACTTGACAGGACCCAAGCCACTTTAATCTCAATGAGTCTTAGGTTACTTGTACAAAATATAGTTACTGGCCTGTGTATCTCATAGTCATTATGTGACTCAAATAAGAAGTATAAAGCACATCCTATGCCACACTTTCAAAATTTAAAGGAAGACAGTCTGAGGGGAAAAATTCCTAATCTGGTTCTGAGAAAGGCAAGACTGGTCACCTTGAAAAAGTCTTTCTCTAAATGAAGAATCCCTGTTAAATTAAGTGTAAAGATCAACATCTACTCCATTTTGTCAAGGGAAATCATCTTTCTAAGCGGATTACGGCACTGTATTTTTAACATAAGAATATTCAGTTTTTAGTTTTGTAAATGATTGTTCTCTGGTAAGCCCCAAAACAATTATTTTTAATGGCTCTATAGCAGACTCACTGAATATTTTGATGATATAAAGATATTAGGATTTACAAATGAAATATGATGCCTAGAATTTATTTTGAAATCCTAGATATCAGGAAGAAAAATGGATAGAAGTATAGGAGAGCATTTCTAGGTCTGTCTACTTTTGTGTATGTTTCGAATTCTTCATCATGAAGAGCAAACACACACACACACACACACACACACACACACACACACCACATATATCCCCATAAATGTATATAGGTGTGGTAAAATATCCCCCAGATTTTAAGTAAAGAAAGTTTCAATTCTTATTTCTGGCTATTGTTCTACTCAGCATACTGTTAATCTTTTATTAAAAGCTGGTATACTAGATAGTTACTAACTTAAAATTCCATTAGTTGTCTAAGTCTTCTTTCATAAAACGCGAATTCATGATTTGTAGTCATCATTTCAAATTAACAAGATTAGGCTAAAATACATGCTATGCCTTAATAATACTTTCAATACTATGACTGTGCTTCAAATCAAAGCAGCTTCAAGTCAGGCTATGAAGAATTAAAAAGGATGCTTATAACACATTTTTAACATGAAAGAATGCCTATATTATAATCTTAGGTGAAAAAGGGACCCTGAATTGTATATACACACTGATCTAATGATGACTACAATACCTATGTGGGTGTAAAAAATTTCTAGAAGCAAATTTTTTCAAATGTAAAAGTGATTAAGAAATTATTAGTGACTTTTACCTCCTCTTTTATATTTTCCACATTTTGTAAATTTTCTAGAAAGTTCCTTGTATAATTTAAAAGAAAAAAAAAACTGACACCGCATTAAAACAAATATTCAGGTCTATGGCCTCATTAAGAATAACTGCAAAACAACTGTAATATAATAATAATAATTATAATAATTCTTAACATTCAAATGTTTATTATTTACCAGGCACCGTTTTAGGGACTTCATAAGTATTAAGAAATTCAATCCTCACAACCACCCTTCAAGGTATTTACTATTACTGGCCTCGATTCATAGATGACAACACTTTTAACAGTGCAGATTTTAACTACTTTAGAGGTAGAAAATATTTAAGTCCAAATTGTTTTCTTTTTAACTCAGTTCACAAGGAATACAATAAAAAAAAGTTCCACAAATATATTTAATAATACATCTCAGCAACTTCACTGGCTGTAGAGAATTTACATGGGGTCCTAGAATTTGGTTCTCAGGTATAAAACTAGGAAAAGCCTAACAGTAATAAATATGAGTCATCTGCAGAAGTTAATTATTCTGTAAGACCAGACTATAAGCTCTCTCAGACCTACGTCTACCGCACCACTATATCCTCAAGGCCTGGTATCACATTTTACACATGATAAGTGCTTAATAAATATCTACTGAAGGAAGGAAAGCAGGTGGAATAATCCAATGTTGGGTAACTGAGGAATTAAGGAACTATTCTAATTCAAATAAATGTGATCTGAGTGTTATTTCAATAAAGTATATCAGTATTAGGATAATCAAAGCTATAATCCAAACTGTATTGCATGTATATACTCAGTTTTAAGACACAGGACAGGTCAATAAAGGAGCTTAAAAAAAAAAAAAGCCAAGATCTAAAAATTTATCTGGCGGTCTTTCATTATCTCCAGGGTGTAACTGAACTGTAGTAGTTGGTAGGTATAATCCTAAAATGGAGAGTACATATATTGATGAAAGTAGCCTTGAAGATCCTTAACTTGCTACATTTTTACCTAAGAATCTTCCCAGGACATTTTGACTTCCTGTTTAGATTTGCTTGTAATCAAAAACATGCTGACCAGATAATACGACTATTCTGTTCTATTTGGTAGATGGCTATATTTCTCAAAATAAATTAATAAGCTGGTATTTCAGTTTCTTATGATATTAACATGAAAAAATTGCCTAAACTACTGATCAAATCTGTCATTTCACTCAAAAAAGTAGAGCTGTAAGACATGCAAAGATAACCAGACCCAGGAATGTGGAAATAACATATTACTCTGTGAAATCATATCTAGGGACACAGCTGGCCTTCGGAGACATTTCTAGCTGGGGAAAATAAAGAAATGCAATAAAATATCCAGAAATATAAGTATAAATACAATTTCATTAATTCACCAATCCATTTAAATATGTAGAACAATATTGGGAATACCTTCAGAAAGTTCACTAGTTCTGGATATTTGTTCCAGCTCCCAGCCGAGATGTAATGATTCATCCATACTTTGTTTCTGTGCCATTTCCAAAGTCATATTTTCTTCCATTAATTCTTCAATCTTTTTTCTATCCATATCACGTTCCTTTTTTATTAGCAGGGAATATGGAGAGAAAAGAAAGCTAAGAAACAGTAAAATTTCAAGCTAATAATATATTATCAGAATGAGAATAAATCTGGAGTTCCTAAACATTTTTCACAGTTTGAAGAATAATAATTAGTTATTATAATTACTACAACTGGCCATTATGCTGACCAGGTATCTGTCACCCTTTTAAAGTGATCTTTGGGGACACCAAAAACTCTTCTTCATAGTCAATATATTAGTTTAGTAATAGTAACCCAGTGCTGAGTGGTTTTATTTCTGTATTTTAAAGGCATGTTTACACAATAACTTATTAGTTTTCTGAAAAATACAAGACAAAATAAATAATATCCCTCTGTAACAAAACCAGAAATTTCTATTACTCCTGTATTCATGTAAAATGGGAAGCGTTGAATTTATTTAGCTATGTCTTCTTTGGTAAAGCATCAAGGACACTAGCCATCATTTGCCATTATAGAAAAATCAGATGAAACTTAGAATTTTTCTTTAGAGGCCTGTAATTGATCTACTTTACAATACTTACCATTTCCATATCATGCAATTTAGCCTTTAGTTGTAAATTCTCTTTTTCTAATTCATGTAATTTATCAGAACGAGCTCGGGTTCCTTCTAATTGGTCTTCCAACATGGTTTTTGTTTCTAATAAAACTTGATTGTCTTCTTTTAATTCCTATAAACATTTCAAATAGGCTTTATTTATCACAAACGTGCTAATATTGGTTAATTTTTTAAAGTTCTGGAACAAAAATTCTTTATATGCAAGAGTAAAGCCACTGAGTAATGTTTTCTTGGTTTCATTTTGCTATTACGCAAACAAAATACTCAGTACTTATACTAGGATGAGTAATACTACTGTAATTTCATATGAAATTGGCACAGTACATTTAACTTCCTTAGTCACAAGAATAAGGAACTAAGTATAAGTAGTCTTGCAGATATTTAAGAGACACAAATCTCCATAAAATCACAGCTTAATATATTTGTTGAAATAGACTTGAAGATTTTTCTCCACTTAAACTATAACTTGAAAGTGACAAGTTTGGGGTATTTAAGTACAATTCCAAGACTTGAACTAATACTCACATAAATCACAAACCAAGGCTCTATCAATAAATATTTTACAAAAGCATCTTGAGAAAATGTTTAAAATCCCTAGCATTTGTTTTGAAGATATATGTTCACAAATCTACCTTGCTAAATTATATGCTTGCAGTTTATAAAGCAAAGAGAAAGTATACTGAAATAGTGGCATCTATAAGGACCCCTAAACAGTAACATGCAGACCCCATTTCAATAACTGGCAAGTAATTAATCTGCATCTAATCTTTGTTGTCTCTTGAGTCTACTTTTGGTAACTGTCAGGCTCAAATGTTCTAACTACTTTCTCTTATAATGTTTTCACTTCTTGATTTTTGCATATTCCTCCCTTCTTACTCCCATACTAAAAATGAACAAAATCTCCACTGTTTACAATGAGGAAGTTAACTGAGAAAGGAAAAAAAAGGCTGTAGATATAAGGCGTGTCAATTTCTTCCTGTCAAACTCACCTTCACGTAACACTGAACTGCAATAAGAAAACTGTTTTTCCTAATTTGTTTATATAAAATGTTATATAATTTGTTGAGAGAGTGCACGTGTGTGCATAAGTTCCTTTACTGATTCTAATTTAGCAGTCTGTGTTGAGAATCGATCAGCGATATGTTTTCTTTCACTTCTAGGAACAAGTTTTAAATCAGTAGAGAGAAATACTTTGACTCTGAGGGAAGGACTTTCAAAATCTGCTACACCTGTAATACTACACGAAGGAATGAAAGAACGCCAAAGAGTTCAATATAATTAATAACGTCCCAAAGTTCTTTTTTAAATTCTAAGCAATATGCTGATCCTACCATAAATTAAATATTTGAAGGTATTTACAGTATGCTCAACATTTCAAGAGTTCCATACATTAAGTGCATTTTCAAAAAAAACCCACTGTGAATAGTTTAAATTATGCAACATACCTCAACTCTTGCCTTATAAAATTCAATATCATGTAACCTCTCTTTATATCTGCTGACTTCACTTTCAAGCTTATCAACTCTGATTGCCTTCTCTCGAAGTGCATCTAATTCATCTCGGTACATTCTCGCAGAACGAGCATCCGAAAGCAAATTCATGTTCTAAATATAAATAAATATTAATATTTTAAATATTTTCTATTTTCAAATTGATAATCCTTGGTTGCACAGCTTGATGAATCTATAAAAAAATTCAATAAACTATATACTTTAAAAGTGTTAATTTTCTGGTAAATAAATGAAATCTCAATTTGTATCTTAAAATTAAGAGATATAAAGCCTTTCTTTTTACCACTAATACAAAGTATTTTAAATATGTTTATGCACAGCACACAAACATGTATTTTTACAATTTTTTTAGTATAATATTCTGTGTCAGGAATGTAAAAAATATTCAGGATATTTTAAAATAAGTACCTCTGCTAAACAATCATTTGGAATTAATTTAAAGTAAAAGAATTACCTTTTAAATACAAGACAGAAAAAATACAGAAGAGGCAAAATGTATTACTAAAGTTTATCATTAGTTGTTTTAAAGAAAAAAAAGTTTCTATCCAGATATGTTGTAACATGCTGAAATGCTGCTGATTTTTTAAATTATTCCAAGTAAAATGATTAGGGCATGTGATTAATCCCAAGTGAAACAAATATTAAAATTCAACCTTTTAAAAGCCTCATAATCCTTTAGGACAGTAGTTATCAAAGTGTGATCCAGGGACATCTGTTCTTTCAGGGTGTTCGTAAGGTCAAAACTATTTTCATAATAATTCTAAGAAACTCTCATTCTCTCATGAAGGCAGAGTTTTCCAGAGATTACATGGAATGTGATATCTTAACAGACTGAATACAGAAATAAACTTGAGAATCTAGCAGTGTTTAATTAAGCCAGGCATTACTAAAGAGATTTCCAAAAATGCAAGAGTACCATTCTAATTACTTTTTGTTTTGGAAAATAATGGTTATTTAGCTAAGATATAATTTTTATGTTAACATTGAATGGGTCAAGTATTTAGAAATTCTTAATTTTAATTTCTAATACAGTAAATACCAGTAGATATAATCCTCAGTAATTTTTAAGAGCAGAAAAGTGTCTTGAGATCAAAAAGATTGACAAACACTGTTTTAGAGGAAACACACATACAAAAACCTTGCTACCAAGAAGTAGAAGAGCAGCCACAGCATATATACAAATAAAGATTATGATTTCCAGTCTCATACATCTAGAAAGGTCCCAGTTTACAATCCTGCAAGTAGAGTATTCCCTTAAGTTAAAATGGCAGGTAAGGGGAAGAAAATGGTCCATCCTTGTCCCAATCCATACCATTTAAGGGTTAAAGAAGACCTCATGCACTACCTCCAAATGAAAACAAAACATTATGGAGTGATTAAAAGAAGTGAATTCTTAATCTTGGTTAAAGATGAAAAAACACAAAGCCTTAATAAAAATAAATTACCAAAAGTAAAAGGCTTTGATCTTATTTAATACAAAAGAATGAAAAATTTAAAAACATTCTGTAATATATAAGTTAACATAAAGCACCATCAAAGAGTGGAGACCTAGGGAGATAAAAATAAGCAGCACAATTTACAGTAGAGTTCCAGCTTCCAAGTCTACAGAAGCCAAATACACAAAAAAAGAGAATCTTGGAACCACCCCAGTGCTAAGAGGCTCCTTTGAATCTTAGCAAAGTTTAAATAGCGCTGATATAGAAGAAAGAAAAGTCCAAAGACCTTGATTTCTATTTTTGGCTCGGGCATTTTTGGAGAGAAACACTAAAAAAGTCATCAGATCTCTTTAAGCCTCAGTAATCTCATAAAGCATTAAAGTAAAGGTTATAAATTATATGAAGAAAAATCAATTTCCAATTACTTAGTGGTCTTATATAGTAACAGTTCCAGGTACAAACCTCTTGCTGCAGCCTTTTTAGTTCTATTTCCATTTGTTCAAGTTCTTGTTTACAGTCCAGCAACTGTTCCGTTTTTTCTTCCCTTAAATGCAAAAAATATTTATTAAAGAAAAAGCTTATTGCTTTAAAAAACTATGATCATCTACATTAACAAATGTATCATTGTTAAGTAAATTTTTAGTTGAACACAATTACCCATGACTCCAACCCAGGGGAAAAAGACAAAAAAATTGATACTAGGAATTTATATGATTAGACATCAATCAAACTCCCTCTAAAGTTCTCCAAAGGCAAACTTCAATAACTGACATCTTCATAGTTCAGAAGGTAGTTTCTCTCAATCTTTTCTGACATCCTCCATTCCTAGTCTCCTTCCTCTTTCTTGCTCTCTCTGTCTGCATAGTCAAAGACAAGTAAGCTGGAAGAGTTTCTATGCAAGGCAATATTATCTGGGTCTGAGATTTATAAAGGTCTCCAAACTATTACCAACCTTTACAATGGCCTAAAGAAAAAGATATACTGCTGCAGATACCTAAAATCTTTATAACTTTATTGTTGTCTTCCCAGAAAGCTATAAACATCCTTAAATTTCTATTTTTTTTTCTCTTTACACTGCTTTACTTCTAACTCCTGATTTCTATCTCCCCTTCAGAGCCGAGTTCCTCAAAGTCTCCACCATCTCTACTTTTCTACCTTCTGTTTTTTAATGATAAAAGGTAAATGTTCATTATAGAAAACAATTTGTTGTTGACATCTCCTCATGCCTATACATTTTTCAAAACCATAACTTTTAATATAAAAATATTCCCTTTGATAGAGGAACCATAATTTACTTAAGTGGATTCTATTTTTCACTGTAATAAATAATGTTTTGGTAAATGAACATAAAACCCTATGTAGTTTAGGACATATTTCCAAAAGTACATTACAGTCTAATAAGTACTCGATATACCATGTCAAACTGCCCTTCAGCAAGGTCATTATCAATTTATAATGCAACAGCAGAGGATAAAAGTGCTTATATATGAAACAATTTAACAAGTGAAAAGTACTGTCACTGTTCTAATTTCCATTATTTGAATACTAGGAAAGGCTAATTTTGTTTTTTAATGTTTGTGACAATAAAATTTCTTCTGACAAAAAACTATTACCTATTGTGATTTGTAAGATATTTCTTAGAAATATTTCTTCATGGGTTGTCAAATTTTTTTTTTTAATTGTAAACAATTCTATTTTTTATGGTGGTAACATATAAGATAAAATTGCAATGTTAACCATTTTTAAGTAAACAATTCAGTGGCATTAATTATATTTACAGTGTTGTTAAACTATCACTACTATCATTCCCAAAACATTTTTATCACCTAAAACAGAAACACTGTACCCCGTAAGCACTAACTCCCCCCTTCCCCAGCCGCTACTTCTAATCTACTTTCTGTCTCTCTTAATTTGCCTATTAAAGATATTTCATTTAAGTGGAATCAGACATTTGTCCTTTTGTGTTTGGTTTCTCACTTAAATTGTTTTCAGAGCTCATCCACGTTGTAGTAGATATCAGAATTTCATTCTTTTTTATGGCTGAATAATAAATTCTATCACATGCCTATAACACATTTTGTTCATCCATCCATCCGTTCATGGACACTTGGGTTGTTTCCACCTTTTGGCTATTGGGGATAATGAACAATGGTATACAAGTATCTGTTTGAGTTCGTTTTAAATTTGGGGGGGATGTAACTAGGAATGGAATTGCAGGGTCATATGAAAATTGTATGTTTTAACTTTTTGAGGAATATCATCAAATGCTTTTTAATTTTAGTTATTGTTTTCTTAACGTTTATATATTTAACAATTTTTTATACATATAGAACAACCATCTTTTATAAATACTGTTGTTAAATATATGTGTGTATTTGTGTGTGTGTGTGTGTGTGTATTTAGAAATACTTCTTTTGCTTTTTTATAAAGCTCTTCCCTACCTAGAGAATAAACATATACTCATTTAAATACATCTTTCAGCTTCTTTCAGCATTATATTTAGCTCTTTAATCCATCTGAGATTCACTCTGGTGGATGAGGTATAAATTTAAATAATTTTTCAAAAGAGTTACCCAGGAGTTTGAACTTCACTAATAAAATAATTCCTTTTGTGCACTCATTTATTTGACCATTCTCTCTATAGCAATGAGGCTTCCATCCACGCCTCCCCACGGATATTTTTTCATAATTGATTACCTCCTTATTGCCAAATCCAATGATTATTTTCAGAACTTTTTGAAGAATTTAATATAGTTAACTCCATTCCTCTTCTTGACACTCTCTCCTTTGGTTTCTATGACTTCACATTCGGGTTTTCCTACTTCTCTACATATTAATTATCTGATTCTTTTAATGATTTCATGTTTCAGGCCCATATTCTGGTTAACAATTATCAAGTTCTTATCTGTACCAGGCACTTTTGTTAGGCACATTACACTTTCCGAAGCACTTAATTCTTACAAGAGCCCTCTAAAGAAATAATGGCAGTGACAGCAGCTTACATTTACTATGCACTTATGTACTAGACACTGTTCACTTTACATATTTGCCTCACACAACAATCCTACAGTGGACACAATTATTATTCCTACTTAGTAGAGTAGGAAACTGAGCAGCCTTAAAGAAATTAAGTAACTTGGCTATACTCATTCAGTTAAGAAGTGCTGAGCCAGGATTCACAGACAGAATGTACCCAAAAGCTCATGAGCTTGATCATATGCTCTATCTCTCTACAGTACATATTATTAGAAGTCTCATTTTACAGATGAAGAAACTGAGTAATGAATGGTGAAGTATGCCCTTAACCACTTAAACAACTTTTTTTGTTTGTGTTCTACAGTTTACATCCTTCATCCTTCTCACTCTTCATGTTCTTCCTGAGCAGTCTTATCCACTCCCAAGGTTTCAACTACTACTTACATGCTGCACACTATTCTTCATCAGTATTCTAGTGATCCCAAATCTCTATTCTACATTGTGGACCAGATAGTCAATTATCCAATGATCATCTCCAGAAAGATATTTCTAAGGTACCTCAAACTAAATGTATCAAAACTATACTTGCCTTTTACCTTAATTTTATTCCTGTCTCTTACATTCCAAATGAACGGCATCACCATGCAGACACTTATTATAGGAAACTAGGAATTATATCAAAGATCTTTGCCTTTTCCCTTACATCCTCTCCAACCTCACTGTTATAACCTTAAACAGGGCCCACACCACTTCTTGCCTGAACTGGTCTTCAATTCACTTTCATATTGCCACTAGAAATAATAATTTCAATTTGAACATTCACTAAGAGTCAGCTACTAGGCTAGTATCTCTGTATTAAAATATAAATTTGATTTTGACACTCTCCTATGCAAAAAAATCTTCAACTGATCCTTATTGTTTAGATAAAGTTCAAACTTCTGAGTACTGTATATATCACCATCCATGTATCCACGTATCCACTCCATCATTTTCAACTTCATTTCTCGCTATGCCCCTCCTTATATCTTACTGAACTTGATAAACTTCCTTCTGTTAGAATACCCAGTTGAGCTTTTTCAAACTAGTTAATGTCTAACATCAACTGAAATGTGACTACTTCTATGAAATATTCTTGACACCACTCTCTTTTCTTTCTTAACTCAAAAATGACAAAAACTCCTTTGAGTTTCAACTGCAGCTACACAGACGTCTAATATACCTCTGGTTTCATGTTATTTCACTGATTTGTTTAAAAGTTTATCTCATAACTCAATTTAAAAATGGGCAAAGGATGTGAATAGACATTTCTCCAGAGAAGACACACAAATGGCCAATAAGCACAGAAAAACATGCCAACATCACTAGTCATAGGGGAAATGCAAGTCAAAACCACAAAGAGATATCACTTCACACCCACTACAATGGCTATAAACAAAAAGGGGTATAATAAATATTGGTAAGGATATGGAAAAATTGGAGCATGCATACATTGCTGGTGGGAATGTAAAATGGTATAGCCAAATAGTTTGACAGTTCCTCAAAAGGGTAAAACTACCATATGACCTAGCATTTTCACTTCTGGGTATATACTTTAGAGAACTAAAAACATATGTCCACACAAACATGTGCACATGAATGTTCATAGGAGCATTATTCAAAACGGACAAAACGTGTAAACAATCCAAATGCTCAGCAACCAATAAATGAGTAACTAAATGTGGTATAAGCATATAATAGGATATTATTCAACCATAAAAAGGAATAAAGTACTAATAAAACACTACGACATGGATGAACCTTGACAACACTATACTAAGTAAAAGAAGCCAGTCACAAAAGGCCATATAATGTATAATTTCATTTGTATGAAATATCCAGAACAGGCAAATCCATGGAAAGAGAAAATATATTAGCATTTGCCAGGAGCCAAGGGCAAAGGGAGATAGGGAGTGACTGCTAATGGGTATGGGGCTTCTTTTGGGGGTAATGAAAATGTTTTGAAATTAGATAATGTGTGATGGTTGTGCAACTCTATGAATATACTAAAAATCACTGAATTGTACATTTCAATTGTAAATTTAAAAAGATAAATTTTCTGATATGTGAATTATATCCCAATAAAGTTATTACTTTAAAAAATAATAATTTGAGAAGAACTCTTTGAAAACATAGAACCATGGAGGCAGAGAAAATAATTAAAGATAGTTTTTGATAGTGTTAATTACTGCATAAGTGAAATTTATTTGGAATTACTTCCTCCAACCAAACTGCAAATGCTTTTACTCTGTATGTTAATAAATCAAAAGCAATTGTACTATGTTGTGTGACCCATAAATAAGAATGCTTTTAGTTAATGTGCATGTTTTCATTACAATTATTTATTTCCATTAGGTCTAGGGTAACTTGAACTATTTTTATCCATCCTGATTTCCATACTTCATCACTTTTAGAAAGATCTGTCCCAACAAAAAGATTTAAAACAAATGTTAACAGAAGAAATCCAACAAGGAACACATTTTCAAAGGACAGTAAAGATATTATATGGTATCTGAAGATACTATATGGTATTTGATAAGTCACTAGAAATACTTGTTATATCTAGCATATATATTTGCTAATTAAAAATATTCATTTACATTTTTGAATGAGCATATGAAAGACCAGACTTTATTAATCTCTTTAAGTTGTTTGGAATTTTAATATACTCCATGGCCAAGTAAATTTTATTTAAAAATCAAATTGTAATACAGTGCAAAATGTTAAATGAATTCACAGCCATCACTGCAGCTCTAATTGCATGCTTTATCTAAAGACTGGAGAATATTGTGCTAAATTACATGGAACAAACTAGTGTTCACTGTTTAGGCTATCCATTAACTGCCAGTCAAACTAATAACAGCAATCTCTTCCCTAATTTTCCTGGTGCAGCTGTTTATAGAATATCCTGGGCGTGCTCACTTCAATAGATACATAATAATGCAGACATCTACAATGAAAGCTGTATTTTTTTTGTTTTGTTTTCAATTCTTCCTATAGGCTTTATATTTTTTCTACCTTGCATATTCTATCACTTTTTAAAACTAATTGCTTTAAATAATCAGTAAATAAACTTAATTGCTATATTGTGGCTTTAAATTTAAAATCTGCACGCTAAAGCCCAAATTCTAGAAAAACACCTCCCCAATGCGCCCCCCCCCCCCGCCCTGCCAAAAAAAAAAATACTACAATGATAGCCCAAAACACAAAAATCCTTTGTTGTTTTTAAAGTGCAAAATAAGTCTCCAGCAGAAATTGGTCTTTTCTTTACATGTGATTCACCGAGGGATACCTACATGACATTTATACTGACTTTTCTGAAATGATCTTTGAAAGTTAAATAAATGTCACCAGCACCAACTAATCTGAATATTTATCATCTCTAAGTACATCATTCAGGCATTTCAATTACTTGATACAGAAGATACACACACAAAATTAATTTTTTGTAATGTTATATGCCAACTACTTGGTGTTTTACAACATTAATTTTGAAAGAGCTAAACTTACTGATCTGTATCGGTGGTTGCTAATATTTTGGATTTCAAGAAGATAAAAATAAAAAGTTAAGAAAATCCCAATTTGCCAAGGAAGAACATTATTTTATAAAAGAAAGACATTTGAACACTAGACAGATAGAAAGGACATAAATTTAGAATAAAGGGCATTCTTTAAAGTGGTAAAATTTAGCATTAGGAAATCTTATGCCATCTTATTTTTCTCATTTTGACTAAAACTAGTAAAAACTTTGACACAGACTAGCAAATGGCAACTACTATCTATGTTCTATAATCCTAAAAATATTGTTCAGGACACCTTTGCAATCATTTAAATTCAATGAGTGTTGAAAATCGGTAACTTACAATTCCTGTCTAAGCCTTCTTATCTTGGCTTTAGCATCTGCCAGTTCCACTGACAGATGCTGTCGACTTTCTGTTCGCTTCATGCCTGGAGAACCACAGGGTGACTGTGCAGATGATGAGGCATGGGGCAGAAAATGAAGACCATCCCGTTCTTCAGAGAGTTCTATGATAGTCTAAGGAAATGTAGAAATAAACATAGAATCACTTTTAGTATTCTACATATCAAAGAACTAAATACAACACTATGCTCTAAACCTAAATACTATACTACAATACCGAAAATGATGCATTAGTCAAACATATCTTAACTTTATCATATTTAGCTGTCATTTTAAAAAGTTTGATTCAACAGTTCGTGAATAAGCTATTTAGTAGATAACACTAGAAGATGACAATAGTTTTTTTCCATTCTTAGTTTTTTAACAAAAGAAATCAATTGTAGTAAAATTAACAGACCAGATAGCGATTGCTGAAAAGTCATAAAAGACTTGGTGACACAGAAGAGAAATCAACTCAAGAGTGATATGTCTACAACTGTGCTGTCCAATATGGTAGCCAGTAGCACAAGAGGCTACTAATTAAATACAACTTCGAAAAGTTAAAATACAGTTCCTTAGTCACACTAGCCACATTTCAAGTACACAACAGCCACATGTAGCCAGTGGTTACTATATTGGACAATGCTAAAAAACAATCTTGCCATCATTGTACAACTGGACAACAATGCTCTAGAATTGTAAACAGGGATTCCAAGGGACCTAACAGAACCTCAGAGGTTAGTTCAAACTCTTAATTCTGCAGTAAGGTAACTGAGGCACAGAGTTTGGTTTGTCCATGATCACACAATCAGCTATAGAAATGCCAAGACTCTTGATTCCATATCCTATACTGTCTCTTACAGTAGTAATTCTGATCTGTTTCTCACATCAATGCTTCTTTTAGTCTTTTCTCTAGAGATCCTCCAGAGGACACAAATCTTCTTCTATTTATCCTAAATCTGACCTTTAAGGGCTTTTTAACCTACATCAACTAAACTCAATCGTACTCCTCCATTCCCCTAATTTTCTTTTCATTGGAAAATTATCTTATTCTAAACCAATTTCTCAGCTTTCTTTTTTCTTTTTTTTCAAACTTCCCAGGCAAGCAGAAATTGTCTTCTATAGCAATTTCAATTCTTCTATTCCAGACAAAATGGGTGGGCTTACCACCTTGGGACCATGCAATCACCATCTTTGTTTTGTTTCTCATCATTAAGTCTTATACCATCTTCAATGAATCATTACTTTTATTTTTTTTTTAAACCACCAATTAGAATTCATTTCTTTATCCTTAGGATATATTTCAGCACTTGAATGAAGGTCTAACAATCGTTTTCACAGATTCCAGTATGTTTATTGATAAACCTTAGAATGTGATTTTCCAATTCTTTTTCTCTCTACAACTCCAAATCCACTTCCTGTTTGATACATAGAAGGCTTCTCCAATGAAAGAACCATTCTTCTTTTGTGCAATGCCTCCTTTACTGGCATTACTCTCATGTAATCATATTTATGTCTGAACCTTTAATCATTCAACTCTCCCTTTTTGCACCAATTTTTTCTGGCTTTTTTCCTACTCAGCCTGGAATTACAATAAGGCCCTTAAATGTCAACTTTACTTTCTAATTTAACACTACTACACAATCTTTGATTATGGCTCACTTTTTGGGGAAAAAAAGAAGGAACTAATATTTATAGAACTCCTAGCTAGGGGATTTTTCAGCAAGATCTCATTCAATACTATAATCTGTAATAGAGATATTAGGTCTATTTTAGACATACAGAAATTGAGACTCATATGGATTAAATAACTTAACCAAAGTCACATATCTAATGACAGGTACCAATAGGAATTCAAATTCAAATGTGACTCAAATACTGTGTCATTTCCCTTACTTACCATCAGTTTTTTCTACTCCTGCTCCAAGGAAACTCTTAGAGAAAAATAAACAAAATACACAGCCCTATTACAGATCTCACCATCCATTTTCAATTAAGCTCTTTCCAATCCTCATCCTTTTATTGAAAATTTTGCTGATTTCCTGGCAAATTTCCCCAACGACCGCTATTGTAAGTATATTCCCTTTACTTAAGCCTCCAAATGCAAACAACTATTATAATCATTTCCAACAAATAACCCCTCCTCCAACCTGTTAAAGAAAACCACCTATGATTAACTCCATTTTTATGCATCTCGTTCCTGAAACATTCGTATTTCTGTAACATTTTCAATTGTTTTTTTTTTCTTCTTTGTTCTTCAAAGATAAACAAGTTTCTTCTATACGGGGGGGGGGGGGGGGGGGGGGGGGGACAAGCACATTTCCCTCTTGCTATCTTTATATTTCTTTTTCAACACTACTTTTTGAAAGATAGTTTATATGTTCATTGACACTACTTTATCCTATCCACTTACCTAGTATGTCCAGCCCAACTACCCTGTCACTGTCAAAAGTGTCAATAATCTCCAGAGTAGCCCAGGCTCAATGTTCATGGAGTCAATTTTTATTTGTGTATTTTCTTACTGTCTCAATTATCTTTAATCTTGCCTTCTAACATCTTCTGAGTCTAACATATAGTGTTTAATAAATATATTTCATGCACAAATAAATTAGAATTTAAATACATTATCTTTTGTTTTTCATTTGCAATGCAAGTTTTTTCCCCCCGGTAAATCGAATACAATCTCTTATACCTCCTTTTGTTAAAGTCTCTGATCTTATTTAGTATAGTACGGAACACAAAAATAGTTGCCCAATAATATTCAACTGAGTAATTCACAAAATAGAGAACTCAAGAATAGTACTGAAGACATACCCTACATATGAACTTGGTAGGTGGTAAAATGGAGATATCAAGAGCTTCCAGTTGTCAATAAACAGAACACAAAGAACTATGGGCTGAAAATATTTTTTTAAGAAGAAAAAAAGGAAAGAAAGGAACCTATTACTAAGAATTAAGAGAATCCAGAGGTATTTTCCAAAAAAGATTATGTAGGCACTTTGACTTTTCTTTGATTTTGAATATCTTCATCTATAAAATAGGATTACTATGCAGATTTAATAAAAGTACATGATAAACTTATAACACAAAGCTGGGCACAAAATAAAGTGACAATAAAGAGATCTTAAATGCATTAAAATTTTCTACTTGGTTTTTAGTAGGAGAAGTCAAAGAGATCATTGTTCCACAACATTAATAAAAAAACATGAAGAGTAATTAAAAATAGGGCAAATTATATTTCTATATTGAAATGAAACAACTACAACAGATCAAAACAGAATAAAAGCTAAAGGGAAAATCTAAATAAAAATTGTTTCAATCAAATTAAATGACACGGAATTATTACATTTACATACTATATTACCATTAGTTTAGTATTTTTCACAATTATTTTAAATTATCTTTTCTAATTAGTCCACTAGTGACCCAAGTTCAACATTTTTCCCCCAGAGAATTGGTTTTAAACCAGCTAGCAATTTGTTTCCTGAATAATTTAGATAGGAGAATGCAACCACTTTTTTTTCTTTGTTAGAAAAACAAAATCAACTGAAATGCTTGATCAGCTGGACTTTAAAATGTTTTTCTAACAATCACTATATAGTGTTTATTATTCATTTTACTTTTAACATTGATCATGTAATGACAAGTATTCTGTTCACATTTCTCCAAATGTATTCCACCCTATATTAATCAGTTAATGTGAGATCAATTTATATATGTCCGTCAGTCATATGAGACCAGAGTATAGATTTTTAGAATTCCTCAGAAGTTGGAAGATAACTTATCAAAATACCTTTAATACCTAGAAATATAAACAGAAGACTGTTCTAGAAAGTAAATAAAGCAGTAAAAATACACTAATATAAAAAAATATACAGCACATGGTTCAAAAATCACATTGAAAATGAAATAAAACTCAGGATGAGTTTGATATATAGTCAGGATTTTTCACTGTAGTCTTTCCTTCCTTTGGTATTAGTGCCTTAGCTTTTTAAAAATTTAATTGTTGCTCTAAAATATTTTTTGTATTTCCATGTTTTCTTCTTTTTAATGTCTTATGAAAAACTGAAAATTCTATCAAAATTGAATATACTCTAAAGAGGTATGAAAGTTTTGTTCAGAAAAATAAATCTTTAGGAATTTCTTCTATGTAATCTTTCATTTGTCCCAAGAGTAATCAAATTCTCTATAAATAAACTCAAAACTGTCTCCATGCAAATGGAACAAATGATCAAAGCTATACATTCTCCTGAATGGCAGAATACTTTAGAGGCTGCTATTAAGAAAAATATTACTCACCACCACATGCACCAAAGTCTAGACTCCTCTAAAACTTATAAAGAGCTTTCAGAGAGTGTAGGCAAAAAATTTGGAGCAATTTTTCTTTTTAAAAAGCAAAGTACTCTCTTAAAAGGGCTTATAATAATTCCCTTTTTAAAAATCACACCTCATTATACTGACTACAAAAATTTGAGAACTTTTGTGAGACATTTTATTCAGAACACCTGTGATTCTTCTTTTATTAACACTTATTTTTCCAACCTCACGTGGCAATAAAACTAATAAATTAACCTTAAACAAATTCTTATGCTTCAAGGCAATGATTTTTCCACTTACATCAACGAAATTTTCAGTTTCACACTTCTGTACTATTGCCAGAGCTATGGAGATGACTTAAAAAACACACAGGAAAAAATGAGAATAAGAAAAAGAAAATAGAAAACCTAACTGCAATCTGTTTTCTAGTAATCTGGGGCTCTTATATGTCCTTTCTGCCTCCTCTGCTGCACACACAAAAAAGTCATACAGTACTCGATTACCTGCCCCTAAGAAACAGAGTATTAATTCTGAAGTATACCTGAATGCTACTTTTTTTGGAAAGAAAACTTTGGTAATATACTAAAAGAAATATACAGACCTCTGAATGTTCATCTCTTTCATCTATAAGTCTTTTTAGATGCAATGCCATATTTTTCAAGAGTGGTTCTATTTCCTCCTGAGACATATCAGTCACTTCCATCCATTGAAGATCAAACACATTTTCCTGATTATGGGTTATCTTTAGAAAAGCAACCAAAGCAAACGATTAAAAAATGGCTATTATTTAAAAATATTTCACTTTACCACAATATTAGCTCAAATATTATGTATCTTATATAATAAAAATACAAAAATTAAATATGTCTAAAAATTTAATTGGTGAATAATTAAAAAGCTACAACTAAAAATTATTTTAAAAAATATAATCTCTAAATGAATTTATATATTTTTTTCCAGTCAACTGAAAAATAAGATATTTAATTCAGGGCATTCCTCAAGGAAGATAATACTGCATATGTTAGACAACTGCTTTAACAAATCAACTTAACTTTTAGATTATACTAAATTTATTGTGCTTGAATTCAAAAGTGAAAGTTTCGTTAATCCTGTTGGATATACGCCATTGCACTTTTATACCTGAAAAGCTAAATCTTTACAGATTCTGAAGATGACACTCTCAAAGAACCTTAGGAGAAAAGGACTCCCCATATAAAGACTTAAAGAATGGGCAAGTTATGTAAGTGAAATATTCATTTCTTGCTTTCCATTTCTCACTGTGATTCTGATATTTTGCTTTAACTTTCATAAGCAGCAAAAATAACATTTTCAAGAATGGTGACAAATTTATTAACTTAAAACACTTAGCATTTTGTCAAAATATAAGCCACAAAGCTAACATAAAAATATATATATATAAAGGGAAACTACCAATAAAACTGTATCTTGTAGAGTGCTACTAATAAGCTTAAGGTTAACAATATTACTGAAAAACAAAGCTGAGTTCTATGTTAACAAAGACAAAAGATGATATATGGATATAAAGTTATTTAAATAGAGAATATTTTAAACAATACTAATTTTCACTATTTAAAAAGTCTCTCTTTACCTTTCTAATCAACATGGGGCAAAATTTAACATGCTCTAGTTCTAAAGTCTTGTTAGGTACACAAGAGTAAATGCCTAATACTAAATACATGCAGAAATAGCAACTATCCAAAGCAATCGACAAATAAATTACTTAATTTCAATTATTTAACATTGCACAATACATCCCAGATTTAAGTTTTTTTATGGATGTTACAAATCACTAATATGTGTATAACTGAAGTAATATCTTTAATAAAAATTATGCCGTGTTCATCCATTCAAAAGAAAAACACTGGAATGACAAAATACTAAGGTTATCTATCACCTTTTCTCACTTTAGTTTTAAATTACATGCAATGATCCACTTTCTGCTGCTTCCATTTATTATAGTATTCATTGTGTGCTGTCTAACAAAGACGTACACTTCCTTCCTCAAAATAACACTTTTTGTCTATGTCCCTCTGGATGAAGGCAACAGTACATCTGTAATTGGCACTGTGCCATGTATAAGATGATTTATTTAAGAAACTATCTCTAAAGAGAAAATTTATCTAAAAGCAGAGTTCATCTATTTTTGACCTTGACTTGTTCTTGCTAATCCTATGACTTGAAGTATTTTGGGAGATACACAAATAAACACACCACAAACTTCATAAAAAGTAGATAAGAACTGTATACCTCTTGAATATGTGCGGCAACTGCTGCTTTTGTATCAAAATCTAAACTCTGAATTCTTTCGATAAACTCTTCTTTTTTCTGACACTAAAAGAAATGAATAAGACAATTATTCATACTTTATAAAGTATACTACTTAAGATGTAAATAACTAAAAACTCATCAGAGTAAAAGTCTTGGCTATGTTTCGAAGAGTACAAAGAGAGTTTGGCTTTGTTTTGCATTTAAATCAGCTCTTTAATATACTTACCTAATAAAAAGATAACAATTTAGAAATATGCAATTAAAAAGCAAGGGACTGATATACTATTTTTATGTTGCAAAGTTCTAAAGTGGGAAACCAATTACACAACCCATCTGAGGTCAGTACAATATTATTATGCTAACTTTACAAACAGAGAAGTAAAGAATCAAGAACTTGTTTCAGGGAGGATAAGTTACTTGCCAAAAAACACAGTGAGTCAGTGGCAGAATTCGGAATACAGCCAAAATGTTCAGTCAGTCTTTGGCTATCATCAAACAACACAGCCTTTCTTCTTGGAAAAAAATTTTAAGCAATTTTTATTTTGAGCTCCCAATTCATTCTCACATCTTCATTCTATCAATCTTAATAAAAGAAACCTACTTTTGTGTCCCAGTTCAACATTTATAAGGTAATACAATAAATATTTGATTTCTTTCTAACACAACAAAGTCACAAGGGGAAAAATTTAAGAATGATATACAAGTAAACATGTATCAAGTGGAATACAGGCACATTTATATAACTTTTTTATAAGCTTTACACAAATTTAAAAATTAAAATGCAAACACAATCTTTTTCTTTCCAGTCAGTACTGAATAACAGTTTAGCATTCACTTTAATCTGTCTTCCCTCTACATCTCTTATACTGATTCCAACTGCTGGTATAACTGTATTCTTGCAGCTACCAAATGAGAATTGCATACAAAATAGACAGCACTGCCTTGTCTAGTTTAGTGGCATCTCCTGAGCCAATTACTGAACACTAGTGAAGACAATATACTCATAAAAAGAAAAATTGGCTCTTTGATCATTAAGAAACTTAGTGAGGTTCTGCTTTATACAATACACATTTATTATATCAAATCATAACGTCCTATTTCTACAGCCACACAATTTAACTTAAAACATGTTCCCATCAGAGCAGAAAGTTCTATATTCTGTAAAAGCAAAATTATTAAGATGATATAGTAATATTTAAAGGTAAATTACTAGCAATGTACAATTCCTAGCTGTGACTAGCAAGTCAAAGTTTGGGGGAAATGAAATGAAAATTAGTTTAAAAACAAGAATTTTTAATCTCTAAATAATAATTGACAGGCATAGTAAGAATAATTAAGAATGACTTCATGACAGTGCATTTGTAGTACAAAATAATTTTTTAGGCATAGTGACTCCAATTTTTAAATTTAATGCTTCCTGAAATGTTAACCTATGCATAATTTCTAAGCTGATGAGCATATGAAAATGGCTGGGTTATAATGACTATGACTCACTGAAGGGTCTCCAATTCAAATGTCATATCTGCCTTCAGTTTAAACTAACCAGAAACACTTTCCTTTCCTAAACCTTAGAACCACCATTTCTTTATTTACCCTACCTTTAGGTGCTCACCTTTTAACATAGTCTCAACACAAATCGAGGAGAATTCTTCCTTTACCCTTAAAATATCCACAATTTCTACTAAATCTCATCTTGATTCAAACTCTCAAATTCTTGAGAATTCTGAAAATGCTTTATAAATAGATTAGGCTTTCTTAAACAATATATAGAATGAATTGCATAGGCTCTCAAAGAATAAAAAGAGAAAGACTATCAAGATGGAAAAGAGAACGAAAGACTCAAACTTGGAAGATGAATAATCAGACTAAATGTTTTATATCAGTGTTGTCCAATACAGTAATCACAAGCCACATGTGGCTACTAAATACTGAAATGTAACTAGTTCAATTTTAATTTTATTAATTGAAAATAATTTTAATTTAAATAGACACCCGTGGCTAGTAGCTACTGTTTTAACAGTGCAGCTCTAGAACATAAAAAAAGTCTGGTGTTAAAAAAAATATATATATATAGTTTTACTTCAGTTAACAAAAACTCTTGCGAAGACTAAATAATCATCAGCAAATTGTTTTTCCACTTAAAATTAAGCTCTCCTTTATCTTTTATTTGAAGTTCTTAAAGTTTTATGGGCACTAAAGTTGCTTCTAATTCTAGTATAGTAACTGATTCCCAAACCAGCAGATTACCATCATAGTCCAAGGAAGCTGGGACACGTGGAAGCTGGGACACAAGAAAAGAACGACGATGACAACAAAAAGAAAAGACAGTTATTTGGGTGGGAATTTGGGAGGGAGGGGAATTGCATTAATCCTAAAAAGTTGTTTATGTTCCACCACAGAGTTTATGTTCTTAATCATTATTCCTCAAATTCCTCGTATCTTCACTTTGTACTCTCAGTGCTTTCACTTCTTTAAAAAAAAAAAAGGCAGACTTATGTGGAAAAAATATACTAATAGAGGAAAAGACATCCCCCCAAACAAGCTACTGAACAAGAAAATAAGAAATACAATACAGTATTTTCAATAAAAATAAGAACATTAATGACTGAACAGATCACTGTTCTACCAAAGCAAGACCAAAATGAGCCAGCTAAAAGAAATAAAAATAGAAAATCTAAAATTTCCTCTTTAAAGGCTGGTTATTGAAAAAAAAAAAAAAAAGAAAATGATAAATGTTGGTGAGGATGTGGAAAAACTGGAATCATTGTGTACTGCTGGTTGGAATGTAAAATGGTACTAATACTATGGAACAGTACAGCAGTTTCTAAAAAACTTAAAAACAAAATTACCACATGACCCAGTAGTTCCACTTCTGCTTATAAACCAAAAGAACTGAAGGCAAAGACTCAAATAGCCATTTCTACACTCATGTTTATAGCAGCATTATTCTCAATAGCAAAAAAGTGGAAACAACTCAAGTGTCCAACAGTGGATGAATGAATAAACAAAATGTGTTTTTTATATATATATATATATATGTATATATATATACATATATATATAAAACATGTAATATAATAATATATATATATATGTATGATGGAATGTTATTCAAACTTAAAAGGTAGACAATTCCAACGTGTGCAACAACATGATTAAACCTTAAAGACGTTATGCTAAGTGAACTAAGTCAGTTACAAAAGGATAAATACTGTCTGATTCCACTATGAGGTCCTAGAGTGGTCACATTCAAAGACACAAAAAGTGAAATGGTGGTTGCCAAGGCTTGGGTGCAAAAGGGATCAGGAGTTATTATTTTAAAAATATAGTTTTAGTTTTGGAAGATGAGAAAAGTTCTGAAGATGGAAAGCGGTGATGGCTGCAAAACAATGTGAATGTACCTAATGCTAATGAACTCCCACACTTAAAAATTGGTTAAAATGATAAATTTTATGTTATGCATATTTTCCTATGACTAAAAAAATTTAAAAAACAATATCAGCAAATAAATCTCTTTAAATTGAGCCACATTTGCTATTTTCGTGTACTCTCAGAAAAAGAAATGCATCAGATAGAAGTTACGTACTGTTTTATTTCCCAAACATGTAATATAATAATTAACATTCTAAAATGCTAATTTTTAAGATGCTTTACAAATAACTGGCAGGAAAACAACAGATTGTAGCTCTCAAGCCAACCAAGTTATACACCAGTTTTCTGAATCAAATAATGTTAGAATTGCTTTTGAGGGTACACATAAAGGTCAAAATTTTAATTTTAATCACACTTGACACTCACCCATTTACCTTCAGCACTATGCAATCTGGCGAAAGTCCAAAAAAAGTAATATTTTTCGATATAGAAGAGTCACACTGATATAAAACCTAAGTTGTGTTGAAAAAAGATGAATTTTACATGGTCTTGGAAAAAGAAATTTCCAAACAACATAGCAAAAATTTTTCCTTCTGAGTAGGATGACTACATTTGGGAACCTCTCAACTATGTCAGGGTTCGGATGCAGAGTCATACATCTGTGGAAATTCTAGGTGATGCTCAGAAGTGGTTCAGCAGACTTGTGTTACCCATTTTAAAAGATTCTGTAGAAGCTAGACTGTTTAGTTAGTCAATAATGAAAATTCTCAAGCCCTGGCCCTGAATAATTTTCTTCATATCCAAAGTTATTCCTGTGGCTTATATTTATGTATAATTGAGGATAAAGTGTCTTAATTATAATTTATTCTGTCAGTTAAGATCTTTGGATAATTTACTGTTTCTGAATCCTGTTTCCTCCTAAAGAAAAAATTCAATTTCCTAATGCTTGTTTCCTTTTCCATTTCTTTTCATGAATACATCTTTTACAACCTGTGGTCCGTTGAATTCCTAGACTTTAGTATCATATCAGCAAATTTTATTTGCTATTTCTACTTACAAATCCCAAGTATGACGGATAAAATTGATCCTTATATATTATACTAAATATTATAATTTTAACTTATTAAACTACTAGATGAAAAGATTTTCTGTAATACAGATTACATTCTAGAAAGTATTTAAACAATACTGTTGCCCGATTGGTTTCATCAATAGTTTCCTGTCCTAAAGTATATTTTGGCTCTTCAGCATCAACAAAGATTGCTAATTGTTCATGTAGTTACAACTGAAGGCTCTGACAGAAAATTTTGATTGTTAACACATTTGATGTCATTAGCATTAGTGGCTCCCAAGTACCTACAGGATAAAATCTAAACTCAATCTTAACATGGCAAATCCAGTCCCTTTAGTGACCCAATCCCTGGCAACCCTCCAGTCTAATCTCTTGCCATTCTCTCCCACTCTCATTACATTCCAGTCGTACTTAATGTTTCCCAACGAGTTGTTACATCTATATCTTTGTTCTCATTTCAAATACTACCTACTCAGAGAGACATTCCCTGACACTACAATCAAACTTAAGAAAATATTTCTTCTGTGCATGAATCTATCTTGTATTATGGTAATTATTTCATCATACTGTTACCGTTTGGTTTGTCTGCTTCTAAAATTTAAACTTCTTGTCCTTTACTACGGCACCTGGTACCATTTTTAAAAATCAGGTCATTAATATTTAACAATACATACTGCCATTTGCAACAATGTGGAAGGACCTCGAGATAATAATGCTAAGCAAAATAACCAAACAGAAAAAGTTGAAAACCACATATCATTTATATGTGGGATATAAACCTAAAAGCAACAAACGAACAAGATAAACAGAGATTCAAGGACATGGATGATAGACTAGTGGTTACCAGAGGGCAGAGGAGGGGAGTGGGGAAGTAGATGGGAAAAAAGGGGTTAAATATGTGGTGAAAGAAGAAATCTAACTATGGGCAGTGAACACACAATGCAATAAATATATATGTCTTACTGCTATATTGTACACCTGAAACTTACTGGATTTGTTAACCAATGTCACCATAATAAAAAGAAATCAATCAATCGATCAATAAAAATGCAGAATGAAGCAATATTTTTCAAAATTAGATCCTTCCTCCTTTCTTGATCTGCCATTCTGGCATCAAAATACTAAATACTAAATACAAGTACTAAAGGTTTTCAATTAAAAAAAAAAAAAACACTGCTGTGACTAAAATGCATATACAAAAACTGGCTTACGATTTTCTTGATAAACTCATTTTACATCAAAGACCAAGGTCTGATAACCTTGCCACCTCCTCCTATCTATAAAAACACTGAACAATGTTGATTCAGGTTAGAAAGATGATCTCCTTGAATCTTTGTTTTATACAACTGATGAAACCTATCCTCTCTTATTATGAAAAAAATAAACCTGCTTATATTTACTGTTCCTTTATTCTCAAATAAATTTACTGCTTTGGGTCCTGGACATCTTCCAAACATACTGCTACAGATTACTTTTCACTGACCCAAGCCACACTTCCCTAAGGTCACTCTTTCATATTGCTAATACATTTCATTTAATGACTCTTTGAACTACTCCCCTTAAGTTAAAAAAAAATTCTAAAGTTAATGTATTTCTCCCCTCAACCTTAAAACTTACCTCCACGTTGCCATTCTCTCTAAACATCTCGAAATCACCTGTTTTCTAACTTACTTTACAATGTCCTACCAGTGTATATTTATATAATTTTCCAATTTTATACAATCTTACACAATTTTCCCATTCTGAGCCTTCCCTTATGCATTAATCCACCCAAATATTCTTCCTCCATTTTCTAATGACCATTTTAAATAATATCTACCTTACAAAACCTTCCCAGATAATGTGAATCTGAAGTAAAAGGATGTAAAGTACAGCATAGGGAATAGAGTCAATAATATTACAATAATTATGTACAGTGCCAGATTAACCAAAGGGATCACTTTGTAAATTATATAAATGTCTCACTACTATGCTCTATACTTGAAACTAATATAAAATAATGTTGAATGTCAACTCTAATTGAAAAATAAAAATTTAAAAAATTGTTTAAAAAAGTTAAAAACAGGTCATTGTAACCAGCTAATATATTAATAGGAAAAATAAAACATTGCTAGAAAACCTTGTTTTAGTTACATGCTGACATTAATGTAAACTCTTTTAGGAGACAGGATACTTAAAAGAGTAGGTCTATGTGTATATTATTTTACTTTATGCAGCATTTAGTTCTGTGCATCAATAAGAAGGACTGTACATAACTGACATTATAATTGCTGATTTCTAGCATGTCTATATTAAGTAAATTTTTTAAAAAATAAGCCCATTACATAGCTCTGCTTTACTCTGGTAGTAAAGTAAAATGAGACGTTTTAAAACATGAATATCAACAGTCATTTAATGTAAAAAAAATTCATGGTAAATTTCTTTAGGAACTGGCAGAACTAGAAGAGGCTGGGTTAGTTAACCTATCATAAACTTTATTTAGCTTATAAGAAAAAGGAATATTATTTCCATGCCATCCTTTTCATTTTCCAGTATCTGAGTGAGTTATAAAAAATAGTAAAGTGGGGTAAAGCAGCTTAGATTTTATAATCTTCTTTTGTTGTTTTTACAGTTGTAATAATAACGGTTTCTTTAACATTTTAGGCTTTCCCTAAACTGTTCATTTAAAAAAAGACCCTGGTTCTGCTCCATTACCATTGCCAGTTTTAGTAACCAGCAATTAATGACCAAATAGTAACCAGGAGCAACAACCAAATTTATGCTGTCACGAAGTTATCTAAATTTACATAACATTCACCAACAGAGGGTATTTTTTAAAAGTAAATACAGTACACAAAGGTTATAAATAATTAGAGGCTGTTTCTAACTCAGAATCTGATGACCAAATTAGAACAGCAATGACTAAAAACACTATATTTCACTTAACATTTAATCAATTATGAACTACACACTTGTACATTACACAGCATAAAATTCAAATAACATACATTGTAGCTCCCAAGAAGTCAACCCTAAAAGCCAAAAATCTCATGGATATATAAATTCTGGCATATATATGTAAACACATTATTTACTTGTTTACAAATAACTTCATTCTATAAATAATTGAGATAGTTTACAGTAACACTGATGACTCATCCAAACAAAGGCTGATTAAAGTAAAAACCAACAAAGTATAATACATTTTGAAGTCAGAATGGAGTTGAATCTCAACTCTTTCGCGTACTAGCAATATGTATCTTAATCTAGAGCAACCATCTTGCTTTGTCTGGGATAGTCCCAGTTTATACACCCAGTTCCACCTTTTGACTCTCATTAAGTGTCTTAATTTGGATAACTTGAATATCACCCTACCCAAACACCAATCACCCTACCTGAAAAGAGATATTATGAGAAAATCTATATAAAGTATTGTATCTGACTCAAAGTAGGCATTCGATAAATCATTGTGATGATTACTAATATAATTACTGATCAAAAGGGTAATAACTCAGACTTCTGAAACATTTTTTATAATTTCTGCCTCCTTTTTTACTGTTAATCCCACTTCCCTCAATAACACACACACATGCATGTATTAATCATAAGAATTTTTTGAAAAAGGTTTTTAAGGGTATCTCTAAGGACACTTGAAAAACTTGAGGCCATTAGAAGACTCAGAATAAGAAAAGAAAAATTGAAGGTTTTAAATATGACTGATAATAAAACTAAAGCTTGAAAAAAGTAACAGAACAAGTCTTTTTCTTCAAAATTTCCTTAGGTTAGTTATTTAAAATTTCTAATACAGACTTTGAAAAAACAATGGCCTATCCTTAAGTCTTTCAGAAACTAGAGCTTGAAAAAACAAGTTATTAAAATGAAATACGAAGAAATAGTTTAACTTACCTGAACTGCACAACCCAGTAAAAGTAGAAGCAACTTTTTAACTTCTTCTGTGCCTTGTTCTGAAATAAAAATAATTACTCAGTGCAACATTTACCTTCAGTTCAATTCTCTTATATTGTTAGAATCATTTCTAGAGGCAATATTCACAACTTGACCAAAGGATTAAGTCTACAGGTACAGTGGAGAATTCAAAATAATAGCTCTATGTATGTACAATGTGGTAATAGCAGAAGAAATAGACAAGAATCTCAATTCTGAAGGGCTACAGTATAGATAAAATACGCTTCAATACTCTGTGCAATAAAGTATGCTCACTATAAATCCACTACTTTTCATAAATGACTGTACTACACAAACATGCTAACTTAAGAACTGCTAATATAGGGACATGCCACAAAGTCAGCCAACA
The DNA here is from genome assembly GCF_014176215.1 of Rousettus aegyptiacus. Lineage (NCBI taxonomy): Eukaryota > Metazoa > Chordata > Mammalia > Chiroptera > Pteropodidae > Rousettus > Rousettus aegyptiacus. The sequence goes on from NW_023416310.1 coordinate 34,533,203, forward strand.
TAGTTCCTAATAGGTTTGACTTCTTTTAAGCCTATTAGTATTTTCTTTCTAAAACATACATCTTATATGATTCATCTACCAATAAAATTTAAATGGCTTTCCACTACGTAGATTAATGAGAATCAAAACTTTAAATGTCAGCTACAGTGAGGCTGGTAAAATAAAAGTACATAACGAGCTGGATAAAAGTAATGGTCTGTAACAAATTGGAGAGCACATTCACTGTCCAAGTAAATTTAGCTTTTCTTAAAACATTCAACTGACCAAAAAAAAAAAAAAAAAGTCAATTCTTTAGGCCAGAATTTCACCATCAGGTTAATCTAAGATAAAGTTCAAATTATCTTTTCAAACATATCCTCCTACTCTCCAAGAAACAATCTACTTTCTTAGCCACATTATCACCCTTCCTCACATATACATACATACACACTCTGCCTTAACGTCTGTTACTCCCTCTGCCTGCCTTTCTTCCCTTCTTCCTCACCCCTCTAGTCTACTTACTAATCATAATCCTAGGCACAGCTGTAACACTGAAGATCCCTAACCCTCATTAATCAGTCGACTTTAAGAATAATAACTCTATATTTTGTCTTAACATTTTTACATATTTCTATTTCATACTAATTATTACATAACTTCCCAGTAATCTGTATCTCTCACCAAAACACACAGACCATTTTCTTAATATTCCTGGTCCCTATAACTTGGTAATTACTAAATGCACATGGAAGTAAAAATAATTTCAATCTACATACAAAATAATGTTTATTTGTATAACCAAATATTCCAGAATATCTCTTAAAGGCTATCTAAACACCTAATTCACCCCATCTAATTGGTAGTTTCTTTAATAAATACAGCTGCTTGATTTTAGCATTTATTTTGGTTTTATTTCTGTCTGTTTTGACTGAAGGTTGCAGTGGAGTTTGGAAAAAATCGACTTTGAGTTACATGTAGCCTGTTAAAATAAGTCCATTAGGTAGTAGCTAATTTCCCAATCATTCAAAAATTAAAACTCTGAACACATTTAAAATATAGTAAGGGACAGAAACTTTATTAAAAAATAAATTATCTAAGAAACTGATTCTAATCTTTCCATTCAAAAGTAGTTTAATATAAATTACAACATATCAATCAGTAAAACCTTAGATTCAAACTACTTTGGCAATGGTAGATATATAAAAAGAAACCTAGAAATTATTTCAAAAATCACTTCTTTTCTAAGATTTTGTTCCTTTACACTTGAAGCTACATTTTATCTTCCATCCTTATTTATAATGAGACTCTAAAAAATCACCACAGAAAAGTATTATTAATTTGGTAAAGTTGAAAAAACACTAGACTTAATGTAAAATGTATGTCTGATCATCTGATCGCAAGTCCAACTTACAAATATTCTGTTTATCTTCTCTATTTAAAATGGACTCTCACCTACAACTTACCCTATAAGGTCATGAAAAGCCTAGTTTGGTGATGTAAATAAGAAAGATCTGGGGGAGCATCACAGTATTAGACAAGGATAAGACTATGTTATCATGTTGTGCTAATTTTAATACTTACCAGAAAAGGGATTTTTGCCAATGATTAAGACATTTGGCAATGACATCATGATCAACTGCTGCAAAGTCTCCTGTAAAAAGACACCCAAAGATTGTTTTATAGGTAATGCTGACCAGGTAATTACTGAACGAAGTATAACATGATTTGTGCACTTCTGTAGGTATGCTATACTGCAATTAAAAAGCTTAAAAAATAAATAAATGTGGAAAAGATATCTAAGGTTTTAACTCGTTTGTAACTTTAAGTAAATGAATTAAATATCAAAAATTATAATATAGACTTGTTAATAATATATCAAATACTCACAAAAGTGTCTAAGTTGAACTGGTCTAATGTTTATTTGGTAAACTGGATTTTAAGTATTAGATAACTAAACATTCCTCAATAAAAGATTACGCATGCCCATATACCTGTTTTGGTTTTGTTACTTCTCTGAGGGGACTAAAAATATCAACTGATACTAAAATTAAGAAAGCTAGTTACTTTATTAAAAATCCTGTTTTAGGATCATTTCATGAAAGTGAGCTCTCCTTATGTGAATCATTATTTCTCTCCTCTATTTACAATATTTTACTTCCTTTGATTTCTGTCAAAATTTTAGTGATATGAATACATACACATGCTGATGGTACAGGATAATTCACAAAGAAATGAATGCTCTCAAATTACTCATTTTAGGTAATACATGGAGTATGCACCTTCTGTTTATGCCATCTCTTTGAGAAAATGCCATCTCTTTGAGAAAATGAAGAAACACATCATGTTTTGTCATTTCGACCATTAACAATGACACACTACAAAGGTCTGGGATGAATTAGACTGACTACAAGATTGACGAGTGTCATATGATATTACTGAAATCTTCACAAGTTTATAGAAATAACTGTGAGTGTCTTTACAATTTGGCTTTCACTACATATTCAGACAGTTAGTTACTGAATAAGTTTTTTAAATATTCAGTTCTTTCTGAATCATTCTTAAAAATGGTATGATGAGAAAACAAATAATTATGAAAAGTATATTGCTTTTTAAAGATGTATAATCCCAGATCCACTAACGCTTTTTCCATAGCCGGTGTGTGGCATAACATCAGAGGCTAATTAGAATTAATCTTTTATCTACAATTCTTTATAGATATTAAGTAAAGTTTTAAAATTTTTTCTTCTGCATTGTATTTACTAGGTCTTTAAAAATATGCATATATTTAAAGAACATATTCAGTATGCCCATTTTAGATAAATACAAATATGTTAACGATGTTTCAAAAATTGCTAAAATCACTTATTCCAAGGATTAATATTAAGTTTGGATGTATAATAAATGAATTTTCCAGTTAAAAACAAATTACATAATAGCTAAATGGACTTAAAAGAATAAATTTTGAATTCATTCTAATTTTTAATTTCCTTATCTTAAAGCAAAAATTATCAGGACTATCATTGTACATACTAAAAGAAATCATAAATAAGATGTATAAAAAAAGCAATCACTGCTTTATTTAAATCTTATTCAGTGAAGACAATCTAAGTCAGAACTAAGAACATTCCAATTCACTCTAAGGCTTTAAATTTTAGCATATTCTAAATTATTTCTTTTAAAAGCTTCATTTCAACTTCAATATAAAAGATAATTTTGGGGTAACATGAATCAAAATTGATAAATCAACTAGAAAATAAAAATTTATATTTCCCAAGCAATTAAATTGATTTACCATGTAACATTTTATGTTGGTACACTGTTATAAGGCAAGTCTCCGACTATACAGGAATCTTCAATATGGTCCACTACCTCTTTTCCTCCACCTTCTTCATCAGCTGGCTCCCCACTTCCTACCTACTTACTCTGTTACTCCATGCTCTTAATGCTAAGTCTTTCCACAAAGATGAAAGCAATCTCATATTTCCTTTCAGCACATGGTATCATCAATGACCTCGCATGTTAATACAGTTTGGCCTTTTACACTATGAAGTTCAATTATATTTAGATGCCGCAAACTGCAATAATAAAGTGCTAAATTCAAACTTATCTCCACTTATCTCAAAATGTATTCTGGTTTAGTGGAATCTGAATGCCTAGTATAGCATACTCTGAAAGAGTCAGAATGCCCAGGCTTAAATTTTGGCTCCATTTACCACATATGCGACTTTTGCTGGGAAAAGTAGGAGTGAAAGAAGGAGTGAAAAGTTGGAGTTAATGGGGGAAAAAAATCTACCTTTTATTTCCAAGTATTAATTTTAAATTAAGTCTGAAAGGTAAGGCAGCTAAAAATTATACAAATTTTAAAATCCCAAATTTTTCTAAAACCACTATTTAGTTCTAATGGTTCTTCAGAAGAGTCTAACCATATTTTTATAAAAATTCCTACTTCCCTATTCCGATCTTATAAATAATATTAAAAAATATACAAGACATAAGAGAGATCAAAGGCTAAAAAAACTGATTGACTTTCCAGACTTCATTTAGCATCAAAGATGTTCATCATTACAGTGCTTTAAAAAAAAAGAAAAAGAATACACAAGTAAGCCAAAGATAAATGACTCTGTTAATAAACAGGAAGAACAAATTAATTGATGGGTTAAGGATAGGTATATTAAAGATAAAATGTATATGAACTAGTTAAGATACTTCAATTTGTTACTAAGGTGATAAGAAACCCATAAAAATATGTACAGAGAAAGAATCGTATCAATACGAGTGAAAAGAAGATGAAGTTTTGAGAAAATCAAGACATTCATTCAACAAATCTTCATTGTGTGTTTATTTGACGGACATTACAGCAACAAATAAACAAAAATTCTCATGGAATTTACATTTTAGTAGGTGTAGACAGAAAATAAGTAAATGTGATAAATGCTAATAATAAAAATAAAGCACAGAATGACTAGGAGTACTGGAGACAGGGAAGTGGCAATTTTTTAAGGTATGCAAGTATTCAAATATAAAAAAAGCTGGAAGTTTCCAGGACCATTAAAGCAGTTTCCTTGAATATGCAGAAAATTCATTCCAGTATGAAGACAGGCCAGAAGATTTGGAAAATGGCAATACTTAAGAAAAAGAAAAAGACAGAACAAGTCAGAACTGGCAAAGATTATGTTAATAGGAAAATAATAGTAGAGGTGCTTTGAAAAATGCTATAAGTAATTTTGTTTCTATTAGTTTTATTTGGCTTTATATAACTTTTCTATAAAAATTTTAACTATATTTTTTTGTTGACCATCTAAACATTTATTTTCAAGTTTGTGCCAGATGCAGACATTATTTAGTTACTATTCAAGGATAACCGAACCTAGACTTTTCTTCCTATATGTTATCTATAATACCTCCTTTAATGACACTTCTGGCAAAGGTCTGGGCTCATTTCTCTTTCCTGACTCATACACTGAGCAAAATGCTCCTTTGAATCTCTTGTAATAAATCTATTTTAAAATTGAAGCATAATTACATTTGTCATACTATTTATATTTGTCTTTTTATCTGGATTACTAGTGAAAAGAATTAAGACATTTTACCATGTTTTAGTAGACCACAGAAAAAAATTAAATGAATGGCATTAAAAGGAAGGAACATCTAACCAAAGTGTCAAAAACATGACGGAATATAAAGCATCTGTTGTATAACAAAGGGTCTCTTTCCTTGGCTATTGAATTTTCTTAATACTCCAAATGTGGCTTATTATAACAAATATTAAAGAAAAATCTTATAAAGTAGCTGTTTTCTCTGGCAATTATATTAATGGTACTGATTTTGTTTTTAATATTAGTATGAAAACTTCCTAATAAATTTAAAATTGCTAATTTTAAAGTGTTCTTTTGGGGCCTTGAAAAATTCGGATCATTATTTTTAGATTAATAAAAAAAAATTTGCTTTAGTACTTGTTAAAACTGCAGCCAGTGAAATCATACCAAACATTAGCTGCTGATAGTTCTGAAAATGAGCTAAGATTGTTACTTGCAAATTGTCTTTGTTAATCAAATTCGCTCTCTGAAGAAATAAAAAAAACTTTTTTAAAAGATCAAAGAGCCCAGGTAATCTACATAACTACTATGATTTACTTATTTTCTGACTTAAAAATTTTAAATATTTATTTGCAAGACAAGAAGAGATGTTTGCTATGGATCAAATGGCTACTGAAAAGGTCTGAATTTCCACTTAAATACAAGGAAGCATTAAGTTTAATAAACTTTCTAAGTCTAATGTTTCCAGTTATTTCTCTCAAGATCCCACATTAATTCGTTGTCCTTATTTATCACAACCAAAATTATTTACTTATTATTCCTCTACTAGAACCATAAATTCCATGAGATTAGGGACATGGTCTGTCCTGTTCACCACTGTAGCCCCAATGCCTTGGCAGTAAAAAATAGCGAAACAGAGGAGAAATTTGAATGACATAATTTCTACTGAGCTTTTACATATTCTAAATCATTAAAAAAAAAATACTGACACTTGAATTTACCTAGCATTATTCAAAAGATAAAATAATTCCCCCACTAACAATCATCACAGAATATTCTGTAAATTTTCCTTTCTCGATAGGAATCATTTTTGCAACATGATCATGATGCTTACCATCCCACTAAAACAAAACAAAACAAAACAAAAAACTTGGGGACATGTACTTGTGAATTTTAACCTATCCAAATTCACTTTCCTTTTGTGAGTCAGAGCAATAAAAATGTACTCAAATATTTTACCTCAAATACTTTTTCTGAAGGGTGTATAAGAAATAAAAATATATTTTTAATAGCTTTAGAAAGCCTTTTTGGGGGAAAAGTCTAATTTTTCCAACAGATAGGTAATTTAACAGATGATAAGAACTGCATTGATTTGGACTTCGTTAACCTGAAATCTGTCACATTAAAGCAGGCAATATCTATCTTGGTTATGTCTATAAGAATAAAAAATAATTTTAGTAAGTCAATCATGTAAATAAGATGGATGAACTATTTCTGAAGATACTTTACAAGTGCATTAGAAACATTTTACCTAAGAATACAAAGCATGGGGGGGCAGGTAGAGATGGTTTGGTAAATATCTGAAGGAAGGGCATAGGGAAGAGGTAAAAGGGATTTCAACCCTCAGTAGTATTTCATGTTTTAAATATCTAAAACATGAAATATTGACAAAAAATGTTAGGATACTTAATCTTTTCTAGCAATTAGTTCACTGGTTTTGAAACAGATTTTTTTTTAAAAGAAAAGGTATAGCTGATCATTCAGCAAACTTCAAATTATACTACAAAGCGACAGTCATCAAAACAGCATGATATTGGCAGAAAAACAGACACAAGGACCAGTAGAATGGAATAGAGAGTCCAGAAGTAAACCCATATTTATATGGGCAAATAATTTTTGACAAAAAAGCCAAAAACATACAGTGGAGAAAGGAAAGCCTCTTTAATAAATCGTGCAGGGAAAACTGGAAAGCCACCTGCAAAAGAATGAAACTAGACTGTTGTCTATCACCATACATTAAAATCAACTCAAAATGGATTAAGGATCTGAATATAAGACCTGAAACAACAAAATGCATAGAAAAAAACAAGGGAACTAAACTCAAGGACCTTGGACTTAAAAAGGATTTTATGAATTTGACCTCAAAAGTAAGGGAAGTAAAAGCTAGAATAAATGAATAGGACTACATCAAACTAAAAAGCTTCTCCTCAGCAAAAAGAAACTGTAAACAAGGTCAAGAGACAATCATCTGAATGGGAAAATATATTCGCAAGCAACGCCTCCAATAAAGACCTAATAACCAAAATATACAAAGAACTCATACAACTCAATAACAACAAAAAACAAACAATCCAATCAAAAATGGGCAGAGGAACTGAAAAGACACTTCTCCCTGTAGAACATACAAATGGCTAACAAACATATGAAAAGATGTTCAACATTGCTAGCTACTAGGGAAATGCAAATAAAAACCACAATGAGACACCATCTCACACCTGTTAGAATAGCTATAATCAACAGGACAAGTTATAATAAATTTTGGAGAGGATGCAGAGAAAAAGGAATGCTAAAACACTGCTGGTGGGACTGCAAAGTGATACAGCCACTATGGAAAACAGTATAGAGGTTCCTCAAAAACCGAAGAATTGATCTACCATATGATCTAGCAATCCCTCTCTACTGGGTATTTATCCCAAAAACTTGAAAACCCATATCCGAAAAGATATTTTCACACTGATGTTCAAAGCAGCATTATTCACTGTGGCCAGGACACGGAAGCAACCGAAGTGTACTATGATGATTGGCCAAAGAAGCTGTAGTACATATATATAATGAAATATTACTCAGCCATAAGAGATGAAATACTATCATTTGCGACAACATAGATGGACCTTGAGATAATCATGCTAAGCGAAATAAGCCAGACAAAAAGTTGAAAATCATGTGATATCACTTATACGTGGGATATAAACCTAAAATGAACAAGACAAAGAGGCTCATGGACATGGACTATAGGCTAGTGGTTACCAAAGGGTAGGGGATGGGGGATATAGGGAGGTAGATGGGATAAAGGGGGTCAAATATGTGGCAACAGAAAGAAATCTAACTATGTCCTGTGAACACATTGTAAATATATATGTCTTACTGTTAAAGTATACAGATGAAACTTACTGGATTTTGTTAACCTATGTCACCATAAAAAAATAAATTAAAAAAATTAAAAAATAAAAGGACAAATTGAAATCTTAAAAAAAAAATCCCATGACCACTCTGGGGGGCGGGGGGAAATGAACCCTGTAAAGGAAGGCAAGGAAGAAGCTGTTTTTCCAAACATTTGCTAGAGATCAAGAAGATGTACAATAATGTAGTCCCAGTTTAAAAATATATATGTAAACACATAAATACATAATTTACATATACACAAATGTAGAAAAAGAGACCCAGAAGTACATATATTCAGTTGCAAAGAGTGATAATCTCTATTAGACCCTGGAACTACTTGTATTTTCTCATTTTTTCAGTTTTCTATAGTATACAAATATTGCTTCCAATATAACATAAGCTGCTTAAAATAAATGAAAAGTGGTTGAGTTGGTTGCACAAAAGTGTTCTGGGTTGGTTGTACGAAATCTTCTCTGAAGCAATGCATCCTTGGCCTAGACACAAAAGTATTCTCACAGATAAATCCCCTCCCCCAAAATGAGCTCACAATTAAAACACATTTGTGTGCGTGCACGCACACACACACACATCGTTGCCACCACTATCACCTCCCACCATCATGAGAAATAGCAAAGAGAAAACAAAGAGCAGATTCAGACTGCCACAGATCTTAGATTTTAGAATTATCAAACATAAAATCTAAAACAGAACTTTTTTAATTTCTAAAGAAATGAAGGAATTAAAAGAATGACTAATAAAATGAAAATAAACAGAAATTCAAAAAATGAAAGATACAGTTATTAAGAGTCAAAACTTAATCAGTGGATAAACAGAGATTTGACAAGTTGAGAGGCAAATTAGCAAACTGAAAAGATAGTCCCGAAAAAAAACTCAGAATGCCGCACAAGATCGATAAAGGAAAGCTTAATAAATATGGAGGATAGAGTAAGAAAGCCTAATACACATGTAACAGAAATATTTGAAGGATATCAGATAAGAGAATAGGAAAGAGCCAATATTAGAAGAGACAAAATTAGCAGCCAGTAGAGAAAAAGGACAGTTTAACTTAAGAATGAAAATTAGACTGACAGTTGACTCTCCAGAACAAAAAATCCAGAGACAGAAGAATAAAATCTGCATAACACTGAGGGAAAAGTAACTGATAACGTAGAGCTGAATACTTAACAAAACTATATTTCAAGAATAAGGGTGAAATTAAGATATTTTCAGACAAATAAACATTGAGAAACTTTATATCAAGAAACCCTCTCTATACAAACATTTAAAGTATATTTCAGTAAGAAAATGATCCCAAAGGCAGGTCTGAGATAGGAAAAAAAACCATAAGAGTAGGAAAAAAGAAAAACATGTAGCTTGATCTAAAGGAACATTAATTTTATTTGATAGTACCTTCGATATCTAATTTGTTTTTTTTTGTTTGTTTGTTTGTTTTTTTAAAGAACTTAAATACAAGACAAGAATAGCTTAAAAGTCACAGAGGAAATGACTGAAATTAAAGTATTCTAAAGTTATAGTACTATTCCATAAAAAAAGATACTGATTAATTTAGGCCTTTGCTAGGATAAATATGAAGGACGTAATTTCAAGAGTGGCCTCTAAAACAATAAATGTAGAGTGAAAAACTTTTAAACCAGTAGAAAGAAAAATATGGAGAAACAACTATTGATAAATAGTATATATAATTCCCCTAATAATTAAATAATTTTAAACTCATTTGCTCCCAATAATATAGCTTTAAAGTGAACAAAGGAAAACTTGACCAATCTATCATCATAATGGGAGACTTCAAGTCATCTTTCTCAATAACTAACAGATCAAGAGACACAATTAATCAAGCTGGAAAATGTTTGAATAATAAAATTAACAAACAAGCTTGCTCTGACTCTACACCCAAACAATTGGAGAACACACATCTTTCTCAAATATACATGAAACTTTAATGAAAACTGCCAAATACTAGGCCAAGCCAAAAATGTCAAAGAATCAGTACAATATAAACAACATTCTTTAACCAAAATCAATGATGGCTTGATAAATTCCATATGTTTAAAAATCTAAAAACATACTTCTAAATAACTCATAAGTAATATAAGAAATCAAAACAAAATTAGAAAATGCATAGAAATAAACATTAAAAAAATACAACATACTAACATTTGCATGATGCAGCTATGGCAATTCTTAGAGGTATACTGATAGCCTTGAGAATGCTCATATTTAAATTGTGATATAGGCGTCCGATTTAAGTTTTTAAAAAAAATAAAAAGCACACTCTTCAAAGGCATAATTCAAGTAGTCTAACAAAGTATTATACTATGCAAATTCTCAGAAAACTGTGAACTGGTTTTAAAAATTCATAAAATATAATAATTATTTGTAAAATTAGATAATTATGATGTGCTTGCTTGTATCTTTTTTTAATCTTGTTGAAAATGACAACTTTATGTTAGGTTTTATTTTTTATTATTATAGTTTTAATTAGTTAATTACTTTTAACTGAAGAAATGATTTAAAATTTCCCCCCATCTACCTCTCCTGCCCCCCTCCCCTTTGGTAACCACTAGCCAGTCCATTGCCCAGTCCAGGAGTTGCTTGTGTCTTAACGACGCACAAGAAATAAACTGTTACTACTATTCTGTCTTCATCAAACAGACTAGTACCTGGAATACAGTAAGCGTTAGTATATGTTAGGTGACTGATACTGAATAACACAAAAATGTGAATATGCAAGCAGTTATTAAAATATTAGATGAAAAAAAGAACACTTACCTGGTAATAAAATTTTATCTGTCTCACCAAAATAGACAGATTATGAATTCTAAGTGAGGCATCATTGTTGACTTTTTTGTTTACTCTCTGACTCTCAGATTTAGGATTACTGTAAGAAATATAAAAAAAAAAAGTTTAAACTAAAATCATACTAAAATATATCTACCAAACTATAGATGACTAGAAATAATCACATAATACATTTTTTCTTTAAGCAAATTGTACATACATCTGCACTGAGATGATCCAAAAGGATGATTGATTACTTTGACATGTATTCTATGCTTCTAATTCATAAAAATGCATCTGATATTTCTAAGACAGTGGCAAAATAAATTTGAAACATAAGTCAGATGCTGCTCTTCATTCTCATTCCGTCTAACTTCCTGAGATGAACAACCTCTTATTTCTTTGAATATATATATTTCCATTACCCAAAATAAATCTATTTAAATTAAGATCACAAAATATGGGCTAACAGACAGTATATTCTAATGGAAACAAATCCCCTAACCCTTATCTAGCATTAAACTGTTCGCCTTGCCATTTCAAAATTAAATAAAATAAAATATGGGCTAATAACCAATAAATGTTATATCATCTCACTGGAAAATGAGGGCTATATTTGAAAAGTCATTATCCCAAAAACTTAAAGAATGAAGTGATGACACAGGTTAATACTTTTATCTTGGATACTCTTTGTAGATTTAATGAAAGCAAAGGATTCAGTGATTTTGAGGCAACAGAAACTGGAAAAAAAAAAATAGGCCACAGTTGAGAATGAGAAATTTAACAACACCAAAAGCAAAGGCAACAAAATCAAAACAAAACAAAAAAATAAAACACAAAAAAACAGTGTGGCTGCACCAAACTTAAAATCCTCTGTACAGCAAAGGAAATGATCAACAAAATGAAAAGGCAACCTATGGAAAGAAAGAAAATATTTATAAGGCGTATATCCAATAAGAAATTAATATACAAAATATATAAAGAACTCACATAACTCAAAAGAAAAAAAAATCTGATTTTAAAATGGGCAGAGAAACTGAATAGACATTTTTCAAAGAAAACATACAAACGGGTGACAGGTACACGAAAAGGTACTCAACATCACTAATCAGGGAAATTCAAATCAAAACTACGGTGAGATATACCTCATACTTATGAGAATGGATATCATTAAAACACAAGAGATAACAAGGTGAGGATGTGAAGAAGAGGGAACTCTTGTGCACTGTTAATGGGAATGTAAATTGATGCAATCACTATGGAGATAGCTCAAAAAATTTAAAAAAGAACTATTGTATGATCCAGCAATCCCACTTCTGCAGCATTATTTACAAAAGCCAAGATAGGAAAACTACCAGAGTATACATCAACAAATAAATAAAGTGTGCATGCACACATGTGCACACACACACACAGAAATATTTTGAATCAACATGGATGGACCTTGATAGTATTATGCCAAATGAAATAAGCCAGAGACAGAAAAATACTCTCTTCGTTTTCCCTTATAAGTGGAATCTTAAAAAAAAAAAAAAAAAAAAAAATCAAACTCCTAAACACAGAGAATAGAAAAGTGGTTGCTACGGGCTAAGGGGTGGGGAGACTAGGAAGAGGATGGTAAAAGGATACAAACTCTGTTATAATAAAGTCTAAAGATCTAATGTAAAATATAATAACTACAGTTGATCATATTGTACGTAACTGAAATTTACTAAGAGTGGAATCTAAATGTTCTCACATATACACACAAAAGATAAAAATGTGAATAGCTGTGCTAATTAACCAGATGGTGGGAATCTTTTCACAATATATATTTGGAATCCTTTCGCAACATGTGTATGTGTATATATATGTAAAATCACCACTATGTACATTTCAAATATCTTAAAAGATACAATTTTTAAATTTAAAAAAATTTAGTGAGAGAACAGCATTGTTCTACAATTTTTACAAATCTTTTTAATATTTAGTTTAATTTTTGAAAACAGGCTGATACTCATCTTTGGTTCTGCATTCCATCTATTATTTGTGTTATTTTGGTGCACATATATAAAGAAAACACAGCTTTGAACAGACATATAGGAGGAAGAAGACTCTATGGACCTTCTGAAAGGATTCTCAAACCATACACTGAGAACTATTGCTTTGCTTCAACTATTCTCTTGCTAGCACTCCCACAATATTGATCTTTCTGTCCTTTGACCATACTTACACTGTCAATCCCCAACAATGGATCAATTCCATCATCTACACTGCGATTGATCACATCACTAGATGAGAAAATAATACAATCAAACTAAACTATCAAATAGGAAGGAAGAACAAACTTGCCCTCTTGCCATAAAGAACCAGAAAAGTGTACAAAACAGATGCAATAATTGCTTTCAGACTTTGTACAATAGGTAATGCAAAGCTATAATCCCTAGGTAGGCTCTCTCTAGTGAAATAGTGAGGCACTTTCCAGGATAAGCTATTGGGAGGGGTAGCCCAAGTCTCATGGAACTTGAAGAGACAAAGCCTGAAGTTTAAGAAGGTTAAAATGACTGAAAAATACTAGAGAGAAGAAAGCTATACTAACAAAGAGCTCCAAAAATATGCCCTTAAGATTTTGCCTAAATATTAAGTTGTGCATATTTACCCTAAAACTCCACAAAGCTGAGCAGAGAACAAGTACAGGAAAGCTCTATGCTGAGTAACACCCAAAGATCACACAAAGTGCAGAGAGGAATTCACTTCTGACCAAAGGGAAGGCAAGAACTTGATAAACACCCAGAGCATTTAGTAGAGACCTCAGAAGAGTCATGTTTTAGAAGAGTAAACCAGCCATTGAGTAAAAGCTATGCCAGAACCTCCCTAACAAAATTTAAAAACAAGCCTTGAAAGGATCAAGCTTACTACAAGTTGACAATCTGCCAAAACAAAATTCATCACTCCTTAAAAGATCCAGACATTCCACAATGTAATTAATAACAATGTCCAGTATACAATCAAAATTACTAGATATGTAAAGAAACACACACAAAAATGTGACTCATGACTAGGAAAGAAAATGGAAACAGCCAACAGAAACAGACCCAGAAACGACAGCAATCATGGAAATAGCAGACAAGACTTCAAAACAGCTATGATAAGTGCTCACTTTGGCAGCACATATATTAAAATTGGAACAAAACAGCTATGATAAATATATTAAAGGACTTAAAGAAAAACATGAACATTACGTAGTAAAAATGGAGACTTAAAAAAACTGAACTGGAACTTCTAAAGCTAAAAAATACAAAATATGAAATTAAAGAGTGTATCACATGTGCTTATCTATGGAAAGTAAACTGTAAAGGTAAGTAAACTTGAAGACACAGCTATAAAAAAAAAAAAAAACAGAGACTGATTGAGAGTGAGAGAGAAAACTGAAATGAACAAAGGAGACAAAGTGCCCTATGGGGCAATATCAAACATACAGAAATGTTGTATGGACAAACACAGTTGTTTTCCTAAACTACATGATTGAGAATAAGTTACTAACCTGATCCAAACAGCCCCTGAATGTTTGTTTTCTACACACTCATAACTAGCAAAAACAGGAAATCAATAATGATAGATTTACTTCCATCTAATCTTTAGAATCCAACCAAGTTTGTTGTTCCAAATAATAAATGGATGTCTGTTATAACAAAAGAAGCTAGTTCAGAATCACACTTTGCATTCAATAGTCTGAACTGCAATCTTTAGTTTCTTTCAGCCTGGAAAAGTTTGTCTTTCCTTGAATTTCATGACCTAGAGACTTTAAAAGATTACAGTGTCAGTGATTTCAGAGAATGTACTTCAACTGGGTATGCCTTATTAGAACGTATCTGACTCATACATAAGTTCAGATTATGTATTTTTGACAGGAAAAACACAGAAGAAATGCTGCGTTCTTTTCAATGCATCCTAAGGGATGGTACATAATTTTGATTTGTCACATTACCGATGATATTTACCTTTATCACTTGATTAAACTGGTATCTGCCAGTTTCCTCCATTATGATTACTATTTTCCTTTTGTAATTATTAAGTATTTTGTGAGGACACACTGAAACTTTAGCAACAATCTGATCTTCACCAGTCTTCAGTTTATTTATATCAGTACACTCATAGTTCCCTACAATATTCAATGGATCATAATCTATTATTATAATTACCTTGATGACTATTGAGGGTTGCTTTTTCATTTTGTTGTTTGTTTCCTTTGTTGTACAGATGTTTTTCAATTTGATGCAACCCTACGTGTTTATTTTTGCTTTAGATCCCTGTGCTTTTGGGGCATATCCATAATTGAGTTATTATCTGAAACCACTTTTTAATTTTTTCTAGGAAGGCCTCTTATTAGATATTCTTTAATGCCTTCTAGTTTTCACTTTCAGAGTGAATATTTTAAAAATATAGTTGCTAATTGGTTATTACTGATATATGAATCCTATCAATTTTTGTTTATTGCTCTTATCTTTAAAAACCTTGCTAAACTTTCTTACTCTAAGAGCTTGTCTGTTGGTGCTCTTGGAGGTCTTCTTGAATATAATTTGCAGTTTTTCCATATTGATAATCAATTATCCCAACACCAATTATTACAGTTTATCACTTCCCACTGATCTCTACTTTTAGAGTCTATTCTATTTACCCATTTGTCTATTCCTGTGTCAGTAAAACCTTTTTTATATGATTATAGCTTTATTATTACCTTGAGTCTACGAGAACAAGCCCTCCTCTTTTGTTTTTATTTTCTAAATTGTCCGGGTTAGAAATACATAATGCTCTTTTCTAAGAATTTGAGGATATTTATTATAAGATTCTATGAAAAACCTCACTGAGAGTTATTATAATTTTGTTAATATTAATTTGATTTAAAAATGACATTTACATTAGTAAAATTTTTAAATTTCCCCACAAAGATCTTATACATTTAAGTTAAAAAATTTTTTCTTACTTGGGTTTTGTTTGTTAAATGAATTTGTTTTCCATTACACTACCTACTTATTGCTAGTATATAACAGGAAAACTGTAGTTTTCATATACTGCACTTCTGATTAACCATCTTTCAAAATGTACTCGGGTAATTTTCTTGAGTGTTTTCTAGGTAAAAAAAAAATCAGCAAATGACAATTGACTCCTCCTTTCCAATCTTACATCTCATTTCTATTTACTTACTGCATTAACAAATAATAATGGAGATAAGAGCTATCCTTATGTTCTCAAATTAAACAGGACTGTTTTTAATGTTTTATCATTAATGCATAAAGTTTGTCATAATTTTCTGATGGATACCTTCCTTCAAGTTAAGTTACCTCCTATTCCTATTCAATATCTGAATGGGTGCCAAATTTTACACAAATTTTCCGTATCTACTCCCACCTGACTCTTTTCCTTTAATATGCTAACATAGTGAATTACATTGTTACTTCTAAAACTGAATCATCCTCACAATCTATAGACTATTTACTCATGTCAGCTCTACCACACAGTATAACACTATCCCCTTCTTTGGGTACATAATTCTATCATAGGTCTTCTAATACTTAATTGCCTTTATGCCTCTCACTTCTCACTAAACCATAAGCTTCTGACAGAGGCCATATTTTTCATGTTTTTACCTGTAAAAATAGCTTTCTAATGAGAGTCATGAGATGACATTCTCTGAGCTAACAACTCACTGGGCAGTCTGGAATAGACACTAAGGTTTGTGTTCCAAAGATCAGTTGAATAACAAACAGAGTCCTAAACTACAACCTAAGATCTTTAGACAAGGGAAAATAGTAGTAAGGCAGGCTAAAACTGACCCGACTGATACATCCTTAGTGCCAGGGAAATAATGAACAGCCAAAGGGAAATGAGAGTGTAACCTGAAAAGTAGTTTCTGAGGTAAAAGCACCAACCAGAACTAGTTACTTACAAAAAGAAGGAGACTATATCACATAAGTCAGATCATATGTCATGGCAGACAGCCACATGGTCAGGAAGTAATGATTAAAATCCAAGAGAGCTGAAGGGAAATCTTGTTATATATAATCAACTCTAGTACATTTTCAGTCAATAACTTAAACAAATACTCATTGAGTACATGATGTGGCCATATTACTGAAGGTATAAAGCTTAGTTTAAGTCCAGCTACACAACAATGGACCTATAGGTACATTTGGGAGAATAAAGTAGGAACAACCCTAGTAACAAAAATGTTAAGTATATTACCAAAAGTTATGGAAATTTCATTTGTGATCATATCTTTCTGCTCAAGCCTTCTTCTATCTTATTTCTATTTTCTTAACTCTATGTTTGCTTGAATCCTCTCATGTATTTCTCAACCATGAATGTCTCTTATTCATATATTGATAGCATGTAGACCTAAAAAATACTTTAGAGATTATCTAGTTTTACTGTAAATCAGAAAATCGAAGTCCAAAATAGCAATTTGCCTACAATCTTACCGTTTTTTTTCCTTTACTCTCTTTCAGCTTTTTCTCTTAACAGGATCATTGAGAAAAACAAACAAAATAAGACTAATAGTTTGGTTTGAGCAATGTTTCTATAAAACCCACGTGTATAAATCATTTTTTATTGTATTGTCTGAGCATATTCCTAATTGTTTCCACAGTAATCATTTTCTTTCCCAATCCATTTATTACAGTGATATTTTATTATAAACCTAAGTATTTAATTGACAAAAATATATGACTTCAATATTAAAACTGAAAATGTATAAAAACTAAAAAACCTGCAATTTTATAGTGCGAACCTGTTACTGCATGACAATATATAATTTAGATTACACTTTGGGATGGATGTCTAATATTCTAATAAACATGCATGATTCATTCTGAATTTAAATTTTTAAAATAAATATTACCTTTGTAAAAAAATATTATATTTGCTTATAACAAATTAAGACAATTCTGAATATAAAAAGAGGAAACTGTTTAGTTTTTACGTACTAAGGGTATCAAATGAAACTACTTTAGGAATTTGGGGAAAAGTGAAAAATACAATTTAGATAAACTAGAAAAAGTATTTTGAAAAATGTATGGAAAAGTACTTCAACACCTAAATTAACCTCATATTCGACAGAGATCTCAAAGAGAAGAATGTAAGTTTGCTGCATCCTTTTATAAGTTACGTGTTTAAAAAACTTTGCTATAATTATATGCGATGAGTATATTTCTGTGATCTAGTACACTCACTAGGAAATCCAATAGAATAGTGGAGTTCTTTGGCAGAACAGGCTGATACTTAGATAGTCAGAGCCTCTCTTCGGTTTCTAATCTACACTGTACCAATTGCAAGTTATTTTAATATGCAAACAGAAATGTAAAGTTCCTATTTCTTTAGAAACACTGGTCTTATCTATAAACTTTTGGGATGTGCATACCAACATAACTGCTAAGCACTCTAGGCCTGGACCTAGAGAACAATAAATATTCAATTAAGAGGCTTGAGTTTCCCATTTGATGCATGCCTTGTTTGAGCTAGGGTCAAACTAACATATGTTAAGATCACAGAAAGCAGGCCCTGTGAAAGGCCCCAGAATGTGATCCTCTTTATGTGAGAGGGACTAACCTCAGGTGAAAATGATTGAAAAGTCCTAATCTCCACTCTTATAAAAAACACTTGAATATTTAAGGACAGATTTACTGGAAATTATGCAAATCAATAAAGTTAATAATTCTAGGAAAAACAGTGTTTTTATGCAATAATTATATACAACCTATCTCTGCAGGAAACATTATATAGTTATACTAATATAAATACCGATTACTGATTTAACTAAACTTGTAAAAAATATATTAGAAAAACAAAGAAAAAAGAAATAGAGATGGGGCATAAAAAGAGCTAAAATCTCATCTATCATTACCAAGAAGTAATGTTTAAAAGGGATAAATCAAGAAATACGAGGGTAGGCATATTATCACTATAGTATATGGGGGTAAATGACAAAAAAATTGCTTAAAAAGTTAAAAGTGTTTGCTCTGGAGAACTGACATATTAATAAGGTTAAGGCAAGGGATGGCCATTCTTCATTATGAACCTTTTGGTATTAAATAATCCTTTAACCATGTAAAACTCTTTTAAAGGGGGGAAAAAATGAAAAATTTGTTTTATGAAGCTTGGCCATTTTATTTACTTCTAAGGGAAAAAAAGTAATAGTATCTGACTGTTACTTAGCTGAAGCACATTTAATGAGGCTATATATGTAGGATTCGATGCTAGGGATTCAGAGTCATATGGCGCATGTGAGACTATGCATAAACTTAATAAAATATATAAAAAATTTCTTCTGTAAAAAGTATATATGCTATGTAAGACAGAAAGCACTCCATTCCCACATGCAATTTAAGGGTTATTTCTTTATACAGTAAAATTTGCAGTACATACAGCAATTTAAACAAACTAGATACAGTATGACTCCAGAATTCTCTAAAAAAACTGTAGTCTTATTAAGTATTCTAAGTATTCTATTTTTCCTTCATGTTTAATACTTAAACTGCTAAACAAAGACTGATCCAGAACAGAAAGTTTTGATTAAGCTCCCTTTGAAAATATACCTTTAAAAAAAAGAATTTCTTTGGAAAGACCTTTGCCCTAAATAAAAAAGCCACTGAATGATACATATGTAATATATGAACAAGTACCTTTTTAATGACACACAGCTATTTCCAAACCAACATAATCTCAAATCGACCATTTCCTTTATAAAATAAAAACTGAAAAATGTCGTAGAGGCAAATGGCCTAACATATAGCTCAAATTTGTCCAGCCAGAAGTTAAATGCGACATGGCAGCAAAAGAGGGCCTCAAGCAATTTCACATTTATAAATGACCTACTTATGACAAGATGCATTAATTTCAATAAATAGGCAATAATATTATCTACCACTGTATACAGTAATTTTTAAAATAGGGTAAAAGATAAAGGAAAAGTTAGCAATTCTCTAACACTAATTTTCTAAGATTTGGTCCCAGTACAACCAAGGATTATGTCTTTACTTATTCATTGACTAATATCTATTAGAAACAGAAATCTGATCATTTTAATGGCTTTATGCTCTTCTACCCTGACTGTAAAGCTGTTATGTATCCTCTTGGACCATCTGTTTAGTGTTGGTGCTTAACGATTACATGTGCTCATGTTTTTGATCTTGCCACTCGAATTAAAAACTAGTTGTATGCAGAATTTTTTAATTTTTGAGATACTTTATATGGCAACACATAATTACATAACATTTGCATGTCACTATGAAACATTTGAAATAACTAAGTTATCTGCATATCTAACTTCAAAGGTTCATATACCAGAATGATTGCTTTATGGAAAATAATTAACTGGGTAAAAATATCATCACATTTCGGTACTATCTAAGTAGTAATGTCTCTATTTTAGTCTTGAGGATAATCAGGGAAATGAGTGGGTATTTTTTCTTAAGTATCCCTTTACCTTAATTTCTCCTTTCTCACAAACTCAACAATAAAACCTAATATTAATATAATCTTTTATATAGCTAAAGAATATTTTCACATATATTAACTAATCTGACCTTCATAGTGACTAATCTGTCATTCTTGGAGAGGCATATGACATATAATGACTGCATAGAGATTATCGACACAGTACCTTTCATGTACTTTCTCATAATTTAAGATACATTAAGTTACCACTTCAAAAGTTGAAGAAATACCTATGACATCTTCTAGTTAGTTAGCCAAAGACTGAGCTAGCAGTACAGCATGAGATTCACTGATTTAACAAAAAGAAACTAATGTTTGGATTTAAAGTTGCAAATGGACACAAAAAGAATAAATATCTCATACTATACATACATTTAATTTTGATTTTATCTGAATTAGATAAAAATGACTGAAGATCTACCCTTTATTTTTTAGAATGAGTAAACATGAGCCCTTCGAAGATTACACTACAAGTTTTTAACTCTTTGGTCTGAGGACCCCTTTTTACTCTTAAAAGTAATTGAGGACTCCAAATAGTTTTTGTTTATATTAGAAGTTAAAAGAATTAAAAAAATTATTCATCCATCTAAAAATAACGAACTCATTGTATGTTAACACAAAGAGCATCTTTATAATATTTAACCATCTTTTCCAAAAAGAGAAAAATTTTAGTGGGGACTGACATTCTTTTACAACTCAGTAAATCTCTTTAATGTTTGGCTTAATAGAAGACATGTGGATTCTTAAATCTGTTTCTGAATTCAATATGCAGTGAGTGATACACTATTTTGCTCGAAGTACATGAAGCAAACTGACAAATATACAATCAGAAAGAGTATTTTAATAGCCTGTTCAGATCATTATTGATCTTCTTCGTTGATATTACCAAAATTCAATAAAGGGTACTTTCTGAAAGGTTGGTTGCAATGTGGTATCTGAAACAATGAACTTTTCTGTTATACATTAAAATCCACTGGTCTATCTGGTATGCTGAATGACTCTTTTACTTATCCATGATTTATTATTATGCATTGGTCATTTTGAAAATATTTGTTAACTGAGTTACACAGATCTTCCAAATGCTGCATTTTATTATTCAATAAAAAAAATTTACATTGATTAATATCACCTCCAATCTCATCAAAGTCTTTAAATGTTGAGAAGCTACTAAGTTCACATTTTGTGTAATTCAAATTTAACACTGACAACACACATTATTGGCTGTTTTCCTTTAAGTGACAGTTCATTTTTGAGAAAATGTCTGCCTAATACGCGAATCTGAATAACGAAAGCTTGTCAGTCGATCTTAAAAGTAAAAATAGTATTCTACAAAACAGACACAGTTCAGCTTGCAACTCAAAAAATCACGAGTACTCTTTCTTGAGATAACCATCACACTGACTTCCCATTTTGTCCTACATAATGTTAAAAGATATGCACTCAACGGTCAAGATTCAATAAAATAACTTTACTGCTTCATCAATGACATTTTTAGGTGACACTAAATTTCTTTTTAACTGCAAGTACATAGTGTGAAGAATACAATGACTACCAGTGCAGTCTGGTACCACTCCTTGATTGATGCTAAGTTGTCAGCAGTTTTACCCACCTTTGCTTTTGTACCATCAATGCTTTTGCAGGACAGTCCAAGAAGGCAAATGAAATTTTAATATTATTAAGAAAATAATTTTAACCGGACTATCAGACCTCCGCCAGCCTGCTGATCTCATTTTGAGAACCACTGTATTAAGCAAATCAATTTCTGTTCTTGGTATGGAAACCTGAGTACTTAATATTTTGGTAATCAGTGCCTTCATAAAGTAACAATACCTTCATTTAAATGGTGGGCAACCACTCTGCCAGTAACTGAAATGTAGATTGTTTATAGCACCAATGGGCATCATTTATTTGTGATGGAACTTTCACCCATTGTCCTTAATCCTTAAAACAGGGTCACAGAGATTTGTTATAATCAGTATTCTAGGGCGGTTGTTTGCTCCAGACCCAGTCAGTTCTAGAGACTCAAGAAATCTCAAACTGAATTGATGTATAATTAGGTATTTTCCATGATCCAAGACAGACTTATGGCTTTCACTCCCATATTACCAATTCAACAGAGTTAAGGATTTGTAACCTGAAGTCCATAAACACGCCTAGAATAATTCAAATAGCTCACTTGGTTAATTATCGGTGTCAAGTATCATTATTATTTTTAAAAGCAATAAAGCCCTCTATAATGAAGAACTTTAAAAAATACTTTCCAAAGTATAATTACTTCTAATTCATGAACATATATAGTCATAGAAACTTACCTGAAGAGGTTTTTTAATTCAATAAAAATATCCATTTTCATCATCAGTTTCTCAAATATTGTTTTTAAAAGTTCCCAGAGAGGATAACTCTAAGAATATGAATTTTATTAAAAACAGAATAAGATTATCACAATATTGGTTTAATTTGCCCTTTTCAGTGTACCATAAAAGTGCTTCAAAATAATCACAAGCTAACTTCATTTTAAGCCTGCCAATCAATTAAAGGCTAAATAATAGATGCCTATTAAAAAAGCACTACTAAGGACAGGCAAAAATAAAAGAAAAAATGCATACAAGAAATAAAAGAGAAAAAGAACTGCACATACAAACAAGTGTAGTATTATAAAAGATGTGATGAACTGAAAACAAAGTTAAAGGAAAGGCAAATAGAGAGTAAAGAATTATTAATAGACAAGTTAAAGTAATTTGCAGGGTGGGCTACAAATGGCCCAAGAAAAACAAATAGTTTAGGGGACTTCTAATTTAATAAAATGGGTCACTAGTATTTAAAAGACAGAGAAATAAACGACCTAACATTTAGACTATCTTGAAAGCTATGAACAGCAATTGATGGATAATGGGAAGTTTAGAAGAAATGTACAATATTTAATAAATACCGGGCTTCATTTCTCCATCGAAGAATTTTAAACAAACAAAGAAACAAACAAAAAGCCTCTGGAGAATTATGGAAAGAAGACCAGGATTTTCCTCTGGAGTAAATAACTCAGGTAGTTAGATGAACATTCTTAGAAAACAGAAAAATCTACTGAGGACAATGACCGAACTCTGAAATACTGCTTTGAGATCTTTCTATTACCACATATGAAACTTTGAATCCTAATAATATAAGTATGACACAAAGATGGCTAAATTCTAATAATAAGCTATAATGTAACTCAGTTTTCAAGGAATTGTTAAATCTTCTAGATAAATGTAGACTTTAAAGCATTCCAATATCCCAAAAAGAATTCTAATAAAATATCCTCAAAGCTATTTTACTAAATAAGTTTGATAATGAAATATATACTAACAGTAATCAGAATTTAAACAAGAGCACAAACACATAGCTAGCTGAAATGTTTCTCATACAAAATCTGGGATCATTGTCAAAACGCACTGCTATACTATACATTTAAATGTATTTCGTTCCAAGTTAGGAAAAATAAAAAGAAATAAATTTCCTTATTCTTTCATGCAAAATTAAAAATCCAAACTCCACATCATTTTTCCTATAAATACATAATTTTACGTAGTCTGCCTGCTCAGCTATAATCTTGAAATCATCTTTCCTTCTCCCCTTTCACACACTATATCTAGAATTCCATCAATTCGTTTCCAATAGTCTTGATTTGCTCCTCCTTCTCCAATCATACAGCCTGCCCTAATCTAAAACCTCACCACAATAAGCACAGATGAACATCCATCACCACATAGCCATCTACCTTCTCTAGTTGTCCCTGCCTGTTCCCCACCTTTGTTCCAAACACTAACATCATGTACATTTCATTTCACTGACGTATTCTCAGTACTTACAATAGTATACATAGTATGTGTGGAATAAATACTAGATGAACTAAAATATTCCACAAACTATTCTGCAAACTAATGCCAAAATGATTTTCCTAAAATATTACTTTTAATCCCCTAATAAGAATTTTAAATGGCTCTCCAATGCCTGCCATATGCAGCCTAAATTATATGTTAATTTTCAAGTTTCCTATAATCTGGCCTACTGAGCTTATGCAACTTCATATTCTATTTCCCAATTTAGACGCTCTACTAAGGATTGTCCCCTAACCATCTCCCAAATCAGAAAAACGTTTTTTCCTCCAGCTGCTTCCTAACTTAAAATACCCTCCTCTCCTCATTTATGACTACCCAAGTCCAATCATATTTCAAGGTTTAAATCAAATCTAACTTCCTCCCTATTTAGGTTTCCTTGACTACGCATACCTTTAGAAAGCCAAATCTAACTACTAACTTCTAAACAGTTGGGCTCCCTAATCTACACACTCGCCCGCTCACTCTCGTCTCTCTGTTCCTGATTTTCTCTTTCTCTCTCCCTCTCTTTCCCTCCCTTTAATCCTTCCCTCCGTCAAAAAAAAAAAAAAAAAAAAAGTAAAATTCAAACTAATTTTAAAAAGAAGCTAATAACCAGAGATTTGTTTTCAAATATGTGCCTGGGATCATTCACCATTTAGTAGATTCATCTTAGTTGGTTATATACATTCAATACTACAAGATTCCGAATCATCACATGTATATTCTATTTACAAAAATAGAAATCTAATTTAATTCATTTGCAAAGATTTTAAACAGAGTTGGAAAAAAATAATTTAGCCTTCAATTACAAGAAAATGTAACACTTCATTTTCCCTGAACATTCAAGTTAACTGAGATTTTACAGTGATTTACCTTTTTTAAACCAATTTTGGCAAAAATGGATTGAAATATTGTGTTCATTGGTCTTCCTCCGGAATTTCTCATGCTTCACAACACCTAAAACTAAACCATCTTTCTTGGTTGATTACCACTCAGGCAAAGGAAATAGTCATGTTGTCAATAATAAAGTGAAATTCAAAAATTTTTTTCTAGCCATCGCTAGGAAAGTTGTCATATTAAGAATATGCTATTTTTAAAATTTCCTAAAGAATTACTGAGATATTCCCAGAGTTTGATTTTTAATATAAGGACTCTGCTAAAATAAAAGGTTACAATTACCAGTCTTCTTCCTTCCCCACTATTAAACTATTCTTTAATTATAACTGTTAAAATTAGCCTATTTATTTTCCAGCTTTCCATTTTAATTCAAAATACTAATTTCTATCTCTAGTGGTAATCAAGCGATCATAAGTGCATAAAGAATAAGGAAGTAAATTCTTTTTCCTCTTTAGTTCTTTCACTCTATTCCATTTTAATCCGCTCATTAGCATTTTTTAACCCTGGCCCTAAATTGCCATTCAGAATTGCAGCCTCCAAAATATCGAATTCTGACCTCAACCTCCTATTTCACCCTCTTATTCTTTCACTCCTTCTAAACCTATTCTTCATCCTTATTGCAACCTCCAGTCTATCAGCCTCCTCCTGATGACACCTGCTTTTCGCCCCACTTTAATGCTCACACTCTACTCATTTCAACTATTCACCTGAGAATATACCACATCTACATATCAATCCCCAATTCTGAATAAACTCAAGAGATCTTTTTGTCAGTTTCTGAACAACTAAGCTTTACTAAGAAGTTATTCAACTATTCCGACTGGCTCCTCTACAAATGTGTGGTTTCTAAATCTCAAATAAGTCATCAACCCTGCATGACAATACTTGTATTCATCTTTAACTGACTCCCTTTGTGATGTCTTCCCAGCAGCTTTGTGAAATTTTTCCACTTTTCTCAAACCTCCAGCCTTTCAATGTTGCTGTTTCCTAGGAACTGTCATTAGCTATCATCTGTATTTTTTTCTAAATAGCCATGTCTTTATAGTTTCTGTTACAAACTTAAAAGGTAATTCCCCTATCTCTATCTCAATTCTAGACCTTTCTCCTGAGCACCAGACCTATATACCCACTTACCCACAAGATATTTCTCACCGTTCACCAAACATTCCAAAATAAACTCAGAACTTATTTTCTATACTTTCCCTCCCTTCAATTTCTAATCTTCCTGTAATGCCTTATTTACAAAAGGCAATACCCATCCACTCTCCACGAAAGTAAAAAATGTGGTAATCACCCTAGACTCATTCATCTCTCTCTCATTCTCCATATCAAATTGGTAACCAAGTCCCATCACCTCAGCATTCTCTCTTATCACTTCTACATCAATGCAGTTTATATTTCTGTTCTGGCCCTCGCCAGCACCAACATCAATCCTTCTAAATTGCAAATGCTTTTATTTCAATTCCTTCTATGATTTCTATAACCTATATTACTGTTTTTCAAGCTGTAGCAGTGACACCTTTTAAAGAAAATTATCAAGAATTTCTGAGGATCTGTCCATATACATCCAAAGAGTCCATGGAATCAATCTAAGAAAGTGACTTCAGAAACTAACCTTCGTCTATGAAAGGAACTTTCAATTGTAAATTATTGTTCAAAAGAACTTTACTACTACCTCTTGAAAAATAACTCAAATTACTGAAATGAAAACACAAAAATTAAAATTCCTGAAGTATTCACGGACCCCCAAGACTGTCTGTGGGCCCAGTTTAAGAAACACTAGTTGTGATGCTTAGCTTTACATGTCAACTTGAATGGCTCGTAGTGCCCAGATATTTGGTCAAACATTATTCTGAATGTTCTGTGAAGATATGTTGGGATAAGATTAACATTTAAAGCAATGGACTCTGAGCAAAGCAGATTATCCTTCAAAATGTAAGTGGGCCTCATCCAATCATATGATGGTGTTAATGGGACAAAGACACCTCCTTCTAACAAACTGCATTTACTGCTTTTCTTCCCTGAGTCTCCAGCTACCGCATCACATTTTGGACTAGCCAAACCTCCACAGTCTCATGAGCCAATTCCTTTCGATCGATCAATCAATCAATCTCTCTATACACACACAGACACAGACAGACACAGAGAGACACACACATATGCACCCATCTTATTGGTTCTCTGTCTCTGGAGAGAATTTAAACATGACATGAATACATGTCTCTACAGGAAAAAATACAATCTTTTAAACACGGTATCTGAGGACCATTTCCCATGCACAAGAAATATACAGTCTCTGCTTTGACCATACAAAATAACCTACAGTTCCCTGATTCTACCATTTTTATTCAAATCTTCATGCTATTTTCTTTGCTTAAAATGTCTTTCCTCCTACTCTCACTGTTTATGACTCCTTTTCACCTGACTGCTCCTACTCAAATTTCATATCCCAGTTCATATGTTCCCTCTTCCAAGAAGCCTTTTCTCCATGTAATCACTTCTCTTTGTGCCAACATGGATCTAGAACATAATTCCACTATGCAACATTTATATCACACTGCAATTTGTTTACATGCTCATCCCTCTTACTAGTAGGAAACAGACCATACCCTATTTAGCATCATATCCCCATACCGAGCAGATGGTTTGTCATATAGTAAGCCCTCAGACACTACTTACTGAATGAATAAATGGATACTTGAATGAACCATCCCTTCGTCCCTATTAGTCAATACTGCATTTAGATCTCGGCAAAAGAAGTCTCTGCCCAGAGTCATACTCTGGCCCTCCTCAGTCCATGCTCCTCACCACTAGGCAAGAAGTCCAGGGAAACAAGAGGATATGCCCATACATTACTCCCTTCTAGCTGATATTCCAATTATTCCAAACTTTGAAATTTCTTGCTTAAATACCTCTAACCCAATTTCAGGGCCTGCACAGGCCTCTTTGTCCAAATGTAAACAACCTTGGGCCAAGAAACAGCTTTTAAGGAGGGAGTACAAGAGCTTGGACCAGGGGCATGCATGCAGAATGTCCACAGGCATACATACACAGGACACCCCTTTGTGGTGCCCAACAGAGCCAGGGATGACAGGAGGAGGCTGGGCTCTACCACATTCTGATATGAACCCATGAGTTTATAAATTCTGAATTCCACAAATTCTAAGTTTGAATCTTTCCTTTTAAGTCATTATGAAGGCATATTAATCAAAATAAAAGACATATTTAACAATTTGCTAGCCTGGTTTAGAACCTTTAAATTTAGGACTACTGTAGTAAATAAAAGTTTGCCCTGGGCCTCACTAATATTAGAGGCAGGCCTCCTTTATTCACTCAGAATAAGGTTTATGACTTTCATAAGCCTAGTTTTATCATTTAAACAGCAAAATAGAGCTAAAATAATATAGGAATAAAATCAGCAATAAAGAGAATGTTAAGGTTATTTTCTAATTTCAATAACTGGTTAAATAATAAATTAAACAACTGATTCAGGATTTAACTTATAACCCTCAAGTCCATCTTTTTTTCCATTATACCATTGACTCTCGAATATTTATTTTAAAATACTAAAACTTAATGCTTAAGAGTGTTACCAATCTGTTTCATAATTCCTAAAAGAAGGTAACGTGTTCCTCTGAAAGAGCACAATTAAGAATTGGTCTTCCTTTCCAAACTGTGAGGACTAGTTTCCCATCATTAATATATATTACAGAGAGAAATTTCAGTTAAAAATTTTAGAAATACTCCTATATGTAGCAATTAGTTCACCTATTCTTCTCTAAGTTGTCATCATTTTCTATAGCTTAACTAGATATATGTCATACTGAGAATCATTATAGATTGTCTTAAAGACGTCAGACCAACATAAGGCTGCAGACAAAAATCTCAACATATTGGACTACGACTTGTTCTTATCTCAAGCAAGATGTAACAAAGGTGGGAAAAATATCCAACGACGATAACAAAAACAAAGGGACAGAAAAAGAACAGAAGAAAAGGAGAAACAGAAGACAAACTAAAAAGTAAAACAAACTAAATTCTACAGTACTAAAACTAGAGTGACCTCAGATTTTTGTAAATGAATAAAATTATAAAATGTCTTCATTCATTTCTTTGACATTTGCTGAAAACTTATGACATACCAAATCTATACTAGGTGGCAGTGATACATGCCAGGTTCTATGCCAGGTGCTGGTGACATGCATAACACAAAATCTCTACCCTCTAAATACTGTCTAGTAGTCACATCACTTTAACAATTTGGAAAAGGTAGATATGACATCATAGGGGAGAGAGCAATGAACTCTGCCAAGGGACTTCACAGGGTATTAAAGGATAAATAGGAATTTGCTAGGCAAAAAAAAAAAAATGTAGGGAAAGGGCAGTCTAGGCAAAAATGATTACTATATAATAATACTAATAAAACAATAAAGGTATCAACACCTAACATTTACTGAACACTTGCTATATGCTAAGCATTATGTACAAATTATTCTATTAGATTCTCATAATAACCCTATGATTCTCTTTTTATCCTGTGTATAAATAAGGAAATTGAGCAGTTAAGTAACGTGCTAAAGATCATATAGCTATAAAGGCATGACATCAACAGAGATAATACAAAACTAAGCTGTGAATGACCAGGACTTGTTTGAGGAAATATAAATAAATAGGTATGGTATAGCAGAGGATAATAATGATAACAACCAGCACTGGGAATACTGTGGTCGACAGAACGGAAAATAGACCCCATCTGTCTCTTAGCAGAGAAGACGTCTACTCCAGGAAGAAAACGTTATTTCCCATCCTATAGATGTAGGAACTGGGATTTGTAGATACTAAATAAATTGTTTAAGGTCACACACTAATAACTAGCACAGTGAGAAGTGAACCGAACGAAGTCTGACTCAAAGTCCAAATTCTTTCCAGTTTACTGCACAGCCTATTATTCATTCATGCAACAGAAGTTTATCAAGAACCTACTGTATGTTGAGCACTATGCTAGGAATAGAAAAATGAAGATATAAGTCCCTGGCTTTAAGAAATTCACAGGTTACTATGGAAAACAGTATGGATGTTCCTCAAAAAAATGAAGAATCAATCTACCATATGATCCAGCAATCCTTCTACTGGGTATTTACCTCAAAGACTTGAAAACCCATATCCGAAAAGATATTTGCACATTGATGTTCATAGTACCACTATTCACAGTGGCCAGGACATGGAAGCAACCGAAGTGTCCTACAATAGATGACTGGATAAAGAAGCTGTGGTACACATATACAATGGAATATTACCCAGCCATAAGAAGAGATGAAATACTGCCATTTGCGGCAACATGGATGGACCTCGAGATAAAAGCAAAATAAGCCAGACTGAAAAAGTTGAAAATCACATGATATCACTTATACGTGGGATACAAACCTAAAAGCAACAAATGAACAGGACAAACAGAGACTCAGGGACATGGACAATGGACTAGTGGTTACCAGAGGGTAGGGAGTGGGGGAGAAGGGAAGAGGTAGACAGGGTAAAGAGGGTCAAATATAGAGGGATTGGGAGAGGGTGAAATGGGTAAAGGGGATCAAATATATGGTAGCTGAAGCAAACTGGACTCTGGGTGGTAATCACACAATATATAGATGTCAAATTATAACATACACCCAAAAATTATATAAGTGTATTAACCAATGTTACTCCAATAAACTTAAACAAAAAATAAAAATAAATAAAATAAAAATAAATTCATAGGTTAGTCAATAGAGTCAAATATATCAAGAATTGCAATACAGTGAGATAAATGCTATCACTGAAGTATATATATAAGGTCTTAGAGAAGCACGAGGAATTCTAAGCCTAGGATGAGCCAGGAAATGGCAGAGAAACAATGATAGTCAGTAAACAGGAGTCAGTTAATAACTCAACAGTGAGGAGGCAGAAGAGTATTCTAGGGAAAGGAAGAATGTATAGAAAGATACAGAAATGTATGAGAACACAGCTTATCTTTGGAAATTATAAATTTGCTTAGTCTTAAGAAGTGGTACTATGAAAATACAAAACTATAGAATGAGGCAGGAGCTAGATCTCAAAGGAGTCAGTCTGCATGCTTAAGTAATGTGTTTACTCTCAAGGTATAAGCTATTGAACCATTTTAAAGATAGAAGTGTTTTAGAAAGTTTCATATGATCACAGATGAGAAGACAAGGTGAAGGAAGCAAGCCCAAAGGTAAGAAGACCAGGCAGGGGCTATTACATCAATCTAAGAGTCAGGACACATCAGAGAAATATTTGAGAGGTAAATCATAAAATTTGGTGATAAGACAGCAGCTCTGACTACATCATATGTTTTTAAAGAAGCAACAAACAAAAACAGAACTAAACAAAAATTATAAGGCCCAATGAGAAAATCTGAGAGTGACCATACCAAAATTCAAAGTCAATGCCATACTTGCTAGGACAACCTATATATTTTATAAGTCATGTTAGGGTTATTACAGTAATAAAGCTAGCACAATCTACTTTTTAGTCTTAATTGTTGATAGAATTAAGAAACATTTCTTGGTCAACTTCCTCTTTAGACAAATGGCTTATTTAGGTATACTTTATGAAGCTGTTTCTCAGGAAATACTTAAACAGAAGTTGGATGACCAGGTATCAGGGATTTAATAAAAATGATTTTCATAGTAGATGACTTCTAAAGTTCCTCAAGATTCTAAAAGAAAAGCCATAACAAGTATATGGCAAAGTATTTCAAAAAATAGATCTCTATTGCTATCTAATGGGGTTGAATCACAGAGTAATTCCAAATATTGTTCTGATACTATAACAATTTTCTTAGTACTTAAAACTCTAACCTAATATAACCATAGTTTCAAATGCTTAGGTAATACTTTTAAAATGTTAAGGTTATAAAATTAACTACTGTCACAAATTCCTGGAAAATTTACAGCAAGTAATCAAAATTGTTAACAAAACTATATTACATCTAACAGAAAAAAAAAAGGTAACTTCTCCTTCACCGTCACCAAGCCCTATGTCTATAACTAGCACTGAGGGAAAAAAAAGATTTCAATCTTGTTAAAGTAGGAAAATGCCCTGCAGCATGCAGAAGAGCCGGCCCATCATTCCAGATCTCTAAATAGCTTACTCACTCCATTAGTTAAAGAGGACTGACACCATGTCACAAGCTCTTACAGAGATTCTTTGATTCAAGGAGCTACTCAATGAAATCCAGGATTCATCTCTGAATACAGTGAATCCCAAGTAAGTGAATAACTGAAATTAAGGCAGAGTCAGTAAACTGGCATAAAGAAATCATCTCTACTTTCAGGTTCTGGGTGCAAAATGGCCACTCCAGTCACTAAATCAAACAATATTCTTACTCTCAGTAAACATTTTAGATGAAAATAAAATTCTACCATAAGGCTCTTATAACTAAATTCCATGCCACATCTGAAAGCAAGAATATAAGACTGGCAGGGCAAATATTTAATTATAAGTATATAAACAATGTATTTCAGGCAACAAAGGACAGTAGATCCCTGACAGATGAGGAAATGCACAAGATGAATCTTACGATTGTCCTAGCTTATTACCCTGAAAGAGTTTCTAGACAACACAAGGATGGGGAATCCACACAAAGCACAGTGGTCTCCTTGAGTTGAGGAGGCAACTTAGTCCAGAGATAGAAAGATGACTATCACAAACAAGGCAGAGTATTTGAGAGGAGAGGTACACAACAGATCCAGAGTTCTGCAGAGGATATCCCTCAAGTCTTCAAGTGAGTATTTATCAATACTTACATGTGAGGAAACTACCGAAAGACAGTGAAAGAACCACCAAAAAGGATTAGAGGGAACACCACCCAGAGCTCTCACTGGTTCAGGAACGGTTCCTGTTCCCACCAGCCGGAGCACTCAGAAGGGTTTTGCCTCAATAATGTGACAAAATGGTACTGCCTAGCACAACTTAAAAGCAAGATCTGAAAGATCAAACTGTTTCCAAGTTAACTGCATCCCAGAACAAAGCTCAAGAATATTTAATGGAATTTAAAATATCCAGCACCAACAAGGTAAAATTCCAAATGTCTGGCATCCAATCAAAAATTACAAAGTATACAAAAGCAAGAAAACACAATCCACAATGAGAAGAAAAATCAATCAAAACCAACCGAGAATTGACATAGAATTACTGACCTGGACATTTAGCCGGTTATAACTAAATTCTATATGGAAGATATTTTTAAAAATTACATTTCTACAGATGGAACTATAATGGCTAAAATGAAAAATATATTGAATGGGATTAAGAGCATATTACAGAAAAAGATTAATGAACTTGGAGACATAGCAAGATTATCCAAATGCAACTGAGAAGACTAAAAAAAAAAAAAAAAATTGAACAGACTATCAGTGAACATCAAGCAGCCTGATATACATGTAACTGGACTTTCAAAAGATGAAAAGAGGGTAAAAAAACAAACTGTGTATGTAAATAATGACCAAATTGTTTTCAAATTTGTGAAAAATCACAAACCCACAGATCCAAGGAGCTCAATGAACTCCAAGCACAAGAAATATGAAAAAAAAATAAAGTTTCACTTACAAAGGATTCTCACTCACAAATTAAATCACCAAATGTAATCTAGAAATTACTTAGGCTAACTTTTAGGTTAACTTTCTGGGTAGTTTCAACTGACAATTTAAAAGAGTACTATAATTCAAACATTAACTTAAGTACTTAACAAAAATCTTAATGATTTCAAATTTTGCAAAATATAGTTTTTAAAACAATGTATATTTTGTTATCCCATTGGGTAAATAATTTATTAAAAATAATTTGTGTTTATCTTATTTTAGCAAATTACTTTTTAAAAGCTAAAGTATACTTCCTCCCTTTTTTCTTAATTTTCTTTTCCTTTAATTTATATAGGTCATTCAGAACAGAATTAGGACGCTGAAATATCTTTTAAAGAAACTGAGAGGTGGAACTGAAAACAGAAGCAGATTTGAGGTTTGGAATGAAGCTAGTCCTCCTCAAAAAACAACCTGGCAACTAGTATTTTGGAACACCATTACTTTCAAAATACACATGTATATTTTCAAAATTGTACTCAAAGAAGAAACAAGCTAAAGTGTTTTTAGCACCTTGGCTAACTATTCCGGACTCAAAAAATTTTAAATATTTTTTTTGAAAAAGAATCATTCAAATAAAAATCACTAAAGTGGAAAACTAAAGGAATGTATTTTCCTATTTTTGTGAACACGCCTATTTTTTTAGCGTTCAGTATACAAATTCAAAATTTGTCTAAAAACAAGCAAGAAAAGAGACATAGGGGAACAACTTCTGAGCATCTACTATAATGACTATCCTTCTTATGTGTGTTCCCTAAAATAGAAGTCAATTTAATTATTCTACCATTTTGCTTAGGAAAAAGTAAGCTATTTCCAAGATAAAGAAATAGTTGCATGAGAGAGCTGCCCAAAATATATTTACTATTCCTGGAAATAACGTCTACATTCCTGTTATCTTTCTTATGGATAAAATATATACACACATTGAGATAACATACATATTTCTTTGGGTGCCAATACAAATAAAACACTTAAGTATAGTATAATAGTATTATACTATAGTATAGTATAATACTTCTCTGTAGGAGCAACACATACATGAAAAACAGCATACACTCTCTTTGAGCATACAGACTACAAATCTCTTTGAGCACACAGACTGAGAACTTATCACTGGAGCAAGTATTTATGGATTTCACTTCTACTCTCTTTTAAAGAAAATCGAAAAATGTAAAACAAAAAATAATTTCCAATAAAATACAGAAATAATACTTTAGGTTATTTGTCTATTAACAGTACACTTGTTCTCTAGTAACATTAATAATGCACTAAATTCCCCCATAAAATATGAGAATGTCTCGAAATTGAAAGCTCCAAACTATGCTGGTAATCAGACTATTCAAGAGAAATAAGGCTAAATACACATTATTTTGAGCACAACTATAATATGCAGTTTGATAAACTACTTATGTACTTAAAATGCATTTTAAGTACTAAGTACAAATGGAGCTTTTATTTCAATGATCTAGCAACCAAGATTTCAATATTTAATTCCCATCTCGAAACTTTCCTACTTACTACAAATTCAATATCATAAACATAAAAGACAAAGATTTGCCTACCAAATCATTATCTAGTTGTCATCAAGATTTCAGTTCCCTGCATTTCAAAACTAGTTCTAATACCTTAAAATGATCCCTCAAATATTACTCTAATAATTCACACAATAAATCTACTCAGACTTATTATTATAGGCATTTAAATTACTTGCTACAGCAACAGTTCCTCACCAATCAGAACTATTTGAAATTCCCTCTAATGTTATTATTTTACCAGCTTCAAATATTGAGCCATTTATTTTTACACTCAAAGGTTAATAAGAAACATTTGTGCATCAAATCCAGCCAACTTCACAGCAAAGGCTTTTTCCTCCATAGGAAACTATTCTCATTCTGTCTCTCTCATTTTACCAAATTATCAAAGAGGACTCGATGTGGTCTGAATTTCACACAAGGCAATAAGTAACAATATATGGTTTGCAGAATGAAAAATTAAAGTTTCACATTTTTAACAGGTATAATCACTGGGTTGTGATAAACAGGCTGGGCATGTAAGATTACTACTACTCCTCTCAAGTTCCAATTATTAAACCACCTGAAATTTTTTGGCCAAAGAACCAAATTAGCTTAAAACATAAAAGCTCTAAGTTCACAGTATGCAATTTTTCAAAGAAAACAAGTCACCTATAAAAGAAGAAAAAACCACTTACATTTGAAGCATGACCTGGTTCAAAAATACCCCATCCACCAAAGCCACATATTCATCCAGGTTGGTTCCATTTCCTGCAGCCAGAAGTCCAAACGTTTTAACCTAGAATAGAATGATCATCACGACACGAACGCCCACCTCCATCTCTGCAGCCACAAATAATGCAGCAAAATATACAATAAATACCACCACACTTACCCAAGTGACCAACGGGCTAGTCATGAACTGCTCCAAAAGAGGAGTAAAAATCTCGTTCTCCATTTTACAGATAATGTATTTGAAAAAAAGGAACTACCACAAAAATACGCCTAGGGAATTGGTCATTAAACATAGAAGTAGAAATCAATGAAAGTCCATTTTGGCACGGGAAGAAAATCCCATCGTGGAGGGGAGAAAAAAACTCTCCCTCCTCAAAAAACACCCCAGAGGGAAACGAACCAAAATCCCGAGAAGTAGCTTCGACAGCAGCCACGAGCCGCAGCCTGCACTGGAAATGTCTGTACCGGGCGAGGAGGGGCAGAGAAAAGGCATCTGGAGGAGGAGGAAGGGAAAAGGGGATGGAGCAGAAAGACAAAAAGCCCGTCAAGGTTGCCCAGCTTCTGGAGGAGCCCGACCAGCGAAGCTGCCTCCAATGAATTAATCCCAACGTGGGCTAAATGAAAGACCACGTTAGATAGGGTTTCGAGCGGCCGCCAGGCTCGACCTCCGCGTTCCGCTCAACACGTTCCACCCACCAGTGGGCATGGAGCCGCTTCGACCCCGTGGAGCCTCCCCTGTCCGCAGCCCCTCACCAAAGATAGGCAGGGCTCGCCCCTTTCCCTCGAACAGATGCCATCTCTCCGCCGCCCTCAAGCCTCGCCTCCAGCCCCCTTCCCCTCCTAGGGGGTGGGGGCTTGACTGTGTGTCCCTAACGCCCCAGTTTTCTGAGCTCTGCCAGCCTTTTCAGTGCGCTTTCTGGGAAGCCCTGGCACAAAATCACCGCCGCGCTCCTGCCTAGTCCTCTGCCCACTCCGGAGGAGCCGGAGTAACGGCCTCAGAACCGCAGTGCCGCATCACACCCCTCTCCTCGCAGCCCAACCAGCGCCGAGAGCCCGCCGTCAAAAGGAGCGCGCTGCTCCCTCCGCGCCCATATCCTTCCGCCGACTCCCCGCCCCTCCCGCTCCGCAGCCTCTGGATTGTGGGAGAAGAAAACCGCTGCATGAGCGCGCTCCCGAGCGAGCGCGCCCCTGGGCCGGCTCCGCCGCCGCCCAGATCCCGCGGCGGGCGCGGACGTGAACGCGTCCTCGCTACAGCTGCTGCAGTGGCCGGCTCTTCGCTCGCGCCCAGGACCGTTGCCAGGGTCTGGGGGCGGGAGTGGGGAAGGCACAGAAGGGGTCTGTCTGCTCGCTGGAGCCTAATTATGGTTTATTTCCTCCCCGAGTGCCGCCTTTGATGTGTGAAGGGAAGGGAACGAAATCCTTCTCTTTTAAACATGAGGGCTGCAGACAGCCTTTTGGACAGTTTGATTTGATCTGTTAAGCGTCCTTTAGCCAGCAAAACTGACTGCGGCAAATAGCAAAGGAAGGACTTGAGCCGCAAGTTTGGGGTTTTTTTTTTCCTCTTTTCTTCTCCTTTTTAAAATCAGATCCACTAAAGCATGAATGCTCTTCAAAGTGGCAAGTTAATGTAGTAGGGTTTTAAATATGTCTTTCAACATGTTGGTGGTATTCCCTGACGAGTAAACGTGATTCAGACGTTGACTATTTGGCCATTGAAAAAAATCCAAACAAAATCAAGAGCTACTAAGAAGAAACATTTGGAAGTCATCCAAATTGGGTGACAAATAAACAGATTACATATTTGTCATAAATCTCTATGCTCTACATCACTGGAACCATCAAAGTAATTTTAGCAATTTTCCAGAAAAATCAAATTTTATTCTTCATTTCGATGGAAAATAAAGACCTTTTCCCTGGGACAAAATAGGCACGTAAAACAATTTTTGAGAGAGAGAATAAATATAGTATAGTTTTGCAGTGTGTACTGTTTACATTTACACAAACATATACTTTGATTACTTAGATATTTTAAATTTTAACAAAAATGTTTTTGTCATAACACTGAATTAAGACAGCACCATTTCTTAATTAGGTGGTTGAGAGCCTGAGCTCTAGAATCTTCCTGCCTGATTCAAATCCAGACTCTGATACTTACCAGCTGTGTGAGCTCAGGCAACTTACTGAACCTGTTTTACTTTCTTCATGTGTAAAGCAGGGATAATAATAGGGTTAAAGTAAATGGCAAACCTATAGTAAATATTCTATAAATGTTATTGATGTTTTTCTCATCATTATTCCTTCCAAATGAAGAATCTTTAGAAAAAAAAAAAACTTGAAATGTAACCCCACCTACTTTACTTCAGTTACAGGAGAAAGGATTTTGCTTTGGATTGCAGAGAAATGCCCTTCCAAAATCATCTTAATTAATCTTAGGATGCATTAATGTCACACACTGCTAACTGGTATACAGAGTAGAATCTTGCATTCCCTGGCTAGTACGCAAGCCTTTGGGTCATTCCGGTTGCTAGCAATCCTTTCCTTCTGTTCTTGATGTTCTTTCTTAATCACAATCTTTTATTTGGAAATGTAGACCAAGAAAAGCAAGCACCAACAAAGAAGCATTGCTTTCAAGAACAGCCCAATGCCTGCCTGACAGGTCCTCTTTTCTTTCTAACCCTCAGAAGCTTGACTAAACAACGTACTAGTATACTAGAAATAAAATAAATTTTTATTTGCAAATAAAAATATTTATCACCAAGAAGCCTGGTTTCATGCCTATACCAGGGTTTATCTTAAGACAGTCCAAACTGCCTCATTCATAGACGAAAAATCCATAAAATATTAACACCAACTACAAGAAGTTAGGGGCATTTTGGACAATGATGACTGAAGGGTTAGCACAGGAGTTGTATGACACAAAGCATTGTTTATCCCATTTACATTTAGTAACTAGCCCTCACTGAAATCTGGATTCCCCTGTAAAGCCAGATGGCCCCACATGTTTCCTGGTCTATCTTTAGGTTTTACACACACACACACACACACACACACACACACACACACACTCAACAAAGAAACATGAGGAGTTAATTGTAAAAACAGGAAGCTGTAGACCAGACTGAGGTCTGGAGTAACTTATTTGAAAACCTACCAATTCACAATTCTCTAGTTTAACAGCAGCCTTAGAAATGCTTTATAATATCTCAAGAGTACAATCAGGAAACTTCTCTGTCTGGCAAAAGAGGGATTGTACATTTAATACGATTTTATGGTCTTCGAATTGCAACATCTTGTAAGGTTAAATCCAAAAGTTTGCTCCAATCCTCCTTTCATTTAGGAAGAAATTTCTCAAGATTCCTTCAAGGTACTTTTGTTTTGTGCTTTGTAGTCATTTATTTGTCCTGAATTCATCCTTTTTTAGAATGTTAAATCCATTAGGGTCTAAATTATCTGTTCTGTTCTCTTCTATCATAAGGTAAATGGTTGGGATGGACCATGATCCCATTTAAGAATCACAAGAGAAAGAGTCTCCCCTGTGTATTATAACTGAGGCTCCTGCTGCAGGTTACACATACATAACACTACTCCAGTACTAAAAGCACACACATCTGTGTACCTCCATTTTGATCTACACTATAGGAAGTGATAGACTTACCCAAACCAGGCTCCTTGGTGATACTTTTATTTGCAAATAAAATTTATTTTATTTCTAGTATAATAAACAAACACACAAACAAACAGCAGCAGAATGGTACCATTGTTTATAATAGCCAAAAAATGGAAACAACCTAAATGCTCATCAAGTGATTAATAAATAAAATATGGTATACACATAATGTGGAATATTATTTGGCAATAAAGAAGAAGTACTGATACATGCTACAACATGGATAAACCTTGAAAACATGCTAAGATAAAGAAGCCAGTCACAAAGAACCAGTCACATATTTTATGATTCCATTTAAATGAAATGTCCAGAAGAAACAAATCTATAGAGAAGGAAAGTAAACTAGTGGTTGCCTAGGCCTGGGAAGGTTGGGAGGAAATGGGGTTCATGGCTTAGGGGTATGGAGTTTCTTTCTGAGAAAATGAAAATATTCTAAAATTGATTGTGATGATAAATGTACATTTATGCAAATATACTAAAAATCATTGAATGGTATAACAAATGGCTGAATTGTCAATTATCTGTCAAAAAAAAGCTATTTAAAATAAAAGAATTGTACCTTTTAAAAATATTTTAAAAGACACGCTATCGACAAATCCAATCTCTCATACCTTTCAAAGGGATCTCTGAATTCTCTTGATCTAATAAATTAGATTTTAAATTCACCTGAGAACATAGGAGGCATATCTTTTAATTATCCTTCATAGCTTTAAAAGGAAATATAATACAATGGGGAGGGAGAACAAAAGAGAGAGAAATTAAGATTAGGTATGTTACTTAATTTCCCTGTAAAATGGGCAAACTGATTTCATTCTCTACTGGAGATCTGCTTAGACAGTAGACTTGTTGCTCTGTCCTATATCTTAACTAGGCAGAAGAAAAGAAAGTTGGAGAGAAATGGCAAGGCAGAGAGAAGGATCCTCTTCTCAATCCAATCTTCAGTTGCTCCTTTCAAAGACCCTAGTGCTGTATTCCAAAATGAACCGTCACAGATTCACTGTTATATTCCACACTACCATCCCATCAGATATGCCCCTTCCTGCTTTCCATCCAGCTCAACTCCTGCTCCTCCTTCTGAATCCGGTTGTCACTCTCTGTGAACCATTCCTCTTCCTCTTCCTGAGTTGAGTTGACCATTTTCTCTTTTGTGCCTACACAGTATCTAATCTCTCTTTATTTCTGTAACTTGCTCTGAAAAATAATGTGTTTGCTCACATGTTCTTCTGAGTAGATGGGGAAATCCTGGAGAGAGACTTGTTTTGTTCATTTTTGTATCCCTGGTATTTAAGACAGCCTCTGTTATTATGAACACTCTCAGTCAGTGTGTCAGAGTTCCTCCAACCAGTTTACTTCCCTAACAATTGTCAGGAGCTCACAGTAGAGAAACTTCGAAAAAGAACTGTTTTAATGAACTAATGACCTAGAGGAGGCATTAGCTGGTGATTACTGCTTGCCAGTGAATTCAAAGAACTAAGACACTGAGATCACAAAATAAATGGCTTTCAAGACAGATTGTTCCCAACTCGATATAATTTTTCTCCTCAGAGAAAAGCTTGAAGGAATATATAAACATCAAGTAATCTTTTATTTTTTAAACAGCATACAATGATATTTATCTTGTTCAACATCCAAATTGTTTTTCACTCTTTGTCATATTGAAGGAATCTTCTAGAAAGGTGTTAGAAATGTCTAAGCTTTATTGGACAGTGCATTCTGAACAGAAATTAACCTTTTATTAGAGAAATATGTCATCACAGTTCTTATTGTTTTGTATTTTTAATAGAATGATTTATTCAGAGGCTCTTAAGAAGTGCAAAGGTATTTGACCTAAACTCATAGGTCCCAGACAACTGTTTTGAACTTTTATTTTACTTTGGTAACTCTTTTATTCTCTCTCTTGGTTCTTGTTTTTTGCTGCTGGTAATATCTGTTTCGATAGACCCCATTTTATTTTTCTGTTCTAATTTACTGTGTGCATGGAATTCACAGACTGTTAAAACAGTCCGAAAAAATTAATTTTTGGGTGAGGATCTGATGGGCTCTTCTATGACTATCGTTCATGAGCTAGTGATTGGCCTAAAAGTGTCTCCTGATGTAATGTCTTTGTTTACTTTCGGTTCTTGGTCTTTCTTAGATAAGGTGGTGTTACCCTTTAACTAATTTGCTGTGATAGATCACAAAATAACCTTGTAAATTAATGGTTACTTACCGGGTATTTCCAGAGTATGACTGTCCTATCATGTGATCAGTTCTTTGTTTTCTCAAGGTTCCTCCTTTAACTCCTTAATCTATGTAATAGGTGGTGACTCATTCTCATTTATAATGCTGCTGTAGAAAGATACCAAGCAAATGTAAACCAGATAGATAAAGGAGAAAATAAAAACATATATAGAAAAGAACAAATATTATTGAATGGACTTCTAAGTGGTGAAAAAAAAATCACTCTCCTATTCTGACTTTAAGTCTATTCCCAGGCTCTACTATCCACCTGTTTCCATCCAGAGACATATTAGGAATACCCAGTTAGAACAGAACCTAGCCTATGTCAGAACAAATGATGGATCATTAATGAAATGGACAAAAACTTCATGTGGCAGGCACTATTCTCACAGTGAAAACCACAGCAATATAACTGGTAAATGAGATACTATGATATAAAAGCCTAAGACTTTCTAATAAGAAAAACACAAACTGGCTATTCTTGGGTATAATGATACCATTTTTAGGGCATTGTTTAAATTTGCCACCCAGTACTCCCTTTAAGATAAGTAGATTTCCACATAAAGCACCACTGGTGCTTTTAGGCTACTGAAAATAAATGTAAGCTAAAACAATTAAATACTATTAACTAAGGAAAAAATGTAGAGCTGCTTCCATATCAAAAAAATACAAAATAGAAATGATAATAAACATTACAAATGAGGAAATTTGAAGACATTTTACTTCTGTTGAACAGCAGTAAGAAGATTTATAAAAATGCATATACTGATGTAAGAGACTATGTATTTGATGGTCTTCTGTTGAAAGTTAAAATTTACATGAAACTTTAAAAAAATTAAATGTAAATGTTTTTATTTCCTAATTTTTATCAATGTGTGCCAGTTGAATTGTTTCTTAATGTATTATCTTGAGAAGAGTTCTCAGACTCAATTTTATTCCATGAATTTTGTAACCAAAAGATATGTCTTTGGTTTCTTAAACTAAAATAGCAATATAAAATATACAGTTACGTGGAGCTAAATGTGTTTCATATTTTAAAAATTATTTTATTTTCTCATAAAGATGTTTTATTGTCATATTTGGAAAAATCAATAACACATCAAGAAGTAACAAAAATCAAACCTATAATTCTATCACTCAGAGGTTAATATATTGCTGCATTTATTCTATATTATTTAAAAAACTGTACCACTGTCATAACACCATTAGAAAATATAACAATGATCAAAGTTTGGACATGCATATTGTATGCATATTGAGCATACAAGAAACAGAGAAGATTGTATCTAAATGAAGACAAAAAAAAATAAAATGGCAAATATATCATTTAATCAATTAGTTCAGAGGTCAGCAAACTTTTTCTGTAAAAGGCCAGGTGGTATATATTTTAAGCTTTCAGTGCCTTAAAGTCTCCTTTACAACTGCCATGGTAACATAAAGCAGCCATTGACTATTTGTGAAGAAATAGGCATTGCTGTGTTGTAGTAATGCTTTATTTCCAAAAAGAGACAGTGGACCAGGTTTGGCCCCCAGGCCATTGTTTGTCAACCTCTAAACTAGTATTCCCTAGATTTACTGGATGCAAGAAAAACAAAGAACAAGATTTAATATTTAATATGTTCCAGTCAATTAATTTCAGAAATAATTAAATTAACCATCCAACTATTATGTGTAATTATACAATGTGCAGAAGAGTTCACCCATAAGTTGTTTGGAAATGGATTCCATTATTCTTGTGTATCAAGTATAGTTCCAACTATTTTTAATATCTCTTGACATTACCATTGAAAGCCTTTCCCCTAGATATAAAACCATTTTGGGAGGAATTCTCCTGAGCCCCAGCGAGAAACAGAGAGCACCTTTGAAGTGTTTAACAAGAGAATTTAATGATGGGATGACTTAGGTGTGAGGAGTTAAGTGAACCAACAGAGGATAGTAAATCACCCAGGGAGGAGCAAAAGCAGGGGGTGCTTCCACTCCTAGACCTGAAGGGGCAAAAGGAGGAAACTGTTACCAGAACCCTGAAAGACCATACAGTCTTGGAAGAGGACCCACTGGTTAGGAACTGTGTCCATAGAAAATGGCACCACTGCTGTCATCATGATACAGAAGAAAAAAAATAAAAAGAATATCCCATTCTTTCTGTTCTCACTTGTATTGCCTGCCAGTGCTTTTCACTGCTGCACCCCAAGAGAATCAGAGAGCAAGAAAACCTAGATGATGCAGTTCATAGAGGTCGACCCCCAGGCACAGAGAAAGGCAGAAAGATAAGAACTAAAGGCCCGAAAGAAGACTATCTAGCACAGAGCCGCATATGAAAACTGTTGATAACACCTAGAACCATTTCTATAGATTCTTTGATAGCCACAT
Organism: Rousettus aegyptiacus; assembly: GCF_014176215.1. NCBI lineage: Eukaryota > Metazoa > Chordata > Mammalia > Chiroptera > Pteropodidae > Rousettus > Rousettus aegyptiacus. Next base: position 34,577,537 of record NW_023416310.1, read on the forward strand.
AAAATGGCAATTCTTTCCAAATTAATAGAAGCTTAAATCTTTAGTGGAATGCCATGATGAAATAGAAGGAAACGATATATGTTAACAATAAAATTTCATAAAATTTGTGGCATACAGTTTGAGAAATATGATCTTTTAATGCAAGGTATAAACCAAAACTTTTTTTATTTGACTGACAAATATAAAATATCAGTGCCTCACAGTGTCTTGTACATATATATGCTCTACATTAGTTAAATGAATAAATTTTTTAAAAATAATATTTTTTTATAACTTTAAAGAACTTGATTTTTAAGTATCAGTAAATGTAATTTATTAAGACTTTTTTTAAAAAAGTAACAAAATTAGGTTAATGCTGCTATGGGACACTTATGATTCTCTTATCTATGCCCTCCACTCATAGCAAAAGCTAGAAGCTTTACACACAAACCAACATTTACTAAAACCTACTCAGTCAGCTTTTATTTAGAATGTCTCTGAATTTTAAATTACTTAGTCATCACTTAGTTTAATAAGAGCAAAATGAATAACAAATCATTTATGCCCTTTACTTGTATTTGAGAAAGTTCAATTAGCCTCTTCCAAAATCATTGTGAAATCAATATAGTAAGTAGACAGCTATAGTCCTGACTGAAATAATGTCATAGTGGGTAATACCGACTAGATTGTCTATATTTCACAACACAGGTGAAGACTTTGATTCTAAATATGGAAGAAATCCTTTATGGATAAATGTTACCTTTCACAAACTCATGTGCACCCTCTGTGGAAGTTTACTAGCATAAGTCTAAATAGACGGTTTTCCAAGTCCCGGATTGGGCATATTTTTATTCCAGAAGGCTTTAGATCTCATTCCTTGCTTCTTTTTAATTTAAGACATAGCAATTGCATATCAATTATGTTGCAATAATAAACAATTTTCAAGTTTTGATCATTCTGAATTAGTTACCAAGGTGTCTCAATATCCTTTATTTTCTCTTTTATTTACTATGGCCCTATCTAACTCATACTTGAATTTTATTTTTAACAAGGGTCATGAGAACAATGGACATATTTTTCCTGTAGCTCAATGTGAAAGCACTTTTCCCTTACTCATTTTGCAGGGACATATCAAATTACATGGAATTGGCAAAAATCAACATGATTTTGTGAAGAGCAAATCCTGCCAAACTAATTTCTTTCTTTTTTAACCAACTGCAGACCCTGGCAGATGGTATAGCAATGATCACCTCTACAAAACGTCATCTGTGTCTACTTACTGGTATATATATCATGTGTTTTTAAGCAAACCGTGGTACGCAAGTCTGAGGTGGAATCATGAAAGGAATGCTTCCTCTCCCCTCATTGCACTCTTAAATGCTTATCTCAGCATAAAAGTGTAAATGGAACTGGAACTGCTTATTGAGTGTGCCAAGTACACACAGATTGTAGATCATCCCTGTCTCCAGAGAAACAGGAAAGTGGAATTCCACCTGGCCTAGAAATCAAGTGACCTGGTGCTTTCAGGATTTCTCCAAATTGTAAATAACATAATATCCCTGTATTTCTGCACTAAAAGACCCCATCTGACAAATATTATTTAAAAAACTGGCTGCTAAAAAGTGATGACAAAATTAAAATTCACCCCAAAAAAATCCTGTATATTTCAAAATAATAATAATAATAATAATAATAATAATCTTTTAGTAACAGCTGATGTTTCCTGAACTTGTAAAAAGGACCATCCGCATGGATTAGCTGCAATGGTCAGTCAAAATTTTATTCAAGGTGCTTTGTCCAATATGAGAACTTCTTGTTTAGTTCCTTTTCTTTTGTCCATTTAGTTAACACACAATTTTGTGTATTTATTACATGCCAGACACTGGGGATATGAAGATAAATAAGATGTTTCCTTTTGACACACAGGGACTGTAGGGTCAGCCAGGAACTACAGACACACTGATTATTCTAAAATGGTGCAATGCATATGTGATATGTGAGGAAGAAACAAAGTTCAATTTTAATGGAAAGTTAAGAAAGTCTTCACAGAAAGGTGATTTTTGACCCAAGCCTTGAATGAAAAGTAGATGTTCAATGTAAAGGGGAAATATAGAGAATTTCAGGTGGAAGAACAACAGAAGCAACATATCAAAGTACAGAAGAGCATGATGTGTGTTGGGGAGTCACCAATAGTTTAGCGTGAGTAAAGAACATTGTTTCTGAGGGGTGGACAATGGCGAGAAATTCAAGTTCAAGTCATGTTGTGAAGAAACCAAAATATCTCACTAAAGAACTGGACTTTATCCTTTATGCAATAGGATTCAACTGAAGCTTAAAAAAAATCAAAAGAATGATATCAGATTTCTCTTTTAAAAAGAAATTTCTGTCTAGTGGCACTGTAGTGGGGAGATTTGAAAGAAGTGAGACAGCAGGCAGAGAAACCACACAGGAATCCCTCCTGTTAAGTTTTATAGCTCCAGCTTGTGCTAATATTGTTTGTTGCAAGTTTAAGATTGACTCTCTTGACTTTTGTTGATAGATAGGAGGTTATAAACCCTACCACCAATCCAAAAATTATTCATGTTGCCCTCTACTGGCAGAAAGGAAAAAAATTACTGTTTAGGGCATTATTTCACATTTTACTTGCAAACAGTATTTCAATTTCCCTGAAATAATGTTCATTATGTTTGGCGATGTAAAAGGACTTACCAGCATTGTATTACAAATGTATATATACTCGCTACTAGGGTTTTCTATCATTCTTTCCACAATATTAAACACAACTACATATGCAATGTTCTCCTTCCTTGAAATTCAAATCAGTGATAAATTCTATTGCAACTATCTGTATGCCAGTCACTGTGCAAGAGCAGAGGATACAGAAAAGAATCTTAAGAAGATCATAAGAATAAAACTAAAAATACCATTTGCGTGGTGGTCTTAGTGCATAAATAATATTAACATGTTATACAAAATACTCTGATAAATACAACTGATCCTTTCTGTGTCTTGAATACTTATTACACATTTTAATATATTCAGTAATGATCACATTAACAAAAACTATAACATATTTATATAAGTTTACTTGTAAGAATATTCATCAATGTGGGAAAATCACATATGACAGAGAAATACAAAAAAAAAGATAAAAGAAATGAAAACAAAAGGGAAAAAATAAAAAAAAATTTCATCCACAATCCCTAGATGTTTCTAAATTACACACACACACACACACAATATCACATACATGCATGGGATTATATCATAGACAATGTATATTACTTTTTTTCTCTCTTAAAATATGCTATATTACTAGGACCATATTTACATTCAATAAAAAGTTTTTAGAATATAATTAGAATTAGATGGAAACCAATTTTTAAAAAATTTACAGCTTTATTCAGATATTGTTGATAGATAACATAGGTAAATTTAAGGTATGCCACGTGATGATTTAATATACATAAATATTACAAAATAATTACCACAATAAGGTTAGGTAATACCTCTATCCTTTCACATCGAGGGTAGTAATAACACTTAAGATTTCCTCTCTTAACAAATGTCAAGTATATTATACAGTATTGATGGTTAGAGTCACCATGCAGTATGTTAGATTCCCAGAACTTACACATCTTATAGCTGAAAGTTTGTGCCCTTTGACCAATACCTCTCCATTTTCCCCACCCCCTGTCCCTGGCAACCCCCAGTCCCTGGCAACTCTATTTCCAAGAGACTTTTAGACTCCACGTATAGGTGAGAACACATGGCATTTGTCTTTCTCCAACTTATTTCACTTAGCATAATGCCCCCAAGTTCATCCATGTTTCACAAAAAGTAGGATTTCTGTCTTTTTTAATGACTTAATAATATACATATATATACATACACATACATATATAAAAACATTATTTATATGTATTATACATAATATTTATTATAATATTCATTCTATATTATATATTAAATATATAATAATGTATTATAATATATCCATATATGAATAATGTTTTCTTTATCCATTCATCTGTTGTCAATGGACACTTAGGTTTCCATATCTTGACTATTGTAAATAATGCTGCAATGAACATGGGAGTACAGATATCTCTTCAAGACACTGATTTCATTTCCTTTGGATATATACCCAGAAGTGGGATCATATGGTAGTTTTAATTTTAATTTTTTGAGGAACCTCCATATGGTTTTTCATAGTGGCTGTACCAATTTATATTCCCATCAACACTGAATAAGGGGTCCCTTTTCTCCCATTCTGTAGGTTGCCTTTTCCTATTGCTGATGGTTTCTTTGGCTGTGCAGATGCCTTTTAATTTGACATAGTCCCACTTATTTATTTTTTGCTTTTGTTGCTTGTACTTTTAGTGTCCAAAAATAATTGTCAAGACCAATATCGAGATTTCCCCCTATGTTTTCTTCTTGTAATGTTACAGTTTCAGATTCTACATTTAAGTCCTTAATCCATTTCAAGTTAATTTTCATTGAGTGGTATAAAATAAAGACCCAATATCATTCTTTTTATGTGAATATCCAGTTTTCCCAACACCATTTATTAAAGAAACTATTCTTTCCCCCACTGAGTATTCTTGACTCATTTGTCAATTACTAGTTGACTGTATATTTATTTCTGGACTCTCCATTCTATTCCATTGGTCTATGTGTCTGTTTTTATGCCAGGACCATACTGTTTTGATTACTATAGCTTTGTAAAAAAGTTTGAAATTAGGTGTTGTAATGCCTCCAGCTTTGTTCTTTTTTCTTAGAATTGCTTAGGCTATTTGGGGTCTTTTGTGGTACCATGAAAATTTTAGGATTATTGCTTTCTATTTCTATGATTCATGCCAATAGAATTTTTATATGGATTGCATTGAATCTGTAGATCACGTTGGATGGTATTGACATTTTAACAATATTAATTTTTCTACTCTGTGAGCACAGAATGTCTTCTCATTTATTTCTGTCTTCTTCAATTTTTTTCATTAATGTCTTAGAGTTTTCAGTGTACAGATCTTTCACTACCTTGATTAAATTTATTCCTAAATATTTTATTGTTTTTGATGTTATTGTAATGGGATTGTTTTCTTAATTTCTGTTTCAGATTGCTGTTGTTAGTGTACAAAAATGTAACTGATTTTTGTATGTTGATTTCATATCCTACCATTTTACTGGATTCATTTATTAGTTCTAAGAGGTTTTTGGTAGAGTCTGTAGAGTTTTCTACATATAAGATCAGGTCCTCTGCAAACAGAGAAAGTTTTACTTCTTCATTTCCGATTTGGTTAAGACTTCCAGTACTATGTTGAAAAAGAATGATGAGAGCACCCCCTTGTCTTGTTTCTGATCTTAGAAATACCACTAACTATGATGTTAGTTGTAGACTTGTCATGTATGGCCTTCATTATGTTGAAGTATGTTTCTCCTATACCCGGTCTGTGTAGAGTTTTTCTTTTTTTTATCATGAAAGGATGTCGAAATATGTGAAATGCTTTTTCCAAACCTATTGAGACGATCACATGATTTTTTACCTTTCATTCTGTTGATACACTGAGTCACATTTATTGATTTAAATATGTTAAACCTTCTCGGCATCCCAGGGGGTAAATGCCACTTGATCAGGGTATATAATTCTATTAATGTTGTTTTCTATTTTTTTATTGTGGCAAAATATAAATAATATATAATTTACCATTTTAATCATTTTTAGGTTTATGGTTTAGTGGTGTTAAGTACATTCACATTGTTGTACAACCATCACCATTATCCATCTCTAGAATCTTTTCATCATCTCAAACTGAAATTGTATCAAGTACATAATAACTCACTATTTCTTCCTTCCCCCAGCCACCAGTAACCACTATTTTACTTTCTGTCTCTACAAAGTTTGACTATATAAATGGAATCACACAATATTTGTCCTTTTGTCTATGACTTATTTCATTTTGCATAACTTCTCAAAGTTCACCCATGCTATAGCATGTATTAGAATTACGTACTAGGAGTATGAAAGCCCAGCTGCTTTCTCTCAATCTGGGACAAATTCTGAGGCATAACTAACATCTCAGAGTTTCTCTGTGTGATCAGGGTGAAGCTACACTCACAGATACGTTGCCTGAAGCCAAACCTCTGCTTGGGTTCTTCCCCTTCATTATCCTGCTCCTCGTACGCCACATTATTTTCTCCAGGGAGCCCAGCTTGCAAAATGATAAAGTTGCATTTAGAGAATTCAAGCTAATTAATGAGGTTGTTCAGGGCAAAAACTGCCCAAGTAATTTCCATGGCATGGATCTTACCCATGACAAAATGTGCTCCATAACCCAAAGATAGCAGACCATGGCTGACACTCATGTTCATGTCAAGACTCCCAATGGTTATTTGCTTCTTATATTCTGTGTTAGTTTTACTAAAAAAAAAAAAAATGCAAAAATCAGATTTGGAAGACCTCTCTTATGCTCAGCATCAACAGATCCACCAAATCCGGAAGAACGATGGAAATCGTGAACCAAAAAGTGGAGACAAATGACTTGAAAGAAGTAGGCAGTAAACTGATTTTAGATAGCATTGGAAAAGACATAGATAAGCCTTGCCAAACTATTTATTCACTCCATGATGTCTCAGTTAGAAAAGTCAAAATGCTGAAGAAGCCCAGGTTTGAACTGGGAAAACTCATGGAGCTTCATGGTGAAGGTAACAGTTCTGGAAATGGTATTTGGGATGGGACAGGTGCTAAAGTTGAGTGAGCTGATGGATATGAGCCCGCAGTTCAAGAATCTGTTTAAAATTCAGAATTTCCATGGTGACAAATGAAACCTATATGTGATGTTTTAAAAATAGCAAAAAAAAAAAAAAGTCCTTAAAAAATAAGAAAATGCAAACTAATAGGAAAAAGGGCTAAAGACTTGAACAGATATTTTATAAAAAGAGCATATCCAAAAGATCAATAAACATATGAAAAGGTACTCCACTTCATTAACCACCAGGGAAATGTAAATTGAAATCACAGTGGTACACCACTACACACCCACCCAAAAAACTGAAATAAAATTACCAAGTGTTGGTGAGGATGTGGAGCAAACAGAGTTCTCATATTGCTGGTGGGAGTGTAAAATGATACTTGGGAAAACTATTTGGCAGCATTCACTAAAACCAAATGTGCATATTCCATAATACAGTAATTCTACTTCTAAGTAAATATACAACAGAATCATATGTTTGTGTACACCAAAGACACGTGCTGGAATGTTTATGGTGGCTGTTTGTAACAGCCGCAAACTGGAAACTACCCAAATGCTCATCGACAGTATAAGGGGATACATGAACAAGAATGAATGATTGACACCGAATAATATAGATGATCCCCACAATATAATGTTCAGTCAAAGAAGCCAGACACAAATAAATGCATATAGTGTTATTCCATTGGTGTTAAGAACAAAAATAGATGAGACTGTCTCTACTCTTAGAATTAAGATAGGGGTTAGTTACCATGGAGAGCGGGACAGGGGCAAATAGTCACAGGAAAAAGCACAGGGGAGACTTTTGAAGTACTAATAAGGTTCTCTTTCTTGACCTGCTTACTGGTTACTCTTGTATGTTCAGTTTGTAAAAATTCACTGAGTTGTACACTTCAATATGAGCATATAATTCGAATGCACGTATGTATATATTTCTATAAAAGTGTTTTGTAAAATGCTACATATAATTTAAAAGTAACTTCTGTAAAAATAATTAAATAAACAATTGTACAGCAACAAAAATTCATATCATACCGCTCATATCAAGAATGAAGATCACTATGAACTAGTATGGACTAATTTAAGATAAAGTTTAAGTATAAAAAGCAAAATGCAAAAGAGTACTTACCTTCATGTTAAAAAAATAAAGGAAAATAAAATACATCTGTATTGCTTATTTGTGGAAAAATAATGAGGAGGAAGAGGAGAAGGGACAGAAAAGGGTTTTATCCAAAACCATTAATTCATACTGCTACTCTTTTCCAGTTTTATTGAGGTATAATTGACAAATACATTGTATCTAAATTGTACAACACATTTGATACATGTATACATTGTGAAATGATTACCACAATTAAGTCAATTAATGCACATATTACGTCACACAATTATCTTTTTTGTATGTGTGGTGAGAATGCTTAAGATCCATTCACTTTGCAAATTTTGATCCACAATACACACAATATAGTATTATTAATTATAGTCACCATGATGTACATTACATTCCCAGAACTATGCAAGTAAAGTGAAACTGTTCTTATAACCCTCTTCATTGCATCTATTCTTGGACTTTTTGCTCCAATTATGTGCTGGAACTAGACTCCCAGACTCCCACAAAGGTAATGTCATCTGTGTGTGATTGTCAAAATGGACGTTCTTGTCATGGGAAGATGGTAGAAAGCTCCTATTCTGCCATCCTGCTCCAGATACTTTTTATTCCAGTTCTACATCATAGGGGTCGTTCTAGCATCCCTCCTTTCCTTATTTGTAATTATTTCTTCCGATGCTGCAAATACTAATAAAAAATAAGATCTTATTGAGTACCTAGTCTCTATTAGGACTGTGCTAAGAGCTTTACATACCTATCTCATTTAATCTTTGTGAAAACCCTGCAGTAGGTAATATTTTTACTTCCATTTAATAAAAGAGTGAGCTATCAAGAGGTTAAGTAATAATTGCTAATTATTTATTAGGTGTTAAGGCCAAGATTTGGATTCAAGGAGTCTGACTTCAGAATTCATGTCCTTGACTACTATGCGTATCCTACTAATAAAACCTGAGGAAGCTAGAACAATACAAACCAATCTCACCCGTATAGATAGAAGTAATGGTCTAACTAAAGAGATTTAAAATACAAATACATGTAAAATCTCAAATACTGAAACTAGAATAAAATATAAGTGAATTTTTATTCAGCCTCAGAATGAGAGAAAACCCCATGATCTTACAAATGTCCAAACCCCAGCTGTGTCATCACTTTAGGATATACTTGCCCTTTTTAACCAGGTTAAAAAGGAAAATATAGCTGTGTATATTTTTTTCTCAGGGGTCATTCTTGATTTGCCTGTCTTCCTCCCTGCTTGAACTCTCTTTGCATTGCCGGCTCTGTCAGATGGATCAGCTTTGAATTAGAGCTTCCTCTTCTCATTGTCTTGTCTGAATTTGGCATCTTAACCCTAGACTATTGGTCTTGGCACTACTGACCCAGGAACTCCATAGGAAACTGCTCTGGCAATTATCCTCTTGGCTCCATTTACCACAGCCTCATGCCCATTTCCAGCCCAGAAACTCAGGGCTCTATCCTGCCTCTTAGGCCCACATATGTTCAAGATAGGAGTTTGTGGTCAAAAAAATAATAATAATAATAATGGAAAATACACATGCAAACAAAGAAGAAAAGATGGATAGATGTGACGTAAACAGTGAAGTGTAAAACTTTCATTTAAAAAAAAAACTTTCATTCTTCAATTCTATGACTCTATATATACATATGCCATGCACATATACAATAAGTGATTTTTAAATTGCTAACATTCCTTAGTACTTAGTATTTGCTCAATATTATTCATTTTTTCTACAAATGTATATTCTAAAGATTTTCAAATCTACAGGAAATTTTAAAAACTAGTACAATAGACACCCATATACTCTTTGCCTATATTCAGCGATCGAGAATTAAATATTTAATTCCCACCAGATTTAAATATTTAATATCTCCATCCAACCAGATTTAAATATTTACTATCTCCATCCAAAAAAAATTAATGTACATTTTGAATCTTGTCACATGCAATATGTTTCAGGGGTCTCATGACAACCAACATTTGGCATGCGCTATAAGGATTTATAAGACTCAATATCAGGTTATACTCATGGTTAAGGTTTATTACATTACAAAGAAGAAATGTCTTAGTTGTAGTAACTATCAGAGGCAGCATTGTGTATGTTATATAGCACTGAGTAATGATAACAGAGTATAAAGCTCTAGAAGTGAAAGTAACCTGAGGAGTTTCTGTTGATGACTTGAAAAAATTGATGAGGAAAATGAGATTATTTCAGCTTACCTAATGTATGGGCTAGAGATTTAGGTGAAGGAAGTCATTATGATACTGGAGGTGTACTAAATTGGTTTATTGCTGCAAGTAGTGACTTAGACAAGAGAGACCTGTGCATCACATATGTCTATATCATCAGTACAAGTACTATTGCTTGGGCACTTGCACAAGCCACTAAAACAGTGCTCATAACTAACTATTAGAATGGTGCTTCTCAAACTTTAGGGTGCACTAGAAGCATGTGGAGGTCTTATAAAACACAGATTGCTGGCCCTGCTCCCAGAATCTCTGATTCAGTAGATGTAGGGTAGGGCCAAATAATTTACATTTTAAACAAGTTCCCAGGTGATGCCGATGCTGCAGGTCCACATACCACACTTTGAGTATCATTCATGTACCCACAACAGGATATATTTTCAGTATTCTAATGGCAATCCTTAGCAACTAGCTAGGTCCTAAATAACAGACCTTAGACTTTATCACTCACCATTCCACCTTCATTATGGTCTTATCTCCTTATCTGAGGCTACAGTCTTTTATACATAGAATAGTAATATGTATTATTTTTTTTTTTTTTTGCTACAATGGCACTCCTCTTCAGAAAATATTCAGTAATAGAAGTTCATGCCGGAAAGTTGCTAATAATTACATTAAAGTGTTTCTGTTAACACTTAAAATTGATACCATTTGTCCATTTTTAATTGACTCTGCTATAAATTAATCATCATGATATACTGGTCAGAGATCATACCACAATTTATCGTTGTCTGAATAGCATTCTTGCCATTTGTTCTCTTTGTTCTCTTTGAAGCTTCTTAGTAACTGAGAGAAGTGGAAAAATAATGGGTATCCACGTTGTGTGTGGTCACTTTTTGGCCTGGCACTTTATGCCTGACAGACACTACGTGGAGTGAGCTATTACCAGCAATCTGTTCATTCTACCCTTCAGTAGGCACAGCAAATAGGATGTGTTCCAACTAGGCTGTAGGTCTCCTTGAGAGCTAAATTCTACATATGGCATTTGTTGACTCATTTTATTGTCCACAAGACAGATATTTATCAGGAGCATCATTCACCTGGAAAATCCAAGAGCTTCGTACCTATAGACAGTGATTAAATATGTAAACGGCCTGATTTTTGCAGTCCTAAATTCAATTAACTTCTAAGGAAATTTACTTTGGTTATGATATTCACTACTATAACATATTGGTCCTTTTTTTTTTTTTTCAGGTCAATCTTAGTCCACATTGGCTTTTAAAAACCTTCAGATTTCCATTTTAATGGTATCATTTGAGGGAAGAATAATCCCAGAAAGTTCTCTTGCTAACTGTTCTACATGGTCTCTTCTACGAAAAATAGAAGGTGGATCAAAGTTTATGTGCTGCAAAAACCTAAGACACAGAATTCGTTTAATTTTTCTTGTTTTCCCATAACATCCAATTTAACACTCACAAGCCAAAGAAAAGTAGGGAAAGGAGAACAGGAAGGGTGGGGAGGCTGTGACAACTATAGTTTTGGGAAGTTCGGCTCCACCCCTTCTTTTGATAACAGTTCTCCCTCCTTCCCCCACCCCCCAATACACGAAGAACAGAGAAAGTGACCCAGACTTAGAGTACTCTAACCTCTGGCTGGAGAGATTATCCATCCAGAGATTACTATTCAAAGCAGGTGACACAAATTGAGATAATCAAATCTTTCTATCAGGCTCTGGCTTGGAGCCAGATAGAAATAAAACTAGAAAGTTTTGCATGACTTGTGAAAAGTCTCATCAGAAATAGAAGGAAATGAGGGCAAAACATAGAGAAATAGACCTGTGAGGAAGAAACAAAGCAGAGGGGGAGAGAGAGAAAGCGAAAGCAAGAATGAGAAGTTCCAATATCATTTTGAGTTCCTGGGCCCAGAGTGCTTATAGTCAAATCCTTCCCTATTCTCACCAGGACCATGATCCACTAAATTCTGCTGTTTGCCTAAAGGAATTTGAGTAGGATTTTTGCCCCTTGACGAATAGTAAGGCATATTTCATTTTATCCATTTCGGAGTCATGGCAACTGTTTTTCAAATCAATCTCACTTTCACCCCTATGAGGAAAAAAAAAATACTGTGGGAAATAAAATCAGATTTAAACATTATTAGTTAAAGGTATCTGACATTTTGTCTGGAATTTGCTTGAAAATACTCTATTTTGATGTTTATATGTGTGTAAATTAATCTACATCCTGGCGACAATGATATAATATTTTTAACAGCCTAATCCAAGGAAGCTAGTATAATACTTTACATATCACTATCTGAATCTGCACATAACAGATTTTTTTTTATAGCGAAATAAGCATTATTCAAAATATACTTTACAGGTACTTCCACTTTGCATAAAATGAGTATGAGAATCTAGCAAACTAAAGCCTAACAGCCTTTAAGATAGAAGCCAAAGTCTCTAATTTTAATTTGTTTCCTTCTGTGTTGCCTTTCTTAACTACAGAATTCTTTCATTTGAGCTGACTGGAAGATTAGCTCATCAACTGTGTTGGCATCCAAATGAATGTTCCATGTAAGTTAGCTTATTAGGGTGCCATGAACAGGAAGTGTGGACTTCAGAAAGTTTAGTATATGTGCTGCCGAAGTGAGCACAGACTTCATGAAGTTTAGAGGAACTCTTTGTATGAATATTCTATTTGGCCTAGCTGCTAATATGTTTTTATCTGTGGAAAAACTAGATCTGAGACTAGGTTTCATTATAATAAATCACAGTAACAAAGTCGTAGAAGACGAAGAACCTCTAATCTCTGAAAGCTACTACTATTTTTACTGAAGAAGTTGACAATTACTGAATGACAAATTGGCTTCAGTCAGATCTTAACTGTGAGAGAAGCTACTGCATACCTTACTAGGGCTGCCAAAATACCACAAACTGGTGGCTTAAGCAACAGAAATTAATTTTCTCCACAGTTCTGGAGGCTAGAAGTTGTAGATCAAGGTGCAAGCAGATTCCATGTCTGGTGAAGCTTCTTTCTGGCTTAGAGACATCACCTCACTTGACCTCTTCTCTATGTACACAGAGAAGGAGAGGGAGAGAGACTCATTTCTGGCATCTCTTCCTCTTCATATAAGCACTTCAGTTCTGTAGTATGAGTGCTCCACCCTTATGACTTCGGTTAACCTTAATTACTTCCTAAAGGCCTTACCTCCAAATATAGCCACCTTGGGGGGTAGGGCTTCAGCATATGAATTTGGAGGAGACACAGTTCTGTCTATAACAACCTTCATACTACAGTCAAGAGCTCTTTCAGAAACATAAAACTGATCATGTCACTTCTCTGTTTAAAGTCCTTCACAGTTCTGCATTACATAAATAGGATTCTTTGGGTAAACAAATGATTGACACTGATCATCTTAAGGGGGTTTCAGGAGTTAGAGGCTTGAAGGGAAAGATGATAAACCTGCTTGGAATTAGGCAGTTCCTGTGGGTTTTGGTAGTAGGAATCCCTATTTGGTCTTGATTGGGTGCTTATGCTCCAATGATTGGACTCAATCTTTTCCTCTCCTTATGTTGCACTGCAAAATACAAAGTCCCTGGTTACACAACATTGTGAATGTACTTGATGCCACTGGACTGTGTACTTAAAAATGGTTAAAATGGCAAATTTTGTTATATATATTTTTTACCACACAAGCAAAAAATTAACAATCATCTCAATGTAGCCAAATACTGGAAATACTCAGGAAAGCAATTTTAGAACAATGAAACATCAATATAGCTTTTAATCTTTCTAGGAATCAAATAGCACATGATAAAATATGGAATTAAATAAACGTGATCAAGTTAAATAAAGCTGATAGGGTTGCATTTGATTTCAGAGGTAAGAAAGAGACAGACAGAGGCAGAGAAACACAGAATGTGGCCAGACCTGAACATTTCTTCTTTCCTTCAACAAGAAAAATGCTTTTTTCAGGCATTGTTAGTTTCAGTACTAGGCTCTGAAAGGACATTTAGAAAGCATCACTTCTAGCACGAAGCGATATTTTCATCAAACTAACTAAATTAATCTAATCACTTATACTGGAAAAATATTCCTTGATATCATGTCTCTAAGATTTGCCTCAAAAAGACCTGGAAACTGGAGGAAAAGGGGAAGGGAATAGATAAGGCAGATTGGACATGAATTGATCATTGTCGAGAATGAATTTGGGTTCATTATTCCTTCTACTTTTACATATGTTTGAATTCTTCACAGTAAAAAGATGATTAAGTCCCCTCAAAAAAAAAAGTTCCAAGACAGAGTGTAGTTGGTCTAGTTCAGCTCACATGCTCACCCTTCTTTTTTTTTCTGGCTTTATTAAAATATAACAGACAGAAATCATTAACAAAACAAAAAGACAACTGACTGGGAGAATATATTCACTAATGATACATCTGATAAGGGATTCAAACCCAAAACATGTAAAGAACTTAAACAACTCAACAACAAAAGAAACAAACAATCCAATTAAAAAATGAGCAGAAGACCTGAACAGGGTACTTCTCCAAAGAGGAAATACAGATGGCTAATAGACATATGAAAAGATGCTCAAGCTCATTAATCATCAGAGAAATGCAAATTAAAACCACAATGAGATATCACCTCACACCTGACAGAATAGCTATCATCAATAAATCAAAGAACAACAAGTATTGGTGAAGATACGGAGAAAAGTGAACCCTCATATATTGTTGGTGGCATTGCAGAGTGCTACAGCTGCTATGGAAAACAGTATGGAGCATTCTCAAAAAATTAAAAAGGGATATACCTTTTGACCCAGCAATTGCACTTCTGGATATTTATCCAAAGAAAACCAAAATTATAATTTGTGAAGATCTACGCACTCCAATATTCTTGGCAGCACAATTTACAATAGCCAAGATATGGAAGCAACATAAGTGCTCATCAACAGACGACTGGATAAAGAAATTATGGTTCATATGTACAATGGAATATTACTCAGTCATTAAAATAAATGAAATCCTACTATTTGCAACGACATGGATGGGCCTAGAGGTTATTATGCTGAGTGAAATAAGTCAGACAAAGAAAAGTAAATACCATGTGATTTCACTTATATATGGAATCTAAGAAACAAAAGGAACAAACTAAACAAAAACAGATTCACAAATATAGTGGACAATTTGGTGACAGACAGAGGGGAGCGGGCATGGGGGGCTGGGGAAATGGGATGAAGTGTTAAAGAAGTACAAATTAGTAGTTGGTAGTTGGTCACAGGGATGCGGGATGAGGAGTATGGCAGAGGGAATGCAGTTCATATTAACATGATGGCTAGGTGGAGAGCCACGGGAGGGAGGGAGCAGTTGGGGGTATTGTTTTATGAACTATACAGATGTCTAACCAATGTTCTGTATACCTGAAACTAATTTAAATACATAAATTAAAAAAGAAACAAAGCTCGATTTAAAATATATATATAATAGACAATTAGTTACTCAGATTTACATTGCACAATCCAATGTATTTTTCGATTATAGTAGGCACACAATAATATATTAGTTTCAGTTGTACATGATAGTGATTAGAGATCTATGTAACTCATGCTCACTCTTTGACTACATCAGGGAGGTGAGAGAAAAGTCTCAGGGGAGTAAGGGGAGGAGCGGGAAACCTACAAGGGCTCTTTTGGTTTCTGTAAAACGAGAACACCTGGTTTTACCAGGCGACCACTAGTGAGATATAGTGGGGAAGAAGTAATGCCCCCAATGGACACTGTGGTATAATTAAGAAAAGAGACAGTGACTGAGTGGCCAAATAATGACAAATGTCCACTTCTCTGCATTAACATCAAGTACTTTATCAAGTTCTGTCCCTTACTTCCTGTCATCCCTGCTGTATCCTGCACTCCAGGCCAGCCCACCTTGTGCTGTCATGCATCCTGCTCTCTTTTGCTTCTGGCCCTTTCACATGTTGTTCTACCTGCCTGATAGATCCCTCTGCCCCTTGTTCCAGATGAAAATCTACTCATTCTATAGATGTCATCTCCTTTGACTTTCCAGGCAGGAGGTAGTACATCTTTAATGGTTCTCGACTCTGCATCTCACATTAAAAGAGCACTGGTTCTGCTTCAGAATCAGCTGGAGAGCTGGTTAAAACACATTGCTGAGACCTACCCTTAGAATTTTTGATTCAGTAGGTCTGGGGTGAGGTCCTAAGAATTTGCATTTTTAGCAAGTTACCAGGTGTGCTGATGCCGCTGGCCAAAGGATCACACTTTAGGGACTTCTGCTTTGGAACATTGGTGTTCAAATCTGTTAACATATCAGCCTTGCCTACGGAACTGATAAAAATATGATCTGCTGCAGGCCTGCAGAGTCAGATACTCTGAGAGTGAAATCCAGGAACCTATTCTTTAAAGAATAGAGTCCTTGATTATTATTTCTGAAATAATCCAATACATTTTTTTGAATAAGCATTTGGGTACCATTGTAGTTATGTGTGGTCACTGAGTAGTCAGCCTCTGCCCCCGATTTAGGCAAAGTGACAGAAGAGCTCTTCCCAATACGATAGAAGCAGCCCTGGAAAAAAAGGTGTCTTCTTACTGTATAGAAGATAATGTTTGGGAAAGTTAAAAAACTTTACACAAACATGTAGAAAGTATTTATCCTCGTTAGCAATTTTAAAATTAAAATTAAGACCAGATCAATTTCTACCTCTTAAAAGAGCAAAACGTTAAAATAATTTCATAAATTAGAGAGAGTGCAGTGTAATGTATATTCTCATTCATTGCTGTTGGCATGATACCTTGATACATTCTCTTTGAAAAGTAATTTAACAAGCTCCATTAAGAGCCAGAAAATGATTTTGTAATCTTAATTTAATGACCTTTGATTCAGCCATCTCACTTCTGGGAATCAATCCAAAGAAAATAATCCATAATATATTAAAATTCATGTAAATAAATATATAATAGTAAAACACTGGAAACAATCTAAACAATCTAAAAGTCTAAAAATAGAGTATTGGTTAAGTAAATATATGCATTTAATGGGATATTATAAAGCAATTTAAATGACTGATTATTCATTCATACAAAAATAAAATAGTTGGCTCCAAAGAGGAAATACAGATGGCCAACAGACATATGAAAAGATGCTCAAGGTCACTAATCATCAGAGAAATGCAAATTAAAACCACAATGAGATATCATCTGACACCTGTCAGAATGGCTATCATCAATAAATCAAAGAACAAGTGTTGGTGAGGATGTGGAGAAAAGGGAACTCTCATATACTGCTGGTGGGATTGCAGATTGGTATAGCTGCTATGGAAAACAATCTGGAGGTTTCTCAAAAAATTAAAAATGGATATATCTTGTGGCCCAACATTGCACTTTTGAGTATTTATCCAAAGAAAACTGAAACCATAATTTGTAAATATCTATGCATCCCTATGTTCAGAGCAGCACAATTTAAAATAGCCAAGATATGGAAGCAAACTAAATGCCCATCAACAGATGATTGGATAAAGAAATTATGGTTCATATATAGAATGAAATATTACTCAACCATTAAAAAAATGAAATCCTACCATTCTCAATGACATGAATGGACCTAGAGGTGATTATGCTGAGTGAAATAAGTCAAACAAAGAGAAGTATCATATGATTTCACTTATATGTGGAATCTAAGGAACAAAAAGAACAAACTAATCAAAAACAGACTCAACATATACAGGACAATCTGATGATTGCCAGAGGGGAGGGGGTTTGGAGGGCTGGGAGAAAAGAGTGAAAGGTTAAAGACGTATAAATTAGTAGTTGATAGATGGTCACGGGGGTGGGGAGCACGAAATAGGGAATGAAGTCAGCAGTAATGTAATGGCTATGTGGAGAGCCAGAGGAGAGAAAGAGCAACCAGGGGGATTGTTTCATAAACTATATAAATGTCTAACAAATGTACTATACACTTGAAACTAGTAATAAAATAAAATTAAAAAATAAACAAATGAGATAAAAAATAATAAAATAGTTGCCAAGTTGTTCCCAAAGGGTTATATTAATTTTTAGTCTTCCCAGCATTGTAGTTGTAACTTCAGTGAAAATGGACATTCTCATTTTTAAAAAAATCCGTCATTGGTATTTTGCATTGTTTCATTTATTATTTTTATAGTGGAAAAATGCTTAAATTATATTTTTTAAAAGATTATGTCAATGAGGAAGGGATGTATACCAGGTTTCATGGTCGAATATTAATGTTTTTATTTCTTTTAGTTCCTGTAATTGTACGTGGCCTAAATTTTGAATTGTGTTAATTCAAGATAGCTTTTGTCTGTAAATAGAAGTGTTTATTGAAGGCCTGATGGTATCCTGTTTATCTCTTATTTAATTCCATATATCTGGTTCTCTTAATCCTGATTGCCCATGAAGGTCGATTTTCTCCTATGTGTATACTTGTATTCATCTAAATAGGGACTCATATCTAAAACATGTCATGAGACTTTAAAATGTTCGAATATTTAGGTCCAGTGATTATATTTCTGAAAATAAATGCTAAGGCTATGGGTATATTTTAAAATTATCCAAAAATATAGATTTATGAAAATTATATTTATAAGATGGTTTAAGAACATGGGAAAATGCTATAATGTTAAATAGAAAATATATTAAGCTTGTTTATTATGACTGTAACTATAAAATAAGCATTTAAAATATTACAAAAACTCTAAAATGCTAACCTATTTGTACTTGAAGCATGACAGAATATTTTGTTTTTTCTTTTCTACTTATCTGTATTTCCAAATATGATTTAGAGTGAATATGTATTACTCTTAGAAAAATAAAAATATAAAGACTATTTCAGTTGAAATTAATGGGAACACAACTCAAATGAATTTAAGCCATAAAAGGGAGAGCAGTTGCAGGAAGGGGCCGAAAGGCAGACAGAGTTTATGGTGTGTGTGGGAGGGGTGGGGGGTGGGGGGGGTTGGCTATAGGCACAGGTGGAAATCATATCATCAGGTCTCTCTCTTTCACCCTCCTCCAGTATCTCAGCTCAGCCTCCTCTGTGTAGTGACCTCATTTTCTTCCATATTCCAGGCTGCCAGAGAAGTAGGTTGCCAACAGCTCTAGGCTTACATCATCTGCTTTAGGAATCCCAGTGGAAAGAGATCTCTCTCCCCCAATGTCTACATATCATTTCCAGAAAGAGAACTCTCATAGGTCCTGCTTGGGCCACACACCCACTCGTATACTAACCACATTGTCTGGAGAATGGACTATTAAGACTAGGTGGGCTTGTGACATGTGCCCATATCAGTTCCACAAGAGAGGATCTGGTACTGAAAGAGAGAAAGCATGATGGCCACCAAATTAAGAAAGATAATGGGCGGTATAGTATGCTATCAAAGTTCACTGTTATCTACACTCTGGCCTTTCTGAATGAGCAGTTCCAAAAATGTTCCACACTAAATTTAATGCAATACCTCCATGTATTGTTTGTCTCTCAGAAAGACAACCTAAAGTCTTGTCCAGTGTCTACACTGTCTTAAAGTCTGTGAACTCTGGGCCGTATGCTTTCCTCTTATGAAAATGGGGCTCCTCCTAGTCCAGAAATGTAAATATCATCTCAATTGCTTCCCTTGCACTGAAGTAAGTTTTTAGAGGTTCAATCTTGCTGCACCTGGGTTTGCACATGTGAGAAGCAAGTAGCCCTCATCCATCATATTCCAGGATGGCACTGCTTTAGCCACTTACTTCTTGTTGGCTTAATTATGGAGCCTGGGTTTTGCCTCGGCTTTGAACATTCACAGGCTTGTTTTCAAATTGGATTTTTTTTTTTGGCAGTATGACCCCCTTCAGATGCTGGCTGGCTTTTTACCAAATTTATACCTGGGGACTCCATAAACTAGGTACCAATACCAGAAATCTTACCCCGTCCTCACAATTTCTGTTTCTTAGCAACAGATTACAACTTTGCTTATTCTATAGGTTCTCAATTTACAGTCTCCCATAATGGTTAACCTGCCCCTAGGCGGCACTTCAGTGAGTAGTGTTTTGCCACAGGCATGATTTCTAATTATATTTGGCAGGCAATAGCACAGTTGTTTGAGAGAAAGAGACAGGGGAAACAGGGTTCCCTAATTTTTATCAGGACTCTGGTGTGTTTCCTGCCTCCTTCCTTTGTATTAATTTTAGACTGGAGCATAGAGTTCAGCTTTTTCAAATCAGCAAGAATAATTATTATTTAACCCTCAGTGGTCCTGGATTGCTGGTTAGAGGCATAAGGGGCTTTCCAGAAAGCTGCTTGCTGCCTTTCTGCTTTCAGACAGGTTAGACTGGATTCAAGCTTGTTTCTTCCTCTTAACTTAGCAGGATTTCTTTCTAGCACCTTCATGTTTGTATCATCCCAGTTTGTCTGTATGTCCAGAGAAATGGGGTACCTTGTTTGATTGGCCTGGGTCATGCGCCTACCTCCGAGGGAGTGGGATTTACTAGAGAAAGGGTTGAGGGGGCGGGGGGGAATCCATGCTAAGGTAGACTGCAAGTTACCATTTAATGTTTACTTTTAAAAGAATTTATAGCACTGCATATTAAAATCATCAAATCTGAAACTGAAAATATATGAGTAGAAAAGATTCTTAGCATCACACCTTCATGTTTAAAAACTGCAAAGTGATCTCAAACAGAATGAGTTAAGAGCCAGAACCAGAGAACAAGGAGAACAACAGAAGACATTGTCACCCAGTCTTCACACCATCAGAAATGCAAGAGCCAGTGAATATTCAGTGACTTACTTAGCTTTCATCAACCTGCAGCTTCCCAACGTGTAGCAGGTAGAATCTAAATTTCAAAAGCACTTTTAGAAAGTGTGTCAATCAGTACTCTACCCTACCCATCATTTTCATCTACATATATGTTTTGTTTTTATATTTTTCTAAAATATCATTTCTAGATTTACATTTGCACTTAGTGAATATCAATATTTACAACCTAGAGGATTTACCCTCTAGTTAAGAGATTTCTGCCAGCTTTGAATCTCTTTCCCCAGAAGCTCTTTTAGTTCCCAGCCTGTTCAATTTTATATCTTGGATCTGTCTTCTTTTCCCCCATAGTTCCAAATCCAATCCAAACCCATGGAATTGTGGGCCTGGTCCCCTTATTCATGGAGATAGATTGAAAAAATTTAACTGCAACATTAGCCTAAGTCGTTTTGAGTTTTTTTTAAAAAATAAACTTTTTATTTTGGAGTAATTTTAGATTTACAAAACAATTACAAAAATAGTGCAGAGTCCTTGCATATAACTTCATCCAGTTCCTCCTAATGTTAACATTTACCTCACTAGAAAGCATTTGTCGAAACTTTAGCACATTACTATTAACTAAACTCCAGACTTTATATGGCTTTCACTAGTTTCCCACTAATAATCCTTTTCTATTCCAGGATCCAATCCAGGATAGCACATTGCATTTAATCTGCTAAATTTAAAAAAAAATAATTTTCAAGCATTTCCAGTTAAGCTATAACAATTATTAAGATGTGGCATTGTAATATTTAAGATAAACTATTCATTAGCAAAAACAACAGAAGTTGTCAAGATGCCATGTTCTGTGATTATGAGAAGTCTCTATTATTTGTTTGGCACATTTTATTTATATATAGTTTCATACATTCATCACAGGATGTAGTTTTTCACAGCAGTAAGAGTTGAGAGAAACACAAAGAAGTCCGAACATTTTAACTTTTAGTGGAAAACATTTTATTCCTCCTAATGTAATTAGAGTTAGGATTTTATTCCAGCGACATGCTATGAAGATAGTGAAAACATAATTTATGAATACATTACAGATCTGATCTAATCATCACAGCTTAAGCCACAAATTACCACAGAAACAGATTCTTATCCAACTAACTTCACTAGGGAGAAGGACACTTGCCAGCAAAGGCAAGAGTTCTCCCTAGGAAAAAAAACTCTCTCTAGGAGTAATATCTGGAGTAATTTTGGGGAAAGTGAAAGTTACTTTGCAATTTTAAATAGAGATATTTTCAGGTCTATAAAGGCTATCTTAATATAAGAAGACTCATTTAAAAAATTTACACGTGTCTTTCATTTTAAGAGGAAAATACTGTAGTTATTATAACAAAAGAGTTCTAAAGAATTCTACCTGAAGTCAATTTAGGACTTACCCAATCCAAGAGGAACAGAATTTTGCTTAAATATATATATTCCATCTTGCTCCTGCCACAATTAATAGTTATCCTTAGGTGTTGTCATCAGTTACAGGAGAGTATGTAAAACTCCTGTAGAAGTCTCTCTTTCTCCATCCCAGAAAAAAAAATTCAAGACTGATCTTATTTTTTTAAAATAAATTTATTTATTTAAATTAGTTTCAAGTATACAGTACATTGGTTAGACATCTATATTGTTCATAAAATGATTCCCCCAATTGCTCCCTCTCTCCCCTGACCCTCCACCTAGGCATTATATCAATGCTAACTGCATTCCCTCTGCTGTGCTCCCCATCCTCATGCCCAACTATCAACTACTAATTTGTACTTCTTTAATCTTTCGCCTCATACTCCCAAGCTCCTCAATCCCCCTCCCCTCTGTCTGTCACCAAATTGTCCACTATATTTGTGAGTCTGTTTTTGTTTAGCTTGTTCCTTTTGTTCCTTAGATTCCACATATAAGTGAAATCACATGGTATTTACCTTTCTTTGTCTGACTTATTTCACTTAGCATAATAACCCCAAGGTCTATTCATGTTGTTGCAAATGGTAGGACTTCATTTTTCTTAATGGCTGAGTAATATTCTATTGTATATATATGAACCATAATTTCTTTATCCAATCATCTATTGATGAGCACTTACGTTGCTTCCATATCTTGGCTATTGTAAATTGTGCTGCCATGAATATTGGAGTGCATAGACCTTTATGAATTATGGTTTTGGTTTTCTTTGGATAAATATCCAGAAGTGCAATTGCTGGGTCAAAAGGTATATCCCTTTTTAATTTTTGAGAACCCTCCATACTGTTTTCCATGGTGGCTGTAGCACTCTGCAATGCCACCAACAATATATGAGGGTTCCCTTTCCTCCGCATCCTCACCAACACTTGTTGTTCTTTGATTTATTGATGATAGCCATTCTGACAGGTATGCATTTCTCTGATGATTAGTGAGCTTGAGCATCTTTTCATATGTCTATTAGCCATCTGTATCTCCTCTTTGCAGAAGTATCTGTTCAGGTCCTCTGCCCATTTTTTAATTGAATTGTTTGTTTTTTTGTTGTTGAATTCTGATCTATTTTTTAAAACCCAAAGAAAGCAAAGACAGTGAAAAAGCAACAAGAAACAATAAAATATTTTGCAAAACATAGTCTATAAAAAAGAATGCAAATGAAGATATTATGTATTTAGATTTTCATTTAACAGTTTATTTTCTGGAAGAATAACAAATATAATAATTCAAAGAAAAACTGAATGTTTATATAGTGCCTTATTGCTTCCTAAGCACTCGGTTGTATATTTAACTGGTAACTTTGTATTTTAGGCATAGCTGCCATGGATGCTGGCACAAAGTATACAATGTCTAATTGTCCTCTGAAGACACTTCAAATACAACCTTTGTGAAGTCTTCTGACTGCTCCCGGCTCCTCCATGAATGAAGAATCTGTACTCTTTTCCTCTGTGCTCTCTAGATGCATGATCAATATTACATATTTCTATGACAGCACTTATTGCATTGTCGCCTCTTTTAGGCATGGCATGTTATTTCACTTTTATCTTCATAGGTTAAGTGGCAGTGTTATGGACATAACTGTGTCCCCTTCCTCAAATTCTTATGTTGAAATCCTAACCCCCAATACCTCAGAATGTGACTGTGTTTGGAGATGGGGTCTTTAAAGAGGTGATTGAGTTAAAATTGGGTGGTTGGGGTGCACCCTACTCCAATCTGACTGGTGTAAGATTAGTCAGATAAGAAATTCTGACACACAGGCACCAGGGATGAGCGTGCACAGAGAAAAGACCACATGAGGACACAGCAAGGCGGCCACCATCTGCAAGTCAAGGAGAAAGGCCTCAGAAGAAACTCAACCTTCCAACACCTTGATCTTGGACTTTCAGCCTCCAGTGCTGTGAGAAAATTTATTTCTGTTTAAGTAATCCTGTCTATGGTATTTTGTTACAGCAGCCCTAGCAAATAAAGACAGTCACAGGTAAATAGCATATAGTTAGTGCTTAAAAATAGCAGTTATGTATAACTGACAAATGTTGGTTGGATGGAAATCCAAATATTAAAGTCTGAGAAAAGAGCTTGCAATATTCCTTAGTGTTATAATGAATACGGGAATGAAGTAGTCAAATAATCCTGAAGACATGTATTCCACTGTTGATGGAGTACATTAGGTTGCCCCAGAAATCACTATATTTATTATTTTGTACTGTGTAACTGACCTCTTCAAGGGTGTCTGTTCTGCTCAGAACTTTTATCCAGTATCTTGGAGCAGCCTCTGGTCCTCAGAAACAAATCCTTGGTAACTATACAGAGGAATGCTGTCTAGTAAAAATATAATGTGCATCACATACATACTTTAAAGTCTTCTAGTAGTCATAGTTTTTAAAAGTAAAAGGAATAAGTAAAACTAATTTCAATATTTTATTTAACCTAGGGTATCCAAAATATTATTTCAACATCTAATAAATATAATTTAAATACAATTATTAATAAGACATTTTATTCTTTTTTATTGCTTTTATTTAGTGTTTAAGGCTGTCTTCAAAATCTGATAGCACAACTCAATTCAGATGGTAAATTTTAACAACTAAAGTGAAATGCAGTTCTCCCACAATAATAAAGTTGTATTTATTGGAACAAATATTTTAAATTGCTTTAATTTTAAATTTTACATAAAAGCAATTAAGTAAAATGAAATATTCAGCTCCTCAAATGTACTAGCCACATTTCAAGTGCTCCATGGCTACACATGGCCCGTGGCTTCTGTATTGGACAGTATAGATATGACGCAGGTGGCTCTGGCTCCTGGCTGTAACTGACTGGAGCAGTAGCAGGCTTCTGACCACAGCACAGCCAATCAGATTTCCCCTCTCAGGAACTTGAATTTTGAATTTTGAACAGAGATACACAGAGACAGAAGTTGGTTCTGAGTCATGTTAGTGGCAGAGTTCCAAAGCGAAGGTCGTGAACAGCTGTTCTTAGGGTCCCCAGAGCTTCCTTGTCTTCTTTCTTTCCAGAAGCCTGACTCGTGGTTCAGTTCTTCTTTGGGTTTTATGAGATAGCCTCATATATTTCCAATAAGTGTTTATTTTCCCTTGAGCCAGCTCAAGCTGGTTTCTGTTACTTGTAATGACATTAATAAATAAGAGTAAAATGAACAAAAAATCTCAACGAATTTCGTTAAAAGGAAATACACAGAACATAATTATGCAGAAGGGTATACATTTATGCAAAACCATTCTGACTACCTTAAAAAATCATAATTGTCCAGGGTGTTATCAACTCTCAACAGAATGGAGCAGGGTGTAGATAATTCAAAACAGTAAATTGATACAAAAAGAGCATCTATTTGATTTTGGAATGCATTTATGTGAATTGGGGGTGGGGATGGGAGCAGAGCAAAAACAAGATACAGCTTCCTAATTGTTTTACAGAGAATTTAATCAGCATGAATTCTCCAAGAATGACGCTGATCACACAGCAGGTGCCTGATAAATGCATGTTGATTAATTGACTTAGAATACACCAGCTGTCGGTAAAAAAATGTGATCCACAATCAAACCATTTGACAGAAGAAAGCCAGGATGGCTTTTAAAATTAGTAACAACATGGAATTCTACATGCAAATAATCCAGAGACGGTGTTGCTGTCTTTGGTTTCTTTCCTAGGAAGAAGGAAATAATCATACTCTGTTTTGAGAGGAAGGTATTTAGTGTTTAAGGCTGTAAACCTAGGTAAACACATTCTCTAGTCATTTGTTCTGAGTCTCAGATGTGTATCTGCAAGGCCTTTTGATTGTATATACCAAGTCAGTGTGTGGGTGTATAGATGTGTCTGGGGGAGGGGAGGTGCAATCATAAATGATGGCTCCTGATCCCGGGAAGCTTTGATTTTTTTCCTCTTTCTCACATCAGACAATCAATATTTTAAGTTTACAGGGTGGAAAATGAGAAGCGAAAAAGGCTTTCAGAATACCAGGTTTAAACGGGTGGAAGTAAATCTAATTATGCCTCTAATACTACTATCGGTCTACAGAAAGTAAAGAATGCACACAGGGATACAATCAGACAACTCCAGAATATGGAAAATTCTACAGAACAAATGATCTAAATTTTTCAACAAATAATAAATTCCATAATTACACTGTAAATGGCGCAATTACATTTAGAGGACAGTGCCACCTGGTAGAACATTACTTGAGGCAAAAGTTTACCTCTGAGGAAGTGAGGAAGGTAGGATTGGACAGTGGAGAAGCTAGTGGAGAAGCTGATGCCAGTGAGGTTTGATCTGAGGCCTCAGTAATTCATTGGGGGAGTTCTTGAGTGGGGACAACCCTTTAGCTTTGTCTCAGATTGAGGCAAAGGGGCCAGGCATTGGATTCTTGCCTCAGCCAGGCATTTGATATGGGCTGTCTTTTAGCAGGGGATATAACTTTAGGAGAGGGAGTTCCTTGCACCCAAGGGCTGTTCTCAGCAAGGTATGCAGCTATGAGACAACAGCAGTTAATATTTCCAGCAGCTAGAGGATAAGAATGTTGACCCTTCGTGGAACACAATAGTATTCACTAAAATAATGTAAAACACAATTAAATCCTGAGATTATAGTGACATTGTCCTATTATTCTACCCATAATTTGCCTAATAATGGATATTTTATTTAAAAATTCCAAAAATATATGACTTTACCATAAAAGTTCTGGCATTTTACATCAATTGATTACCTTCAGTTGTTAACTTTGATGCAGGGAAATAAATTGTGTAGTATTCACTTATTAAACATCTTCATTTACCCAAATTTCTGGAACCCTGCATAGGGTGGGAGGCACTTTCTTCACTTGGCTCTCAGGCTGCCATAATTTTCTCTCACCTCACTGGCAACTCCTTCCTAGTCTCCCCTAATGGCCTCTTCTCATTTACAGATTCTGAATTTTGGAGTTTCTAGGGCTTTGTCCTCAGATCCCTTCTTGTTCTCTTTTAAAAAATCTTACTTTCATTTCCTAAGTGTTCTCATCCAGACTCATGGCTTTAAATATCATGTATACCTTGATGACTCACAATATTTATCCCTAGCCAGGTTCTCTGAACTCCAGACTGGTATGTTGAGATGCTTACTCACTTCTCTTCTTGGGTATCTACACACGTCTCAAACTGAACATGTCAAACCAAACCCATAATTTTCTCCAGTTCCATCCCCTGCAGCTTCCTGCTGCAGGCTTCAGAAATCTTGGCAAATAACAGCTCCATAGTCTCAGTTACTCATGCCAAAAATCTTGGACTCATTCTTGAGTGTTTAAAAAAAAAAAAATTGGACATTATGTCAATTCACTCATGTCTACTTCCTTGTGCACCTCTAATTGATAAGGACCTTTTTTTTTTCCCACATGAACCACCATGCTTATCAAAATTAAGAATTCTTTAATAGCTTTTAATAATCAGTCTATATTTTAATGTCCCCAATTGTCTCAAAGATGTCATTTTATAGTAGCCTTGTTCAAATCAAGATCGAAGTAAGGGAGAAAGTAAATTAACAAATAAATATAAAATATGTCAGATGGTCAATCAATACTGCAGAGTAGAGGGGTACAAAGTAGAAGGGACTGGTTGCTTGGCTATTTAACCCATAGTGCACAGGAAAGGCCTCTGACAAAAGTGACATTTGAGCAGAGATTAAAGTGTTTTTAGGAGGACAGACCAAATGTCTCATATACTACAAAAAGGTCATGAAAGGTGAGGATGAGAATTTATCTTTGGATATGGTAACATGAGGGTCGCTGGGGACCTTTACTAAAGCTGCTTATGTGGAGTGGTGGGGGTGAAAGCCTGCCTGGAATGTGTTCAGTTGAGAATAGGAGAGGAAATGGAATCACAAAGTATAGATAATTCTGTAGAGAAGTTTCGCTTATAAGGAAGCTGACAATTGGGGCATTGGCTGGAAGAGACATAGAGTCAATGGATGTTTTGGTTTTTTTTCCAAATGGGAGCTATTGTAATATGTCTGATACTGATGAGAATGATTCACTAGTGAAAAAACACTGGTGATGCAGGAGCGAGAGATGTTTAACGTGAATCTAATCATTATGAAGCAATTAGATAAATCTAGAATGCAGGACATTCGACAAAGCAATTGCTGGGCCTTTTAAAAAATGTCAAAGTTATGAAAGAACAAAACTAAAGTAAAATAAAATAAAAGCAAGGGACAATAAAGGAGACCAAAGAGCTCTTTCTGTTATATGTAATGAGTGAGCCTTGATGAATATTGGATAGAAAAATAGCTATAAAGCACATTCTTGGGGATAACTGGAGAAATTTGGATATGGGTTATGTCATTGGTATTATAAAATTGATATTAAATTTCTCGAGTCTGATAATAGAATTGTGGTTTTGTATTAAAATGTCCTGTTCTAGGAGAAACATGCAAGTGGCGAACTGTCATGCTGTCTAAAATGTGCTTCGAAATAACTCAGCAAAAACAAAAAAAAATAAAGTGAATGTGGCAAATGTTAACCATTTGTGAATCTAGATAAAAGGCATTCAGGCATTTATCCTCCTATTCTTTTAACTTTTTCTGTAGGCTTGACAATTTCTGATTATTACATTACAGTCATTTGAACCAAGATTTTCAGCATAAAAGAGATGGAAATATAAAATTTAAAAAGCCAAGTAGAACTCTATAATATTAAATTTAAACAGTTTTTGACATAATCTATAGAACCCCTGGGGAGAAGAAAATGAAATCTTAGTATCTAATTTTCCCATCAACAATATTTATGTAGTTATATCAATGATTGTTAGTGGTTTTCAACTTTTAGAAGCAGACTATGAACAAAACAGGTAAAACTTAAATATAGTTACTAGAGAAAATATAAATGCCAACCTTTATAATGTGAAAGTAAAGGTATAAGTACAGAAAGCAGAAAGAAGATGGAGAAGAGTTGGAAGAAGAGAAGAACTTTCTTAATACAGTGATTTACCAACTAAATCAAGAAATAGCATTGTTCAGAATTAGGGAAGTAACCGCTAGAAAGCCTTGAAACAGAAATAATTAAAAATGGTTCCTTCTGGGAAAGCAAATTAGGGTGGGAGAGGGTGAGGGGGTAGACTACGGTTTCATGATAAGCCCTCATTGTGTTTTTCCTGTGTGTGATTATTGTGATAAAACGTTTTAAAATAAGGACATTTTAATAAAGCAAAGGAAATGGCTTACAATTCATAATGCCTGGACAAGCAGAACAGAAACCTGGTGTTTAAATTACATGAGTTTCACAGGGATTTCAGGATGGGATTGGTTATTAGAGAATCTATCAGCTTGAACAGCCTAGGAGCCTCATGTAGAGCAAGAGGGGAGAGGATGGGGAGAGGAAGGAAAGGGAAGGGGGAGGAGGGAAAGTAGGAGAGGGGGAGGGGAAGGGAAATAAGCTTATTGAAATATAAGGTTTGGCTGTCAGAGTAATTTTGAGAATGGTACAGTGTATTAATCATATTATTCTCTATCCAATGGTGTCTCAGCAAGTAGGAGCCAAAGCTCTAGAGAAAGATAGCTATTAATTTAGAGAAGAGTGAAATCCCTGGAGTCTCTGACTCTGAAATGCACAAAGCAGCACTGCTCAGCATCTGAAGGTGGCAGGGGACACTGCTCTCCTCTCAGCAGACTACAAACCCACGCTGGACAGGTACTAAGAAGGATTCTCCTCAGCACCATGGGATGCCTTGCAGAAGCACATGCACTACCTCGTAAATTTGGAGAGAGAAAGATGAGGTCTTACATTAGTGAGAGTGCAGGCTAAGCTGGGAAAATACTGTTTTCTTAATGTTTTTATAAGCCATAGTGGCCACAGCCTGGTGTGGCCTATAAAAACATGATCAGCACAGCTAATTTTATAGCAAAATGCATTAAGGGAGACAATATTATGAGTAAAGGTACATTTAAAAATGAAAATATAAATGCTATAATGGTAAATCCCAGATTTAATCCAACCCTAAAATGGAGTTTTGAATTGACAGGAATGCAAGCATAAACCTTTCTCGTTGCAGCATTATGGGGGATAACATGGGAGGAGATAATACTATTGTTCCCTAATATTTGTTGCCCTGCCCATCAAAGGATTATGTCTACCACGCCAATGCCATCAAGTTTAGCCTTATGACTTGCTTTAGCCTATGGAATTTATGCAGAAGTGATATATGCCCCACATCTGAGCAGAAGCTTTAGGAGACATCCTGTGGTTCAGTCATGAGCCAGCGTGTCTCGCTTAGAGGTTGCGCCTTCAGTCTATATCCTGAAATGAAGATCCCAGAACAGAGATCTAGCCATCATGTGCAGTGAATGAGCAATAAACTTTTATTGTTGTAAGCCCCTGAGATATGGGGAGTTGTTTGTTCTACAACATAACTTAACGAAAGCTAACTAATATACAATAGAGCATAATCTTCAAACCCTTTGCTACCAATACATATAAAAGCTAGTTGAATTATAAGAAACATAATTTTAAATGTATATTTAAACTCCTTCAGGACCTCTAGATTAAGGGGATGTTGAAACAAAATATAAGTCCTTGAAATGATGTAGCTTTAAATAGTAATAAGAAAAAAAGAGAAATGTAATAGATTAACCTATAAATATAGAAAAGGAAATGGGTAATATCTTAAAGGCAAGCAAGAAAAGGGAAATATTAAAAATAAAAGCAGAAATGAACAAAATGAGTAACAGAAAAGCAGAACACTAAACACAAGTACCCACTGATTATATCTATTCATTTAGAGATTGTTTCTAGACTGTAGACCCTCCGTTTTGTGGTCTCTCTCTCTCTTACTATTAGGCTTAATTTACCAACTGTCATGGATTTATTTGATGCTCACTTTGAGAAAACTAATACACTTTTGGTACATAATAAATATCATTTAATAACAACAAATTAAGGTTACATATAGAAACTATTTAAATCCTGAACAAATGTTTATGCTTCCTTTTAAAATAAGACAATATATGCCCTATCAGAAACTCTACATCTTTACCATAAAGTTGTCATGATCTAGGTTAGTGTTTTTTAGTTGAGGGTTTCAACTTACTAGTGAATTATGAAATCAGTTTAGTGGGTTGAAACTGACATTAAAAATAGAAGAGAATAGAATTGAAAATATCAGAGTACAATACATGTAGTAAAGATAAACACGGTTTCATGAAATGTTAGTTGGTTATATAATATGTGTGGGGGGACCGTGTGTGTCCTATGTTGAAATCGAAATATATATCTTAACTGTAGGTGGGCTGGAGTCAAAAAAACTTGAAAGTCATTGATTTAAGTCCCTGTTATCGAAAGTAACATTCAAAATACTTCACAACTGGTAAAGCTTGGGCATAGCCCAGTAAGAACTAAAGCTGGTGGCAGTTTGAGAACAGGGCTTCAGGGAACTCTGCTGTGCCAGGAGTGACCCCTTTTGTTACTGGATTGAGAGTCCCACTTGAGGAACTCTGAGGACGGTAGCAGTAGCAGTGGGCAGTAGCTTTACAGGTATTATAAATTTTCTATTGTTGTAGTAACAAATTGCCACATAATGTCTTAAAATTACACTAATTTATTAACTTACGGTACTGTAGGTCAAAAATCAGGCCAGAAATCAAGGTGTTGACACAGCTGTATGCCTTTCTGAAGGCTCTAAGGGAGCATCTGTTTCCCTGCCTTTTTCAACTTCTTAAGGCTGCCCATATTCTTTGACTTGTGGCCCCTTCCTCTATTTTCAAAGCCATCAACATTACATTTCCCTCTCACTCACAGTCACATCTGCCTCTAATCGTGGCTGAGAAAAAGTCCGCTTTTAAAGATCCATGTGTATCACCACACACCAAAATTAACTCAAAATGGATTAAAGATCTGAAGATAAGACCTGAAACATTAAAGTACATAGAAGAAAACATAGGAACAAAAC
The DNA here is from genome assembly GCF_014176215.1 of Rousettus aegyptiacus. NCBI lineage: Eukaryota > Metazoa > Chordata > Mammalia > Chiroptera > Pteropodidae > Rousettus > Rousettus aegyptiacus. The sequence continues at coordinate 34,609,738 of NW_023416310.1, forward strand.
TCAAGGAGCTTGGACTTAAATAAGACTTTATGAATTTGACCTCAAAGGCAAGGGAAGTAAAAGCTAAAATAAATGAATGGGACTACATCAAACTTAAAGCTTCTGCACAGCAAAAGAAACCATCAACGAGGTAAAGAGACAACCATCCGAATGGGAAAATAGATTTGCAGGCAACACCTTCGATAAGGGCCTAATATCCAAAATATACAAAGAACTCATACAACTCAATTACAACAAAATATCAAACGATCCAATCAAAACATGGGCAAAGGACATAAACAGACACTTCTCCCAAGAAGACATACACGTGGCCAATAAACATATGAAAAGATGCTCAACATTGCTAGCTATTAGGGTAATGCAAATCAAAATCACAATGAGATACCATCTCACACCTGTTAGAATAGCTATAATCAACAGGACAAGTAATAACAAATGCTGGAGAGGATGCAGAGAAAAAGGAACACTCACATATTACTAGTGGGACTGCAAATTGGAAAACAGTATGGAGATTCCTCAGAAAACTAAGAATTGATCTACTATATGATCCAGCAATCCCTCTACTGGGTATTTACCACAAAGACTTGAAAACTCATATCCGAAAAGCTATTTGCACACCGATGTTCCTAGCAGCATTATTCATGGTGGCCAGGACACAGAAGAAACCAAAGTGTCCTATGATAAATGATTGGCCAAAGAAGCCGTGGTACATATATACAATGGAATATTACTCAGCCATAAGAAGAGATGAAATACTGCCATTTGCAACAACATAGATGGACCTTGAGATAATCACACTAAGAGAAATAAGCCAGACAGAAAAAGTTGAAAACCACATTACCACTTATATGTGGTATATAAACCTAAAAGCAACAAACAAATAGGACAAACAAAGAGTCTCATGGACATGGACAACAGACTAGTGGTTACCAGAGGATAGAGGAGGAGGGTGGGGGAGGTAGGTGGGGTAAAAGGGGTCAAATACATGGTGACAGAAAGAAATCTAACTATGGGAGGGGAACATACAATATAATACTATATATATATATATGTATATATATATATATGCTTTACTATTAAATTATACACCTGAAACTTACTGGATTTTGTTAACAAATGTCACTATAAAAAGAAAAACAAAAAAATAAAAGATCCATGTGATTTGATTGAGTCTGCTAGATAGTTCAGAATAACCTCCCTATTTCAAGATCCTCAATCACACCTGCAAAGTTCTTTTTGCCATGTAAGGTGACACTTTTACAAGTTCTAGAGGTGTAAAGAATTAACATCTTTGGGGACCATTATTCTACCTACCATGATGAGTATGGAAATGTTTTATTATTTGAACCAACAGTACAGCCAAACCTGTGCATGCTGCCTGAATGGAACTGAACACAGGTCATATGTAAAATGACCCTTTTGGAGTCTCTGTGTAGTACTTGGTGACTGCGTCTTGAATGTTCACCCTATAACATCAGATAATGAACTACATTACTACTAGATAATTAAATATATTAATATGGTTTAAAACAATGCCTTTGACTAATCCCTTCCACGCCCAAATACTAATAGGAAACCAAGTTCCTTAAGACCTCCGGGCCACCCTGAAGATGGGTCTTGGTAGATGTGTATTTCTTCTTATTCTTTTTTTCCTGTGGTCTGCCATCTGGTGGCCTGAACCAACAACTACATTTTCACTGCGGCAAGACGCCTAGGGTTGGCTGTTGCTGTTCCTTTAGTATATGCTTTTTCTGCTTAGCCAAAGAATTAGAGGTGAGTGCCTGGTTCAAAGGGCACTAAATGACATCTTCCAATCTTACTTAAAAGCACTCCTATATAAAATGACATAATGTCTGGGTTTGGCAAAAAATTGAAACGTGCTTCTTCGGTGCACGTTTGCAAATTTGTGTAATAAAAAGTTAAAAATAGAAACAAAAAAATTATTGTTCTCATGATTATAAATGGCCAATTATTACATGAAAAAATCTTCAATCTCATTAACAATTAAACTTAAGCAAACTAAAACGACTTAATTTTTTTTTACCTTTCAGATAAAAAAAATCATTAAAATACATAGTACTGAAAAGGTTTGAAAAGTAAACACTTAATCTTTTGGTTAGAGTACCAGTTAGTACTGTCTTTTGGACAGCAATTTGGTAACACTGATGGAAAATTTTATTGTTCCAAGAATGTTTCATATCCTTATACCCAGAATTCCACTTCTCTTTTATGAAACTACTCAGACAAGAATGCAAAAATACATGTACACTAATGTTTATTGTAGCACTGTTTAAAGAGTAAAATATTAGAAATGAGCATAAATAAGATATTCAATAAATAAATAATAAACGTACATCTATATAATGAAATAGCATGTATCAATTTAAAAGAATAATTGCTTTGTATTAATATTGAAAGATATCCTTATAAAATGAGGTAAAAACAAGTTTTATGAATAGGAATGGCCTCATTTTGTCTACAGAAGATAACATTTGTTAATATGTGCATTTAAAAAAATCTAGAGGTCAATAAGCACAGAATTACAGTGTTTTTTTTTTTAAGGTGATAGAAAAAATAGGAGACTTTCACTTTTTTCATCGTGTAGTTCTATGATGTTTGAATTTTTCTCAATGTACATATATTAGTTTTCTGACGGAAAAAAGAAATAATGATAAAATTTAAAAATGAATAAGTAAAAGTATTTCTCTGATATCTTTTAAAAAATGTTCCATTATTAATCCCAATTCCCTACTGCCTTGCACATCAGGATGGTTCCCAATCAGGATGGTTCCATCTCTTCTGAAGGTGGAAGAGGCTTTTGTCATCATTTTTAGTTTGAGAGTCTTGATCTCAGTGTCCTGGGCTCCAAGTATAAATCTTTAAATTTTCTTTACCATTTCTCCCAGAATATTCTAAAAGGGACTAGAGTAAATAGGATACTATCTGGCTTCCTTACATGCCAGAAGCCCAAACTACCAAGTTTATTGAGCCCAAACTAGTGGCCTCCATAGAGGGTGCACAAGATGATTCACTGGCACTCAGGGAAAAAGTATTAGAATTTCAACTTATATATTCTTATCTCACGCTTTGTTAATTTCAATTTTTTTTAAAGTTAAAAAAAATTAAGTATTATATAATTGTTTATATTCATATATGTATATGTACATGTGTGTAGTTCTTTAGTAAATACACATTTGCATATTAAGGGGAATAATAAAAAAGTTTTTACTGATGAAGTTTCTGGTCAAAAAAAACTTAGAGGCCATTAATCTAGGCTACAGATGCTTTTAAGAGAACTAAAAGCAGGTCTAAGTCAATTATAAACATGTTCTATAAATTAGTCTTCCTTCCCAAATTCACCAGTAGTTAAAGGAAAAAGAAAACAGGGAAATAGTTGAGAAAACATAATGGAAGACAAATGCAAGAGTCATCTTAGTAGGCAATAAAAGGTAGACAGAAAGAAAATAAAACAGGAAAATTATCTACACATATATAAATAAAACAACAAAAACAAACATAATGAATAAATAAAGGGAGATGAAATAAAAAGAATAATTCACAAAAGACCCTGAACATTTAGAGATGAAGTGAAAGTAAGCAAATTGTCATATAGTTGGAATTTAGAATGTACCATATCCAGAGCTTTTTATTTCAGTGTCTAGCATAATGCTTGGCACATAGTAAGCACTCAAAGAATAAAGAAAAGATTTTAAGCTACATTATTTGCATCAAGTAAATGTGCTTAGCCATGATTTGAAAAGTCATTGTATTTTTGTTATTTCTTTGATGCTATTTTAAATCAAACTGTTGAATATTTTATAGATATTGAGGAATAGAAAACAAAAGACATTAAAAAGAGAATGGAAATTCTGTGATGCATTAAACATCTAAAAAGTCAATGGAGAACTTAAAGATATGGCAGGTAATTATTTTCCAACCCATGGAAACCTCTTATATCCTTTTGCTGTTATATAAACCAAATAATCAAGTAAGAATATTTGCAAAGAACCTATAATTTAAAACTTCTAAAAAGTCTTGTTAGAGCTAGAATAAAAGCAAGTTCATTAGTGATGTTGTATATGTTCTATAAATTACATACAAAAATGACACTTCCATTGAATCGGTATTTTTAGGCCTATTGCTAATAATAAGTTTAAGCCATCTGATCTAGAATGCAAGCATTTTTTGTTAAAGTTAAAAGGAAAAATATGCTCTGCCAGTAGTCACACCTTTATTCTCTCCCTGAAGGCAGAAAAGAGAAATGGATTATTTGTAGACAAATGTGAAGCAGTATATACTGAGATCATCATTTACATATTCATCAAATATTTGTGGTCTCTTAGTGTCAAGTCTTGTGTTGGAATTGGAAACACATTTGTTAAAGGGTATGCTTCCTGGGGAACTCACAATCATTCCTCTAGGTCTCCCTCGATTAAATCAGCAACCTCCAAATTATCTAAGATATATTTGTGCACGAGTTTGAATATGTAGACTCATGGATGTAAAACAATAATAAAATGTAAAAGAATTGCTTAACATTAAACCATGATTATTACAGAATGCACAATACTTTCTCTTAAAAAATGACTCTATAGGTACAAATGTCTTTAAAAACTGCATACTGTGTGATTTAGAAATTCTGCTTTTAGGAATGATAAAGATTAGGTGCAAAGATTTAGTTATAATGATGCTCACAGTAGAATTATTTTTTAAATAGTGTAAGAAACAGCCTAGATCAATACAGGCTTGTTTAAATAACGTGTGTTAAGTTTACACAATGGAAAAGTAAGTGCTATAGACTGAGTTGTTTGTGTCCCCCTAGAATTGTTGAAATCCAAACCCCCAATGCAATCATATTAGGAGGTGGGGACTTTAGAAAGTAATTAGGTCACAAGGTTTGAGCCCTCATAAATAGGATTGGTGCTTTTATAAAAAAAACCCCAAGACTTCCTTGCCACTTCTACCTGTGGGGACACAGAGAGAAGATGGCTGTCTATGAACGAAGAACCGGGCTCTCACCAGACACCAATCTGCTGACTCCTTAATCTTAGATCTCTCAGCCTCCAGAACTGTGAGAAATAAATTTGTTTATAAACTACCTAGTACATAATATTCTATCACAGCACCCTGAGTTGAGATACTAGGTAACATTAAGAAGAATCCTGTAGAAATGTTTTGGCATGGAAAATTTCTGTGATGTATTATAAAGTGAAAATAGGAAGTTACTGTGTTGCTTAAGTATCAAGTACAGAGAAGTGTAAGCCCTAACTTTGCTCTGTCTGACCCTAGACAAGAAACTTGACCTCAGTCTTGGTTTCTCATTTGTTATGGGGTCAATTGTATCCCCCCGAATTCATAAGTTGAAGTCCTAACCCCTAATACCTAAGAGTTTGGCTATATTTGAAAATAGGGTCTTCAGAGGGTGTAATTAAGTTAAAATGAAGTCTTTAGGGTGGGCTCTAATCCAATATGACTATGTAGGGAAGGAAAATACTTTTCTTTACCCTCTTTGGTTTAGTAGTGGGGACCTGTGAATTAAACTGACAAAAGACAGATTAACAGGAGAGAAGGCACAAAATTTTATTAATATTTAAAATTTTATGTGTATGGGGACTTCACAGAAAAAGAAGTGAAAAAGTCAAAGAACAGACAGACTTGGGGACTTACATAGCATTTTATCAAAGGGTGATAAATTGTGGAGAAGTAGCTAGCCAAAGGAAAGAGGATTTTGGCTCCTAGGACTAATAAATTGTGTGAGAGTAATTAGGAAATATATGAGAAGGGGTTAAGATAATTTCTAATAGAAGATAAGGATTATTTTAGTAAGGTCTGTTCATGCAGGCTCATCTCAGCATTGACTCCTCATTGCCAGTGATGAGTGCTCTCCTCTCATCTTGTCTTCCTGGTGTATGGACAGTACGTTTCTCCTGGGAAATTTATGTTCTCCTTTTATGTAGGTAGAGGGAGAGCATAGAGCTCTTTCTGTGCCTGCTGTTCCTAAGCTACCTTCAGCTCAAAACAATCAATATACCAAAGTGGCATATTTGGGGGTATTATATCCTAATTTCTTTCAAGTGATGTCATTATAAGAGGAAATTTGGATACACGTAGGTAAAGAGGGAAGATCATGTGGGCTTAGCAAGAAGGCAGCCTCTATATAAGCCAAAGAGAGAGGCCTTAGAAGAAACCAATCCTGCTGATACCTTGATCTCAGAATTTTCATTGTCTCCAGAACTGTGAGAAAATAAAATTCTGTTGTTTAAGCCACCCAATCTATGATGCAGCAGTCCTAGTAAACTAATTCACCACCTATAAGATAGGAGAAAACCTTAATACCATCTTTACCTAGCTCTCAAGTTTGCACTGAGTCAAACAGATGTAAATCCTTTTGTAAACTATTAAGTACTGCAAAAATGTGAGTAGTTGTTATTCACATGGTCCCTGAAAAACCTGGAGGAATGCAGTCATGTTATTAAGATTGGACATTTCAATCTTTAGTAAGGAAGAGGCTCAGTACTCACACAGAGGTTGGGGAGAAACAGGCAATTTCAGTAGGACTGCAGTAAAGAATACAAATGACTTGTCAGTGAAAGGAGTAAGTCAAAATAAAGAGAATGGTTTCTTATACCCACGCTGCAAGTTGTTTAAAAAGAAACAAACCTAGATTACATATACTAATAATAGCTAATATTTACTGAGCATTTACTACCAAGTATCAAACCTCTTATCAACTCTTATGGTAAAAGTACTGCGGATATGTGTGTGTGGGGGGGATGGGGGTGGGTAGCGTATATATGTTATCTATTTCAGTCTCTACTGTTACAACATAGATCCTCAATGTGAAAATTTGTTCCTATGTAGTAAACAGCAATAAAACTGACAAAATGCAAAGTGATTTTTCAAGAGATGACTACATTTGCACTACTGCAAAACATGAAAAACACTTCCTGACTGAATGAATGAGAGTTCTGGTAAAATATACAACGCCCATGCACCTCATCTTGCTATTCTTACACCAAGGTACCCAAGTGCACTGCCCTAAGAGGGTGTGCACTGTTCTTCTGAGTTTATTTCATGATAAACATATTGAATACATCATATTAAACCTATATAAGCATCTTGGTGATAACAATCCCAAGTAGTGAATAAAAAGTCTTAAGTTTTTAAGAGAAAATTGAAATGATATGTTTTGAAATAAGTAAGAGAACTCACATTCAGAATAACATTGAGAAAATAAATGAAAAAAGAGCTTGTGCATCCTGCTAATCATCTGTGTCTACTGGAATTGGAAAGCACTTGGAAGAGGTTGCAGATAAGGACTCTAATGCCAAGTAATGCTGAATGCAGTTGAATAGCACTTTGTGGCCTCTAGGCTCATTAGAAACCATACAAGCAACTTCTTTATGAAAAGAGGAAATTCTCAGAACAAATGTGGGACTTCCATTTTAGGCTGGTTTGGGAAACAGAAAAACAGAACAACAAACCAGAGTAATCCAACTCTGGTATCACATTATTTTAGCCTAGAGATGATGATATCCTTGTGGCCTTTTCCCTTTTCCTAGTAATTAAAAAAATCACAACACTTTACCACACCCATTTTCAGCAAATGGTGTTTGGAACATGGCTATCCACTAAGGAAAATAATTAACTTATTACCTCTCATTTTGTCTATATACAAAATACAAAATTTCTATATGGTAAAAGACACACAAAAAACTTCTAAATTAGAAGTCAAATTATAACATGTGACAAAGGGTTAACATTCTTAAAGTAATGTGTAAAAAACTCTTACAAATCATTTAGAGAAAAAATAATACCTCAATAAGAAATGGTCAAAGGATATGAAAAGATAACAGGAAGAAATGCAAGGTAGTCAACTTGAAATAGTGCTCAACCTCAAATTTTAAAATGTAAATTAAAATTATGCATTTTTAACCTACCAGATTGGAAAAGGCATTTTTAAAAAAAGATTAAAAAAATAGGTTCAGTAATTTTCCCTTCGGGAATTTATTAAAAGTAAACGAGACTCAGATTCAAAAACATATGTGCAAGTATGTTCATTACAGAATTACTAATGAGTTTAAAAATTGAAGTAATTTAATCTAGCAATTGAGAATGGTCAAATAAATCAAGATATAAACTTTCATTTAGCAGTTCTGCTAGCATCTACCGTCTTGGAATAGCCAATAAAGTCAACAGTTCTTAGCGACACAGCCATGTTTATTTCAGCAGTTTGTAGAAGTAAAAAATGGTGCAGTACGCCCACATCAAGGGAATTTTTTAAACTGTGCACTAATGATCACATTTACACAACCACGTAAGATAATGTGTGTATACACAAAATAAAAATGGACTAAACGGCAGTTTATAGCACACTATGCAGTTTTAAGGAATAGAGTTTTATATTTTCCCTTTAACTATGGCTTTATTAAAAGTGAAAATATTCTGTAACTGCATATAATGATCCTAGTTACGTATACAAGGTTGTTTGAAGGTAATTCTGGGACGCCAAGCACCTTGAGCATGGACTTCCAACTAAATAATTGATTTGGTGTTATCTGACCTAAGAGTTGGTTAAGCAAACACCTATTTAAATGAATAACTTTGATTTTGTCCTTGAAAAGCTCCTATTTTTAGTTTTTTTCTATCTATGCACGAAAGGTTAAAGCCCTGACTGAAGCTACAAGATGCAAAGGCTGCAGAGCCATTCAGCAAATTTCACAAAACTATTTTGCTTGGCTTTGTATTTTCAAACAACCCTTCGATTACAAACGCTTCTGGGCCAGCGGGTTTGAAAAGGGTTGGCACTTCGCTGGATTCGTAGCCTCTGAAGCCCTTTCAGTCCGAGACCAGCTCACTACCGGAACCTCACCACGCTATGCTAAGACTCAGCTTCCATGCACTTACTCCCAAGAGGAAAAGTCGAGAGTCCTCCAGCCAATGGCTGCACTTCTACTCTCAGCCTCAGCAACTCCAGGCCAATGGGCGGGAGGGTATCTTTTCATCCGCTGCTGTTCTTTTCCAGCCAATCGGAAACGTTCTCCAAATGCCCCTCTATAAAGGGCGTAGGCTCCAGGAAAGCAGGCTTCACTTCCGGGCGGCTGCGCGTGTTGCCATAGCGACCATTTTACGTTAACTGGTTTGCGGCTTTCGCCCAGCTGGCGGGGGGACAGCGGGGCCAGCTTTTTCTCCCCCCCCCACCCCACAGTCTGTGCTCCTTGCGGCCGAAAGGTCTTAGTAGGCTCTGGGGGTCTGGCCTAAGGTTCTGCGGCGCTCCGCGGGGGTTAGGATGGCTGCGGAAGAAGAAGATGAGGTAGAGTGGGTGGTGGAGAGCATCGCGGGGTTCCTGCGAGGGCCGGACTGGTCCATTCCCATCTTGGACTTTGTGGAGCAGAGATGTGAAGGTAAAAGCCAAGAACCCTAAGCGACAATCTCTCCTCGCCTCTCTCACATCAGCGGTTGGCGGGGAGGTGAACCCCACAAAACATCTTCATCTCTCGGGTCTCCACCTCTATCGGGCAGGTTTAGAGCTGATTTGTTGGAGGTTATTGCTGTCACTGCGCCAATGTTTTCCTTCACGGAACTGAGAACGGGGCCGACACTGCCCTCCCTCAGGGCCCAAACACACATCCGAAAAAACTTTGAACTTTAATCCTGTGTTGAGTCTATACCCATCCTGCACGTTTCTGCTCTGGGCAAGTGCACTGTTTGCGTGGGCTTCTTCAACAATTTCCCCAGTGACTTGGGAGGAAAGGTGTCAGTTCCTCTCTGAGTTCCTTCTGATCCCAAAAGTTGACCTCAAAGAGGGGCCTGTGAATACTCCTGCAGGCCCAGAACCGGTGATCCCGGTGTATTCTCTTTATTGAGCTTACTGACCCTCGGCTACACCAAAATGGGTGGTTGTTAGGGGTATCTTCTACAAAATTAAGTATATAAACGTAGCATAATATTTGTTGTGAGGGAAGGGCACCTCCAGATTCTGATATGTTCACGGTTGGAGTTCTGCCTTCAGTCCTTGGAGACAAATTGGAGCCCATTCGTGGAAAAGGACCCAGAAACCATGTCATGTGAATGAACGTCCAACTTAATCATGGTTGTTCAGCCAGGCAAGACTTTGAGGGTAGTAATATCCATGAATTGTTTGAATTTCTGTCTTATGTTGGAGGGATTAGATTTGTAAAGTTCAGTGGGAATAGAGCTAGGGTCAGTGGGTCCAAGCTACAGGGAATCAAATTTCTCTAAAGAAAGTGTTTCTTAACAATGTATCCCAGATAAGTTAGCTTGCCTCAGAAGGTAATGAATCCCCCAGGCACTAGCAGTGTTTGAATGGATCTGACAGTAATTAAAGGGAAATTTTATAGAGGGGAATTCAGCTATCAAGTGGCTGGTTATCTTGGATGACCTTTTAAGAGTCCTTTCATCCTTAAGTTTCCATGAATCTGGTAGAGATGCAATTTAGTTTGACCACCTAATCTTTTCATTATGTTCTCATTGCTGTAATCAAAATTCAAATAATATATATTGTTTATATCGGTAATTTAAGAAATTAAAAGTAACTTTCATTTGTACTCTTTTTAAGAATTTAAAATGCTATTGTGAGAGTGATGAAGTATGTGAAATTCTGACCTCCTTTTGTAGAAAAATTGTCGCGTTTTGATTCCATTTACCCTCATGGAGACTAGATGCTAAAATGGAAAAAAATTAAACATTGTTCTTCTCTTTATCCCCAAACATCTAAAATGGTTGCCCCTCTGTAATAATGCACCTGTAATTTTACAGGGAAGCAGTAATCGTCAACCTTATAAACATGTAGTGTAATAATTTGGTTTCAGAATTAGCTGAAAACAGCTTCTGTTTTGCATGTAAGCCGTGTTATACACAGGAGATGCCAGAAGGAATGGAAGTAACATCCCAGTGACACTTGAAATAAAAGTGTTTATAGTTCACTGACTTGGTGTTGTCAGTGTTCAGTTTTCCACCTCAGATAATTTAAAGATTAGTTTTGTACAACTTTATGATAACAGCACTTACTTCAACAAACATTTATTGAGTGTCTTTGGGCAAGAAGCTGGGGATAAAAGATGAATAAAGCAAAATCTTTATGCCTGAGAAGTTTATAATTTAGTGGGGAAGAAAGGCAAATAAATGTAATTTAAATATAAAGTAGCAGTTGCCATAATAAAGGTAGGGACATGGTGCTGTATTGTAAGAGTTCAGAGGAAGGATCTAACCAGCTTAGGAGTTAGGAGTGGGTAGCAGGTCATGAAGAATGTGCCACTTACAGTATCTTGAAGAATGGTTGGAAGAAGAGAAGCCAGGTAAAGGCAAAAAGAATCTAAGACTGGCTTGGGCAAAGGCATGAGGGTTTGATGCACCATATGTGTTATATTTGGTGGTATTCCAAGTAATTTTGTATTGTTAAGAGTTCAAAGTTGGGGTTTTGGAGCAGTGAAAGATGAGATTTAGGATCCAGTCTTGGAGGGTTTTGTCTGGCCTTCTAAGGATTTTGTACTTATTTTCTAGGCAAAGAGCAGTCATTGAAGAGTTTTAAATCCAAAATTACAAAGTTAGTTTTGTAAAAAGTTAGTTTTGTTAGTTTTCAGAAAGTAGTCTTTTTGAAAGACGATTCAAGGCAGGATTCAAAAAATGTTTATTATTTACAATTTATGAATTTGTCCTGTTTCCCTGATTAGGTTGTAGCTTCTTGAGGGAATGTATATCTTTCTAATCTACATTGTTTCACATGTATGATCATTTAGTAAACATTTATTTTGGTTTTATTTAACTTCTTTATTGATTGACTTTTATGTAACAAAAAATGTTCTAGTCACTCTCAGGAAAATTTGCCTCAGCAAAAGTCCAGTAGAATAAAATAATCTGGAGCCTGTTGTAAAAAGAATTAATGTTTAAAAACTATTGACAATAAAAGTTTATAAAGAAATCGTTGCCTTATATTGATTGAAAAGTAGCAGATTAGTGTTTGTCTTAAACATGAAGTAGATCTTAAGTAGGAAAAATAACTTATTTACAATTAACACTATATAAACAGACACATATACAAATATATGTACTTGTAAGTATAGGTACAAATATCTATTTGTAAGACACAAGGAGTGGACTTTTATATTTGCATTAAGGAAAAGATTTATCTTTTTACACTATGAAATATTTTTCTCTTAGTTTTTGATGATGAAGAAGAAAGCAAATTGACCTATACAGAGATTCATCAGGAATACAAAGAACTAGTGAGTATTTTTTTACTCATTTTTAAAGGTAATTAGAAATATTAATTTTAGCTTTTCTAAATTAAAAAAATGGATTTGTTCATTAAAATTCTTTAATTTAAAAAGTTCCATCTACCTTAATAATGCTACCATTTGCAATCAGGCTCCAAGGGTTCTTTGAGCATTTCATCCTTATGACTTCTCTTATCTATTCTCTAGAATCTAAGGAATGTATTTAGATCAATTATGTTCAGGGATCTTGCATCTAATCTTTAAATTCTATTCTTATTTTTCTGCTGATGCATCTAGGGATGTATTAATTATTAAGTTAGTCATGGTTGTTTTATGATTTTTAAAAATGACTCTGGGTAGCAGAAGAGTTGTATCTCATCAAACTTCATAATCTTTACTTCAGTTATTTCTGGTAGAGGAAATAAAACTTCATTTGACTTTCAAAAATTTCAACTTTTTGTTTGCTTTTTCAATCAAAGATGTTGCCACTGCCATTAGCATAATTTTATATTTAGATTAATAATTGCAAACAAGCATTTGATTATACTTCTCTAAACTCAGTACTTAACATAAAAACTGTCATTTGGAATTTTTTAATGTAAATTATAAAAGTTAAATTTTCTCTTTTTAGGTTGAAAAACTGTTAGAAAGTTACCTCAAAGAAATTGGAATTAATGAAGATCAATTTCAAGAAGCGTGCACTTCTCCTCTTGCAAAGACCCGTACATCACAGGTTTTTGCTTTTGTGTTATTCTGCTAACATTATAGTTTTGACAGAAAATGCCCAGCATTTTACTTAAATTTGCTCTGTTAGATTGTCAAAGTATAATATTCCAGACATTGTAAGAGTGACAAGCTAATTCATCACATATGGGTTCTTTTTTATAACTACCTTTAGTAATGATAATTTGAGGCATTGATGAACTAATGCAATTACAACGGTTTCTGAACTCAGAACTATAATAGATCACAGGGTTTATCCAAACTACTATTTTATTTATATAGATCTCTCGACAGTTATGCAGTTGCCTCTTTTTTAATCTTAGCAGATTCACAGTACACAGTTCCTGGGGCTTCAATCTCTTGGAACTACTTTTATTATCTTATTAGTTTTGCAGTACAGTGCTGGGCTGAAGTAAATGTCATGTATTTATAATTAATATTTACTGAGGGCTCAGTCTAGCTGCTGTTTTAATATGTATCAAAACACTTGATATATATTATCTCATCTAATTTTCCTGACACTCCTAAGAAATTGGTACTATTTTACTTCTTTAGAGATATAAAATATGCACAGATATTTTAAGCACCTAGTGCAAAATCCACAGCTAAGTGAGTAGTAGAACTGGGGTACCAGCCTTGCTCAGAGGCTGAGGCTAGGGATACTTTACTACTACCCAAATAACCTTCTTCTCAAAGAGTTGATTAAGCTTTCCAGCTTCTAGCAAATGAACTTTATGTAGTTCCTTAGTGAGATGATAGGATTGTCTATGATGTGACCCCAAATTATATTTTCAGCCTTATTCTCCTGTTATAGTTCTCTAATACATTGCCTACTACACTACAGTCATTCCAGGCCCCTCAGTCTTATAGGCATCCATGCACTTGGCTTTGCTAATGCAAATTCCTTTACTCTGGAATGTTTGTCCCCGCCTCGCCCTCCCCCACCCCCACACCCATCCTTTCCTTACCCAGAAAAATCCTTATAATCAGGGCATGGCTGAAATATCACTTCTATTTTTTTTTTGTAATTAAAATTATTGGGACAACATCAAATAGGATTCAAGTATACAATTCAGTAATATGTCATATGTATATTGCATTATGTGTTCACCACTCAAAATTAAATTTCCTTCCATCACCGAATATTTGACCTCCTTGATCCCCCTAGTCCTCAATCTGCCTCATTGGGCACTTTTACATTTTTGGTACTCTGCCTTGAATTATAGTTTCTTATATGTCTCTCTTCCTTATTAGATTGTAGATCCTTTGAGTTGTTTTTAGTATCTTTGCATTCTCAGCATCTAGCACAGAGATGAAAACCCATTTCCTAGTAGGTAGTTCTTAATAAATGTTCGTTAAATTATCTTTTTACTGTGGCTTAGAAGAGATTGCTTTGACTGTATAATCCAGCACTTCCTTACATTTCTCTTTTGCACAACTTCTGCTCATTGAATGATCACCTGTAATTCTAAAGATAGAAAATCTTTAACATGACATTTAAAAAAATTAAATGTTATTGATATTCCCACAATAATGTAAATAAACATGATTTTATTAGTTAATAATTCTATAAAAGAAAAGTTGTTTTACAGTTCACCAATAACTTGTATTCTATATGTACCATAGTTTTAGTTTAAGGAATAAAGCCTGGCATTATTTTCTTCTTTTTAGTGGAATAGGAAGAAATTGATTGAAAATTATTAACTAGTTTTTAAATTTCTTTTAAGACATTGGTATTTGTTTTTATTTTCCTTGTTTTTCATGAATATTTTCTGCTTTGCTTAATTTTTGTCAGTCTCTTAATTAATGAGTCTGAATTTGTGAATAAACATGTCACAGTAATAGTAGTAATAGTAGACACATGCATCTTTTGCTTTTGTTATCAGGATAACTTTAAATTACTTGTGAGTGAAGGTATTCAGAATTTTAAAATATTGTTTTTAGATCAAGAATAACATCTTTCTCTCTTGTTCTATTATTCAGCACCTTTTAATTTATTTGGAGTGCATTGGTATGAGGAGGCAAGTCTGTCGATGCAGACAGACCTAGATTTGAGCCCTAGATCTTTCATTTACTAGCTGTAAGACCTCAGACAAAAAATTGTTTTACAGTTTTCCTTTCTTATCCTTACTGGTTCTCAGTTTCCGCATCCATAAAATAGGGATAGTATCTACTTTAAAAGATTATTGTGCAATTTAAGAGATAAAGCTCATAAAACATTGAGTACAATACCTGACATATATAAGGTGGTCTATAAAAGGAAGCACCTCTTAATTATCGGTAGCTATTTTGGTGGTTGATTAGCGCTGTGCTAATTAGGCCAGGGTCATAGGTTCAATCCCCATGTGGACTAGTTAGCTTTATTCTTTTCTAGAGCAAACTCCTAGCATCAGATACTGAATAGCAACATGATTGAATCAGCCTAAGGCCATCACTATTTCCAGGAAAACAGCTCAAAGCACAGCTATGCAGCAATCATGTAATCTGTATACATAAAGATCAGAATGCTAAGTCTATTATGCTAATATGGGGTGCCTAAGAACAAAGTCAAGAAACCAGTTGCTTGCCCTGGGTAAATTAGGAGGTAATTTTTATTTTGTTGTGGTTTGCCTGGTTTAATTTTGATTTTTAAAATAGATGCCCACTTTCATTGAATTATATTGCTAAAACCAGCTTGGAAAATTCTTTTCAACTAGTTTGGTCATCATTAGACCTAGACCTCTGGTCCTGGATACTCTTTATGTATTAAAGTCAGCAGTAGTAGTAAGGGATTTAATGACCTCAATCAGATGAAAAACCTCTAGTTTAAGAAAAGAAAAAAAAAAGCCTTTTTAAGAGCCTATTCTTCCAGTATATATGTGTGTTTTCTTTAAAAATGCTCATGACTCAGGATACCTTTCTAAACCATTCAGAAAAATATGATAATATAATACATACTGAGATATTTATTATTTCTGTTGTCTTCAGTTGAATTTTGTAATTCTGTGGTGTTTTCCAATTGAAATAGGCTAAGGCGACTTCCTTCATTGCTTAAGATTTTTTGTGAGGATAGATCTCATTACTGATATCTATGTATTGCAAAAGCCAGGGACTTATATGTGGCAAGGAACAAACAATATTTTTTCTTTTTCTTTTTTTCTGGATTTGCTGTGACTTTTGTAAGGTAAACGATGGTAAGTAGCTGTACCATTTTGCATTAACATTTTCAGAAATATTTGTAATAATAGTAATTTGGGAAAATTATGCTTTTTTCCCAGTAACTTGGATTGTTGAAAAGATTACACATATGATGTAACTTTCGTTTTCTAAAAATACACACAGCATAATTAACAATATTTTGTGTGATTGCTAGTAAGAGCCTTAAAAATTAATAGCCTTTTTATAGAGTAGTTTTAGTACAGAGTCTCTAAATATTAACATTTTTCATTAGTGTGATATATTTGTTAAAATTAATGTGCCAATATCAATATAGTATTATTAACTGAAGTCCATGGTTTACAATAGCATTCACTCTTTCTGTTATACAGTTATATGGATTTTGTCAAACATAATGTCATGTTTACACAATTACAGTAGCAAATAATTTCACTGTCTTAAAAATCCTCTGTGCTCCACATATTCATCCTTTCCATTCTTGCCCTAAACCCCTGGCAACCACTAATCATTTTACTGACTCTAGTTTTACCTTTTCCAGAATATCATATTTGGATCATACAGTAGGTAGCCTTTCCAGACTGGCTTTTATTGCTGAATAATTTTCCACTATATGTATGTACCACAGTTTGTGTTTACTCATTTACCTTTTGAAGGACGTTTTGGTGACTTCTAAGTCTTTGGCAGTTATGAGTAAAGCCACTGTAAATTTTCGTATTCAGGCTCTTGTGTGTACATAAAGTTTTCAGTTCATTTGGGTAAATATCTAAGAATGAGATTGCTGGATCGTATGGTAAGATTAAGTTTAGCTTTATAAGAATCTGCCAAACTCTCCTCTAAAGTAGCTGTACCAGCATAGGGAATATAGTTGATAGTATAATAACTATATATGGTGTCATATAGGTACTAGACTTACTGGGATGATCACATATATGGTATATAAATTTCCAATCACTGTTTTACACCTGAAACTAATATAATATTATATGCTACCTGTAATCGAAAAATAAATTGAAAAAATAAGTAAATGAAGTAGCTATGTATACCATTTTGCATTTTCACCAGCAATGATTGGAAGTTTCTGTTGCTCCATATCTTTGTCAGCATTTGGTATTGTCAATTTTTTGGATTTTAGTCATTCTAATAGATATGTAGTGGTATCTCATTGTTTTCTTTTGTTCATTTTTTAATTGAGTTTTCTAATTTTTGAGTTGTAAGAGTTCTTTGTATATTTTTGGTAGAAGTCTTCTTTATCAGGTATGTGTTTTGCAAATATTTTACAACATTTTCTTCTGTGGCTTGTCTTTTCATTCTCTTACCAGTGTCTTTCTTCCCTGGTTTACCAGTTTTCTTTCATGAATTATGCTTTGGGTGTTATATCTTAAGAAGTCGTTGCCAAATCCAAGGTTATCCAGATTTTCTCTGTGCTATCTTATGGAAGTTTTATGATTTGTTTTTTACATTTAAGTCTATGATCCATTTGAGTTATTATTTGTGAAAGGTGTAAGGTCAGTGTTTAGATTCATTTTTTGCATGTAGCTGTCCAGTTGTTCCCAGCACCATTTGCTGGAAAGATGATCCTCTCTCCATTTGACTATCTTTGTTCCTTTGTCAAAGACCAGCTGACTGTGTTTGAATTGGTCTGTTTTTGGGTTGCATTCTTTTCCATTATCTGTCAGTTCTTTCACCAATACCATATTGTCTTGATTTGTCAAAGTCTTGAAGACACATAGTGTCAGTCCTCTGACTTTGTTCTTTTTCAGTATTGTGTGGCTATTTGAGGTCTTTTGCCTTTCCATGTAAATTTTAAAATCACTCTGTTGATATCTACACAAGCACTTGTTGGGATTTTGATTGAGATTGTGTGAATCTGCAGATCAAATTAGGAAGAATTGACATGCTAACAATGTTAAGTTTTCTTATGTACATCTTGTGCATATTTTTAAAGATTTATTCTTACATACTTTTTTTGTGGTGCTAATGTAAATGATATTGTGTTCTTAATTTCATATTCCAACTGATCACTGTTGTTGTATAGGAAAGCAGTTGCCTTTTTTTGGTATATTAACCTTGTATCTTGAACCTTGCTATAATTGCTTATTAGCTCTAGGAGGTTTTTTAGTTTGTTTGATTTAATTCTATGGGATTTTCTACAGAAATTCATGTATGTGAACAAAAACAGTACTCTTCCTCTGCTTCTGTTTTCTGGAAGAGATTGAGGAGAATTGGTATAATTTCTTTTTTTCGAAGGATTCTTATTTGAGTGTAGTTTTTCGCATGCATGTTCAAATGCATGTAAATGCTGATCTGAATCTTGCAAGGAGGGGTGGTAAAATAGCATAGAAACTGAGTCAGTTATGTATTCCATAGTGTACTTCCACGTTATACCTTTTTTCCCTTTAACTTGAATCGGTATAAATACCTTTACATCTGTTCTGTAGGCTATGCTGTGCATTTTCTGCAAATATATATTTAATCATTCTTTTAAGAAATAATATGAATCTGTAATGTTTCTTCAAAGTTTAATTTTTTTTCCTATAGAATTAGTATAATTTCTTCATTAAATGGTAGAATTCACCAGTGAACCTAGCTGAGCCTGGTGCTTTCTGTTTTGAAAGATATTAATTATTGATTCCTTTTCTTTAGTACATAGGCTTATTCAGATTATCTATTTCTTCTTGTCTGAGTTTTGGCAGATTGTGTTTTTCAAGGAATTGGTCCATTTCATTTAGGTTGTAAAATCTGTGGACATAGAGTTGTTTATAATATTACTTTATTTTTAATATCCATAGGATCTGTACTGAAGTCCCCTATTCATTTTTTATATTAGTGATTTATTTCTTCTTTCTCTTTTTTTGAGTTAACTTGGTTAGAGGTTTATCAGTTTCATTGATCTTTTCAAAGAATCAACTGTTAGTTTTTAATTTTTTTAAATTGATTTTCTGCTTTCAATTTCATTGATTTCTTCTCTAATTTTTATTATTTCTTTTTTATTCTTACTTTGGGTTTAATTAGCTCTTCTTGTAGTTTCTAAGGTAGAAGCTTATATTATTGATGTTAAATATTCTTTTCTAACATGTATTCTATGCTGTAAATTTCCCTGTAAAGTACTACTTTGGTGCAAATTTTGTATTTTCACTTTCATTTAGTTAGAAGCATTTAAATTTGTTCTCTATGACTACTTCATTGACCCATGTGTTATTTAGATGTGTGTTGTTTATTCTCCAAGTACGTTAGATTTTTTTCCAGCTATCATTCTGTATTGATTTCTAGTTTAATTCCATTGTGGTCCGAGAGAATACTTTGTATGACTTCTATTCTTTTAAGTTTATTAAGATGTGTCTTATGGTCCAGTATTGTCTATTTTGGTAAACGTTTTGTGTGAATTTGAGAAGAACATACATTTTTTTTGTTGTTTGAGAAATGTCAATTTGATCCAGTTGACAGAAGGTGCTGTTCAGTTTATGTTCTTACTGATATTCTGCCTGCTAAATCTGTTCATTGCTAATAATGAATATTGAAGTCTCCAATTTAATAGTGAATTCATCTATTTCTCTTTGCAGTTCTAACTATTAATGGAGTAGTCTAAGTGCATGAAATCTCTTGTACCTTTCAAAACTATGGCATGATTTAACTCTAAGCAAAGATAATAATAGGGTAACCTTATATGGCATGATTTAACTCTAAGCAAAGATAATAATAGGGTAACCTCAAACCTAAAGTATGTTTGAGTGTCTTTTAAACTTATTTAAGTCATTTTTAAAGACTTGGTGTTCATTTTGTTATTAATGTTTTTTTTCGCAAATATAGATAATCGCATTTGCTTTATCTCATAATCTTTTTGTAAAGTAGTTTGACATTTCAGTTAATTTAAAGGATAAACTACTTGCTAGTTTTTTTAAGTAACTTCCATATTTAGTTCTACCTGCGCTTATTGGAAGCCCTTAGGAGAGAGGTGATCCATTTCTTTGGAGCAGAAGAGCCCGACTACTATAACATTTTAGATTTAGCACAACATTGATATTTAACTGGCCTCAAAAAGAGCCAGTACAATTACTTTTATAGGTACATTTCAGTTTAAAAAGTACTTTCTCATCTTCGTTTTAACACCCAGCCAGAAAGTTATTACTGTAATTCCTTTATTCTCAAATGCACATTTTTCATATTATAATGTCTCTGTAATGAGAATACATTTTATACTTGATGGCCTGCTATAATTTAATTGGCAGCGTTTTTTTTTTTTTTTTCTTATTGGTACATGAAATAATGGTTTATTTTATGAATCTATGGAGTCTTAGATTCAACAAAATACTTTATTAGTTATTATTATTATACTAATTTTCGGATGAAGAAACTGAAGCTCAGAGGACTAAATGATATGTCCAGAGTCACATAGCTAGTTCATTAAAGCTGAAAGTGGGCCTTTGATATCAAGGACTCATTCTTTCCCAATGTATCAATGGTTCTCAAACTTTAATGTTATAAGAATTATCTGGGAAGATGCATGGGCAGAAATTAGATTCATATGTCTAGGACAGGGCTCAGGAATATGCATTTGACAATCCCTCTTTCCTGTATTCTAGAACACAGTTTGAGAAGACACTTTGAGAAGCCCTGCATTATACCTTTAAGTATCAACTCAAACTCTAACTTGCTGAAAGATCTAGTTGACACATTGCTATCAATAGTGGTGCCCTTCAAGTGTTTGTTAATGATGAGGATGATGTACTTGATATTGCTAATAAGTTTAGGAAGCCCCAGAACAAAGTTATGTGGTGGCATCCTCCCATAAAGGGGCCCTGACAGACATCACTAATCTTTCATGGAGGCTGCCCACCATTTGTTTTCAATACTGAGATCTGGGCTGCAAGTTTCAAACACACATGAAGCTCATTCGCCATCCCCACCATGGGCCTTTGAACAGTATATATGAATTTAATGGAAAAGAAACTTTTTTTCCCCTCTTCAGTTGACTCTATAAATATCATAGAGAGCTGCTTTTGCACTTTGTTTTGCTATACTGTGGTTGTCTAGGATGTGAGCCGGTTGCTGCAGGAAGGGCTCCTTCCTTTTTGCTTAGAGCTTTTTGATGGAGCTTTCGTTGAGGTGTTTCTGACATTACTGATGCTGCCTACCTGGTGAATAGTAGCGTACCCTTTGCTAACTGCATAAGTGGTCAGCTTTTCCATTAATATCATGTAAAGCTCGAAATAAGATTTTAGTAAGATGGATAAGATCTGAGTGTTTTCTTTTGTGTTTTCCTGTATTTCAAATTTTATTCTACTTATTATTATTTTTTTTTAACTTGGGAATTGGTTTGCCCATTGATATAGCAGTTATTCTCTGTAGTTAAGGAAATGTTAATTTGGGTACCCTAGAGTATACACCTTTACTTACTTTTTAAAATTTTATTATACTTCAGTTTTATACAGAAAATGATTTTACATCATAATTTCTAACTATCCCTCTTCCATGAAACTTTCTATGTATAGGACAACTACAATTGCATTCTCACATTACTAATACCTCATATCACTTATTTTCCAGACTCCATATTTTTGCATTTACTTAAATTTGGTACTTTTATTAATTAAGGAATACTTTTGTACTTACTGATTTATCATTAAACAGTTAATTTCATGTGACAGAATATAAGCCAAATAGATTAGGCTGAAAAACATACTTTTTTTATGTCTAATAAAACAATGTACATATTTAATAAAAAAATACTTTATTGCTAAAAAATGCTAACCATCATCTGAGCCCTCCCTCAGTGAGTCATAATCTTTGTGTTGGTGGATGCGCTTGCCTCAATGTTGATGAAAATGCAGTATCTGTGAAGTGCAATAAAACTGAGATATACTTGTAGTTTTAAAACTTGAATCTTCATTTAACTTCCAGATTTCTTTCCACAGGCCATTTTGCAACCCGTGTTGGCTGCAGAAGATTTTACTATCTTTAAGGCAATGATGGTCCAGAAAAACATTGAAATGCAGCTGCAAGCCATTCGAATAATTCAAGAGAGAAATGGTAAAATGTTGAATTTATAAATCTAAGTACTAAATGCATTTGTTTGTTTTGATTTTAACATGTTCTTAAATGTAGCTGCCTTGAATAAATGTATTTCAAGTTTGAAAAGTCTATGGCTGACTTAAGAGATTCAGGAGTATAAACTTTCTGATCAGTGTTTGACATTTCAAAGGCAGATCAGAATTTGATATAATAATGTTTTAGGTTTCAGAGAGCTTGATTTTTCTGCCCAGCCATTGTGGTTATGAAATTCAGTATTTTTGAGTGGTTACAGTTACTGTTTAGAGAACGTGACTACTCTTCTGACTTTCCATTGTTAAGACTCTTGTAGGAGACAGTGGTTCTCAAGCTTTAGTGAGTGTTGAAAGTAGTTGGAGGGCTTGTTGAAACACAGGGCTCTCTAGTTTCTGCAGTATGTCTGGGGTGGGGCCTAATTCTTTGCATTTTTAACAAGTTCACAGGTGATGCTAAAGCTCTTTGTCCTGGGAGGGCACTGAGAACTTCTGCTCTAGGGCAATAGATAAATAGGGTTGCGCCACCATCAGGTGGAAGAGAAAACAACTCAAGCCTTAGTAACTCTAGCTTTATCTTTTACCAGACTCTGTACCTAATCTCAGTTTCTCTCTAGTGCTTTCTGTTTTTGTTCCCTTCTTGTGTACTTGAACTATATTCGACATCTGAGTTTCTAATCATACTTCTTGTTATTGTACGATCTACTTTTCAACCCAGATTATTATCTGTGTTTCAGATTTCCGGCTTTGGTAACATGACCTTATTAACCTACGTGTTCTTTGCTCAGTAGATTGCTCCTGATATTCTATACTGTGTGTTTGTACTCTTCAATGATTTGGTAGCAAGGCCCTTTCTTTGATTGTTTCTCGAAGATATGAGGGTTATAGTTTAGTTCTGCTGTTTGCTTTTAAGGGCCTGGAACATGCAGCAATTGAGCTTCCGTTGTTGCAGGGCAATCATTAGAATGTGGCAGGGCCCTTGTTGTGGATTCTTCTCTCTTTTGTCTGATGTGAGTAGAGACTCTTTCTCTTCGAGCCAGTTACCACAACTATCCCCTAAGATCCTAAGATGCTTTTCACACCAGGTAAGAGCGCTGTTGTCTTTGGCCAGAAGATGACACCACCTTAACCCTGAATGATGCATGACACTGTGCAGTTGCTTTAGTGTAAATAAGTTTGGAAGAGTCTCTTTCTCTTTGTCTTTCTACCATAGTTTGCTTTATAAAATTCTTTTTTTATGAATTTTTGTGAAACTATACTTTGACCTATAGAATAGAGAATTTGGATAATTATTTTATGTTAGTTAAAATTGTTTTGGGGGATTAGTTTTAATAAAAGAAATAATAAACATTGGCACTCTATAGCTTTCTGTTTTAAATGTGGCTGGAAACTCATTTAGATTTTAATAAAAAGAGAACTAGTATTTATAGCTTGTTTCTGCTGGATACCTCAGGCTGCCATTAGCAGAAAACTTCAATGAAAGTGGCCTAGGCAATAGGAAATTATTATCTCATAGAACAAGAGGTCCAGAGGAAGGGAGGGAAGGAAGAGAGGTCCAGGGTTGGTTAATTTAGTGGCTCAGTAATATTATCAAGGATGCTGACACTTTCCATCTTTATATTCTTCCATTCTCTAGATCTCTCTCATGATTGCACTCTGGCTGGATCGAATGCAGACTCGATTGCATCTCTTTTTGTTAGCAAGACAACACTTTCATAGAAGGCCCTTAGGAGTTTTCCCTACAGGTCCTATTGATCAGGATTAGGTCACATGCTTTTATTAAACCCTTCAGTGGGGGAATGAGACCATTATGACTAGCTTAAACCAATAATGAGTCACTCTGGTGGGGTGTGATAGGGCAGAACCTTGCCTCTTAGTAGTTAGCTGCCTAATAATTGCACAAACCTGGCTCATATTAGTAAGGGAGGGAAATAATATGGAATGATGCTGCTTCAAACCACAGGATGGGACAGTCTACTTAAAATATAAACTAATACTGAGTTTCTGCCATAGAAATTTTAATACATGTATTTAAGAACGTTGCTTAACTTAGATCCAGGAGAAAGGGCCTTAGACTGACATAGATTATACTCAGAATTGCAGATGACTTGCAAACTGTCTTTGTGGTGAGAAAAATTCAAAAGCTGTCTGGATCCTTGGTTATACCTTATCAAAGAATGCAAATCAGAGCATTATTTTGATGGTTTTGAAGTATTGCATACTGTTACATTGGTCCTTCCTTAGTTCTTTTCATTTTCCATACAAAGTTTATTAGGAGAATACAAATTGTAAATCTTTTGACTTAGGAAAAATGTACTTAAGATTGATGGGTTGTATAGATGTCAGTTTTCTGATGTGATACTGTACTGTAGTTTTATATGATGTTACCATTGGGAGAAACTGGGTAAAGGGTACGTAGCATCACTCTATATTAGTTCTTGCAACTGTATATAAAATTGCAATTATATCAAAATAAAAGTTTAATTAAAACACATTTAAACATTGGGGATTAGAATAATAAAGCTACTTTAGAGCAGGTCCAAAATCTGTAGTCATATGTGGGTAAAGAAATAGAAGGTAAAAATTAAGAGACATGCTACTGATATCGCTGGAATATATTAATTATGGATATGAACAGAACACTTAACACTGGTCTACCTGCTTATCAAGAAGATATAGGTAATAAAACAAATTAAACCAACTTAAAATTACTTGCCATGAATTTTTTATTTGCCTTGGGCTGAAGTTACTTCTGCCCTGGTTTATAGTTATTAGCTCATTATCTGCATAGAAGCATTGAGGGCAGAGATTGTTTTGTTCACCTTTATATTCCCCCTGAGTGCTTATTAGCACCTAGCTTTTTTGCGTGTAATAAGCAGGGCTCTTTTCAGTAGCATTTGTTGTAGTATGAATGAAGAGGATTAATGGGCTATTTCAGTGAACAGTATTTTACATTTTATTTTGTAAACTCTTTTCCCATTTAAGGGATGCTTTTGAGAGCATAGTGTCATTATTAGGAGCTTACTGATTTTCAGTGGTATATCCTCAGTATATGATTATGGAGGATAATAGCTTATGTTAATTTTCATTTTATATAATTACTATTTTTAATAGACAATACAAATAAGAGACATTGTTAGGTAAAACCGTGTTTTGTTTTGTTTTATGGTGGAGCTGATTCCCTAAAACAAGACCATAGTTAAAAAGTAATAGCTTAGGACATTATTTTAAGTGACAGATCTTAATAATTAATTTGTACTTCTTGATGAAGTAGGATAGTGAGAAAGAAATGTTTTCAGATGAGTTGATATTATTCCATGTGGTCTTTGGTTTTGAACAGGTGTATTACCTGACTGCCTAACAGATGGTTCTGATGTGGTCAGTGACCTTGAACAGGAAGAGATGAAAATCCTGAGGGAAGTTCTTAGGTATCCTTCTTTAATTATTTTTTGAATGAATCATTATAATATTATAATATTATCTGTATGTATGTTTTTTGCCCCCAAATTATTAGAACTAGTGAAATATTTAAATTCTCTATTGAAGACCATGAAAATGATTTATTTGTTTATAACTATGTATATATTACATTTCTTAATAGACAGAAAAAATTATTTTCAGATGACTCATACCACATTAACCCAAATGGGGAAGATCTTCTTCCACTTCCATCATGGGAATAGGAAACTAACCAAGTGAGAACAAGATGCAGTAGACCTAACCTGATGCCTGGAAAGGGGTGTAGTGGCCTGAGCTGACTAGGAAACTCCATGGCTTCTGGATCTCTGTATTGGGGGTGGCTCAAGCCACGTGTCTCACAGTAGGAAGCTGGACATCCAGACTCCACAGACTGAATAGCTGACTGGGTGACAGTTCACTTGACAAGGGAGAGAGGACCGTGGGAGGTGCCTGTACTAGAAGACTGTCTTCCTGTCTCTTTCTTGTCCCAGTTTCATGATTCTCAGCTAAATGCCTGACATGGAGTGTGCAGCCCACTAAAGCATTTCTTTTTCCCTTGGGCCTGTTTTCCCTGACCCTTATGGGAGTTTTAGAAGAGGTGGGCAACTGTAGCACCTAATTTTTCAATCTCCTGTGAGAATGTGTAGGTTCAGGGCAAAAAGATACTGCAGCCCCTGTACTGCCTGCAGGATAGAACACTGGCTTTTGGGGGCCCTTCTTCTCTAGCTATAACCACACACATGATCATCTCTTAGCATTCTGTCCTCCCCTCCCCCACCTACCCACATTGTTCCCAACTCCAAAGTGAAAGGAGAGGATGGGCCTAGTGGGGAACTGTGGAAGGCACTCCAGGACTCACTGCTTAATTTCAGGGGATTTGAGTGGTTTTGGGTAGGGAGGCAAGTGTGCGGGTTGAACCCAACCTTTTCCTGCCAGATCCTACTTTCCATGTTAGGGGCAAATGTGAGCCTGCGACAATACAGAATGCCTTCAGTTTGCAGTTTTAAAGAGGTAAGGGTATTTGGTAATAGATTTAGAAGACTGGTAAAATTTCGACTTGTACTAGGTGCTTTCATTGGTTGATTGGTGGTGTGGAAATGATCAACACTCTACTTTTAGATTTTATTTTCTAAGGGCTTTGGAGGGTAGTTTACTACTGTAGAAGTAGTAGAGCTTAGTTATGAATGCATAAGAGAGTTGTCCTGGCTATGTTCCTAACTAAATCAGACTGCGTCAGTGAGCAGTTTACAAAAGCTGATAGAGCTTTGACATAATGACTTCAGGGTGGCTTTGTGAAAGCTCAGGTGCCACTGTAAAAACTAGAATGTGGGGAGAAGTGGATCTAATCAGAAGGGATGTAACTCATCTCTCTAAAGAGAGAGGTCAAAGGCTTTATTAATGGGATTTGCCATTCAAATTTGGATTTAGGATTTCACACCTGTTGATTTTTGTTCAGCTAGGGGTCATTCACATTTCTAGAAGAAATGAGTAAACCTGTATTTTATGTTACTATGTTACTAATTATGCTGTATATGCCTATGTATGTCTTTCTCAGTTGACTGTAAGCTGCTTTAAGCAAAGCCTGATTATTTCCATCTTTGTTTCCTTAATTCCTTGCACATATTATAATCTTAGGTGAGTTGTTGCTTATTGAATATTCTACCTTTTCTATCTTATATTCTATATTTCAGAAAATCAAAAGAGGAATATGACCAAGAGGAAGAAAGGAAGAGAAAAAAGCAGGTGCCTACAGAACATATTCATATAACAGAAGTATTTCATTGTTATTATCTCTAAAGTTTACACTTGGTTTTTGCTGTTAAAATTTAAGCTAATGTGGAACTACACAATTCCTCAGAGTATTCATATTATCTTGGCAATTCTAAGCATTTATATTTAACTTTATAACTTTATTCACTTTATAATATATCCAGCAACCTACATGTAAATTTCCAATAAAGACAGATTATTAACTCCAAAAAACTGTAATACTGTTCATATTTTAGAGGATTCCTTTTAAAATTTTCCCTTAATTTTACAATTAAAAAAAGCTTAAGAAAAATATTTTACTTTCCCATTCGCCTTGATTCCTTTACTGTTTTGTAACAGCAACTGCAGTTGCTACTGAGGGGCCCCAGCAGGCTTCAAGGTTATCGGCCTGAAGCGGAATGATTCAGCATCATGTTCCCTGCCATACTGTTCTCCATTAAAACTACTTCCATAAAGTATCTAATCTTTCAGAAGGAGAAAGTATAAATATATCTGGCTGAGGTGAGAGGGGCGAGTGTTTATTCTTTCCTCTGCCCTCTTCTAGCTGCCTCTCTCTCCACATTTTCCTAAATCTCCCTGAAGGGGAAGGAAACCTAGTAGAAACTCTGTCAATCACTTGAAAGTTGTTTTCCATTTTCCCCTCCGGTCGCTATAATACATACTTGTATCATTGACTGTCTTGGAAAAACCTGTTTCACTCCAAGGCACCCAGTTAAGAGCAGAAGAAAGAGGTGATTCATGTATCTTTGAGTAAATACCCTTTTAGTAAATGGAGGTTAAATTCATAGATATTAATAAATTTGAATATTATCAGAAGATATTAGTATTAACTCTCTAATTTATAAACAAACTATATTAGGCTTCTTGAATAATATTATGTTTTTAGGGCATATGGTTTTTTTTAAAAATCCGTTACGGAAAATTTTAAACACACAAAAGTAGAGTTGACAATAATAACAAATTTTCACGTATTCATCACCCAGCATATAGTGGCTTATGATTTAGATATTCATGAATTACCTAATAAGCTGCATGGATTTTCCTCTGTTTTTAAGGAAAAATAAATGATCAATTTAATTCCTTCCAGGATTTAAATGATATCTTTAGTTTAAATGTACTATCCCATTTTAGAAATGGAAATAAACTAATTTGTGGCTTCAGGCATATCTTAGTAGTGGGATATAGATAATATCTAGTGGAAAAGCACCGTATAATTCAGTGGTTTTATTTCTCTTAGAGTATTTCTTGGTGTCTTGCTCAAGGTCACATGAGTAGTAAGAGTGAAGCCTGAATTTGAACTCACTTCTTGCTAAGTCTAAAGTCCTAATCATACTAGTTTGTTACTGTTAGCACTACATGATTTGAAATGAGAATGTTTACCTACCTCAAAAAGTAGAAGATATAAAATACTGGGAACATCTTAAAAACGTTGGAAAAATAGAATCTCTTGTTCATTATTTAGTAAATTGTAATTCAATGTCTTTGGATCCCTTAAGTAGTGTATTAGTTAAAATTAATGTAAAATGTCTTTTTAAATTATATCTTGGGCTCCTGAAGTTATCAGAGGCTAAAACAGAAGAACCCCCAATGCATGCTAACGAAACTACAAAAATGAATAATTCCCAAGGGGATGGTGAACATTTTGCACATCCACCCACAGGTAAGCCTGAAGTGTTACTAAACTTTCTCTAATAATGTGAATTTAATTTTTAATTTTCTCTAATAATGTGTATTCACATTGTAAAGAATATGCTACTTAATACTTAACCTTCAAACCCTCTAGGAGAGAGTATTGAATGGCCATTGGTATTTAAAGCTCTTCATGAATTTAGCTAAAGAAGTTGCAGGTAGAAAATACCCAATAGACAGGGAAGGTGTAGTCTCCAAATTTCTAAGTGAAGTTGGAACCCAGAGCGATGCACAGATTCCTTGAGGGAGCCACCAGCCTTTGGTGCCACAGCTGTAGCATCCAAGATAGGTTCACATAAATTTGATATTCTCTTCCTTGAACACAGTTATATGGTGCTTGTAAATTAGAAGCTGAACTTGGAGAGATAATATTGTTATTTTCCTAATGATTAAAGCATAACTACAAAATAAGAGGTAGCCACTTTATCCAGATGTTTAGAAACTATTATTGAAAGCAAAATCAATGAGAATCCTTATGGGAAATGTTAGTAGAAGAACTTGTTCTATATGCAGCAAATCCACTTTCAGTATACTCTGATTTCCTTTATACAAAAATAAGTAATTTTGGAATAGAAATTGAATGATGATCATGAATGGATTCTGTTCATTTTATCGTGGAGTTCTATGGTTTTAAATAAATATCCTTTTCTTGATTAAACAAAGCAACTCTGCAAGGTAGATATTATGATCTGTCTTTTTTTTTTTTTTAAAGAAATTCGAGGAAATTGAGTAACTTGTCCTAAATCGCTGAACTCTTAAATGTTGAAACTGTGATTTATCTTGGTCATCTGACTCCAAATGTGTTCTTCTATACTGTAGAAGAACTTTTATAATTGAGATAAGACGTGCTTGATATTTACCCATTGATTTTAAAGAATTATATACTTAGTCAATCAAACAATGGGGCATATGAAACAGGAGCAGATTTATGAAGTTTCCTTCCTTTTTCTTCCTCGCAAATTTAACCTTTTTTTTCTTATCCTGCAGATTCTGAGTAGATTAACCTCATTTGAATTATGTCTGTGAAAGCACCTGCTTTAGATTTGTCTGAGCTCTTTTATAATTCTCTGGTCCAAATTTAACTTTTATATAAGGCCTATGCACATATACTGTTTAAATTTTGCATCTGACATAATTTGAGTAAATTTACTTTTCCTAGTTCCTTATCTGACTGTTAGGTGATGCTATAGAAAACTTAATCTCAAACCATGTATAACTCAATTATGCACATTAGTGGCACAGAACAAATGACAGTTAATTTCAAAAGTAATGATTTTAATTTTCAAAAATATTCTATTTTTTTTTTAAAGAGTATATCTAATATTCCAGGAATCACTTCATACAAAGTAATGGAAGTCCATTATGAAGACCTAATTTGGGAGGAATAAAGGCGTTCGACCTCCTGTTTATCCTTTGCTCATGTCTTTCTCAGATTCCTGTTAGAAATGGATAACATCTCTTTCAGATTGACATACAGAGTTGCCAGAGATGCGATGATCTTTCTTTAAACTTACTGGCTTTCTGATTCTCCATTCCTAGAAATCAGAGAGGCTAAGTATTTTGGCCACAATTACTTTCCTGTCTTGGTCTGAGTTAGAATGTACAAGATGTTCATACCAACTAACTCACAGCAGAACTATCCAGATCAAGTATGTGAATTGAATATAAATGCTTATGTGCCTGGGATCCCTTGCTTCAGAAATGAATTGAACTGTCCCTTCTCCAGCTCTGTGGTTCCACATTTGGGTGCTAAGCCTACCTGTGCTTAAAGTCACCATCAGAGAACGGCATGTTTAACTCTGTATATCAGGACCATCTTGTTTAAGCTCATCTTTATTTCTGTAGCTCTCTGTCTACGGTGGTTGGACTGTTAGCGCCAGTCTCGCCTCTTCCCAGGGACTTCCCTTAGACTGTCCAAGAATCCGAAGAGCTTTTCTTCCAACCTCCCTGGCACTGCATTCAGTCCACTCACCCCATGCTAGAGCACTGGCCCTTTGGCAGGTTTCTTGTTCATGTAGAATTCAGGTTTTACTGTGCTGGGAAAATTTTTAACCATTTGGAAAGATATGTGTCATGTTCTCCCATCATACTTTAGTTCTTGGCATTTTTATGAGTCTTTGCTTATCTCACTCTGCTGTTTTTCATAGTTCATGTACTTACCTGAAAATGTTTTATTTTTTTTTAAAAAATCACCTATCTTATGATAAAAAATGGCTCAGACAAGCAGTTAGCATGTTAATCCTGTCTCTTGGCATAATCACCAAAAAACTGAATAGTACTGAATGCTCATGTTATATCTGCTTCCAAATTCTACTTATTCTTAATGTATTGGTAGGTTGGTTATCTTCAATATGTATTACACACAAAAATTATTGGTATTACTGGAACTTATTCTTCCACTACAAAAAAATATAGCTTTAAATTAATTGTTCTGAAAATGTAGGGTCACTTACAGTTTTTACCTGTAAGCAAAAGTGTGGAAATCAATTACATTTTTAGAAAGAGATTTTAGTGCTGTTTATTTGGCATATGTTGAAACCTGTATTACATTATAGTGAGTTCTCATCTTTAGATAAAGAATTATAGTATCAGATAGCAAGAGCTTGGTATCTGTTGAAATGTAATTATTTATAACAAACTGTAGTTCAGGCTCCTTGAGGACAGAGACCATGTTTATTGTTCTCACTCAGGGCCTGGCACAATGTGGGCACTAAATCAGTGTGTGTTGATTGAATGAACGTGAGAAAAAAACAATTATTATTAATACTAGCTCATTTTGGTGAACCTAGTCTAATACTATTTCTTATAATCTAATTGGTCTCTATCTAATTGCTGCCAGAAGTTAAAGTGCATTTTGCTAATCAGTCAGTACAACCTTTGGCACGAGAGCTGGAAATGTTGCCTGAAACTTCCTCTCTTCCACAAAAAGGCCTGAAGATTCCTGGCTTTGAACATGCAAGCATTGAAGGACCAATAGCAGTAAGTAAAAAAAAAGAAAAAAAAATTACTTTTTAAGAAATGAGCAAAGTGACAGTACTAGGAACAGTGTCAACAGCCATTCACTTGGCTTTTGTTGTGATCTTGAACTCAAAATTCTAATTCAGTCAGTCACTGGGTATCTGTACCACTTATTATACAGATTTGAATTTAAAATAATTTCTTCTCTTTTTTCACCTAGAATTTATCAACACTTGGAACAGAAGAACTCCGGCAACGAGAACACTATCTCAAGCAGAAGAGAGATAAGTTAATGTCCATGAGAAAGGATATGAGGACTAAGCAGATACAAAATTCGGAAGAGAAAGGAAAACCTGCTGGTGAGGTAAAGGTATGTCTAGCCTTAGTATGTCAAAATTTGCAAATATAGAATTCTCAAAATCAGAGTATGTGCAAGAAGGCCTTGATAATGAATGTTGCTCATTGATCCATTCATAATTTACCTCCCTCCTAGTGTAGCACCTGCTAATCTCTTTTCTAGGCAGTGAGATGTGATTTTATGAGGTAGAAATAATAGCAGTTTCATGATACATTTATTATTTCTTTCCCTGCTCTGAGTGCTTAAGGGTCAGCAGGCTATTTTACCTGAGCCTTTGAAATAGTTTATCGGAGAGCACCATCAGCATTCTAGCTACCACCTCCAACAGGCTTCTCCAAGAAGAGATATTTTTACAAAGAGATTAAGGAAACTCAGTCCATGTATGACTTTAAAAAAAAAATTATTTACTGAAAATGCTTTTTGTTTGAGGAAGCATGTTGGGAATTTGAGACAAATGAAAATATCTTATACTGTAGCCAATTCTTTTTTTCTTTTTTTCTTTTTAAGGAAATGACAGAGAAACCAGAAATGACAGCAGAAGAGAAACAAACATTGCTAAAGAGGAGATTGCTTGCAGAGAAACTTAAAGAAGAAGTTATTAATAAGTAAATTTAAAACAAATTTTGCAAAACAGTTCAAATTTTCTTAAAAATAAATTATTTAATCCTTACACTGAGCCTGTTAAGTCTCAAATACTTGTTCGTAAATGCAAATATAAACTCATTATTACATTTTTATTAAATATTTAAGGTAAAGGGTGTTGGGGAAGGCACCTGGTTATGCTAACCAGTTTAATATAAATTTATGAATAATGCGTCTTGGAGAAAAGTATAGAAAACTAATTGATAGTGCATTCAATCATTCAAATGCGGTTACCTATTGTTTCTTTGAAGCATTGTTCTAGGTACTACGGATACAGTAGTCAACAAGATCAGCAGGGCCCCTGCCTTCATGTTGCTGATGGAGGCCCAAAAGCAAAATGTTTGAAGGGAAATGTATAGTGTTACAAGCAGGGCTGGCCATACCTCCTTGAGAAAGTGTTTAAGCTCATTAGAAGACTAATTACAAGGAGAAAGGGTGAAAAAAAAACCCCCTCAGGTCCTGTAGCAGGAAATTATACCCAGAAGTTGTCAGTATGACTAGTGTATATGTTGAATAAGGAGAGAGGGTTAGCATATGAAATTGGAGATAGGTGGGATACTGATTTGCACAGCCTTGTAGGGTGAGAATGTAAAATTTTGGCAGTGGGAAGTTACTGAAAAATTTTAAAAGCAGAGAAGTTACATGATCAAAATGTTCATTTTAAAAAGATGAGTGGCTGCTGTATGGAGACTACTGGGTGAATTAGAGTAGTTGTGGGTGTACCAGGTTTAAGGTAATTCAACGATAAGAGTAGTTATCTTAGGCTGGTAAGATAGTTTTTATTTTAGCATCTTAACAGTTGAGGCAAGAGCAAACAGTACTTGGAAAATAGATGGGGGTGGGGAAAGGAGTGTTAAAAGTACTCAAATTAGAAAAGCTACTATTGAAACAGATAACGGGAACAATTAACTGAGCCTTTTGAGAAGAATGCTGTCATGAATAACAGGTCTTTTGTATGTGAAGTGATCCTGGATGGTTTTCTGTAGTCATTTTGCTTAAAGATAACCGGAATATTGATGCTCCTTTACTTACAACGGGGTTATGTCCTACTGAACATCATAGCTTAGCCCAGATTACATGTACTCAGAACCCTTATATTAGCCTACAGTTGGGCAGTTACCTTGAGTTTCGTCTCAAGAGTAATTGCTGCCTTCTGCTTCACACCAGAAGCAGGAGACACAGATGGGTGTTTTGTAGACATGATGAGACGCGAAACAGGAAATAATATACGAAAAACACCGGCAACACAGCACACTTTAGAGTATTGGTTGTTTGCCCTTGAGATCATGTGGCTTATTGGGTGCTGTGGCTTGGTGTGCACCATCACTTGAGTATCATACCATGTATTACTAGTCTGGGAAAAGACTGAAATTCAGAATTCTAAGTATGGTTTGTACTGAATGCGTACTGCTTTTGCACCACTGTGAAGTCAAAAAATCATTGAGTTGAATCACGTTAGGGACTGTATGTAGTAGAAGACCTTTCTTTCAGAAACTTCCTCTGTTGTGTCATTCTGCAGACATATCCCCTTTTTTCTAGTTCTGGACCAATCCTGAAATTTAACTTATAATTCCATTCTTCAGTTGTAAACTTTAAAGATACTAAAATTAGTTTAGCTCCAACCTTCGACCTGCAGAGAAAAAACCAATGTTAATTTACATTTGTTACATTTTTGTCACTTAGTGGACAAGAGGAAAAACTAGTGATTAAAACACAGAAATCTGTTTCATGTAACTTTTTATTAAAAATAGTTTTTATATTGGATACATGTTTACAGATATACTTTAGTTTATTGGGGTAAACAGATATACTTTTAAGAGAACCTCAGGCATACGAATGTGGGGTCTGGCTTGCTTCACTGAGTGAAGATAAAGATATAAAAATCCTGATCTACCTGAGGGTAGTCATTTAAATAAGAGCAGCTGACATGTGAAATCGTAAGTTTTTCTTTTAAGGGATATTTAAAGTCCTGTTCTATCATTGTGGATGATCACATGTACCAAGAAAGTGTTATCCTATAATTATTAATTCAACAAAAAACATTCACATTTCTGCTGTAAAAAAAGGTTCCTATGATGATGATGATGTAACTGTTTAAGACTCATGGAAGTTCTTCAGAAAAGAAAATTAAAGAAACTCTTCATTAAGGTAATAACTTCCTACCAGAACTTAAAATTACTTAATTAGGAAGAGTCAAGTAAATAGAGAAATGCTTTAGGCCTGGGCTTCTTAGATTATAGGAGGAAATTCAGTAAGGGCTAAGAGGGAAGGGACTTGATAAAATTTCCTTGAAAGAAAATGTATTCATATGGTAATGTTACTGATCTTGGTTTAAATTATCTTGAGTCATTGCCTTATGAGGTGGAAGGTCTTTTTCATTATATGTACCTGTAATCAAAGAGGTGGTAATAGCTCCACCTCTTGTGAAGCTTGGTGCTGGGACTTTATTTGCCCAAGGCACACCTTCTATAAGTAGAGTCAGGGATATTTAAAGTGCAGTTGACCCTCGTTTAGAATTCTTTCATTCAAATTAGTGTAAGACCTAATGGTTTATAATAAATATGGATCATTTATTGGTTTTTAAAAGATAACTGTAAAATGGACATATCTCAAAATGGAGTTAATTTATATTTACAACAAAACAAAAAGCAACAACCATAGAATTACAGGGTCACATTTTAATTCCTGAATTTTACAGCTCAGATTAATATCACCACATGTATACAAATGGTGTAAAACAAGTACAGTGGTATTTTTAATACAAAATAAACATCTGTTTTATGGAAAAACTATACTTCATATCTACAGACAGCTCATCTTTTCCAAACAATGCCAAAATTAAAATTAACTACAAAATCTACAAAAACAGGGAAAACTGCTTCAGTTTATTCCAAGAAAAATGGACCCATAACACATTACAAGGGTGATCTGAAGATTGTAGCTGGAATTACTATTTTTAATTTTTTTTTTTTTCCCAGTGCATTAAATTGTAGTTTGGGGATGTTTTTCTCAGCATGATCTCAGATCATAGATGAGCAAACTAACATTAAAATATTTACAGTTAACATGCTTGTTCTAAAAATAAAACCTCTTAACTGTTTGCCTCAACTTATTTTAAATTCATTCACGTACATGGAATGTGCTTTTACTCTTTTAAAAAAGCAGCTTTCATAGTACACCCTTGTTTATGAGAAAGTTTCATGTACTGCATATTGACTTTGACAAGTAACTTCCTGGATCAAAATGGCTTCTAGATATTATATATCACTTAATTCAGTACTATTTTTTGTTAGTCATTACAAATTACAGTTTAAAACTTGCCTGCAGCTCTGGAGAGAGACAATTTATTAACAAAGCAGAAAGTAACTTCAAAGTATCTTCCACAAAAGATTGTACTGGTAGGCAGCTGAAAACATTCTGTTCACTCTATTCCCGTTTCTAGAGAAAATCATTTTGGAACACTACTGTACTGATTCTTGGCATCTGTTATCTCTATAAGTGCCGATTTTAAAGTTACATTAACAAAACTGTCCATTTTGAATCCAGCTTGTTTCCATCAAAATACATACTGAAAATTTCTGGTGTAGAAAACTCAACATGTGCTATAATACAGGGTGTACTTCCCTCCAGCTATAAGGCTGAATTTCTTAAATCTTCAAAGAAATGGTCCCAACAGCTTACAATTTCATTTTTTGATAGTTGAATTTGTTTTCCATAAAAATTTCTTTTAAAAAGAGGCAACTGATTAAAAGAACAACATGGCCAGCACCATTATACAAGTAATGTTATTAGGTTTTCAACTGAAGTTTTATAATTATTTCTAGATCGATACTCCCTGGAGCAACCCTGCATTGTTATCAACCTTGTCCCTCCCTTAAAACCTTGCCAAAACCTGAGAGTTTCCTAGCTGAGATGCTATCTCCCAGGTTCCTTCCCATTACCAACTTTTTTTTTTTTTTTTTTTTTGACAGCCTGAAAGGCAAACCCCTTAATTACTAGCAAGCGATCAAGTTCCTGGGAAGCCTGGTTTTTTACAGAACTAAACTCTCCTAGCTGATGTACCGAGCGTCTTTTGCTACTCCTGTATATTTATAAGTTCAAGTGAGAAAGCTTTCTAATCCAGATTTTCACCTCATTGAACAGTTGCAGCATTTTAGTAAGACCATTTGTTGAGGGTCTCCAGTAAATCTTTTATGAGCCAAGACGAGGTCTTTTCCTGGGAGATGTTTCTTCTTCTTCATCTTCCTCTTCATCATCTGGATAATCCACTAAACCAACCAAACTTCCCTATTGAAGAATAAAAAACTTTTTTAAACACATGTAACTTAAATAGATAAATCTAAATT
Organism: Rousettus aegyptiacus; assembly: GCF_014176215.1. Taxonomy (NCBI): domain Eukaryota; kingdom Metazoa; phylum Chordata; class Mammalia; order Chiroptera; family Pteropodidae; genus Rousettus; species Rousettus aegyptiacus. The sequence goes on from NW_023416310.1 coordinate 34,647,113, forward strand.
TGATAAAGGAATAGTCTAAACTTATGAACACTTAGTGAGTACAGTTGCTGGCACTCTTAGTTACCCCTCAACTTTTCTATTTCTCTTGGAATTTTAATGGTATCTCACAATTCAATTCAGCAAAATTTCACTATAGGAAAATAACTACATTTCCAAACTAATTCATTTCTCTAATTTTATACTAGAGAGTAGCCAGTCAGTGACAAGAAGACTCAGTCTCTGTTCCCCATGTATATATTTCATTACTAAGTACACATCATTGTTTTCATTCTGCTTTTGAAAAATAGTTTTAAAATGGCTGACGAGTATATAAAATGGTTCCTAAAAACTGATGACTGAAAAGTTTAGGGCTACCTCTGTAATCAAAAGAAAAGTAAGGATGAGGTAATCCAGGTATTTTGACTTTTTATGAATAATGAACCTCTTTGAAAATCCTATTAAATAAAGCTCTGGGTGCTCTACCCAGAAAATTACATATCCATAGGTTTACATTCGTTTTGAACCAATCCCATGAAATTTATACACATATCCTACAGTTTAAGGGGGCTACTGTAAACACTATTTAGTTTAAATGCTTCAGATCTAAGGGGATAAACAAATATAACTGAAATAACTCATATTTCAAACCCAAGTAGTTTCATATCTCAAGAATCCAGGTATCTGGCATTAACACTTTACTAGAATATAACTGAAACACTGTTGATATTCAACGAAGGCCTTGGGGCAGCTAGATATAATTATGTGAAAGTCTGTGAACTACTGAGAATCCTTTTGCTTCTTAGCTTAACACACAAAGTTTAAATTTGATAAGCAAGGGGCAGTATGGCTAAACTGTTAAGACTACTAATTATAGTCTGACTTACTTCAAATTCCAATGCCACCACTTTTTAGGTGCATGACCTTAGGCAAGAGATTTAATTTTTCTATGCCTCGGTTATCTGTAAAATTAGTATGACAGTAGTACTTAGACCTCACTGAACTATTTTGATAACAAAACATATAAAGCACTTGACACAATGGTTGGAATGTAGTTAGTGTTCAATAACTGTAATTTCTAATATAAATTATTTGGTTTTTAAGTAAAAAATGTTAGATGAAAAAGACAGAACACATAATTACAGTATAAAAGAGAGCAGTTTGATATTCACAAAAAACAGCAAGTTATCAAGGAAAGTTTTACTTTTGCTTAGGATCATATATCATAATATACAAACTACTCAGTTCTAAATTGTTAACATTTAAAATGATTTTTTTTTGCTTAAGATTAATATTCTATCTGAAACACTTAGCTACACAATTTAATTTTCAACTGAATCTCTTATCTAAATATACATCATAAACAAACTCATGCATTAAAAAAATCATTTACTATAAAATATACAATGTGAAATATTAGAAGTAAAAAGGCATGTAATCCAGAGACGCCTCCTATGAAGAATTTGATTCCAGATTTTTAATATATAACTGTAAACATATTATTTAAATGAACACCAGATTGCAATCATGCCTACCCTTGTACAATTATATTCACCTACAAATACACTATAGAATGATTTCAATGTTAGTAGACAAAATTCTATTTCATTCTTTTATTCTCATCTATTAATAAAACAGAACCATCTTTGCATACAGACTATGATATGGAAATGTTAAACTGTTAAGGATTTTTGCATCTGTATTCATAAGTAAAATTCATCTACACTTTTTTTCTCAGTGCTAATTTCTAAAAAGTACTACATTTGTATAATTAGAGGAGAGGTCAAGTTGACTAAACTGCTAGAAGACTGGTAAATGCATTTATTTCTATAATTTCCTGAAATCTCATTAAAATCAAATAAAAGAAATTTAAAAAGGTATATTCCAACAAAGACGAAACAGGAAAGAAGAAAACAGCAGATGAAAGCTGTCAAGGCATTTCTGGAAAAGAGAAGTCAGAGACAAGGTAACTCATTTTTAACAGAGGAGAAAGTCAAGAATGATGTATTTGAAGGGGGATATACAAATGAGAATCAAACTGATTTGTCTTAACCCCAGAAAGGACTAGGAAGAAAAGGCACCAAAATACTGGGGCAAGCAAGGAAGATAGTTAAGTCATGTGAGTAAAACAGACAACTGAATACTGAATTCGACAAATCCACTCCCTTACCTCCACCCTCTCCTCTACCAGGAGATTCCTGCTCTTCTACTACCCACAACTATAAAGAAAATGAACCAGAAAGGCTTTGCACATCAGGACTTCAGGCACAGTAAAGGGCAAGGGTAGGAAAAAATCTAAATTCTGCACAATGAGCAGAGACATCCTTACCCCCATCTAAGGTCACTTTTCTATTTAGGCTCTCTAAACACTAACAGGTACGTTAATACTTGTAGGCCACTGCAGACTAGCTAAGCCTGTAAAAGCTGGTGGCTACACAGGAAAAAACTAACACACCAAAACTACAGGTGACTAATACTCCCTGAAAAAAGCAAGGCACTTGCTCTAGTTCTTTATACCAAGTCCACATCAATAGTTCACGCTCATTGCTTTTTAAACTACCTCATTTAAAAAACTGAGATATAATTCATGTACCATAACATTCACCCTGGTAAAGTGAACAAGTCAGTGGTTTTAGTATATTCACAAAGTTGTGCAATTACCACCATTAATTCCAGAACATTTTCATCAATACCCCAACCCCTAAAAAACCTGTATCAATTAACAGGTGGTCCCCATTCCTCCTTCCTCCAAGCTCCTGAAAACCACTAGTAAAACTTATTTCTATGGATTTGCTTATTCTGGAGTTTATATAAATGGAATCATACAATATGTGTGGCCTTTTGTGTTGAGCTTACTTAGTATAAAGTTTCAGGTTCATCCCATATTGTAGCATATATCAGTATTTCATTTTTATGACCAAATATATCTATTGTCATGGATATATCACATTTTGTTTATTTCTTTATTAGGTGATGGACATTTGGGTTGTTCTTACTTTTTGGCTATTATGAATACTATTAATATTCATGTACAGGTTTGAGTATGGACATGTTTTTGGTTCTTCTGGATATTCCTAGGAGTAGAGTTTAACTTTTTTGGGAACTGCAAGACTGTAGTCCAAAGATGCTACACCATTTTATATCCCCATCAATAATATGTGAATGTTGTAATTTCTCTACATCCTCAACACTTGTTTTTGTTCATCTTTTTATTTATTTATTTTTATTACAGCCATCCTAGTGGGTGTGAAGTAGAATCTCACTGTGGATTTTATTTCCATTTTCCTAAAGACTAATGATAATGACTATCATTTCATGTGCTTATATGGTCTATTTGTATATCTTCTTTGGAGAAATGTATATTCGAATGCACATTTTAAAACTGAAATGTGTTCAGGTTTTAAGTTCTATACATATTCTGGATACCAGTCCCTTATCAAATATAGATTTACAAATATTTTCTCCAATTCTGTGGGTTGTCTTTTCACTATATGATAGTGTGCTCTGAAACATAAGTTTATAATTTTGTTGAAGTCCAATTTATTTGTTTTTTTCTTTTGTAACACTTGTCCTTTTGTTCTATCTCAGAAATCATTGCCTAATTCAAGGCTATCAATATTTACATCTATATTTTTTTCTTAGAGTTTTATAGTTTTAACTTTTACATTTAAATCTCTTACCACTTTGAGTTAAGTTCTGTAATATGGTATGAGTCAGGGTCCAATTTGATTCTTTCGCAAATGGATATACAGTTGTCTTAACACCATTTGTTAAAGACTAGTCTTCATTGAATTGTCTTTGCACCCTTGTCAAAAGTCTGATTTACTTTTTACTATGAAAGAAAATCTAACTACTACCAGACACTTGAGGAAAGTTTACAATATGAAGAATCAAAACAAGTGATAACAGCAACAAAGACCTGTGAAGGAACAAATGCTCAAACCAATAAATTAATATAACTCACCATAGTAACAAGTCTAAAGAGATAGAATTGGAGAATTATCCTCTATTCAATGAAAGAAAGACTAGATTTCTTAAATGTGATTAATTTTTTTTCTTTAGTCATCAGTAAAAGTGACATTTTTGTATCTTTTATTTTGTATAGATTTAATTTCTTTATCTCACCTAACTGCATTGACCAAACAAAGACTAAAAACAGCAGTGATAGTGGCAGCCTATCTTGTTCCCAGTGCTGGTGTGAATACTTTTAATATTTTTTCCTTAAGTATAAAGCTAGCTTTTGGTATCAGTCATACATATCATGTTAAGAAATTATTCATTTATTCCTATTTTACTAAATATATTTGATAACAATTATCAAAACTGTAAATGCACATTCTATAGAGAAATACAATCGTTTGTGAAATGATGTATATAGGTCACATACAATGTTTTTTAACTGCAACATCTGGAAACCATTTTATAATCCATCAACAGGGGTTAGTTGTAAATGAAGGTTTAGCCATACTTTGGAATTCTATGGAGGAAGCTCTTTTATATACTGATATGGAAAGCTCACCCAGATAAGTTTGTTACATGAAAAAGCAAGATGCAAAATTCTCCTGTGCCTGTGACAAAAGAAGTGTGTTTTAACATCCACCTATAGCTTCTCATTCTCATTTTCTAAGTATTTTTCCTTAAGGAAAATGTGCATGTTTTGCAGCTCTACATCCAAAGCAATATTCTGAGTCTCTATAGTATTCATATCTTTAAAATATATCTTGTTTAATTTCATTAGTAGTTAATGTCTCGCAAGACTTGAAAACTAATATTTCAAAGAATGTAATTTTTAAAAGTCTATTACAGCTTTAAGATGCCTTATGAAGGAAAATAGACAAGTTTACATCTGATCTATTTAATTTTAAGAACCAATCAATTTGATTGCAGCAATCAACACTGATGGTAAAAATGACTAAAGGGCCATTAATGATAAAGAACCTTTGATCACTTAGAAATGTAGTCACAGCTTGTTGAAGAAGGGTGAGTGGTGCTTTACTTCTATGAATTCCTATCTTGTTTAATTTCAAATTTTTTTGAGTCTAGGGTGAATGAACAATTAGTTTTCCAAGGACAATGACTGTTTTGTTCTCCCAAAGATGAAGAACGAACGTATTTGCTATTAGCATCAAAGGTGAAAAATGTATTTGTGCTTACATTTGATGTTGCTCATTCATAAATAAAAAAGTTATCTGGAAAGATAATAAATTTAAAACTCAAGGAAATGACCCAGAAAACAGAAGATGATTAAAAAATGAGTAACAGGAGAAAAATTATGAACATTATAAGATCCATAAAAAGCCCCACATCCAAACAATAAGGTATAATGAAAGAGCATTAAATGTCCCCAAACTAAAGGACAGCACTGTTCAGCTAAGAATGACCAACATATTATCATCATGAAATTGCAGAATGCACGGATAAAGCCCTAAATGCTTCCAAGAAGGAGAAAATAAAATTACATACAGAGGATCAAATATAAGAATATCTTTGGATTTCTTGGTAGAAGTAACTTCAAATTTTTGAAAGAAAATGACTAAAGGGCCATTAATGATGGCCCATTTTTCCAATCTTATTTTACATTCAGTTAAACTGTCAATCGAATATGAGGACAGAATATAGACATCTTCATACGTGTAAGGTCTCAACTTTTACCTCTTGTGGGATCCTTTATTCAGAAATGAGAAATTCAAGAAAGAGAACAGAGAAATGAGATCCAGAAACAATCAATACGAGAAAAGCAGAGAAGCAAAAGGAAGTATCATGATGATGGCAGAGGCAGTCAGAAGACAACAGCTGTGCAGCAAGTCTAGAGAGCCACCCATAGGCAGGAACAGGATGGGTGACTTCAAACAAGATATCTCTAAGGGGAGACTACGGAAACTAATATGAGAGGTACTGAAAAAAATTAGTGAGACACACATAACTACTGCAACGAATGCAAAACTGGTGGCAATTATTCACTGTAGAAACGAGAAAAACTATAAAGAAAAAAAAAACAGGAAAAAAATCATGAATAAAGAATATTTATATTATCACTATAGCTATCAAATTATCAAATAATGTTTTAACTAAAAATTGTGATACAGAGAAGAATAAAGTTAAGGATGTGGCAAGGAGTGTTCATGTGTACTAAATTCTCATCTACCATAACAAGAATTTAATAAATTGTCTAAACTTAAAAAAAAATATATAGCAGCATTAACATATTATTTAGAAACAGAAGATACAGATAGAAGAGTTCAAAGATACCTCTGTGGAGAGAAAAAGAGGACTGATTTTTTTCAGTATTTTCAATACTATCGGACTTTTGAAAGTGAGCGCTTTTATTACTTTGATTAAAAAAAAAAGTCTATATTGAGAAAGTACCAAGTAGTGTTCTAAGCTCTTTATATTAAATAATTTGATCTTATTGTAAGAACTATGTAAGTGCCAGGTGGGTATTAGACTGGGGGATCACTTCTCAAATTATGTAAATGTCTAACCACTATGCTGTACACCTGAAACTAATACAATACTGAATGTCAACTCTAATTAAAAAAAATTATCTTCACAACAAGTCTATAAAGTAGGTTTCATTTTATTCCTGTTTAAAATGAGAAAACTAAACCCAGAGAGATTAAATAACTTAAGGTCAAACAGCTAGAAAAAGGCAGAGCCAAGATTTGAACCTAAAAAATATAACTCCACAGCAAATAATACAATGTCACAATATCACAATAAATTGTCCTATCAAAAAGTGAAAAATTTTAAATTTCTATTTAAAAAACATAAAACGTGTTTCAAAAACTGTTGAATCCCACTGAAAATGCTACATCTGTGAACTTTAGTCAAGAACACACTTCACTATAATACTGAAAAAAATTCTACATTTTTGTAAAATGATAAATGCAGACCTGTATTTTGTGTTCAAAACAGGAAGCAACAAGTCAGTTAGATTTCTACTACTATGGCATTTCCCACTTCTTGTCCTTCTACCCTTATACTAATATTGACCTAGGTTTATGCCTTTTTATTTTAAGCCACTCCATTTTTTTGGAAAAGGATGGTTATATATAATCAAAATGTAAGTGAAAGAAAAAAAATTCCATTTAAAATTTAAACTTGTTTATAAAAAAACTCATGGGAAATACATTTGCTCTGCTAATGACAAAAAGGCTACTATCCTTAACTAAAGATTTGTTCATATTAAGAACACAAAAGCCAATTTTTAAAAGGCACGGCCATGTACAGATAACTTAGAGACGAGCAAATTCAGAAGGTTGATATCCAAACTGATTACTAACGAAGCACACACAACTGGGAATGAGACATGCTGTCTCTTCTACCTAGTTGGCAAAGATTAAAAATAATTATAATAACACTGGCAAAGCTGCAGTGAGCCAAGTATATTCATACAATGCTTATGGTAACATAAACTGGTATAGACTTTTTGGATAGGAATTTGACAGTATGTGTGAAAACATTCTATTCATCCATCCAAAAAAATAATTTAAAATGCAACGACACTAGCAGTCATATCAATGAAATATCAGAATCAACTTATGTGCTCCAAAATATTACTGGAGCGCAGGAGAGGGACCCTTACAAATATCATAAAATGAAATTCTATAGTCAATGTTTTAATAACATAGAAAAACTCTTACAATAAATAAAAGCAGGATACAAAACTGTATTTATAGAAAGACCTCAATTATGTGTCACATAAATCCACATACCTAAAGAAAATGGCAGCAGTCATATTCTCTGATGACACGTGCAACTTTTTTTCTTTAAATTATTTTTATTATCCAAATTTTCTTCAGTAAACATTAAAAAAATTTACAGATGGAAAAAACAAAGTTTGTTTATGTGTAGAGCAATTTTACATACCTTGGTGGCTGTTACTGATGTAGTCAAGTTTGTAGTTTTGGAAGAGGATCCATTAGAACTTGCTGGTGGTGTCTGAGCCACTACGGATTTGCTGTTTGTACTGTTTGCTCCATTAGCAGCACCGGCAGAGTGGGAGAAAGTAAATTTGAAGCCACCAGATGTCCTTTTGGGAAGGTTTTCCTTGTCTTCACTTTCTTTTGCTAAAGTGAAAGTAAAATTTTGAACCTTTATCAGTAAATATTGCTAATTCAAAGCATCTGAAAAGAACTATAATTTAAAAACTTGTAACACACTATCTTTGCTTTAGAAGAGTTAAAAGAGTAGAGCATGATGTGTATGGTGGTGAGTTTTTATTAGCTGGAATCTTAGCATTCTCAGGATTAGAAAGGATCTTAAGAATCACAAAATATATCAGCTACCCTGTGCTAGAATTCTATACTGAACTAGGACACTTCCAAGGACTCGAGTTGTCTGATTTTTCCTTTGTCTCCTTGCCACTCACTTCTACTCACTGACTCTATACTTCTATGCTCCTTGTAAAAACATAATACCCTCTCCCACAAGTCAAAATTCAAATGCCTAAAGACAATGATATGTTCATGTCTACTGAATATTCCATGTTCCTGTATCTGTGTCTTTTATGACATAGGTGTCTACTATACTTTAGTATCTGGTTGCTACTATTTTTGTATATGATTAACTTGATACAGTACTTCAAGTTTGGCATCATTGTCTCTTTCAACAGTAGTCAGTCAGCACAGTGCCTGTAATGGGTAAAGGTAGAAGAATCTGGCTACTAAAAGGTGCTTATTCCTTAACACATTTTAATAGGCTATTTATTCCCATAGGCTAAAATAAATGGAACCTATGGCACTAATGAGTGGAAAATTGAGACTGGGAATAACAGTTTAAGGAAAAATATAGTAAGAAATCACTAACATTTAGATGATGTATGCAGAATAGTACTCCAATAAAGGTAGTTTCTCAGTCAATAGAATCAGTTTTTTTGAAAGACAGGAAATTTTACTTTCATTTTTCTTGATATTGTATCTTTATGAAACTTTTATGATTTTAAAATTTCAAAGAGCAAAATTACTTGAGCTTAGTTTCCTCAGCAGTAAAAGGCAGAGTGCTCTGGAAAGTTCCTAATGAATCTATATGGTATCTATTATTGGCAATTTCAGAACAGAAAAAAAGCCAATACTATTCACAGAAGGCAAAGTACAAGTGGACAATGCAATTTCTAAATTGCAAATGAAGACTACCATAAAATGGCAAGTTTCAAGAAAAATACTTTAAACATGAAATCTCAAACAAATTTAGAAAAAGCATATTAATTTAAAACTGATATTTAATAAAAGTCACATCCTTCATGCTTTATAAACTATGACCAGACCTACAAGCAACTGAATAATTTCTGTATTAATTATAAGAGGATGCATTATTCAAAACTTCATAATTTTAATACCTTTTTTAGTCTCCATAAATTTTTCATAACTATCTGGAAAATCATCTTCTGGCTTAGATTTTTCCACTGGTGCCACAACTGCTTTTCCTTCATCCTCTTCATCTTCATTCGACCACATTTCTTCATCCTCTTCCAAGGCTTTTGCATCTCTGCGAAATCTGTTACTACGCAATATAGATGGTACACTGTAAGAAACATACCACAAATATAGAGTAATGACTTAAAGTTTATGATCAGATTAAATTTTAAAATAAGTAGGTATAATGAAGAGCAGCTGAAGTAATTTTAACCAAATAAAATTTATATCATAATCGTCTCGACTGTGATTCAAGATTTAACCAGAGAACATTCCAAAACATTAAAAAATGTAAACCAAACTAAAAATTTACCTTGAGTTACAATATGGAGCAATAATTTTTCATCTAAAAGACGCCAGGTAGGGAGGATCTCCTACCCTCCTACATATAACCCTGTACTGTCTAAGAATAGGAAGAAAACTCCTGGGTAAGTTTCATAAATAAGGTCCAAACTACGGACAATTTAGAACATAAATTTATAGGCTATAAATGCAATATAGTTAACCAATACCAATACCTGTTCAGTTTCTGATTTTGTCTGTCTTTTTCTTGCTCATATTTAGTCTTCAATCCTTTGAATGTTTGAACATATTCAATCGATTCAAGTGCTTTATAAAAATTTTCAACTATATGTGCAGTAAGAGACTTGATATCTTCCTGTATAAGCACAAAATTTAGATTTCAAATATAATACAATGCTGGTTAGGAGAAAAACAATTTTTTTTGTTTGTTTTAAAACTGATCAAAAAATGTTTTTCAAAATCACCTTCCAAAAATAAATGTCCTAATTTCTTTATACATGAGCCATGATTCCTTAGAAAACTTGAAAAAAAGAAGAAGGAATTCACTGGGGCCTTTTTGAGGAATTATAAAACAACATTTCAGAAGTAGATGGATTTAGTTTATGTATTGTTTTTTGCACTTACATATAGCGCTTTACAATTTAAAAAGCACTTTAATGTATAATTTCATTTGATCCTCATAACAATTCTATGAAATAGGTCTTACTATTTACAGAAAATAAAAAAATTGAAGCTCTAGAGAGGCTGGATGGCCTGATCAAGAATAAAAAGCTAATTAGAAAGATGATTTTGAATTCTATTTTCAATAAATCTTAGGTATTAATGACTCCTCATTGAACTTCTACCAAAATGGGCTAAGCTTTCCTAAATAACATAACATAGATTCCTCAGACTATATTACATATACAGATCGGATAAACTATTAAATTGATACTACTCATTTACACCCACAGTCTTCAATGGTATAATCTTTGTGAAATAAAATTGACAGTAATAACTTCTAAATTCTCAATGAACCATTCCAAATGATCATTGCAAATGCATGGGTACAAAGCAGGCTCATTATTAAAAATAAATTAAAGTTGTGATTCAGGACTTTAATACTAATAAGAAATAAGCAGGCTACTTCTTTAAAAAATCTACCATAATCTGGCTGCATTATGGATTTTAACTATTTAAATGAGTTCCCCTGGACATCTCAATCAAAAAATATGCAAAGAAGAAAAAATAGAAACCTAGGTAAAATGGTTCTGTGTTGTATACCAACAAAAAGATTAATTAAGTTTTGGGGTTCAAAGTACATTTATCGACCATTCAAAATTAATTTTAGAAAAATGAATTCAATCATAGGCATAGGGATGTGTTTGTGAATGCTACAATTTATCAGTATCTCATCAAAAATTTTGAAGGAAAAAATGTAAAAATTAACCTGTACAACTGTGAATTTGGGTTCAGATACTTGGTGAGCTTCAGCCAGCTAACTATGTTTCCTCTTTTCTAATGCTAAAGCAGTACTTTTATCCTCTGCAGTCTTCTGAAAATCATACTCTTGGCAAGTGACCACTATCACAAAAACAATCCAGTCACTCAGATACCATGCCACTGGTAGAAATCTAGTTTGCAAGAAACAAAACTAGAGAGTGAATTTCTAGCTCTGACTTCCCCTTTTCAGGTTCTAAACATGTGGCCATTTTCCCTGGTGGAATAATTTCAATATGTGGGAGAGGGCAAATTTATTGTACCAGTTCTATACTTATCTGTCTTATCCCTGTTACTCACGTAGAATTCTTTCCAGATCTTTTTATGATGAAACTTTTGTTGCCCAAAGCTGAGCTATAATGTATCTTCAAACCCTGACTGTGCTCCTAACCAAAAGGATGCTCCTGAATAAGTCCCTTAATCACTCTGGGTAGCTCCAAGTCTCTCATTTGTAAAATAAGGCAATTGGAGTAGTCCATCTAACTCCCTGGTCTCTTCAACCTAAAATACCATGCTAACATCCTATTTTTTTTTTTTTAACATTTCATATCAATGTCTACCAAAGGAATTACTTTTCAATCTTTCTATTCATTTTTATCATCACTCCTACAATCGATCTAAGAAATCACATGAATGGAGGGCTTTACTGAAATGTCCACATATGCAATATAATCCTGAAACAGCTGGCCAATAAAAATGGAACAGAGAATATAGAGTAAACATGAGTTAAAAGACTATGTTAAATTTCACAATTTAAAATATTAACATCACTAAACATAATTATTTTACTTTACTAAGAATCCTTTAGTATAAACTTACCACTCTTATAAATTCAAATAACTCAATAACAGCTGAATTCAACAGATTGTACCGAGTTCCATTATCCAGAAGAGCATTTATAACTGGCTCAAAAAGATTTCCCTTGGTGATGTAACGATTATAAAATTCATCTTTAAGGCCAATTATCCGCCTCATAAAACGAAGAGCACCTAATTAAAAACAACACAGGAAATAAAGTCAATGATCTCATTCATATTATTATATAGGTATTTTTGTATAAACCTATGTACATGTTCTTTCTGAATAAAAAGCAAAACTGTACACTAAAACTAATTGGGCTTTGAGAAAAATACAGTTAGGGAAAGACCACTCAAAACCTGTACAGCTTTTGTAGGCAGAACTGACAAAACAAACAAACAAACAATTAACTGGCAACTGGGAGATAACATACTACCTAACCAGGTGGCTCAACGGCAGAAAAATTAAAAAATACACAAAAACCACAGAACACAAATGTGGGCAGTACTCAGAACTATGCTGGCGGATATAGAGACAAAATAGTGAAGGCAGTTCAGAATCAGTATGGGGCTGTCATTAAGGTGGGCACGGAAGGTGTGGTGGAACCTTCTGTGGTGCAACCTGCCAAGAACCAAGACTAGCTTACCTCAGGGGGAGGGAGCTTTGGAGATAGGTACTTTTAAATTTTCTGAAGACACAGACACAGGAGTTTCTGCTACCAGTTTAATAGGAGAGCTAAAGGTTTTTTACTTTTCTGATGAAGGTTAGAATTCCACTCCCACTATTTTAGCTCCCTTTGCCCTGGAAAAATCATCTGTGAATGAATGCTACCTCCACATCATAATAACGTCATTCTCTTGTTTACCAATTGCTTATGAACTATTTTGCCTTAGGTAAACATGTACTGTGGCAGATCAGACTATATTTGTAAAAGAACAACAGAGTAACAAATAAATAGTATAATTTGGCTTTTCACACTTTAGAATACTGAAAAAGTTTTCCTTTTAACTAGTATTTTCTCTAGTGAAATAGAACTAAATAAATTTAGCAATGTTACCTGCTAAAATATGTAATGTACACCAAAGACTTATTTTAATCTCTTATTTTTCTGTTTTGTGATCCTTTAACTTGTAATCTTTCTCCAGTTTAAATTTATTCTATCAGTAACACTAGCCAAACCTTTCAAAATACAAGGTTTCCAATTTTATGATTTGGCTCTTATTTCAACTTCTGTCCATAGATGGAAGCCATTAAAAGAAGTTGTGCCTGTTGAAAGAGGTTCTAAACATTCTTTGAGAGCAAAACAGAAACAGGCCACATAAGGTAAAAATGTATGATAAACAGTAACACTAAAACAGTGAGGAGAGAAGTGCTAGACTTATAACATCACCTCTTTTTGTGGTGGAATAAGAAACAGTGTACTTAAGATTAAAAAAAAGCATTGGTAAAGATGTGAACAAATGGCACTCACACACTGCTGGTGAATGAACTGACATGCACACAAAACTATAGTTAAAATAGCACTGCTTATAATAATGGAAATCTTGAAGCAATATAAACATCTAAATACTAGAGATTTGTTAAATGACCATATACCATATGAATGGAACTACTTTGTAGCCATCAAAAAGGACTATTTAGACTTTGAACCTGTTACGGTGGCTTCAGGGGTGTTGTAGCCATGTTGCTGTCCAGGGTCTCCCTTACCAAGAGCAAGTCAAAGACTATTCTGGTGAAAATGATAAGACAAGCTAGGACAGGTTACTCCTTTAACATTGAGAAGTTGACTATGGGAGAAACTGACTCTACTGAATTATGATCTAGTTGTAAAAACAAAAGTACTCTTCGTGGAACAGAAAAAAAGACACTCCTTCTAAACAATGGATTGAAAATGCATTTGATTTATGAACGAGAAAACAGAGGGCAGGATACTGATTCAGAAATTCTGCATCATATAATAAGAGAAAAAAATGACACAATCACTGCCTCCTATGCTTTCAAGGACATTGAAGGAAAACAATGAAGTGAAAGTATGCGCTTCATATTAGACCATATATATCATTAAACCATTTATCTTTCTGGATATTTTTATAGCCTTTAATAAAAAATATTAAAATAGCCTGAAAAAAAGGACTATTTATAGAAAGCCAGATAGAAAAATCTATCATGAGAACAAGTCATATGGAAAATAATACCATAAATAAAGGCAAAGACAAAAGACAAATGAGACTGAGACATTTTTTCCCAAAATATAATTCGCAACATATAAAATACAAAAGCACTAAAATATAAAAAAAGGTTGTCAAGGAAAATGTAAATTAAAATACAAATAGAATACCATTTTGTATCATCAGCTAGATAACACTTTAAAAAACCAGTAACACCAAGTATTAAAAGAATGTCAAGTCCTTCAGTCTCTTGGGAAAACTAATCTGGAGGCTATATGTTAAATTAAAAGAATATATTAAAAATATATAAACATTTTGTCCTGCAATCCCATTACTGGGAATCTATCCTATGGAAGTAAACCAGTACTTAAAAAAAAATTATATACTAGGCATTTCCTACAGTGTTCTTTGGAGTGGCAAAATACCACTTGTAAAAATAAAACCTGTGTATGTGTATGAATGTTTATGTAAATTTGTACAAGTATGGAAAAAGGAAGGAAAAGAAACGGTGCATGCAGCTGATGATGGCTATTTTAAGGCCTTAAAAATAAAGTAAAAATAAAGATTACTTTTTCTTTACACATAAAGTTAAATGCTTAAATTTTAACTATAATTTTTATGCTCAGAGCTCTTTTTTATTTGGAAGGAGAAAGAGGCTTATTTATCCTTATTTGCAGGTGAAATTATGAAGAAAAAAGGAAAGTTTATAGTTTGCCAAAACACAGCATTGGAGCAAATATTTTATAAGTTCAATAAATAACCTAAGTTACACAAAAACATTAAGGCCCATATCTCAAAAATATAAAGTCACTACTAAATGACCATTTGATGGAGCATATGTAAAATAAAGCAGGACTAATTCTATTGGTGAAATGTCATTGTATATGGTATTATCTCAGTTAAGCTAACAACTTAAATATGAGCAAATGTGGGTGGGGAAGCACTATGACCTATTTTTCTTATCCTTTAAATAAAAAATCAGTACTTTTCATAATCATCTCTTTAGTAGTATATATACTGCTAAAAATATATTCACATGGGCAACTTCGACTTTTATCTCTATTAAAAATGTTGTTCTTTAAAACATTTCACAAGACTATTCATTTAAATTGTTACTTACACAAGGCCAGGAAAGTGTGCTTTGAATTCATCAAAACCAAGACTCTTCTTAGCAAGTCCTTGTTCATAATATAGTTTTTTATGTGATATGTGTGATGTTCCACACAAAATGTGAGTAGCTCTAAAATTAAGGCAAGCAGCTGTGCTGTTTGATAATTATCTACAAAGAAACACATCTTATGAAAATAAAATACTGCAATATATTTAAGAGAATAAAGCTTACATTTATAATTTAGTACAAAAGTCAAACTGTATTTTCTCATTTTTGAGAAAATTTTTACTTTTTCATTAAGTAGATTCTCTAGGATTATTAGTTTCACCTACTAAATAGACACTTTTCTAAGCCTCTTATATAAAATATTTAATATTAAGAAAAACCCTCAATCAAAATCTACAAACATGGTAAAAAATCCTCAATGCATTGAGATTTTCTTGGTAATGTTTCCTTAATACATGCTTTCATTATTATTATTAATAATAAATTTAACAAGGGTCCACAGTAGAGAGGAAGTACTTCAAGGACATTTTTGGCTATTTGAAAAACAAGTGAAAATCATTACATCAAGATTTGTGTTAACAATAATCTTTTTAACATCAAACCATGATAACCATGAAGAGGCCTACTGAAACACTAGCATATTTTTTTTCTCAAGAGCCTTTGGTTTATACATTCATGGAATGATTTCAAACTGCCTTCTGAACAGCAAAACTGAATATATGTCAAAGGCTTAATTGGTAATTACGCATGGCTATTATAAATGCTTTAGACAAGTAAATATTAAACCATAAGCAAATTATGGAATCATAGTCTCATAGAATAACTGACATTATTTAATCCAACTGTTTTATTATTTTTTAATATTACATATACAAATATTTTGTGGAACTGCTGTTATCATAAATAAATTAACATTCTTTTTAATAACAGGATGACCACTAATATACAAAATATGATTCAGGTATATCAAAGATCTTTGCTTCTTTAAATGCAAGTAAGCAGTTTTACTTACTCCAGACCAATTTGTTTAACAGCCAACACCACACCAGTAAGTGAACCACTAGAAACAAATTTTTAATTTCTCAATTCTCAAATTTTATTTAAAAAGATTTTGTGATGATGATCTACAGTGCTGATTAAATTAAATATCTTGTTTTCATTTTCTCAAATTAGGATATAAAATTACTCATTATATCTCTAACTAATCCAATCTCTGAACTGTCTCTTTATCTGAAACTGGCTCTCTCAGCACTTTGATGAACCTGGTAGAAAAAGAAAGGATGCTAGGCACACACAGGCATATTTCCCATACTACAAACTCATACCTGGTATAATGTTACAAGTAGAAGCAACAGTATTCACACTCAGATTCATAAACAACACTTAAACATAAGGGCTGTTCTGAATACTAGTTCTTAACTAAATGGCCTTAGATTACTAGATCTCAAAAATAATAAAGTGAATCCTCGATATTCAGACATCTTCTCAAAAAATGTCAGAAAATCAGTTCTAAATTCATAGAAAAAAACACAAAATTCCAAATGACTTTCCATCTTTGATAGTGGAGAAAGTTGAATTTTTTTCTTTGTAATAAAGAAAAAAGTAAATGTATTTTTGGTTTGTTTTTGTTGAAAATACACCTTTCTTAGCTTTATACTCTGAGTAGGATAAACTTTATAATTTTCGTTAATTAATAAAATAAGAATTTATACTTACCGGGACAAATTGTGCTGTTTTTGTTAGATCCAACTATATTATCTAATAAAAAAAAAATTAAAGTCAGTTACTTCAGTAATAACATCTTACATTTCCCTAGCACAATATACAAAGCACATCTTTGATCATAATCTCATTTTACCTGCCTAATAACCATTAAGAATTAGTTGCTTCAGTCAAATATTATACTTCTATCTGTAATCTTTTACAGAAATGGGTACAGATGAGAAATTATTAAGACAATATCATAAATATTTTGATAAAAGTGAAATTGCCACTAAAGATAAGACTGAGATATTTTCTTTTATCTTAGTCATCCTCCAACAATTAGGATATGTCTCTGCATATAGGAATTTCTTAATTTCCAGAAAAACACATATATTAATAGGTGATTGATGCTTTGAATTTTTTAAAAAAGTGGAAGATTATAAGTTACAATTTCTCAGCACACATCTTAGAGCACATTTGTATAGAAAAACACAAGAATGTATACTAGAGCAGTGTCTGTAATAGCAAAAAGGTAGAAACAACCTAAATGTTAGAAGCAGAATGGCTAAATTACAGCATACGAGACTCATACAAGAGAATGTAAGAGTTAAAAATAAATAAGGACGTAGTATTAATATGGATAGATCTCAAAAAAAAGCAATGGGTATAAAGAAAAAAAATAGCAGAATAATGTACACGATAGAAGTGAAAACATATCAAGTTAGAGAATATGTAAAATATTATATATGTCATAATAAACAAAGGAATGATAAACTCCAAATTCAGCATTCTCTAAGGGATAGAGGTAGGTGAGGTGATATAAGAATGTGAAGAGGTACACAGGAAACTCCAAGAGTAGCTGTAATTTTCCTTTAAAAAGAATCTGAAAAGTATATGGGAAATTAGTTTTGAAAGGGCCATTAGGAAGTGCATGGGTGTCTTTTACTATTATCTAAATATTTCTGTATGCTTAAAGTGTTTTATTTTAAAATGAAAGTTAAAAATGCATTTATTTTAATTTATATAAATAGAACCATTCTGTAATATAATGTTGTGTGGTGTTTTACCCATTCAACTTTATATTTTTGAGAACTAGTCAGATGATAAATTCAATTACTTTAACTGTTATATAGTATTCCAGTATATGAATATACCATACTTTCTCAATTTTCCTACCAGGAAGAAAACAACATTTTTGTACCTGTCATGCATATGTATAATGTTCCCTAGGATATATACTCAGAAATGGAACTGGTGATATTATGCGAGTGTGCCCATTGTACAACTTTATTAGTTTACTAAATATTTTCTAAACTGACCTGACCTCCTCTGAGTCTCAGAGAATATGTCCCATACACATCTTATTTTATAAGCTGAGTTATATTCTGATAAGTCAAAACTTTGTTTATGCCAGTTATATTTGGTTGTTTGACTATATTACTTAAATATTACAAACTGATGAAATGTAGTAGATATTACATAATACAGAAAGCTAATACAGTAGAACTCAATAACATGTTGCCAAATCAGATATACAAAACTATGAACACTTAATGGGAGGTACATAAAACCACAGTAGGATTCAGCATTCAGACTTTTTAAAAATTAACTTTAGGTTTTCACTCCACTTTGATAAACTGAAACCAGAAATTATAGAGATGCCTTATGAGTGTAGTTTACACAAGAAAGATAATACAAAAATATAATTAAAAAAAAGCCTTGACCCTGTACAAAATACCCACAGATGAGTCAGCATTTAGAGGAAATGCTTACAAAGAGTTTATTTTTTTAACCGCTCTGCTTTAACCAACTTTTTTGATTAACCCATCCATTCTGATCCTTATGCTATGATAATAAAGAACTTCTACTATATTACCAAATTCTTCTCCAAAATGATGGTATCTTTAGATTTTCTAATGTAGGCAATATACTGTCTATCCTTACTCAATGGAGATATCAACTCTAACAACTTTGGAAGCAATTTCCGTTTGCTAAGTGTTTACATCTCTCTTCCTCAAGGTGTAATACTTTTTGCCATTTTCTTCTATATCATTCTCTAATACAGACACTCAGAAACAAGAGAAATCATTATTTTATATTGTAGCTTAAAATTTTCAGTAGGAATTTCTGTTATATAAAGAATCAAGTAAACAGTTTCAGTTATAATATTTACTTCACTCTTTTAAAACAGAAATGACAAGCAGATAAGTAAGAGACCTTACCCTTTTCACATTTGTCTTCTGAAGTATTGGTCAAAAGTGGTGCTGTGAGAACATGCATACAATGGTTGTAGAAGAAATTTAGAAATTCACTTTTTTCAGTTTTCTGAAACACAGAATTTAAAAAATACTTTACTACGTTTATAATTAATAAAACATATTTAAGTAGCAGTGTGAGTCCTATACAAACAACAGATTCTTTAAGAAGACTCTTAAGGGCCAAAAAATTAGTTATGTTCACCTCAATTTTATTTCTGCAGAATTTAAAAATCAAATCTATTTCACATTGTAAACTAAATAAAAATGAAAGCTAGAAAAAGATCAGAGGTGGAAACATGGTGAAGTCAGAGCCGTCCCTAGATCTCTCCCCTTGAAACAACAATAAGCTGAACATATAAAACTCAACAAAAACACCAAAACTGCACACCAGCATGTCTGAGTGTGGGATCTGCCTATAAGAACTACCAAAGGTCAGGTGGTGGACTGGGAGAAATAAAGAATCTGCCTCTCGCAGCCTCTGGAGCTCCCTGCAGGATGAGGAGTGGTAAAGGTGTAGGGACTTCCCTGAACAGCCCTGCCTGAGGCTGCTGCGAGCTTCCTGTGGCAGGTGGCAGGGCCCAGTCATCAGGGCAGAAAGCAGAGAAATGGGGCAGAACTGCAGAGAAACAACAGCTGATTTTTACCCTCCGATTTTAACTGGCCTCCAGTTGCAAAACCGAGGTTGAGCGGCAGCCCCCAACCCCCAACCCAGAGGGCCACTCCCCCCATACCCTCCAAGACCAATCACTGCAGAGCCCCAGGGGAATCTGAGCAAACACTGCCAAGACTGAAGCTACCTCTCACAGACTCTGGAGCTCTCTGCAGGATGAGAGGGGAGGGGAGAAGGAACAGGAGTTCCTGTGGCGAGTTCCCTGAATAGCTCTGCCTTGGAAAACTGTAGCTGTGGCCAACTGGCTACAGAGCACAGTCATCAGGGCAGAAAGCAGAGAAGTGGGGCAGAGTGCAGAGGAGTAACAGTTGATTTTTGCTGGCGGAGGCTGCAAAACTGAGGCTGAGCCACAGTCCCCAACCCCCGACCCAAACGGCCCTCCCCCCATACCCTCCGAGCACCACGGAGCCCCAGGGGAATCTGAGCAAACTCTGCCAAAACTGCTAGGAATCCAAAAGGCTTAGACACCACCTACTGGAAACCAAAAGAAGAGCACCTTCTTTGCAGCAGGCTAAAGAGAGAGCTTTATTTAATAAATCTTTCTGGAAAAACAACAGAATACACTTCCATTAATGCCCAGGCAGAGAAATAGTCCATTAAACACCATGAACAACCAAGTTGACAAGGCATTTCAGAAAGAAAGAGAAAAATCTCCAGAAAATAAGCTTACACACATAGAAATATGCAACTTAAATGACAGAGACTTCAGGATGGTACTTCTGAAAAAACTCAATGAGATACAAAAAAATCATATCAACAATTTCAGGAATTAAAAAAACAACTAGATGAGCAGGGCAAGGAGACTGAAACCATCAAGAAGAACAGAATAGATATTCTAGAGATGAAGAACACACTGCCAGAGTTGAAAAATGAAATAGCAAGCCTGGGAAACAGAGTTGACCAAATGGAGGAAAGGATCAGTACTACTGAAGACAGAAATCTAGAAACAAATCAGAAGAAAGAAGAGAGAAACCAAAGAATGAAAAATAATGAAAGAGAAATACAAGAACCAGCTGATACCATAAAGAGAGGAAACATAAGAATAATGGGCATTAGCAAAGGCAAAAAAAAGGAGCAGGGGCTAGAAAGCATTTTCAGACAAATAGTGGATGAGAATTCCCCAAATCTAAGGAATGAGCTGGAGCTTGAAATTCAACAAGTCAACAGAACACCCAATTATCTCAACCCAAAAAGGCCTTCACCAAGATGCACTGTATTAAAGTTATCAAAAATAAATGACAAAGATAGAATTCTCAAGGCAGCCAAGGAGAAGAAAACGATACTGTATAAAGGAAAATCCATTAGATTATTATCAGACTTTTCAGCATAGACCTCATAATCCAGAAAGGAATGGAACCAAATATTTAAACTATTAAGTGAAAGAAACTACCAGCCTAGAATAATGTAACCAGCTAAACTCTCCTTTAGATATGAAGGAGAAATCAAGACCTTTCCAGACATACAAAAATTGAGGGAATTCTCCACTACGAGGTCTGCACTACAGGAGATACTGAAAGGGGTCAGTTCACTTAAAACAAAATGACAACAAAAATACATAATTAGGAGTAAAGTAACTATCAGGTAAATAGAAGCAGGGGAGTACAACCCTTATTAAGAGCAGGGCATTATAGCTTAAACAATAAGAAGTAAATTCATAGGGACAACTTGAGACAATAATGACTGAAAAAGGGAGGATTCAAAGATCCAAATTCACAAAGGGGAATGGAGATAAGGCACGCGCAGAAGAAAATAGACATCTGTATATTTAATATGATTCTTTATATATTCGTAATGGTAACCACACACCACAGATTCAGAACTGAAATATATAAGATGAAACAAGAAGAACCAGAGGCAAAACTCACAAAAGTCAACCAAAATAATGAAAACAGAAACACATGGACAAGGAAGCAATGGAAACACCGAGGTACCAGAAAGCAAAAGATAAAATGGCTATAAGACCTCATATTTCAATAATCGCCCTAAGTGTAAATGGACTGAACTCACTAATAAAATGGCACAGAGTTGCAGAATGGATTACAAAACAAAACCCAAGCATATGCTGCCTCTAGGAGACACATCTCAGCTCCAAAGACAAATGCAGACTCAAAGTGAAAAGGTGGAAAATAGTATTTCAAGTAAATGGCATTCATAGAAAAGCAAGAATAGCAATACTAAAAGCAGATGAAAAAGACTTCAAAATAAAAAAGGTAAAGAAAGATACTGAGGGACACTTCATAATGATAAAGAGAATCATGTGCCAAGAAGAAATAACACTTATTAATATTTATGCTCCCAATCAGGGAGCCTCGAAATATGTAAAGCAATTACTATCAGAACTAAAGGGAGAAACAGACAAAACACTATCACTGCAGGGGACCGAAATACCCCACTGTCGGATATGGACAGATTATCCAAACAGAAAATCAATAAGGAAATAACATCCTTAAATGACACTTTAGTCCAACTGGACATAACTGACCGTATTTACAGAGACTTCCATTCCAAAACAGCTGCTTATACATTCTTGTCTAGTGCATATGGAACATTCTCAAGAATTGACCACATACTGGGACACAGAGATAGCCTCAACAAATACAAAAAGGTTGAAATCATACCAACTATATTCTCTGATCATAATGCTTTGAAACTAGAGATCAACTGCAAAAAGAAGGAAGAACCACAAATACATGGAAATTAAACATGCTACTGAAGAATAACTGGGTCAGAGAAGAAATAAAAACAGAGATCAAGAGATACATAGAAATAAATGATACTGATAGTACAAAATAGCAAAACTTTTGGGACGTGGCAAAAGCAGTCATAAGAGGAAAGTTGATATCATTATAGGCCTACCTCCAACATCAAGAATAAGCCCAAACAAGTAACCTAACACTTCATCTTAAAAAACTAGAAAAGGAAGAACAAATGAAACCTAAAGTCAACAGAAGGAAAGAAATCATCAAAATTAGAGCAGAAAAAATGAAATTGAAAAAAGAAAAGAAAAAATAAATGCAACAAAGAGTTGGTTCTTTGAGAAGGTTAATAAATTGACAAACCCCTGGTTTGACTCACTAAAGAAAAAAGAAAAAGAACACAAATAAACAAAATCAGAAATGAAAGAGGGGAAATTACGATTGATATCGCAAAATTCAAAGGATCATACAATATTATGAAAAAGCATGTAACACAAAATTTAATAACCTAGAAAAAATAAATCAGTACTTAGAAAAATACAAACTTCCCAGACTGAATCAAGAACTGGAAAATCTAAATAAACCGATGGGCAGTATTGAAATTAAAACAATCATCAAAAACCTACCCAAAAATAAAAGTCCAGGACCAGATGGTTTCACCAGTGAATTCTACCAAACATCCAAAGACGATTTAAAATCTATTCTCCTCAAACTCTTCCAAAAAACCGAAGAGGAGGCAATACTTCCCAACTCATTTTATGAGGCCAATATTACTGATACTAAAACCTGGTAAGGATAGCACACAAAAAAGAAAACTACAGACCAATACTTCTCATGAACACAGATGCAAAAATCCTAAATAAGATACTAGCAAACCTAATACAGCAACATATTAAAAAAGATTATACACCACGATAAAGTTGGCTTCATCCCTGGGACACAGGGATGGTTCAACATACGTAAATTGATTAATGTAATATAATATACCACATAAACAAATTAAATAAGAATCATATGATCTTATCAATAGATGCAGAAACAGCCTTCGACAAGATACAGCATCCATTTATGATCAAAACACTTCACAAAATTGGTATGGAAGGAAAGTACCTTAACATAATTAAGGTCATCTATGACAAACCCTCAGCCAATATTATACTTAATGGTGAAAAACTAAAAACCTTCCCTCTAAGATCAGGAACAAGGCAAAGATGTCTACTATTGCCACTCTTATTTAATATAACATTGGAGATTCTAGAAAGTGCAATCAGACAAGAGAAAGATATAAAAAGCATCCAAATAGAAAACGAAGACGTCAAACCGTCACTATTTGCGGATGACATGATTCTCTATAAAGAAAACTACTAGAAATGATAAGCGAATACAGTAAAGTATCTGGATACAAAATCAATGTTTAAAAATCCATAGCATTCCTATAGTCTAACAACGAAGCGTCAGAAAAAGAAGTTGAAAAAATAATTCCTTTTGCAATTGCAACACAAAGAATAAAATACCTAGGAATAAATCTAAGGAAACATGTGAAGGGCCTATATAATGAAAACTGTAAGACCCTATTAAAAGAAATCAAAGAAGATACAAAGAAATGGAAAGATACTCCATGTTCTTGGATTGGAAGAATCAACATAATTAAAATGACCATATTACTTAAAGCATTACACAGATTTAATGCAATCCCCATCAAAATCTCATTGGCATTTTTTAAAGAAATAGAACCCAAAACCATCAGATTTGTATGGAAGCTCAAAAGACCCCGAATTGCCAAAGCCATCCTGAGAAAAAAGAACAAGGCTGGAGGCATCACTCTGCCTAACTTCAAATTACACTACAAAGTGACAGTCATCAAAACAGCATAGTATTGGCAGGAAAACAGACACATGGACCAGTGGAACAAAATCACAAGTCTGGAAGTAAACCTGTATTTATATGGGCAAATAAGTTTTGACAAAAAAAGCCAAAAACATACAGTGGAGGAAGGAAAGCCTCTTTAATAGATGCTGGGAAAACTGGAAAGCCACCTAACAAAAGAATGAAACTAGACTGTTGTCTTTCACCACACACCAAAATTAACTCAAAATAGAATAAGGACCTGAATACAAGACTTAAAACAATAAAATGCATAGAAGAAAACACAGGAACTAACCTCAAGGACCTTGAACTTAAAGAGGATTTTATGAATGACCTCAAATGATGGGAAGTAAAAGCTAGAATGAATAGGACTAAATCAAACTAAAAAGCTTCTGCTCAGCAAAAGAAATCGTCGACAAGGTAAAGAGACAACCATCCGAATGGGAATATATATTTGCAAGCAATGCCTCCTATAAGAGCCTAGTATCCAAAATATACAAAGAACTTATATAACTCAATAACAACAAAAAAACAAACAGTCCAATCAAAAAGTGGGCACAGGACCTGAACAGACACTTCTCCCTAGAGGACATACAAATGGCCAACAAATATATGAAAAGATGCTCAACATTGCTAGCTATTAGGGAAATGCAAATCAAAACCACAATGAGATACCATTACACTTGTTAGAATGGCTGTAATCAACAGGACGAGCAATAACAAATGTTGGAGAGGATGTGGAGAAATAGAAACCCTCATACACTGCTGGTGGGACTGCAAACTGGTACGGCCACTATGGAAAACAGAATGGAGGTTCCTCAAAAAACTAAGAATCGATCTACCATATGATCCAGCAATCCCCCTCCTGGATATTTACCCCAAAGACTTGAAAACTCCTATCTATAAAGATATTTGCACACCAATGTTCATAGCAGCATTATTCACAGTGGCCAGGACATGGAAGCAACCGAAATGCCCTACAATACATGACTGGCTAAAGAAGCTGTGGTACATACATACAATAGAATATTAAGCCATAAGAAGAAATACTGCCAATTGCGACAACATGGACGGAATATGAGATAGTCATGCTAAGCGAAATAAGCCAGACAGAAAAAGTTGAAAATCACATGATATCACTTATACGTGGGATATAAACTTAAAGACAACAAATGAGCAGGACAAACAGAGACTCGTGGACATGGATTTATAAACTAGTGGTTACCAGAGGACTAGAGTAGTGGTTACTAGTGGGGTGGGAGAGGAGGGGGGAGGTAGATGGGGCAAACAGGGTCTAATATAGGGGGGCAGAGGAAGGGTGAAGTGGGTAAAGAAGATCAAATATATGGCAGCTGAAGGAAACTGGACTTTGGGTGGGGAACACAGAATAGAATATACAGATGTCAAAAATAATGTACTACTGAAAATTATATGATTGTACTAACCAATTTTACCCCAATAAACTTAATTAAAAAAAAAAAAACAGAAAAAGATCATACAGTGTAAAGTTTTTCTGAAGAAAATTATTCAAAACAATTTTTTCCAAATATGGTTGTGATCTGAAATGACAATGGAGTCTATCAAGCAATGTGAGAGCAACTTTACTGCTTAAAATTTGAAACCCCAGATTTCACAATGTATCTGAATTTAAAAAAACCACCAAATGAATTTATAAAACCTCTAGAAATGGGTAGAATTTAGTTCTATTTAAAAAAAAATTTTAATCTATTATTTGGAAATTTGGAAAATAATGATTTTGATTTTCTGAGCTACTATTTTTTTACACAACTGGTTCTATAAACTTGCAATGATCTGAAAATAATACATATGTTCTCTAAATATGAGGTAATTTTATAAAGGATGAATTTATTTTGAGGCAATGATTATTATTAATATTTTGAAATCGTTCCTTAAGACCTTTCTTATGACTCCTCTACTATGCAGTTGAGGTCATTTAGTACATTTTTTATTATTTACTTTTTTAAAATGATAAAAAACATAGAATTTATCATCTTAACCATTTTTAAATTTACAGTTCAGTAATGTTAAAGTACATTCATTCATACTGTTGTATTTTAATTTTTAAGAAGTTAACATACAGAGGCTAAGGGCTATAGAAGTACAAACATTTCAGTAAGATTTTAACATATTATAATATTGTATTTTGCCTCATATGAACTGTTACAGGAATATCACTGCTGCTCAAATACTAATTGAACAAA
This sequence comes from Rousettus aegyptiacus, assembly GCF_014176215.1. Classification (NCBI taxonomy): domain Eukaryota; kingdom Metazoa; phylum Chordata; class Mammalia; order Chiroptera; family Pteropodidae; genus Rousettus; species Rousettus aegyptiacus. Next base: position 34,673,783 of record NW_023416310.1, read on the forward strand.
TACCTAAGTATTTGTTTTTCGAAACAGTACAAATTTTTAAAAACTTTATATTTACATATAATTTATATATTTATATATTATTATATATAAAATAAGCTAAAACTCATGAGATAAAAAATTTTATCTCAGAGTAATTTCTTACATTGGTTGTAGCCAGCATGTTCTCTGGATCGATCAGAGTACGAAGAAGTCCCATCAGCTGAACAGCACCTCCTAGCTCAGGATCAGTATCACAGATCATTTGTTCAATTACTACATTAATGAGAAGAATATCCTGAAAGAAAACGGTTCCATTAGACCTGGTTTAGATATAAGACAAATAGAGCAGCTGAAAGAACAAAATCATCATCACAAAGAAAAGAAACTCCAAAGAATGGATGAACTTATTTTAACTTTATTTTTCCTAATGTTTCTCAAAGTTCTGTAAAAATATTGGAGTGAAAATAACCCACTTAAAAAAAAAAAACAGAGTGTACCACAGCTTACGGTACCATCAACATATGGAAGTGGAAAACACTGTATTTGCTTATTGTTTTTCAATAAAAAACTTCATTGTTGTATTAGTAACATGCCCCCGGGTCTCAATATTTAAGAGCTACAAAGCAGCTTGCAGATAACAAAATTTGTCTTCTGGTTGTATTTTTAAAGTAGAAATCTTGAGCATTAAATTAGGATACAAAATGATTGTTCATATCGAAGAAAAGTTTTTACATTAACTCAATGGATTTGAAAATTTGTTTATTATTGGGGGAAGAAAGGGAGTAATTGAAAGGCATGACATAAAGGAACTGCATGGAATGAAGATAAATGTCTTAAGTTGGGAGAATTCTGGAAAGTCATAAATAGAAAGCTTCAATACAAAGCACTTTTGTTATTATTTTGTTTTGTTAACCCTTCCAAAACTTAATATACTGTTATCCAAAACTAATATTTCCCTGTGAAGCTGTTCATTAACTTAAATGCATTAAAGAATCAACGAAACCATGTCATGGCAATTTAACTGCTTAAGATTAGAATCCTACCATCTACCATGATTCAAAATTTGATCACCAATAAATCAATTCTATCATGGCAACAGAGACAGAATGAAAGTTTTTCAAAGAAAAATTTTGAAATAAAATTTACAGAACTACATTAATAAACCCAGATCCAAGACTTATTCCAATTAGAGGGTTAAAGAGCAGACTCTACATTAATATGTTGACGTTTCTTATTCTGGTACGTGCAGCAAAGTGTTATTTCATATCAACTGTTAAGATATTACGAAAAGGTATCAGCCAGTGTGCTTTCTTCAGGACAATGCTATGCCATATACTTTAAATATATATCAATATGTAAAACTTGAATTTTATCATTTAATTAAGGCCTCAGGTAAATTGCTCGATTATATATAATCCACTTATATATAAATTCATTCACTTAAAATGAGGGGGAAAAAATCAAATAATTAATATAGGTTATATCCAAATAAAAACAAAGTGGCATATAGTACATACACTGAAATGTCACTTCAATAAATGCTCTTTAAACTTTTTATTGTCTTCTTTCTCAAATGCAGTTTCTCACAAATCTTGCTTCTGTAAGTATCAATGTCAAACTCTGCTGGTCTGTCTACAAGCTAAGATAAAAGGGGAATGAATGACTTGTGCTGAGAGGTCCATAATTTGGTAATGTGTAGACGTGCAGAAAGCCTATTTATATGTTAAACAGTGAAAAAGAAAACTACAGAATACTAGGGCTACAGAAAACTGCATTTTCAGGAGATAAGAACTGCCTTTCTCAAAGATCTGTAAGACTTCCCTGACAAGAAAAGTATATGCACCACTGAATGCAGGGTACCCAAGCTTGAGATAAAGAGGCATTAAGAGGTCAGTAGGTAAAGAGGAATCTCTAGGTTTAAGGATTATTACTTCTTCTTTTTAAAGGTTGCCACCAACTCAATAGAATTTGGCATGTAGGATCCTTAATTCTGAAAATTAAAAATTTATCTTCTTTTGTGGCTAAAAAGTATTTTGAAGCATACAAAATTTTTAAATTACAAAATAGTTAGATGTCAGAAAATTCAGGAAAATGAAAGGCTCTGAAGACTGTGTAAGAAAATGAGAAATTGCAAACGGGACTTTTTCTAGTTAAAAATCAGTCACTGCTTCTCTAAGTCTCATGCAGCTATTAAATATAAACATAAAATATTTCTAATGAAAAGAGAAATAAAATCTTTATGAGTTCTTTAAGTTACTAATTTATTCTTCTCATGGTCTGAGATTTTGTGATGAATGCCTTTAATCACACACATCACTAAGGATAGAGCACTGAGTGTTAATTTCAAAGTTATCTTTTGTAAAGGCTGGCATTAAGATAAGAATATCAACACTGAGATAAACTAGATATTTCTTTAAAGTCAGATTTGGCATTATTTGGGTGTAAAAAATACCTTAAAAGACACTTAACACAAAATATTTCTTCTATTTCTTTTCTACTGGCTTAAACTATACCATTAACCCAAACTGATTCTAAATAAAAATTTTTTAAAAAATCATTAGAAATAGCTATCGAAGATAGATGTAAAAATCTAAGTGAGAAATTAAACATAAAAGAACTGTAGTTTAATTTAATAGTAATTCATACAAGGATCAAATTAACATTGGGATTCAAAACCTTTAAGAGACATCATTATATTTTAGTTATTTTCTACTTAAAATATATTTAATATAAGTACTTTAAATTACTGCTACATATTTTAAAAAGAAAGAGAAGGTATAAATATTTCTGTAGTAAGGAAACACAACATTGGTCTCATTATTAAACGTTCATCCTACCAAAAACCTCCTCCCACATCTTAACAAGCTAAAGTAACTTCTTAGTTATACTATACTAGATAAATGCCAGACTTTTGGGCTTGAAATTATATTTCATTAGCTTTTGAAACTTTTTAAAGGCCAACATGTAAGAATTTGATATATATATATCAAATTTGATATATACATATTTGATACACACACACACACACACACACACACACACACACACACACACGCACACACACACAATCAATCCAACCCAATCCAAATCAATTGGTACATATTCTGGGCTTGCCAAAGTCACAAATGATCAGAAATCTACTATTTTGCTTCATACCAAATTATGATTATAGCTGTTCTTAATAGCTTGCAAACATAATTCTACAGGCAATTTACAAAGAATAAGGGCATTATTACTTACATCATCACTCTGCTGGGCCTCTTGCATTACAAATTCTCGGACCATGGATGGACTAAACTCTACCAGATAAGAGAATATATCTGTAGCAGCTGATCTGACTTGCAAATCATCCATGCCCTGATAATAGAAAAATTAGGTTACTTAAAGACTGCTAATAATAGTTATATTTGTGTTTTCCTCTTCCTTCTCAAATCTATGTACACCTCCAGCTTTTTGGATTTAATTGTACTGGAATCAAAATCTATAACCTCCCCATCCTTTTCTTCCTTTACATTTAGAAATATTAAACACCTTTAGGCAGTTTAATGATTAGTTTCTGCCAATTGTTACCACCACAAAGATAAATATTCAGAGAATTTAAATACATAAATTTGCACAGAATTATAAAACAATGCTTTATAAATGCTGTAATAATTTTTTTCCTTGGGGGGGGGAAGGGAGATTCTTGATTTAAATATATGTAAAAATGTGAATGATGTCCCCAGGTTAAGGCTTCAAAACCTTCCAGAATCTGTTTTTGGTCCTAGATTTGCCAGTTATTTTATGCCTTAGTAACGGATTCTCTCTTTTATGACTTTCCTAATAGAGGATGCTTGTGAAAACACTTGGTATTTTCATGACTTAGTTTTCTAAGATATGATCCTGAAAATATTCCCTTGACTCAGCAGTTCTCAAAGTATGGTCCAGGGAATCCCAGCAAGGGGTCTTAAGACTTTTTTCAGGAAATGCATAAAATTAAAACTATTTTTACAGTAGTAAATAATACTAAGGCATTACTGACCTTTTTAAAGGCATTACTAACCTTTTTTACTCTATCACAAGTATAGTGGGTTTCTCTGGAGGCTAAAAGGTGTGATGCCACAACAAATTAAATGCAAAAGCTGCTATGAGACTCTAGGTATCTTCTATTAAGCCAGACATTAAAGAGAATGGCAAAAAATGTAAAACAATGCCACTCTTCTAAGTATTTTTTTTTTTTGGAAAAATTATTTTTTCATAAAAGTTATTTACGTTAACATATAATGGATTATGATTATTTCAAAATGAATTAATATTTTTAAAATTTCTCATTTTTTCATATAATAAATACCAATGGATGAAACTCATAAAATGTAAATATGAGAACCACTACCCTAACTCCATACTGTAGTATGAGCCCCTTTGGTCTAGTGTGCACTTGACTCTACTCATTGGTCTAAAAAGGAAAGATATTTTATTAGTTTCTATGAAACACACTTAATATTGTTATTGAAGAGAAAATAGTTATGTAAAACATGTGGGATTTTTATTCACCTGAAGATCCATATTATATGCAAGTGATTACATATAAAATTATAAATTTAATAAAAATATGAAGACTGAAAACACTGTTCTAATAATTCACTACTATAAAGTGAATCATAACTTAAATTATAAAATTCAATATGCATTACTATAATATTTTTCACCCATAATATAAATCTATTATATATTCACAATTTCAAAAACATGAATAAAAGCTGTATAATTACCATTACAATTTCAAGAGCAGGAAGAATCCCCAATTTTGCCAAAGTTTTGAAAAATGCATCCCTGTTTTGAGGTTGTAACGTCTGAGAAAATGCACAAAATTCCTTGAAAAAATTAACCTGTAATGTTAGAAAGTATTGTGAGACACTGACACACATAAAAGTAAACTTGGGGCACACTGTAATGTGATCAACGGCAGTGCAGAATTCACCCTTATTAAGTATCTTGACTTCTCATGGTATCCTGGCTCCTCAAAACCTACATTAAGGAACGTTATTAGAAACTAGCATCCATTAAAAGTAAACCTTGAATTATTTTTCAAACACTGAACAATTAACTCTCTAAAGACTTTACAGTGTACACATTATATGTACAGTTTCAGAGAGCATATACATATTATTTTCGATTTATGGTTAAAGTATAAAGATGACAGGTAAGGCAGATATTTTGAATTCGAGCACACATTTTCACAGAAACCATGTTATAATAAACCGTGGCTGGTTTCTAGGGAACTCTCAAAGTATGTTTCAATTTTTAAGAATTGGAAAGGGCATTACAGATTCCCTAAAGGACTAATTTTATAAATGAGAAAATTGAGTAGGCTATTAGTAAATAACTAAACCAAAAGTGACTTGATTGATTTTAAGTCAGCAATCTTTCATTACTTCTTAAAACCCAAGAATCTGATTATAATGTTTGAAAAAAGGACAAAATGCTGGTAAACAGCAATTACTATTTTCTTTCTCCAAAGCATGGGCTATGTCTCAAAAAAAGTGATTATTTGAAAGAAAAAAACATTTCCAAGAAGCAATTATAATTTACTTGAGAAGCATTTTCCTTACCATTTGTTTAAAAAGAAAAGCATCTCTGTAATGTGAGTATCTACAACCATGAAAATATATCACTTTGTAATTCTGTCCCAACATAAACCATATATCTGATTTTGGGGTTTGTAAGGCACACAATTTCCCTCACTGGGTGGAGGGGGGCAGGAAATCTACTTAATTTTAAAAATTAAGAAATTTCTAAAATACACAAAACAATTACATTTAAGAAACTTTGAGAATAATATTTTGTAGCATAATTTAAGTATAAATCTTTCATCTCATACTAATTATAAAAAACTCTCTCTCAACAAATTCAATATTAAAAGCCTGAATGCCAAAAGAGTAAGTGCTCTTTAAGGATGTGAATTTCAAGAATAACTTACCAATTCACGCCGTTTATCATCATCTGTAGCCTCATCTGTTAATTGTGCAAAAACTTCAGATAAAAACTTCTCATCTTCCTGCATGAGAAAAAATATTTACTATGAAATGTTAACAAAAGTATAAAGTTACATTCATTTATGTTATCTACACAAATTATATTAATTCCAGGGTATAATCATGTTATAATTTTCAAAACCTGACTACACTATTCAGTATTAGTTATACATACATTAATATTTCATTTAACAAGAAACCTCAATTATAAAGAACTCTTTGGAAAACAATAATAGATGCTCTAAAAGTCATGCACGAAAACTCATTAATTTATTTTAGAGACTCTCTAGCTCTTCTCAGGGTCTATTAACCCTTAGTTTAAACATAATTCAAACAAGTTTAAAAATCTCATTGTCAATCCATAGCTGATTAGAAAAATTATATCAATATGGTACAGGGACAACAGTAAAGGAGGCTGAATTCTGGCAGTGAAAAGATTAAAAAGCCTTTTAACCCTCTACCAATTTAGAAAAAAAAAAGTACAGCTTGCTGCCAGCATTAATTTAACATCACATGTAGGAATGCTACATTTTCTAAGATTTGAAATTTTCAGCAATAGAGAATTATATTTTGCAAATGGAAATACCACTACTAAAAACAGAATGTTATAAACAGAATTATGTCATTTGTTTCCAAACACCATCGATATACTAGAGTGATGTGAAAATAATAATAAAAGTGAGATATTTCATGGCAAACTTTGGGGGTAAGATTAGGACTGTAATCTACGAGTTTTCTTGGGGTTAATGCTGCAGCTACAAGCACCGTCGGTGAGCATTCTTTGGGCAAACAGGAAATGGGTTAAAACACAAGCGCTCATGAAAATAATCTAGGGACATTTGGTGTAGTCTTACATGGTCTGTGGTCCCCAAGGATGTGACTAAACGACAAAACACTACAATAACTGCTTTTCATACTGATGACTCTAAGGTATTAAATGACAGATGTGTTAATTTCTCGAAGCACTGTTTAAAAGGACAAACAGAAAACACAGCAGAGTATGTACTGTATGATCTTACTTTTAACATAAATTCGTGCGAAGCGGTATCAATCTCTTACAGCCTCTCTGAAATACGGTAACATATATATGAAAAAGCAAATGAATGAAAACTACTAGGTACGATCATGGAGACTATAATATGCTTTTCCACAACACATCTACCAATGCTCTTCAAAGACACGACACAGATCAAAAAACTCCTTTCATCAGTGTGACTCAGAATGGTTTTTCTTTTGTTCTGTCTTTCTTTCACTCCTTTTGGACTTTTATGTACTGAGGCCTGAACCATCCATTTTCTGAGTTCAACTGTATATGTAATTGTCTTTAACTTATCTTTCAAATCACTTTTTCCAAATTGCTTCTGTCTAAATATTTTAAGATTTGGGGAATACAGACACATTTACCTCCATTTGCACCTTTTATGAATTTGTTACCTTCTTGCATCTCTCCCAGATTAAGTCTTCCATTACTGTCTAAACATGTTTCACTTTTGCAAAATATTTTCATAGGAAAATAGTTCCAATTCTTAGATAAATGTTATTTCCCATTTAAATTCTTCTTATATTATTCATTATTTGTGTGCTGACAGAACTGCATAAAGTATTAACAGAAGCAATTTCAAGTATTATAGTCTGACAGGAGAATGCTTTGATTTTTTTTTCTTGATTTCTAACATTATTCTTAATAATATTCTACAAAGCACTTTGTCCCAATATATGTATTAAGGAAGCAACTGATTAACAGCTTAAACCTTGTCATGAATACAGCAGGAATGTTTCCCCTTAAATTTCTGGTTCTCTAAGCTCTTAACTAGTCTCTTTAGATCACTATGGGCACACACACACAAACCCAAAAAAAACAAAACTCAGAACCAATACAATTTTAATATAAACACGGAAATTTAGAATTAGATTGGAACTTAAGAGATTACCTAAAGATTGCCTAGTCCACTTTCCTGCTTCTTTCTGCCTGTGAGTCATCTTACTTAGTGCCTAGTTCAATTTTAATTTCATGTGACGGAGGCACAAAGAGTGGAGTTATTTGAGGATAGCTAGTGACAGAGATGAATTTAAAACCCAAATCTCCTGCATAATGTGATTTTCATCACTCTCACCCGATAAAATAAACTACAGGACAGATTCTGAAGCAGTTCGAAGTCATGGAACAAACCAAAGCACCACACACACACAAATTAGAATAGGACAAATCTGTAAGATAAAATTTAATGTTAAATCCTATACTTGAGTCCACAAACCTCTATAACGAAATAAAGAACCATATTATTATAAACAAATATTTTCTTAAAGGTACTGAAAAATTTTATATGATTAGTAATTAGGATGAAAAGTTAGACATTTCTCTTTCGGTGCCGAAATGATATATGCGAAACATGTCAAAAACAAACTAAAATCACTGATCCTACCGAGTTTGTTTTTAGCTCAACTCTTATCAATGGAATAGTCGAAACATATGTAATATGTTAAGATGTCAAGATCTGACATACCCGTCCATCATTTCTAGTGAAGAGAGAAGTTAAAACTTTTTGTTCTGAAAAGGATCTTAATCTGTAGCAGTTTTATGTAGAAATAACCTCACTTTATCAACCTTTATGAATTTAATTTGTAAAACATTTTAAAGTATATTTCTCAGTTCTGAGCACAAGGGATTCTGAACTACGATTAGCTAGAAAATTCAAGTCAACTAAAATATTATTCCCCTCTCATGCTTAAGAAAATCTCAACATGTATTAGAGTACATACTAGGAGCTAGTGACCACGCTAAATGCTTTCATATAATTTCTCAGTTGATTAATCTAACTTAGGCTAGAAGTTATGTACCTTTGTACTACCTCAGTTTGGTTCAGTTAGATAAAATTCTTACATTTTCACTTGCCTTTTTTAAGTCTTGCAACAGCAGGTTAATATTCGTTTAAGAAACCATAGATATATACTAGTTAGCTAGAAGGGTCTGGAAAAACTTTATACCCAACCACAAAATTTTACATGGAAATCTCAGAGCTGAGCTTTAGGAAAGGAGCCTTTAGTGGCCAATGGCCATAATCTTAATTATTTTGTTGATAATAGAACTCAGCATCATGACTGGCACATAGGAGATAACTAAGTGGCCAATTTTACATCAACAGGCAGTTCATAGTATCTGGCTATTTCATTAAACACATCTTATGGACCAGAGATGAATAGGGTTTTTTTTTTTTTTTTAAAGCTACACTTTATTATATAATTATAGCTGTCACAAATAAAACTATGACAAAATATGTAAAATGACATATAAAGTGTTATACTTTTTTTTTAAAACATAAAAAAGCAATGATTTACTATTATGCCTTTAGCAACCCTTCTGAAGTCAAAAGCAGTCATTTGAAAGCTATACCTCAGCTTCTGTCACTGGGTCCTTTATATCAGTTATATTGACTGTGGGTCTATTTCCAGTCTCCTGAGACTGCAACTGTTTTTCTGTCAGGAACTGAAATGTCACCCTGAATTGTGCTGTTATCATTTACAACTAAATACTAAGTCAGAGATTCTCAACTTTTTGGTTTCTGGACATCTATGAACTCTTAAAAATGAGTCAGGGCCCCAAAGAGCTTTATCATATGGGTTACATTTATCAATATTTACCATACTTAAAACAAATTTGAAACTAAGACATTTAAAAACATTTATTAATTTGTTTTAAAAATAAGCTATTATGTAAGTATTGTTTATGAGAAAGAACTACATGATCTAAAATTTTAAAAATTTAGAAAGAAGAGTGCCTCTGTTTTACATTTTTGAAAATCTCTTTAATGTTTCGCATATCAGAAAACAGCCAGAGTCTCGTCTATTCCTTAGCATTCAGTATATTGTGATATGTTGTTTTGGTTGAAATACAATGAAGAAAATACAGCTTCACACTGACATAAAGTTGGAAAAGGGAAAACTTCACAAACCTCTCTAGAAGGGCTCGAGAGATCCACAACTATATGTGAGAACCACTACACTAAGTATACATTGGCTGCTAATAAAGTCAGTAACTCATATGTAAATAATAAAGACAGTTACGTAGAAAACTGTGTATATAGTATATTATCACAAGTAAAGCAAATTCTTCAAAATCATGTTTACTACAGTTAGGGTATAAAATATTAACATGATAAACATGGTATAAAACTCCTATTTTACAACTCAAGGAAACAATAAAATTAACCTCACACAGAAAATGATCTATTATATCCTGAAAATTAATGAAGGTTTCTCAATCTTGGCTGAATATCTGAATTATCTGGGAAGCTTCAAGCACCCACACATATACATATCCCAATAATAAAGAGGTCTCATAAAATGGAATAAAAGATACTTTTAAAAATAGCTGATTCTGTTTGAGATGACGAAAAAGTTCTGGAAATAGACGAAGATGATAGGTATGTAACACTGAATGTACTTAATATTATGAATTGTACACTTAATTCTTAAAATGGCAAATTTTATATCATGTATGTCCTACCAATTTGTAAAAAGCAAAAAAAAAAAAAATAAGTTAAAAAAACCTAGCTACATCATAGGACACTTAAAAATGTAAAAGGTCACATTAAAAAATAATTCTCTCTCAGAATGCCATGACATAAAGTAAATGAATCTTTCAAAAAGAAGGAATAAATAGCAACTTGAACTATTAAGGAAAATAAATATCTGAAAACAGAAATGTGAAGAACACCTTAGTTTACTTACCTGCAACATGCTGACTATCTCAACTTTGTTGAAGAAAATAAAAGACGTAAGAGTAGAAAGAAAATTCTCTTCAAAAACGGATGGCGTAGGCAAAATGATGTCTTGAATATACTGTACCCTGTAAGTCTGATGTATTTTTTGCCTTAGTTCAGAGTCTGTTATTGGTATAACTTCTTTAAACTTTGCAGTTTTGGTCAGGAATTCTCTATGCCTTTTTGGCTGAGCCAAAGCAGGGTCATATTCAAGGCATCCCACGACATCCATGATACACTCATCAGAAAACATTACCTCAAACAGAGTTGCCTTATTTAGGAATAAGATTCCTCTAATAATTTCATACAAATGGTGTAAGCCTTCAGTGTTTTCTAAGTTCTCACAGGCTTGGAACAGCTGCAGTAGTTTTTTAATATAGCCTTCATTTTCCAAGGCTAGAGCCAGCTTTTCCCTACGGATAGGTGAGGAGAGAACTGAGGTAATTAAGTCAGCAATCTCTTCAAGTTTACTTAGTTCACATGTAGGTAGGTCTATTAGATGACTGGTTTCAGGCATTTCTTCAAATCGTTCTTCTTCTGATTCATCAATGAGGTCCTGTGTGACTTCCACTGATGGATCCTTTCCTTGAACCTAAAAATATCCAAGTACAGCTGGTTACCTTAAAATATAAAATAATTCAAAATTTTGGAAATCGAATCATTGACCATTGAATTCAGGTAAAAATAGCTTGCAAATAATCAATACTATTATTACAGTTATTGTTAATTAAAAGTGAAGTCTAGAGGGGGAAAATACACCGAGTTTAGGGTCAATTGTTTGAGTCTGTTACTAACTACATACAGGTAATTTCATCTCTAAATTTTCCAACTTATAACTTAAGGTTTACTCTGATCTCTGACAACTTGACTATTTCAGCTGATGTTATGTAGATTTGTGATGTTAAATTATGTAATAACCATGTGAAGTTGTTTAATAACTTTACTGGATATTTTTTAATTTTGCAGAAGGTAACTCTTCTGTTGGTCCCCAAATTCACTATGGATGACTCTTAAAGCACTATCACATTGGCCTGACAAGAACGCTACTGAGTTTAAACCAAATTAAAACCCAACTCCTTATATGTTCGAGAGTACAAAAATAGGACTTTCTCAAATTACTTTTGAAATTTGCTTTCAGAAAAATATTTGCTTTTGCTCTATGGCCTGAAACTGCTCTAAAAGATTTTTTAAAAACAGCATTTAACAACTGTGATAAAGTCTTCAAGTTCTAATATTTATATAATAAAAATCATAACAAAATGAATGGAAGATAGAGATTTGATATTAGGACAACAGTTAAAGCCAGAAGATTCTGACAGTAACCAGAGAAAAGAGGAGTGAAGTGTGAGGTGGGGGGAAGAAACAAGAAAAATAACTAGAGGTTATAAAGAAAAAGTAAGAGAAAATTAGAGGCATTAATTTATACTTCAAATCAATATTCTGCACAGTTCACTAGGTTATAGCATGTTTATTGCTGTGTTATCTAGTATTAATCCTTACAAGCTTCCTAGAGTCTCTCCTAAACTTAATTTTCATTGATATAATCTGTCAATCCCATACGAACCCAAGTGTCTTATTTGTCAACAGTGCTGTCCACCAAGTATTTCTGGTTCTCTCCCTTTTGTGGTACCTGAGATTTTTTGCCTCCATGAAGTCAAATGAAGCTGTGATTTGTTTTGGTCAATGAAATGTGAGCAAAAGTGCTATGTTTAACTTCTGATCAGAAACTTTTAAAAGCCAATGCTCTGATTTGCCACCTTTCCCACTTTGCAACAACCCTGGAAGTATTAAAATAAATTCTCTATCAACCTGGGTGGTCCCCGAATGACTGATGAGCACAGCCCCGTCTCCAACCCTGAACAATCATTGGTCAAATAGCATAAGGAAAGAACAAACTTTTGTTGTGACAAGCTACTGAAATTTTAGAATTTTAAAACAACATAATATGACCTTAACATTCTTAAGGTCAGTCAACTAAATGTGCTGAATGGGTTCTCAATATACCCACACCATCAATACAGTTTTCAATGAAAATTTGTTATTTCAGCACTCCTACTCTAGTCCCTTGCAGCTGTTGCTTTGTTTTTTCCCCTTTTCAAGTCTCAGAAGAGATTTTCTTTCCTTTGAAAAGAAGACATCAGTACTCAACTTCCTCCGACACTCTTCTCCATTTCACAACTTACCTTCACCCATTTCCTTTATCTGTTTCAAAGAAAATGTCTCTACCATTTTCTGAGGTTAAAACTTCTTACATATGTAATTTTGACTTTATGCTTTCTAAAAGCTCAACATATATCAATTATCACAGCTCTCAGCTTTATAATTTCTGCCTCTTCAAAGGTTCTTTTTGTTCTATCATTCACCATTTCTCTTAAGATACTTATTGCTCTCTGAGCATCGAACTTTTTCAAAGAAGAGTTCTATTTTCTCATTATAAGGCGTTAAGAAATGACTGAGTAATATGGTTTTTACTGAAATTGAAACTGCTTTTTCAAAAGTCAGCATTGACCTCCTAACCTGAGAAATAAAACTTAATGTATGGTTCTGTGGAATACCATGCAATAGTTAGGAGTAATAAACTAAACATATATTCTGCAACACATGTGTATCTTAAAAGTAAAAAATTAACCTTGCCTGAACCAGCAGAGTGGCCAAATCTAAAATCCCTTCCAAAGGTGGAAAAGTTTAGGTAAGATCAATGACAAGTGGAGAGGAAAAACAGTAACTGAAGGCAAGAAATGAATACATAGATAAAATGAGGAAAATCCAATATTAATACTGAAAGGCTACTAAGAAGGCTCAGAGCAAGAGATGATATTCTCTTAGCTCAATTATACTAGAAGTCGTATGTGTACCAAGACCACAGCTGCTCTTCGAACCTGACAAGGTCAAATGGAAGTGTGTAAATAAACATGATGAGTGATACCACTCTGGGAGACATTTTGTCATATGATATGATTATGAACTGAACCAACTGTTAACAACTGTTACCAACTGCTAGTAATATGCCAGTAACTACTGACTTTTACTATTCAGATTCCATCTACTACCATACTGCAGTATCGTGTAACACTGGTATTGTTGATTCAACTGCCTTATGTACGGAAACCTTATGACTAATCAAATGTATTGGGAGATTGAGTTAAAGCCTCCTTAGCATTTAATGCTGATAGACAATGACTAGCCTGAGGAAGAAGTGGATTTTGTTAACAATCAGTTAATTTCTATGCTAAATAATTCTGTACAAGTTTATTATAAGTACAAATGGCAGTCAATAGGAGAGGAATGAGTAATCAAATTAGTGGCTTTGAAGAGCAGATGAGTTGTTTCTTTAAATCTATCTCTACCCTAGACTGGCTCTTCTAAAAGTTAGGCATATTCATACTGATACTATTGCTCTGTCAATATAAATGCCATACTAAATGAAGATGCTTAGACAAATATGGTTGTTTTGTTGTTAAGAAAATCTCTTAGCCAATGGACAAGGGGCATCTTTTGCAGTAAAAAATTAATCTTGCCCAAAGAAAGGTTTAGCCTTGGTCTAGCTCCTGAGAGGTAACCTCTAAATGCTATGAGTAAGCTGTCTGATAAGTTTTTTTGTTTACCTGGGGGCTTTAGGCTATGCCAAATATTCCATACGTGGGCAACTATGTAGTTTATAGTAGAGGTTAACCTCTGGAGGTGATGGAAACTTAAGTCAGCTTTGTGGGCAGTCAGCCTGCTTCTATGACTAACTCCTTATGAAAATGCTGGACACCAAGGTTTAGGTATGCTTCCCTAGTCAGCAATACTCTGTACATGTTACCATACATCATTGATGAAAGAAGTTAAGTGCTGTACGAAGGACTATCTTGGGAGAAAACTGGAAGTTCATGCCTGAAATTTTCCTAGACCATTGCCCTACGTGCATTTTCTCATTGGTAATTTTAATCTGTATTATTTTGCTATAATAATCTACAACCATGATTCCAACAGTTTTGTAGAGTTTCGTCAGTCTTTCTAGTGAATTAAATGAACCTGAGAGTGATCTTGGGAACCCCTGAACTGTGTAAGTGAAAAGAGTAAGAACCAAATTTCAGCAAAAATTTCTAGGACATATGTATGAAGTTTCCAAGAGCATATATTAAATAGTAGGTGCTGAGGTGTAGGGAGGGGAGAAATTGGGCAAGGTATAACCTAATATGCTGGTCACCGAAAAATATTATCACTATATAAATTTATGTTATAGTGTATGTATGTGTGTGTGTGTGTATATATACACACACACATCAACAGCCTAGTTTTTAAAATAATGTTTGTCTTCTGTTTATTAATTCATTCTTTAAATATATACCAAGTGTATGCATAACAGGTACCAGTTGCCATGCTGGTTTCAGTGGATGGAAGAATAAAATATAACTTTTCAAGAATTTAAAATAAAAAAGTCTTGATAAACTACTATTAATATTCTGAATAGTCATAAATAATATGGTAAAGTTATTATTCTTTTATTGTTAAAGTTTTATATCCTTCATTATGTTTGCATTATTTTCTTAGATCAGTTTTTTCTAGAACTCATGGATGAACACACGACACAAGTTTATTGCATTAAAATAGAACAGCAAATATTTGTGGACTGCATGTGTATAAGTCTGCAATCTTACATCTCACTTTACAGAAAACTTTGCAAAGATAAAATTAATCTCAATACCTGGAGAACACATGAAGAAAAAAAGGTAAAAATTAGGACCTTCTTGCCATCACCACCAAATTTCCAGGTTGAAAACAGGCAAAACCAAAGGTGAAATAATAAAACAATTTGGATTATATTCTATGATGTATATCGTACTAATTAAATTGTGTTTTCAACTGTTCATCAACTATAATTCTTTTAATTAATACTGTATACTAATTATGCTCCAGTGATACACGATGCATAGTAAGATATGAAGTAGAAAAGAAACAATCTACTCCCAATTTAAGTTTAGTGATTTAGAGTCAAATGAGCTCTATATGGAGTCAGAAGGTTTGCACTGCACATAGTTAGGCCACTTTACTATGCTGTGTGGCACTGTTATTGAGAAGACCAAGGAAAAAAATGACTGCAATTAGATGCGTAAAACTAACTCAAGAATCTTCAGTGATAAGAATCAGTAGAGGTTTCGAAAAGCTAATGAAAGTGAAAATGACAATAGTCAAAATACATTAGGCAACCACTGAAACAGTGATCTCTATAGAAAATGGTAGTTAAAATGAATATTACAATTAATTTAAAATTCCAGTTACCAACTGCTGCAGCAAAGATTTACCTGAGATGATATAACGATTAAATATAATGGGGAATCCTGAATGGGATCCTGGACAGAAAAGGGACAATGAATTTTGGGTGGGCGATATCTGAATAAAGAATAGACTTTTGCTAATAATAACGTATAAATAATGATAAATGTATAAACATTAGGTTCATTAATTGTGCCAAGCATATCATACTAATATAAGATGTTAATAATAGAGGAAATAGGTGGGGGGAGGAGATGTCAAGGAGGGGAGTATATAGAAACTCTATTTTTGGCTCATATTTTCTGTAAAACTGAAACTTCTAAAATAAAAAACTTTATTAAAAAATTCCAGTTACCTGAGAGTTACCATCTATCCTGTGTCCTGCTACACTATAAGTTCTTCATGAGTTGAAGTCATGAGCACTTTTGATCACTAGTGACTAGCACGCAGTATTCGTAGCCCTTAGGCAAATGGATTACTAAACATTAAAAATCTAAAAGCCTTAGAACATAATGTATTTTAGTTTTTGTTTTTGAAAGATTTTTCAAGGTATTATTTATGAATATATGCTATCAAAACCTAAAGTGGTACACAAAATTATGGTAATTATTTTTTAATTTTAAGTAAAAGAATTGGCTGTAAAATGTAAAAGCGATTTCCAAAATCTCATATGAAGACATTCTTTCCAAATTATAACATACATAAAAAGAACAAAAAATCAAGAATGCATACAAAAGTAAATTAAGTTCAAAGAAACTTACCTGACAAATTTTTTCCCAGATCTCATCACAGCCAGCTTTTTCCTGAAAACTCAGAGCCAGATCATAGTTTTCAGCTTCTGACCAAACAATTAATGTATCCTATTTAAAAACAAAGATTTCTACATCATTACACTAGAAAAGAAATAACTGGTAGTTAAAATGAATGCTATGATAAATTTTATATAACAACAAATATACATTTTACAAAGTATAAATAAAAACAGCACAGCAGTGACAAATGTCCTCGAAGTGTAATTAATGTACAATCAATTGACATCATATAACTATATTTTGTTATCCTTCAAAACTTAAGCAATATACTGGCAATGAACTAGTAGCTTTGGTACTAAGTGACATCGAACAATTTTCTAATACAAAAACTATTAAAAAAAAGTTAGCAAGTTCTGGCTCATGTTACCAAGATAATGTTTAATGGAAAGTATAGCCATTCTTGGCCAAACGGTAAGTAGACAAGTCTAATCGTCTATTTCCTCCTATTTCCAGAAAGATAGCTGTTCCACTCAATAACCACCTACCACCTACAAGTTTATTTTTCCCTTTAAACTGGTTATCAATTAGTTACATATAGGCTAACTAGTAGCTGAAAATTATTAAAGTTTAATCCTTTTTTTTTTTTTTTTAATCTGGAAAAGCATTCGGGGCATTAAGGAATGCAAAACAATGGTGAAATAGTACCTCGTTTAACAGCTTAGGTTATAGAAAAATCAATAATCCCAGGTTCAGGTAAGTGCTTTCTCAGAATATCCTTAATTATATCCCTACCAAAAGGTGAGTTATTGCTTAACCCCTTTACTAAAAACTAAGGTTTGGGTTTAAATTAACACACAAATGTTTAAACACTAAAACCACTGAAACATTCGAATGAAATAAAAAATTTTAGGATACATAATAAAAGTTAATATGGCTAAAACTGATTCGCAAAAAAAATGCATATTTGAATTTATACCCTAATTACCAAAAATATAATCTATGCAAATTATTCATATTTAATAATTGTTCATTTGACCTCATATTAAAAAATATAAAACTAAAAGTGAGCCCCAGATAATACAGACAAAATCTTTAAAAATGAAAACATTTCGATATTTTGGTAGTTCTAACCAGTAAGTGAAAAATATCCTTTAATTATTTCAAGCCTCAGATTAAAACTTTTTGCTGTGTAATCAGGTAAGAAGAACAGTTGGAAATCTGTTTTCTGGTTTCTGCCAGACCATGCTTCTTGGAAGGGAAATTTGCCACCAGGTACTTAAAATTTTATCAGATCACACTTTAACAACTTTCAGCGTCTCCCACCATCTACAGAAGAGGTTTTGAAATATTTTTTTAAAAACCAGAACTCTTTTTACAAACAAAATGTGCTAAAAATCTCAATGTAAAAAAAAAAAAAAAGATAAAAATAGTGCTACTTAGATTTAACTAGGGCACCCACTTGGGCTCTGTGTACTTTCTTTAAGCCCTGAGTTATCATTTTAGACCCCTCCTCAAAACAGCTTCATGAACAGTGATCTATAAAAAAATTTTTTTTTAACTCTGTGCCTTAAATTACTTATATGTTATATACAGGAAAACAATATTAGTACAGCAATACTTTAAAAACACATCCCAAAGTAGAAATAAAAAGGTTTACAAAAAATTAAATAAGCAATATTTTGAAAGGTTTGAAATATATCTCCATACCATTATTAGCTTTTTAAGACCCAATATACACTTAGGGTACAGTACACCCATAAATGACAGTTGATACAAATTCATATTTAACATCATTCTTTTAATAATTCTGAGTTTTCTGGAAAGGGCAACTTCTTGTAAGATGTATTTTATTATTGTTTCTGCTTCGTTACTTGGCAGACAGACCAATTACACTAGGAGTGTAAATGTCAGTTTGACCATTATCTTGTTCACTTGCACTATTATTATTGGTTTCAAACTTTTTTATGGCACTTGTTCATTTTGTAAGAGTTACAGGTTAAACTGGAGTATATCTGTAAACAGTTATCTGCATAGAAAGTCTACAATAATTCACAGTAGGTGGAGAACACCTCATGGAAATGTTGCTCTTTTCTCAGCATACCACATTTATTTATGACTAATGACCACCTGACTTTACCAAATATTAGCAAAACTCAATTTCTGAAAACAGGTTTCTTCTCAAATTCTAATATTTAGTAATGTGTACTGCATTTTGGAGATCACTAATACAGGACAATGAAAGCCAAAACCCTTAATCCAGGCATCCAAGGTCCTTTCCATTTTGGTTCCAATCTACTTTCTGAGAAAGTCCAAGTAGACAACAAAGTCTGAATTAAGGTAACTGAGTCCAACTCGTCATCATTTTTTGTTCTTTCCTTCTCATTCTCAACTCTTTTCCCTAAGCCAGTCGAAATCTCAGAGACTAACTGGGATTTATATTCAGAATCCTTTTTCAATACAAAGATGATTGACTTTGGGAGATGGTCAAAAGACAAATTCCCATTCCTATCCTTTGGGGACAGATTTGGAGTGAAGCCCAAGAGTCTTTATTTTTAACAAGGGTACCAGGTAATTATTCTGGTAAGTCAAATTTGAGAACCTGACCTACACGTACCTCTAGCTGGTTAACAGACAAGCAAGTGCCATCAGAGTAGGCACCTTCTAGCTCTGTTTCTACTCCAAATGGGTAACAAATCTCATCCTTCCTTCTCCCTATCCCGCACACTGTCTCAGTAAAAAAACAAAACAAAACAAAAAACCCTGAAGAAGCACTTCTCAGAACTGCTTATTCCAAAGATTGAAGTAAAAACAAAAAAAAAAAAAAAAAGAGAAGAAAAAAGAAAGCTCCTACATAAACACAAGGTGGCACAAGAATATTTAAAACAGAATGAAAAGAGTCAAATGTTAGGGTTTTCTACATATTCAAAAAGCCTAGATAGCGCCATCCAAGCTCAACTTTTCATAGTAAGGTCTGTTTTCAACTACTGTGCTTTGTGACATACGTTTTGCTCATTTGTGCATCACACACATATCTAAGGATGTTATTAATGCCTCTGTTTAAACCAAGAGAAGCTTAGTTTTTTTTCTTCTTTTCCCTCTACTAACTAAAACATTTAATCAGCACTATGTCTCCATGGAAATCAGATTTAAAATGAACTTGCAGGGAGAATAGAAAAAATTAGTTATATGTGGTCTGGTCCTTTAAAAAAATAAGAAAGGTGATTATGTCTAAGACCAGGATGGGAGTAAGACATGAGCTAGAGAAGCTTGACAATTCAGTCATTACTAAATTAGATTTTTGTAATGTATTATTATATGACATTATTTTGTCTTATATATTTAAACACATTATTAAGTCATGTACTGTTTAAATCAGAAGTTCTTAACTCAGAGTCTAAATGACATCTTAAAACTGTATCTAAAACTTGGTGCATCCCATCTTTTTTGGGGGGAGGGTCTCCAGTTTATGTATCATATTCACAAAGATATGTGACACATTTAAAAGCTAACAAGCTAACAGAATGTTTTTCAGTTTTCTCCCCCCGTACGGATCCACTTTATTAATATGAATAAAATCCAGTCATGAAATATTTGATACTACTGTTTGCCAGACTAACCCTATCTCTGCATGTAATGACTGACAAAATTCAGTACAGAGTTGAAGTTTTTCTAAAGGAATACAATTTTTTTTTTTAAAAAGGAAAACAAATGTTAATAGACTTATGGAATTTAATTTGTAAATTCAAAATTAATTTAGAAGTCTGAAAATGAGTGAGATTAACCATAATGCAGCATCTAACTCTCTAGGTGTTCCTAATAGTATTTGATGTAGTCTTTCTGAGACGAATTTTTAGAATCTAGAATGGCATGACACATAGTCCAAGACAGACATGATGATACTACTTACCACCAACAGTAGTAATATCTTTCCCAAATCTGTGATATATTTGAATACAAAGGGATAAACTTCGATTAGAATTAGGACCCAAGTAAGACTCAGTTTCACTGTCCACTATTTCTGTGACTTTCATCAAAGCATTAAGCTTTTTACTCTTTTCTTTTTTTCTCATTGAAAAAGAGGAAAAGGCTGACTATACCAGGATTATCATAAATTATTATTAATATAGTTCTCTTACTGAACTTATGTGTCAGGTACTGTGCTAAACTATGTTTCAGACATTAATTCACGGCTATTCTATGAGGTATGTAGTATCTCCATTTAAAAGATGAGGTTCAGAGAAAATTTGCTCAAAATCATAGCTAGAAATAATGAAATTAAAGCCATATTCCTACTATGACCCGTTACAAAAGTGAACAAGTTCTAAAAACAAAGTTCTTAAACTTTGCTTCCTAAGCTTCTCCTCTGTGGCATTATTATCTAGGCACCTCCCTAAACTCCTAAATAAGAAAGACCTGTCTCCATTTGATTCCCGAAGAGTCCTCCTTGGCCCAGTTCCAAACCACCACCCAGAACACATCCCTACCCATCATCCTACTTACTCTCTCAAACCTAATAATTTATATCCTCTACTCTATATAAAGGTGTAGAGTGAACTCTACTTATTACAAATTCATGCTGTCATTTTAATGCATTCAAAATTGTGGAAGTCTCTCTTGTATACTTATTAGTCCATTCCCCACAATGACTCTCAGCCTAAATCCTAACATCCTCAGTTTTATTGGATCATTTTGCCAATTAATAGAGACACTAAATATACAGACATTTTCATCCATACCTCATCTTGGCAGGCATTCTTCTAATCAAAACCTAGAATGTTCTCATTCTGTTTCTTGCAGGATATGGAGCAGCCATTTGCTGACTGACAATTGTCCTTTCCTTACCAAAATGCTGTTCTCCCTTGGTTTGAAGACACCAGTTTCCTGATTCTACATTTTTTTTCTAATTGCTTATTCTTCCTATTTACTGAATCTTCCTTCTTTCTGATTACTGAACACCTAATATAGCAGCATGCCCTGTCAGTTTTATCTTCAATATACATCTCAAATCTATCCACCTCTTTCCATCTTCAATGCGTCACTGCTAACCTGATCTAACATTATTTCTTGCTTGGACTATGCTGCAATCTCCCAACCAGTATCCCATTCCAGTTATTGGCACTCTTCAATTCCACAGATTGATGTTACTATTTTGGATCATGTCATTCCTCCGTTGAAAACTTTAAAAGTTTTCAATTGCACTTAAAAAATCCAAACTAAAGATAGTAACCAACCCATAAGCAACACTCAACCAAGGATTATTGGATGAATGAATTACTGTGAAAAATCCAACAAGGCTCAGCCTTAAGCTGTTCTTTTTTTCCAATTTACATCTACTCTCTCAAAGGAGGTCTCCTCTTGCAGCTAAAAATAGCACTTAATGATTCTCAAATCAGAATCTCCTACAACAAACTCTTAGTGTTTCTTGTCCCAGATATTATGACCTTTCCATTTCATTTACAATCACTTCATAACCTAAATGAAAAAAAGCAAAGCACAGAGCGGTATATAGTATATATACTGCTACCACTTATGTCAATAAAATAGAGAAATATGTGACAGTGTATTTCTGTTTACATATGCAAAACACATCTTGGGAGATACACAAGAAACTGGTAACACTGGTAGCTTTTTAGCAAGAGAAATTGTATGGAGTCCAGAGTGGGAGAGAGACTTATCAAATACTATCTGAATTTTTAACCATGTGAATATACTATCTATTCAAAAATAATTTTTTTTTTTTAAATAAACAAGCGTCTAATCAAATGATTACTGTAAACTGTTTCTTAACTTCTCAGTTTCTGGAAAGAATCATCATTTTCTTGGCCCCAAGACTCAAAAACACTACAAGTGACCTTTGATTCCTTCTTTTATATTTAATCATTCACCAAATCTTTCAGAACTTTCTTGAAAATATACTTTCCATTTACTACACTGAAACATACTTTCATTTCCTTGCATTTGAATTATTGCAAAAGGTAGTTACCTAAAGCTCTTATTTCCCTCTCCACCAATTCATTATTCATGACTTTGCCACACTGGCTTCCTAAATACAGTATCACTTTCATCATGTTAGGTCCCTACTGAAGAACCTATAATGGCTCCCTTTTGTTTAGCAAACTAAGCTTCAAAATAAGAAACCTAGGCTGCACACAGGCTTAAGACCTTTTGTGTCAGGTATACAATTTCCTTCCATATCATAGCTCCTTCAGCAATACCACCAAGAAAAGTTAAGTTTTTCTTAATGATTCTGACTCAAATTAATTTCCCTCTTCTCTAATTTTCTACTGCCTAAGTCTGTGAGATTCCAAATTACTATAATATTTTGTGTTGGCACACACCTGCATATAATCTTGGTCAGGAAACTTAACCTTTCTGTACCTTAGCTGTATTATCTGTGAAATTCTTTCACGGGCTTTCAATGAGAACTGAATTAAAACACTATGAGCTATTTTATTATTCTGTAATTGCTTTACCTGTTAAGTCTTATCTCCCAATAAAACCAAGGATGAAGACTTCTTTATACTTCTCTCATAAATCCAATCAACATACAATTGTGTTAAATATAAAAGGTACACATCCCAATAATTCTGCTTTTAGTCCAGATCAGCAAAACTGATTCTAAATAACTTAAAATTGTGACACACGTATCAGGCACTTTATTTAATGTTCCACTATATAATCAGTCTCTTTCCTTTCCAATGTGTTTATTTAAACACAAGTTTATTGGTAAGTATATCTTCCCCTTCTTATTAACTACTTCATATTGCCCACAGTAAAAAAAGAAAGTAATGTGAATCAAGGTGACCTACCAAATTTGAGTATCTGACATTCAACTCAACTAATTCTAACTTATTTGGAACATACAATTCATTATGTAGCTCATTTTAGAACTGTTTTAAAAAAGGTCAAATATTCTTCTCTGCATTTATTCAGTGTATGTTAAAATAGTAAAATATCCTGTCAACTATGTGTCTCATTGACTCATTTTTTTTTTTTTTTTAAATTAAAAAACCACCTATGGTCAATATACTTCATTTAAATTTTGGAAATGAATAATTTTCTAGACTAATTTATTGAATAACTTAAATGATGACATTTTTAAAAAGATAATTCTAATGAGCATAGAAAAACAGCAACATGTTTAAAAATCCGAATTTGTGTAACTTGGTAAAAAGTGCAAATTGAACAAGACTTTTGTAAAAATATGAAAAATCGTATCTATTACAAAGAAACTAAGTTTAACACAACCCTCAAATAGCTCTGATTTATATTAGAAAAGTGTATACAATTTAAACAAAAATAAAGAAAATAAAACAAGTTTATCATTTACACAGGTTTATCATTCTTACATACAAAGCTTTTCCATATTATTCTGCCAAGAGTTCTTATACTTTAATGTTATTTAGTAAAAGTACCTTGATTAGAATATATAAAAAGAGCCCAATCATATATTATTTGAATGTAATTACAGAAAACATTTTTCAATGTATTATTTTAAATAAATATTCTTTCCTTCAATACTTTAATTTTCTAGCAGAGTAAGATTTCACATAAAATCACGTCCCAAAGTTTCTAAAGTATTTACAGAACCACTGTGCATATTTGGACTAATTTGGGCGAACTATTTTATACACAAAACTCTGCCATAAAGTGATCTTTCAATAGTAACAATAGCTAATGGATCTTGTATACAATCTGAGAAGAATCCATATTATAACTAATTTGTAGGGAATCACATATAAGAACAGATAAGGGGAAAAATGATCACAAAATATTAGTCTTTCCTTCCCCACAAACAAGCAAGCAAACATACAAACAAAAAAATCATTAAGTGGCTATCTCGCAAAATTCAGCATAAAGACAGAGTGTAACAACCACCTGCCTGGCTGACTTAGAAATTAATTTTACTTAAATGTCTACCTTAAAACATGTAAGGTATAGGGAACATCCTCAGGTGTTCAATACAGGACAAACGTTTAATTTGATTCTCAATCAAAAAATTTTCTAAGCAGAGGGAAAAACTATTAATTGAATATTGAAAAAATGTAAACTATTTCAAAGAACTGATTAAGAATATATTGTATACACAAAACAATTGTTTAACAACAAGACTTTTACTAACAATGAGCTGTGCAATAGACATAGGTTCACTCCTCCAACAGGAAGCATGTGTTTCTGGGTATCCAAATTTTCATTGGCCTTGAAGAAAGTAGGCATTGATGATGCAAATATAATCTTAAAATAATTTATCTTTCCTTCAAAAATCTCTGCCATATATTCACTTTACACACCACACACAATACAAATTTTGGAAATTATCTAAATGTCTCACAATAGGTGTATATCATACATCAAAAAACTATACAGTTTTTTAAAAACAACTAGATCTACATCAACATGAACAAATCTTCAAAATAACGTGGAGTGAAAAATGAAAGTTGCAGAATACATGTAAGAATACGAGATCAATTGTGTAAAGTTTAAAAACACACAAAAGACTATATATTACATGAATACATACATATGCAGAAAAGGTAAAAAAGCATGTACAGAAATAATACACATCAACTTCAGAATAGTGGTTACCTATAGGGAAGACAGAGAATGGATAGAATGAGATGGGTACAAAGGGGGCTTTAACTCTATCCATAATGTCCAACATTACAAAAAGATTTGAAACAAATAGAATATGTTAACATTGTTAAATCGGGAAGTGTTATACACTCATATTATTCTCTGTACTTTTCAATTTTGAAATCTTTCATAATAAAAATGAAACATTCACAGACTAAAAGGTTGAATCACTGCTGCCATTTTCAGATTTGGTATGCTAAAACAACATAGGTTTTCTTTTCCCAAATAGAACAATATTAACTGAAAACATTACATAATCAACAGTGTACACTTTTGCAAAGTATCATTATATTAAAAATATACAATTAAATAACATGATGTAAATGCTTCTGCTTCAAAACTCTACCTTTGAGTCAAAGGATCTAATTTCACACCACAAACAAGCTTTCCTTGCTTTAAAGAGTACTGAGTTTTCTTGCATGCCATTTCCTTTAAATGTGATTAATAAAAGGCTTAGTACACAGAGTATAGTAGAGACCTGGCTAATTGTAAATTAAATAAGACTAATGAATACATTGTATTCTAATATAAACAGTGGCTCAAGTCAAATAAATCACTGCCAGTACAAAAACTTTCATTTTTCAGTTTGAAACTTTTAACCAGCAAGGGAACTACATATGGTCTGTTACCATTTACCGAACATGATTTTTCTTGTCAGGAAAGCTTTCTCATCTTTGTCAGATTAATACTTCCATGATCACAGATGAAGTCTTTCAAATTAAAGATAAACAACTACTTGCCTGTTGTTTCTGATATGCAGTGTTTGGATTTATCTTTGATTCCAAGAGTAATGATCCTGAAAGATAAAATGTAGCATCTATAAATTTCAACATACAAAACAGAAAAAATCAGAGTTCACATTAAATAAAAGAAAAAAGTTTTATGGCTTCACTTAGCTAGACACTGGGTAATCAATCGTATTCCAATTCACATTTTTTCTCTCCAGATCTGGGCTTCATATTTAACGAACGTATCCTATCTCCAGAAACCCTTAAAGGAAGAAAAATCCATCTAAGACCAACATTGAGACCAAGAATATAAAGAGACTAGATGACTATTAAAGTTTTATTGAAATGAAAATTTTAAGGTCTAAATGACACTTGAAGCCGAACTCTTTTTAACAATGTTATTTTATTGCATTTCCAGTTTAACAAATAAAAAACAAATTACAAAGGACAACAGGGATCTAAATACAAATTACAGAACCGCATTTATCCTTTTCTTCTTGACAACAAAAGGTAGGCCACCTCATGTAGAAATAAATGTCCACGACTATTTAATAGAAGGAAAATTGCAATAGTACAAAATACATCAAGAATAAATCGAAGAGTGTTATTTTTCTATTATTTGCACATAAATGTTCAAATCGAGGCGTTCGGATTACAATGAGGTTTTAATTAGGGCTCTACATTTTATAATCTAAAAATACTTCACAGAACACTCATACAAATCAAGGAATGAAAGTTTACAATCTGCTTCGGTGTCCTAACTTGTTTAGGTTGTGAAGCATCCACAGCACCCCCACAAAAGCAGCCTGGAAGGATCTCAGACCAAAGATATATGTGCTTGTGCGTACATGTATCGTGGCAACAGCCTGTAGTAATAACCCCAGGCTTTGAAAGGTGTCTTTTGGTTTTCCCCAGCACCAGTCGACTGTGCCAACTGGGGCTCGTTGGTAAAAAAAAAAAAAAAAAAGACACCCAGAAAGAGAAGTTTCATTAAACCTTTGTACCAAGCATATAATGGGGAAAAAATAAGGGAGAGGATCGGTTCCCTAAGACAAGTAGAAATCACTTGTCTCTCAGTACTCCTCCCTGCTCTCTCACACTCTCCGCTCTTCCAGAGAAGAGACTGGAGAGGAAGAGGTGAAACAGGGGTAGGAGACGAGGAAACAACTGGTGTCTAAGGGTAAATCCGGACATAGTAGTTTGTTTTTACCGTACGGAAGTGCAGGCACAAAGCCAAAGCGCTGTCCCAGGCGGTGGTAACAGTACCCAGACTACGGCCTAAGCCCCAGGACTATGCACAAACTGGAGGCACTGTCCCCTCTCCTACCGTTTCAATAACCTTACCGTCGGACTCTGCCCGAACCAGCAGCGACATTCCCTTGAGCTCCTCCACGTAAGTGGAAGAGACGTGCCCGGTGCCTCGGTCGTCCCACTGCCGGTCTTCATTCAGAGTATAGACTTTCACTCGTCGCCGCGTATCCGACATTGTGGCTGCTGTCCCCACCGCTCCAGCCGCCGCCTCCTCGCTCACCTTGTCTGCACCCCTCACTCTTGAGAAACGGTGGCGGCGGCGGCGGCGGCTCCAGAGAGGCCCGAGTTTACCATGGCTCCTTAGGGTCAACCGCGGGAAGGGGCAAGAAGAGCCACCGAGACCTCTCCGGCGGAGTCCTAGTTACCTCTCACTTCACTCACACCCACCCACTCTACCCTCCTTTTGCCCCCCAGAGCTCGCTCGCTCTCGCGCCGCCGCCGCCGCCGCCGCCGCCGCCGCGGTAACCACTACACATCCGCCATCTTGTAACCCGATTCTTTCTGCCTTTCTCTTCCTCCTCCAGCAGGTTCGCACGGGCTGTCCTAGCAGGGGCTACGGTAGCCGACGAGTGCAACGCCCAGAACCTCCGCTTCTGCCTGCACTTCCCGGGTTAGCTAAAGTCGGCGTTCTCGCGAGGCGCGGTGCCGTACTGAGGTGGGCGGGCCTAAGTGCGATTTCTTCTCTTCTTGGCTCCGCCTGTTGGTGTTGAATCTCGGAGGAGAGTGTGGTTCTCGCGTTTTCT
The DNA here is from genome assembly GCF_014176215.1 of Rousettus aegyptiacus. Taxonomy (NCBI): domain Eukaryota; kingdom Metazoa; phylum Chordata; class Mammalia; order Chiroptera; family Pteropodidae; genus Rousettus; species Rousettus aegyptiacus. Next base: position 34,701,963 of record NW_023416310.1, read on the forward strand.
CCGTCCCTGCTGGTGCCGCGAGACTTCTTTGAGCAGCAGCGAGAGCTGAGTCGTGGATCGCGGTTGGTGTGGTTGCTGTTTGCACCCGGCATGCAACGAGTCGTGGGACCCAGTTCTGAGGAAAAGCAAACCTGGGAGGTACGCATCCTTGGACGGGACTAACCCAAGGAGATGTGCTCATATTCCTTATTGGAAGCCCATCCTGTCAGTCTTTGGGAGAAAAATTGTCTAGACCTCTTTCTGTGAAGACATGGGAACTTTGAGCCTTTGAAGGCGACCCGAAATCCACGAAAACTCGTTGTGGAATTCGTTACAGTTAAACATCTCAGGAAATCTTCTATGGGTCTCCTGTCAATTATAACATATTACAAAAAGTAGTTGACAATTTCTTATTTCCTGCCAAAGCGTTTCACTATTAGGTTTTCGGTAGCTGGCCACCGAAAGGCATAATTTCCACTTCATGAAAATATAGTGCCCTTCCTGTGTTTGTAACTTCAGAAAACAAATCTTCAGATAAGTGCAGGGAGCTTAACGGGGAGTTATCTTCCTAACAATGTAAGGACATTGTTTTGATATTTTTTGAGATTCTCTTTTGGGCCTGTTTTGCTTTATTCTGCTTTGAATAAGCGAAGGAAGAATTCTTTCGGCATTCACGTTGTCAAACATCACATTAACTGTCAAACATTACATTAACTCTCAAACGTTGCGCGGTAGATACACGTTATACACTAGGCAGTCTTTTAATTCCCGTTCGTTGTTGGCAGAATCCTTTTATTCGTTTTTAAAGATACTCTCAGTTTGTTCAACCGCCAGTTCTTTACCCTTTCGCTTGAAAGATGAAAACTAAGGGAGATGCAAACGTTGACCCTGCAGGGCATCTTGGGAATTGTAGTCATTACTTAATCAATGGTCTTCTCAAAACGTGCTTTTGTTTTGACCAGCTCATTTGTGTGGACACACTTCAGCTGTACGCTGAAACGTGAGACAATGTCTTAACACAGAGCAGGCGCCCGATAAAATAAATTCTAATTTCAAAACCTGGATATATTGCTTTGCTTTTTACTTATTTTTTTTTTTTTAAAAGAGGACCTCAGAAAATGCCCTTAAATTAAGTAGTTATACATAACAATAGAGCCCATTAACTGCTGAGATTTATGTGGAAAAAATGCATCTGAGGTTAGAGAAAATAATATTTCCATTTTGGGTTAGAGAAAGCTTCACACATATAACTTTAAACCTGATGTTAGAGAATTCCTGAGTGAGAATTTGGCTTTTAAGTCGTTCAAGGCTTGTATGAATGTAAAGTCTGGACTTAGGTGAACTTCAGGGTTGATTTGGTTTAGTGACTCAGTAGTATCAGTGAGAACTTGATTTTCTCCTGCTTTTCAGTTCTACTTTCTGCTCTGTCAAAGTCATCCTAAGGATGAATTTTAAGAGGTGGTGGCCAAGAGCTCCAAAGGCTACATAGTTCTTCATCCACATCAAAATAGAATATCTTCACATATCCCTAGTTGCATTGTGATTAGACTAACTTAGGTCATGAACCTAGAATTTTCTCATCTAGGAAATGTCAAGCACCGATTGGCTGAGGCAAATCAGGGCCCATACTTGGAGCTGTGGCTGGGGTTAATCCCACCCAAATTCCTTGGAGGTTACACTATATGATATGGGTAGAATAGATGTTAGGAAGACAACCAGAATATCCATTTTATCTTCCTATTACATACTCTTAGAGCACATTGTGCCCCCTCCGTTGTAGCGTTTGTTATACTTGTAACTTTATTTGAATGATTTCTGATTTAGTAATTGTCTCTATATCTAGATGGAAAATTTCCATGATTCCAGGGAACTATATTTTTTCTCACCATTGTATCTCTGGTGCTTAGCATAGAGGGTGGAACATAGCAAGTGCTCAATAACTTTTGAAAGAATGACATTTCCTTTAAAAGTTTACTACTCAATTTGACATTACCCTAGCAGGTAATTTAATAACTACTCTATCAGCTCAGCTGATATTAAATTACATCTTTCAGAGCTCCAGTCTGGTTTCTCTAATTTCTATTTCCAAATAAAGTTGGCCCTTGAACAATGTAAGAGTTAGGGGTACTGACCCTCTGCACAGCTGAAAATCTGAGTATAACTGTTGACTCCCCTAAAACTTAACTGTTGCTAATAGCCTACTGTTGACCATAACAAAAAATTAAAAAAAAAACTCTCAGATGTCCTAAATTAAATTACAGCAGACTGGAGAGTGGGAAGAAGAAATAAGGAAAGTTGATTAGTTAGCAATTGCGGGCCCAAACCAGCAAGAGATTGCCCACATTTTTGAATGCACGTTGAAATTTTTAGTCAACTTTCAGGCAGCTATTTTAGCAAATATCTAAAAGTAATAGCCAACCACCAGTCACCACTACATCATGCTTATGCATGAACTTTCTGACTATTGCCTAAAACCAATCCAGCAGCAACAAATAGTTCTTCCTTAGGGACTATTCACCTACCCCCATAGTTTCCCTACTTCACCTTCTCCACCCTGCCCCTTATCTATAGAGAACGTTAATTCTTTCAAAACAGCTTATATTTTTCTTCTCCAAACTCACTGTGTGAAGGATCCCCATCAGTCCTAAGATGGCAGACACACTTGTCTCCTCCATTTAGCCTTGCTGCTAGTTATTTAGACAGCATGCCCCAGGACCTGGTCCTTTCTCTGGCTAACATGGCTCAATAAACCCTTTCAGGACAACTTTTGGTTTCTAAGGTTTTTGGAACCAGAACACTTACTGATAACATGCACAGTCAATTAACACATATTTTGTAAGTTATATATATTATTTACTGTATTCTTACAATAAAGCTAAAAAAAAGAAAATGATAATGTTATGCCCTGACTTGTATCTCCACAAACCACCAAGAAGCCAACACCAGTGCAAGAGCAAGAGGGAGTTTATTTCAGACTTGAGCCCGGACCGTACTCCACACACTGACATAGCAGTGAATAGGAGGTGGTCCCGAACATGGGGCTTTAGGGGTATTTGAAGGGAAAAAACGTAAGCACGGGGAGCAATGTCTTGGCGTTACAGGATTGGTACAACAAGTTTGACCTTTAGCGGGATTGGCAGGGTGATGGTGCCAAGGAACAAGGTGGGGAATTTGGAGTTACTTTCCACAGTTGCTCTAATTGGCTAAGTCTAGGGTGGGGTGATCTTGCTATCTGTGGTTTTTCCGGAAACTGGTCTGTGCCTAAGATGGAGTCACCTAGGTTGTTCAGTTAGTAAAATCATAAGGAAAATACATTTATAGTATTTATTGAAAAAAAACCTTCTAATTGGACTTGCGTAGTTCAAACCTGTAATCGGTTCTTGACATGCCATTGAGTGATATTTGTGAAACAAATTTTATTCTATATTATATTCTGTTAAAATTTTTCAGTAGTTTCTGATTTCTTATAGGATAAAGTTCTCTAGGATGACTTACAAAATTCTTAATGATTTGGCACTTGCCAAAACCTTAAAATACTCTCAAGAACAAGACTATCTACTGCTGGCCTTCTCTGGGGCGATTTTCTTTTTCAATCATAGCCCTTCCCTCACCCCTTACCAAATATTTTACAAGTCCGTTCTCTGGGAGAATGTACTTTCTCCAGGTACTCTCCTATATCCTGCCTGGGTAAAGACAGAGGAAGAGATTAAAGATTCAACTGTTTGGTATTCAGGCTTTCACTTAATCCCCACTTTTAACACTGTTTCAAAATCCCCCACTATCTGCTATGACAAGTATCCCCAAGTCAAAAGTCTTTCCCATTTCAGAAAATAAATCTCAATGTCCTGAGGTAGTAGTGGCAGTGTTACAAAGGTGTGTATGGGTGTGTGTGTGTGTGTGTGTGTGTGTGTTATGTAAGATTTGGTTATGTAAGATTGGGGAGTAGACCCAGGTATGTAGCTCTTCTCTCCCTTCTCTATATAGACTTTCACCCTGCCCTCAAATTCTTCTCCCTGATCCATTCTGATTTTTTCTGTATATAATTAGTTCTCTTCTTTGATCACCTCTGTATTCATTTAGGTTGTAAATTCCTCTGCTCTGCTAAGTCCACTACTGTCCTACCAGCTGCTTGTCATGTAACTCAGCAGTCCCCAACATTTTTGGCACCAGGGCCTGGTACTCCTATGAGAATCTAACGCCTGATGATCTGAGGTGGAGCTGAGGCAGTGATGCTAGTGCTGGGGAGTGGCTGCAAATACAGATGAAGCTTAGCTTAGCTGGCTTGCAGCTTACCTGCTGTGCTGTGCAGCCTGGTTCCTAACAGGCCAAGGACCTGTGGCCCCAGGGGTTGGGGACCTTGATGTAACTGATATTTGTTAAAATCTTGTCTACAATTGTATTTTGTTTGCTCTTTGGACTCTATACCTTAAAAAAAAAAATTAACGTTCAAAGAGATAGGCACTTGTGTATGGTTAATTTCCCATGTTTAACCAGGGTATTCTAACATGTTTTTATAGTTTCTTAATGTTTAGTTCTCTGATCCACTTGGGGTTTTTTGTATATATGAGGTAAGATGCTAATTTAAATTCTTTCCTCCAAATGGAGAGTAAACTGTCAATGTCATTTATAGATGAAATAATTTGAAGTGCTGTTTTAATCATTCTTTACTAAATTCACACACATATATACATACATGTATCTGGATTTGTCTGAATTCACTTCTTTTATTTGGTCAACTCTAGGATGGCAGTTTCAATTGCTATAGCTTTATAGTTTGTTTAGACATTTGGTTGGTGTAGATGACATGGAAGTGCACCACTCAGATCTCCAAGAGAACTGACTCTGAGGAACATAGTTGGCTAACAGTCAGCTGCCACCCCCTTTGGATCCACCATTGCATTTGTGCTAAAGCCATAAATCCCTGGAGCTGCTCCCAGCCAGTAGCTGAGCACAGCGAGGATACCAAACTGATTCTTTCCTGCCTAATGCAGAACTCCTTTAATGGGCAACTTTGGCTTGGAGAATTTATCAGCGTAGATGAAACTTTCTTAGAATTACACTGTAGTCTGAAGCTTTTTCCACCCCATATTTCCTTCCTTCCCTCATTTTACAGAGGTCAAACTTCCACTGTGGTCTGTAGGCTTTCTCTGCCAATTCCTGAGCCTGTTTCATCCTTCGCAGACATTTTGTCCAGTCAATGTATTGCATATCTTATCCCTTCATGCCATCTGCTTCTCTGAGGATGAAAACTGACATAGGTCGTACAGGGATTGGTGTAAGAAATCAGTAAAATGGGGTTTGGAGGATAGTTTACTCAGTTCTGAGCACAGGGTGACTGCTCGACCACTGATTTCACCAAGTAGTGACCTAGGAAAACATCCCAGAAGAGGAGAATGCTGGTGTCTATACAACAAAAGACACAGGGGAAACAATGCCTACGAGGAAAGCAGAGCTGTTTGATTAAGTGTACTACTTACTGCCTTGTAGAGGGATAATGAGAAGCTGAAGGCATATGACACAGTTAAAAGCTAAGTTGGGAAGAACAAAAATATATGCAGAAGCCCATCTAAAAACCACTTAAAATTGTTATAAAACAGTTGCTAAAATAAATAGCTCTCTTCTGGAGTCAAAAGCTGCTGTTAGCTTATATCTACGTTTCTTTTTCCAAGATTCAAAGAGCTACCCTAGCAGTGAGTTTGCCCAGTCCCTTGGGGTTCTGGCCAGGGTTAAACTGTCTCAAAGGTATCCCAAAGTCAGTAAAATCTTGATTATCTAGTCTCGATCTCCAGCCCCCTTGATCAAACACCCAAAAAATCCGACCCCAGTAGTTCTCCTCTGGCTCTTGCTAGTATATGCTGGTTTATTATTTCAGTTCCTTCATTGTATAGTCTCTTTCCTCCCTTTTTAGGATGAACAACAGTTAAATCTCAGGCAGATTTAGATGAGATTTAAACCTAGTTAACATAGCCTCTTTGCTAGAAGAAATGGGATCGGACACCTAGTTAAATTTGAATCTCAAGTAAACAAGGAATTTTTTTTATTTTAAGTATATTCCAAATATTGCATGGGCCATACTGTCACTGAACATTTGATTCCCTGAAATTACACTTTCACTTGGCATTGTTATTTTATCCGAGAATTCTACTCAGATTTGACACCTTTCCCAAGCTAAGCCTATCATTTTCTCTTCCAGGAGAACTGGAACTCAGAGCCAGGTAACTTCCTGTGTGATAGCCAGAATTTTGCCCCATGCTGTGAAAATGTTTGCATAGAAGATTAAAACTTGTGTGAAAAGAAGCACAAATGAGAGGCCATGAGACTTCACAGGCAGGTTGAGAGGGAAAACTACCTTAGTTCCTGATGATTTGACAGTCCTGGTTCCAGTCTACCATTGGAGTATGACTGGGCTTCTGTGAAATAAATTCATGGCTGTGTTAAAAATTTCCCCTTTCTCTTTAGCTAAACTTACGTTGGTTTCTATCCCGTGACACCAAGACATTTTCTCTCTTCCATTTTCACTGCCTACCACTCTAGTCTCAACTCTTTAAGAGCCTAGAATTTTGTATAAGCATGTTAAACTTTCACATGATCTAGGTGTCCACCTTCTCTTTGTAAGTAACCAAGGTTATTCCTGCTTGATTAAATGTTTTGAAAATATCACATACATGGCCGTCTCCTCTTATATTTTTTAATAAAATTTGCTTTCTAATTCTGGTGAAGAACAGATATAAGACTAAGGAGTAAAAGTCTGTGAAACTGGTTTATAAAATGAAAAGACTGTTCTATATTTTAAACTTATAATACTAAGTGAAAATGAAGTTGTTAGTCCCTTTATCTGTAATTCCTTCCGAAATAACTACACATTTTCCTCCACTTCATTCAGGTCACTGCTCAAATGTTACCTACTCAGGCCATTCTGGATTATTTTATCTAAAATAGTACCTTTCTTTATCACTCTATCCCCTTTTACAGTTCTTTTTAAGAACCTATTAGGAATGGGAGCAACTATGGAAGAGGTCTTTCTGCAAGGCGGCAAAGTGTTACTAAGAGGTCCGAGTCACTTCTACAAGCCTTGAGGGTCCGGGGGGCCAAAGAACCCAAATCCTTAGAGGCATCCACCCCATGTTTCAAAGGTTCAGGCTTCCCCAACCAAGGCCCTAACTGCATAGCAGACATCCTAGGCTAAGCATTCAGATATCTTTAGAGCTCTGTAACTGTCAAATCCCATGTCTGTTTTTTCTACTGGAGGAAATAAGGGCTTCTCTATGAATACACTATCACTACTGGGTATTTTATATACTTATTTACTGTCAGTTTCCATCCACTAGAATGTTTTGTTTACTGATGCATCCCTTGTACACATTATAGTGCCTGGCACAGAGTAAGTGTTAAATAAATAAATGCTATGATTGGTTGACGTGAACTAAGAATGATACTGATATTCATACTATTATCTTAGATCCAGAAATTCAAGCTATACTATGAGGGGGAAAAAAAATGACTGTATAAAAACTAATTATGAACAGAGAGGTGTCAATAACAAAGAATATGAAGGGAAGAGTCTTGTAAATACCTATACTGCACTATCAAAGATGGGCACTCCATTTGAGTCATTATAAATTAGTTTTTATAATATAATAGCCCTCATAGAAAACTTTATTAGGAAATAAAGAAGACTACCAAGATTTGAATGAAGACAAAAAGAAGTCAGACATTAAGTGTAGGCTCTTGGTTTAAGTGAAAATAGGATGCTTTTCGTAGCCTGTGATAAGTGAGCTAAACAGTATTGTAACTTTTTGGTACTATTTGTCTCTAGAGTTTAAGAACTAGCTTCATTTATTCTGTATTAGCAGTTAGAAGTCCCTCTGAAAAATAGAGAACTTAAAAACATTATAAATTTGAAATTCTATCATTGGGGAGAGAATAAAAAAAAAATTTGTTACGATTGTAAAATAGAACAATCAAATGTACAAAGTATATTGTTTAAATCTACCCTTTCATTTTTCAATTAACCTTTAATATTTCAGAAATTAGATCAACATCTAAATGCTGTTTTACACACTATAGATAGATATATGATCAATGTCTACTGACTATAAAACATTAAAAAAAAAATCTTTGGCCAGCTAAATTTTTAATATTTTACTAACTAGTTAGCCTCGAGTCTTGAGTTCACAAATATTTTATCAGATTTTTAAAAGTATTGCATATTCTCAATTATGATTTCCATGAGCGATTTACTTTGTGGAATTATAACTAATATATTTAATGATTGGAATGAACATCTTATAGCTATTTCTAATAATTATATCAACAGCCTCTATATATGACTGTTTCAAACTTTTATTAACTGAAAATCATGAGTACTCCATCTCTTATACCAAGAACATCTATACATATATAATCAAAATATGACCTAGTCTATTTAATGAGGAAATGATTTTTCGATATTTCCTAAAGATTTACTAAATTTGGAAAACATACTACCTCATTCTAGTTAGGATTTCATTTATTATATTTACTTAACTATATTATGGTTTTGTGACCAATTTGAAAGGCAGTTAAGTATATCATTAAAAACATCAAATTAGCTCCCTCGACTCCATATTACATCTGGTAACTATACTAAAGAAATAGGCACTGGCTTTAATATGGCAGATTTCAGTTTGTGAAATAGTTGTAGTAAAGTTGGGCAAAGACAAGAGCCATAAGATGACTAAGATATGTAGGAAGTTATCCATTATTATAGCAAATGTGATCTATTATTTCTAAGTTTTTCAGATATTTCAGAATTAGAGTAAATAAAGGGTAGTAATATTTTCTAAGATGTATAAATGGTTAACTTTTAATAAATATTTGATTTATAATGTAAATAAGAATAAGAATATATAGGTAACTCTTGAAATAAATAAATGGCACATGTAAAATGAACATTTTAATATAAATCATTAGAATATATTTATAGTATATATAAATCTATACATTAGAAGATACTACTGAAACTTTGCTCTACAAAGTATCACTCTAGAATTCTCTTAAAAATCATATCACTGGGAAGAATTAGATGATGACTGTGAAAAAGATTCTCCCATTACAATGCTGCTTCTGTCACTTAGAGTTTTGACAACAGTGGTAGCTGAAGACTGGAGCACTTTGCGAGAAAGTCTCATTCTTCCATCAGCTGGATCACGTCCAAAGTATTTCACCTGTGTTAAAGAAACAAATTTGCTTTTACAGTTATTGTACACTGACATCCAAATTAAAAGATATTTCAATTTACATGGTCCAAATAAGGCAATGATTAATGATTGTTTTTATTTGTTAACAGAAAGCATAGCTCAGTGCTAAGTGATGGTATATGCTAATAAATATATTTTGGTTAAATAATGATTATAAAACGGGAAAAGAGATAGGGCCATTTAGTTGCCTAATTATAATTTTCTGTTAGACTCATCTGTGCCTTCTTATTCTCTCCAGGCCAGGTCCCTACACCAGAAGAACAGTCAAAACCATGGTGAATGATTCTAGACAAAGGCTTTCTGAGCCTAACTGTGGTACAAACTATATGGGATTATGCTTAGGTCACTCAGACTACTGCTCAAAGGACTCTCACACTGGAGGTTATTTGATTTCACCTTAGTGAAAAAGTCAGGGGGAAATGTGGTAGTTTTTAAGTTGCTTCTGATGTCAAAACAAAACAATCTTACACAGAGGTATTATGTCTTAGTACTTATCTTTCCCTAGAGGCTATCTGAACAAGGGGACTAGAGATTGGGAATAAACTAAAAGCTTTAGTTACGCAGGTCGCTTTAGTTACGCAGGTCATGGTGTTAGGTGTAACGGGAACAATGTGATGTGTCCAGAAAAACCCAGGTTAGCAATAAGTTCTTTCATCCACTCATGAAGGACTATTAAAAAAAGGTCAATTTTGTCATCAGAATTGTAGAACTAAATAACGTGGCTTTCATCAAGCTGAAAAACTTTTAGCTTCAGGCAGTGCAGAAGCAATTGAAGTCTCAATTCAAAAATGACATTAAAAGTCTTCAACAAAGTTACATTTATCAGGGTTCACATGTCCTGTCTCCAAATCACTGACTCTGCATAGCCATCACTAAGCTGCTCATATATTTTTAAAAGCCCTAAAGGGGACTATTGTTTTAACCGAACTGTAAGCTCCTTGAGGGAAAGAATTGTGCCTTAAATCCTTAATGAGTCTTTTTAAGCAACCCTAAGGTTAAAAAAAAGAATGGCATATAAATAATACAAATCACTGCTGTTGATTTGATTTTTTCTAAGGCTAAAAGTTTGAAATACAAGTACCTGAATTTCTTGGCCAACTTCTAATCCTAGGGCAGTGGGATGTTTAATCTGAAAAAGAATATATTAGTTGTCATATATAATTACTTAATATGTATGGTAGTATACTTCCCCGAACCCTGCCCTGGAAGTGGAAAATAGCTTTATTGATTTTTCTGATTATAAAATCTTAATTATAAAGATTTAAAATAATACAGAAGTATACAGATGATAGTAAAAATCATCCAAAACCCTTCTACTTATAAACTATTATTAGCACACCTATGAATATTTCTTCAAATGTCTATTTAGTGTGTGTATACTGCATTTGTAAAAATGGACCTTACTGAGCTTGTTGTTTCATTCAAAAATATGTTGAAGACATCCTTTCTTATCAATAAATGAAACAGTCAAGTATTCAAATGATATAATTTGGATAACCAGCCCCTAAAGATGGTCATTTAATTTATTTTAAATTCTAGTATTGCAAATGTTAATAATTGGTGAATATAGGTGAAAGGTATATGGGTGTTCAGTGTATTTTCCAAAACAAAAATTTGAGGAAAAATAAATTGCAGTGTTGTAATGATTATGTCTTCATCTACTTATCTTCTTAAAACATATATCTATACATGGAACTCCTAGGTCCAAAGGTGCTCATGTACATTTATCAAATATTTTCCAAAAAGCTTGTCTCAATTTATATTCCTATCAGCAATGTATGAGAATACCCATTTCTTCTCCATACTCTTATTCACATTGGGAATTTTTAACTATCTGAGAGCTGAAAATGGTAATTTGGTTTTATTTGCACTTAAAAAAAAAATTGCTATAGATAATAAATATCTTGGTTAACTTTAAAAAAAAAAAAACATTTGTCCATATTCTTTCCTTATTTTCCTACTGGTGTTCATTTTTCTTACTGATTTGTAGAAGCCCTTTGTATATGATGCCTCTGCTATATACTATAAACATTTTTTTCCCTGAGTTGCTGCTTGTCTTTGAACCATTTTTAATTTTGCCATATAATTAAAAAACATCATGAGGTGAAATTTTATCAATTTATTTACATTTTTGGCTTTGATATCATGCTGAGGAGGATTTACCCAGTCCCAAGATTATTAAAATGCCCTCAACACTCCCCCATGCCCCAATTTTTTCTTTTTTTCACTACCTTAAAGAAATGTATTTTTTTTACATTTAGCTCCTTGATCCAGGTGGGATTTTAGTATATAAAAAAAGTAGAGATTCTGCTTTATGATAATCAGCTGCAGCAGTATGATTTATTGAATAATCTTTGATACTTCACTGACTGAATGTTTAGCAGGTATTATAGTCCCATATATATAACTGGGTTTATTTCTGGTCTTTTTTTTCCTGTTGTATGGATTGTATTTCTGGGCCAGTAATACACTGTTTTATTCTCTATAGCTTTATATTTTAATATATGGTAAGACACATTCCTATTAGTCTTCTACTCCATAGTTTTTTGGAACGTTTTCATATTCTGTCTTTCAAATGTATAAACTGCAACAAAAATTAAATAAATTTAAAAACATCCTGAGAATTATCTTGTCATGATTGGTTGATCAAGAATATTGGGAAAACAGAGTTATACCTAGATATTTTTAGTAACTGCTTTGTGTTAACTTTAGATGTTATTCTACCTCAAAATATATAAGAGTGTTTCTATTCTGGAAGGAGAAACATAAATAGCTGTAAACAACATAAAACCTTTGGTCTGCAGCACCTCTTGTCATTTTTGGTTTTCTATATTAGGCCAGTAGTGGGCAAAGTATACAGTTCTTGTCAACCTAGGAAATTTCACTATAGTTATTTTAAGGCAGTTTTTAAATTAATCAAATCTCATTTTTACCTTTCGTTGATCAAGTTGTGAGTTATGAAGTAGTACTGCAGTCATATTAGGATATAGTTTAACCATTACTCCAGTGTCTCTACAAAAAGGAAATAAGCCTGGTTAAAACATTAAGAATCTATGTATCTACTGATAGTCAAACTGTGATTATGTTTTCGTAGGAAAACAAAGTTAAAAAAAAAAAAACCCTCCAGTATATTTTTGTAACTATAAAAGGTATGATTACCTAGAAGGGATACTTATTTTTTTCAATTGGAATACACTCTATATGTAAACATTTGTGAATCAAAGGAGAAAAGATGAAAGAAAAATATACAGTGAAGAGCTTTTAGAATATATATTCTTCTGTCATTCTCCATAAATTTTCCAAAAATTTTTTAAATGACATTCGATATTTTAAAATAGTATAGCATTATCAATCCATGATGTAGTCATTTAAGGAAAGGGGTTAAATAAACTGAGATACTTATTCCATTAAAAATTTTCCTTATTTACTCTGATCTGAAATAAGTCTTTCCATTTCTTAGTTTTCACCTGTGATATTAAATTATCTCATTGTCTTTTATCATTCATTTCAGAATACCTTGAACATTCATGCTACATCTAATATCTTTTTTTCTTAAAAAGAGGATTCTTTGATCCTGAAAATCTAATCTTTTTATCTGGTAAAAAAAAATGCTTTGAAGTTGAAACTCTCATTTAAAAAAAATGTGCTACTTAGGCATTAAATAGTACTATCTTTAAAACAAATCAACAAGAAACTACTAAAAAAAGGAAAAAGCGGAAAGAAAAAGGAAATATTGCTAAATATTTTGGGCCAGTTAACTGTTTACTGAGAAAATTAAAATGGTGGGAAATTTGTTTAAATAATTCAGTTAGAAGAATCTATTAATATAATCACAGAACCATGTTACTGAAAATCTACAAACTGGTATAGAAAATAAAATTATATTTAAAAATATTAATTATATGGTAATTGATGTATAATCTTAACATATAATTTCAAAGTAAATAAAACATGAAGTTAATATGGGCTGGTAATATAAGTCTTATTAAAAAAAAAACCGGTACAGCATATTACTTGATATTACCTGATTTCAGTTATTGTGGCGGTATATACTGCTCCAAATTCTAGCTGCTGCTCTTGCTGTAAGTGCAAAATAAGCCATAAGATTGATAAAACAGCAATAAAAAGTAGAAAGAGTATCATAAGATCTGTACTTACATCATCTTTGCAGATTTCGGTAATGAAGTCTCTTGCTTCATGCATAGCACTGGGTGTTGGTGCAAATATAGAAAATGTTTCTTCATCCACCTGACTAATAGTTACACCTTTTAAAAAGATAATTTAACATTAAAGTTAAATTGCTCATTCCAGTAGAGACTAGTCTTTAAAGTAGATGTGAGAGGAGGGGAGCGAACTGGAAGTAGCTTTAGGAATGAAAGAATTCATTCACTGACATACATATTGCACACCTGGAATGTAAGCAACATTGTGCTAGCCAGTATCTCCTCTTTCTTGGGATTAAGCATATGTTCTAATTTTGGAGGTTTTGGTTTTGCCTACTTAATTATGAATTGAAACTATTCTAGAATCCTTTCCTCACCTTTTCTTTCTACTTTCTCCTTACCCTTTAGGGCGGTGAACACATGGATGAGGGACAAAATCATGTCAGTTTCTTAATCTTAACTAGGTAAGGCGACTCTGCTTCTCACTTTCTTTCAATAACCTCAAAACTGGTAAGTACTTGGTAATCCAAAGATTGCTTCCAGAAAAAACAAATTAAAGTATACTATTTCTACACATACTCTTTAAATAAGAGGCTAAATAAGACTGAGTGAAAAATAGCCAAATTAATCATAAGAGAAAACTAAAGCAAACCTAAATGTTTGATTTTAAATTATTGCAAAAAAAAAAAAAACCTGAAGAATTCTAGGTCATTCTTCTTGAATCTAGTTAAGGATGATCATTTGCTATTTTATAAATAGGCATAAAGAAAATTTACGGTAAAGACATGTCAATGTTAAATCCTTTACTTTTAGTCTCTTATTTATCAAACAGTTTTGGAGCAACACAATAACACAATAGAGATGAAATGGCAAACTTACATGGCCTAACTTTAAATAAAAAACCCAAGCTTCATCCACCTCTTACCTGTTTCAGCTTGAAGTTTTTTTAAATAATATCCACCTGGTCCAACAAATTTTCCTCGTTTTGATAATGGAACCTGAACAGTTTCTGAAATGTACAGATAAAAATATAAATAATTCAAATATATATATATATGTAAACCTAAAACATGTCCTTGTCACTTATTTTTATTCTGGCCTAGACACATGTAAAAATTTTCAGTTTGACATAGATAAAGTTTTTTATTTGACTAAAATTACTGAAAATTCTGTCAAGAATATCTCCCCAAATTTAAAGTGTTACAACTATAAAAGTATTTATATAGTTTTGTTTGTTTATGGAGATAAAAAAACATTTAACAATAGTAATATACTTTCATATATTAATGTGTACTTTTTCTTGAAATCAGTAATAATTTTAATGTATTACCTACAACTGGTCCACTTTCTTTTCTAGATGTTCGAGGTTTTGAAATAGTTTTGTTCATAATCTGTAATATCTCCTTCTTTGCCCCTAGAAGAGATTAAAAACATAATAAAAGTTATAACTACATAGAATAGATGTGATCAGCTGTAGCAATATTATTAGTTTTTATGGCATTAAGTCTAAACTCTTTAGCTTAAGCAAAGCTCTTCATTATCTTCATTATCTTGACAATTCTATTCAAATTTCCTTCCTTATAAATTCCATTTTAGAGTTAGTAAATTTGTAAAAATGGAATTTTCACTGTTCTCTTACTTTGGTGATTAGTCATGTGCCTAATAACTTAATACTTCTTGATCTACGTTGTTACATGAAATTTTATTTTCTAATGCACTATTTTATAATAAGCCTAATGGAAATTATAGTTCTATTAAACTAGAGGATGAAAGGAGAATGAGGCACATTGGCTTGGCTTACCCGAGGCTTGCTGAATGGCTTCCATTACAATTTTTACTGGTATTCCAGGTAATTTAATATCAGCCTAATAAATAAAAGCCAAAGAATTATATAAATTGCTTCATGACACAATTAAATGTTATTTTTTTTTTTTTTTTTTTAAAAAGGGTTTAAAAATACCTGTAATGCAGTTATCCCCTTATTAGTGCCGGCCATTTTGAAATCCATGTCACCATTGTAATCTTCAATTCCCTTAAGAAATTTTAAGAAATTGTGATATAATTTTAAACAAAAACAGAATTCACCCATCATCAGTGTAGAGGAATTAAAAAAAAAAAAGCTTTAGCAGTAAACTGTGTCTTCTACAGTACCAGCTTCCAATTTGTGGCTTTTAAGTTACAAATATTTTACCAGAAAATCACTAGTTTTAGATCATGTTTTCCCCCATAAATGCATAAGGATTTAATTTATGACCATCCTAAAGTGAACTATATTATGGATACTTATATTGTAATATATATTTTTAACTCACATCCAATAAAATCTAAGGCAAATATGCAGAGGAGGAAAGTGAGAACAAAGACCTCTATTCCATGAATCCTAGCATTCTTCAAAGCATCGGATGCTTATAAAGTATGTATAATCTTCAACACTGAATATTTGAAACTGTTAATATACTTGCCAGAATATCTGTTAGCAAACGATAATCTTCTATTTCATCCTTGTCAAGACTGTTTTTGGTGACCAATCCAATTGCCACACCTGCAACAGCAGATGAAATTGGAACTCCTATAATACAGGAAAAAAAAAAAAAAACTTCTGTGTAATGTATACATCAGCCTAACATATGTAGTCATCATTCTTTTGACATTTATTTTAATATAAGTGTTCTAAATTGATAACCACCAGAACTAAGCTGGAATGTTCTTAATAAGTCATCTGACTACCCATATTTCTTCTCAAACATATAATAAAAGCCCCTTAAAACAATTCTAACAGGTAATCACTGTGTGCAGCAAAAACCTCTCTATAATAGCAAATGTAACTCTTAATTAGTTTCTTTGCCTTTTGGGGCCTTCTTTTTCTTTTCTTTTTTAAAGTAACTGTGTATTTGCGAAATCCTTCCAGTCTGAATCCCAGTCCACCTTCCCATGACAACCACCATCAAGTTTTCTTGTGTATCCTCCCAGAAAATTTCTGTGCACAAGTATAAATATAAGTGTAATCTTTTATTTTCTTTACTCGTGGAGCATACTTAATGATACGCTATTCTGCATCTTTTTTTTTCACTTAATAACATCTTGCACATAGACACATAATGCCACGCTAAGCTCTACCTTACTCTAGAATGGCTGCATACTACTCATGGTATGTATTTATAAGTCACACAATAGAAGTGGGATTTCTGAGTCAAAGGGTGTATGGATTTACCTTTGTTTTACTGTCAAACTAACTTCCAAAGAGTATAGCATTTTATACTTTATCAGCAGTATATAAAGGTGACTGCTATTCTACATTCTTGTTAATTCTCGTCAAATCTTTTGACCTTTCCCTATCTAAAGGGTAACAATGGCAGCTTTTATTTTTAATTTGATTTCTGTTTTTATGAGTGAGGTTGAACCTTTTTTTATGTTTATAACCATTTGTTTTTCTATGAACTGCCTGTTCATGGCCTTCAGCCATTTTCCTTCTTTAGTTGTTAGTTTCTTTCTTACTGATTCACAAGAGCTCTTTCAATAGGGACAGGTCTTTGTAAATATAAATGTAGATTACAGTGAATAAAATATATGAAATAATTTTCTAATCTGTTGACTTTATCATGATTTTTTTCCTATATAGAATTTTAAGTTATATGTAATCATAGCTCTTGGATTTTGCTTAGAAAAGTTTTTCCTCTTCAAGACTGTGATATCTTCAGTGTTTCATCATTTAAAAAAAAAAAGTTTAAATTTTGATCACTTGGAACTTATTTGGTATAATGGGAGTGTGCTTCTCCAAGTATCTCACTTATATCCATGGTTTTAAATATTA
The DNA here is from genome assembly GCF_014176215.1 of Rousettus aegyptiacus. NCBI lineage: Eukaryota > Metazoa > Chordata > Mammalia > Chiroptera > Pteropodidae > Rousettus > Rousettus aegyptiacus. The sequence goes on from NW_023416310.1 coordinate 34,719,155, forward strand.
CCTATAATGGTGATGACTTAAAAATCTATCCCTCCTAGTTCTTTTCCCTAAGCTGTGTAGATGTATAGCCAATCTGTGTGTATTGTATATCTCCAGCTAAATGTCTGCAAAACACCTTAAAAAAAAAAAAAATATATATATATATATATATATATATATATATGCACACACATACACACACACTCAATTTAATCATCTACAATAAATTTTTTTTCTTACATTCCCTACCTTGGTTGAAAGCACCTAAGACACTCATGCCAGAATCAAGACTTCTTTCCTCATTTCCTATATCTTATCAGGTCACAAAGATCTGATTAGTTTGTCAGCAAAAATTTTTAGAAAGTTCTCCTTTCCCATAAATATTGAAATATCCATTGTAAGTCCAAGTCAATCAATATTATTTCTTGCCCCGCCAACAAGTCTCCCTGTCTGGTTTCCCTCTTATTATCTTCCACTGCATCCCGTAAGGCTATCATTTAACTGGGAAGAGAAAGGCAGGTTCAAATCATGCCACCCCTCTACACAAAATCCTTCAAGCTCTCCATCATCTGCTTTCAGGAAATTTTTATTTTTAATTATATATATATTTATATAATTTTACATAATTTATATAATTTTAGATATAGATATAGATATAGATATATCTACCCTTGGCTGACCTCACAGATTGCAAGGACCTTGTCAGCTTACAATCGCTTTTTTATTTTTTACGCCTATAGCACCTAGTCTTCCTAGGTGGTGTCCCATCCAAGTACTAACCAAGTCTGACACTGCTTAGCTTCTGAGACAGGAAATTTTTATATATGCTTTATTTTTTAAAAAGTCTGGGAAACAGTACATCCTGTTTCTAGAGAATCAGTATTCATATTAGCATATTAAGATCTATTTAACCAATGCTAAATAAAACTGCTTCACCCTGCTCGAATGTACTTTAGAACAGAATAATTTTTTTTCTTGGCATATAACATCCCAGGGAACACTAAATTGGGAAATACTGGCTTTAAGTATTTCCTTAGCAAAACAGTGAACTTTAAAATCTGGTCCCAGTTTATTACTTCATTACTTCTTTTCAATACATTTCAGAAACACACTATATTGTTTCATAATTTTGCACATACTGTTTCTTTCACATTAAATACAGGCCTGTTTTTAATATGCCTGGTCACCAACAATTCAACCTTTATAACTAGATGAAATATAGCTGTCTCTATAAAGCCAATTTACCTTCCCCCTAGTTCTTCACCCATATTGTACATATTTGTCCCTAGTACATATTTTATTTCTTTGATCTGTTAGTATCTTTATGTTTGTTTGTGCACCTGTAAAAAATTTTTTTTTAAATATGGGTACTATATGTATCCCTGGAGCATAGGGTAGTGCCTTACATAGGGCATGACAAATATTCATGGTTGAGTTGAGTACCCTTTGCTGGTGCTTCCCCACAAGACTTGAATATTCATTCTTGTCAAATTTATTTTTTTTAAATCTTTTGGCTCCATATTTTAAATAATCTGTTAAGATTTTTTTCAGAGATCAAAAATATTTAACCTATTAGTTACCTACACCATTTTATCAGTATCCTTTTTATCAGCATGCTGTGTTCTCAGTCAACTTAATAACAAAAACATTGAAAAGGACAGCATTTAGTATGAAGGATTCTGAGGTATTATACTTGAGACTCTTATCCTACTATTGATCAGATCAACCAGCTCCCTTTGCTTATCCTTCAACCAGTTATGAAAGATGCACTTATCATTGTCTCAATTTCTATATCATTTACCCAAAGATCATAAATTACCAAGGCTGAACTCTATATACAGTGCATAAGCAGCACCCTCCGTCCTCACTCTAAACCTAGTAATATCTTTGCAAACAAAAAATGAGTTTACTATGGCATGACTTATTTTAAGTGAGTCCCCCTGGTTCCTTCTCTCCAGTCTTCTTCCCTTATAAAATACTTAGAAACCATTCTTTTTATAGTCTGAGAGTCTTGCCAAGAGTAAATTTCAGGTTCACTCGGTTATACTTTACAGAAATTACCTTTCTTATCTTTTAGAAGAACTTTTTGTGTCCTTGGTAAACTGACTAGACTGCAATTTCTCAAATACTTTGGTTATTTCATCCTGAAGTTCTCACCATTACTTAGGATGGGTTTTTGTTTACCCATTATGTTACCCTTCCATTGAACACAACTAGAAAAGTATCTTTAGCTTGAGCATTTTTTTGCTTTGGCTTAAATTTTAATCTTACTAGATAATGTTATATATTCACATCATGCTTTCATTTTATCCTTAGTTATGTTGTCCTATCTTTTATACCTGTACAGTAAATGTGCAAACTTATAGGGAACTCCTTGTGTGGCCTCTTGAGTGTCTCTAGGTTCCTTTTTCTTCATGAATAGCATCATTGATGACTATTTGGCAAGAATTGCTTTCATAGCCTCTTAACATGCTTACTCTTTCCCTTTTGGTGTTTCAAACCCAGAGATTATACTGAACCACTTGCAGTCTTCCTAAAATTCTGCGTACACTTCCATGAGTAGCATTGTTTTTCTCATGGCTTGTATAAATCAACTGGAAGATTACATGGTTATTTTCTCTTATCGGTCTTTTTACTTCTGCTTGCTAATCCAAACTTCCTTGGTCAATGGAATCGACTAGGTCACCAAGGCACTAAATACTTCCAGTGTACAGCTTTTAGCAAAAAACAGGAATTCCAGCATATGTCTGTATAGTTGAAGCTGTACTTTGTAACTATCTTGCTTCTAGCCTGGTTTGGTAATCTATAATCTGATTTATCCAAGTCTTACTAATATCTAATTTTAAAGAAATCTTGTATTTTATACTAACTGAGTATATATAAAGCATTAGAAGTTTTGTGACAAAATTCTTTTACCTGCATCCATTAATGCTAGGCTTCCACAACATGCAGATGCCATAGAAGATGATCCTATAGAAAGAGAAATACTTTATAGTATACTGCTTTTTTAATTAAAATGTACAAAATTATTAGTATTGGTTATTTCCTTACAAGTATTCAGTTATATAAAATTCAATATTCTTTCCTTTTTAAAAGCACTTAAGGCAAGCTCTCCTAAACCAAGAACTATAAAGCTGCATAGTCCAATATGGTAGCTATTAGCTATATGTGGCTACTAAATTTAAATTAATTGAAATAAATTCAGTCCATCAAATGACAGCACAGGAATTGAAAACTTCCCTTATCAAGACTTATATTAGCTAGCAGTGCTAGAGATTCTAATTCTAAGAATCCTCCCAGAAGAACCAGCATGCCTCTTTTGTTGTGTAATCAGAAAGCAGTTAAGATACAGGACTTTGGCTCTTTTACTGGGCCATAAGCCATAGCCTAGTCACACCCAGTAGAAAACAGAAAGTCTCTAATTTAAATTCTGAGCATACTTTGGTTTCTTTCCTTTTTAAAAAATATCTTATGACCATCTGATCTATGTTTGCTACATCTTTAAGAACTTGGTATCCTTTCTGCCTTTAATGACCACACCTTGCTTTGACTTGGGGACTGACTTTTTTACTTCAATTTGACCCTTTACCCTAGCTTTTCTCTGTGGTGTCTTCTTCTATCTGTGATACCTGACAGGTGTTCCCTGAGTAATGGATCACTTGATTTTGGCCCTTCTCTTCAAGCTGGCCTTGCTCTGTGGTTTGTTTGTAAAAATAAAGAAAAAATAACCCAATCTGGATCTTGTAACATATATAGAAAGAGAAATATTTGTTTCATATTGCTTTCAAAACATCTAACAAGCTAAGAACAGAAATTCACACAAGTTTATAATTAACTAAACATATTTTTCTCTTGCAGTGGATTTGGGTACTAAAGTATTAAGCAATGTATCATTAATTATGAAAAGTTAAGAATGTAATAGGGAGTTTGGTCTCTTTGACTAGGAAAAATATATTTCAATACCATACCATTTGACTCCAGGACTTCAGATGTGACTCTTATGGTGAAAGGAAAATCTTTGGGAATAACAGGATACAAAGCTTTCTCAGCAAGAGCACCTAAATGAGAATAAAAAATAATAAGCAAAAAATGTACTAAGTCCCTGTAAGAATACCATATAAGTTTACAGATTTGTACTCACCGTGCCCAAGTTCTCTTCTATTTATACCAGTGACTTTGCCAATTTCATTTGTTGCATAAGGAGGAAACTTAAAAAAAAAAAAAACAAAAAAACAAAAAACTCACATACATATACAACTGACATGGAAAGATATCCAAGATATAGTACCAAAATAATAAAACAAGTTACAATACTTACTGCAAAATCCCATTTTTGTTAAAAAAAAAAAAGTACATTCATATATATACAGAAAATGTCTAGACATTTAAAACATATACCAAATTACTAAAAGTAGGTACTTCTAGTGTGTATGTGAATCAGGATGGAAAATGGATGGTTATGGGGATTCACACCATAAATTTCTATGTTTAAATTATTAATAATGACATTTTGTAATAAGTACATATACATATATATTTTTTAAAAATGCACATCGAGGAAGAGATCTTTTCCAAAGAGTTTTACTTTAGCCAGAGGTTGCAAACTTTTATTTAACCAATATGTTATCTTAAAGGTATATAAATTAGTTGTGATCATTTTAAAAATTAAGAAATTTCCCATAAAAATCTGGAATTCCAGTGTCTTTAACAAAATATTTTTAAGGAGTAATGGAACATGAATCTGATCAAGCCTCTGGATCTTGCAGTCAATTTGCAGGAGATAGGACAGAAGAACGTCAGAATGTGCAATCAGCACCACCTAGGCTGTGGGGGAACTCTTTAACAGACTGATTATAAGGAAAAGAATGTAATGGAGAAATCTATGGATTAACAGAGACCTAAAGAAATATCACATTTTTAAAAATGGACAAGACTAGACTATAATATCTAGGAATGTACACTTGAAACATAAAGAAGTGATTATAAAACTTAGGAGAACAGTTATTTTTAGGGGAAGAAGGGTGTTGAGATTGGGATGAAAAACATGGGAGTGCCTTCTGGGGTGACTGGCAACATTCTATTCTCTAACTTGGGTGGTAGTTATGTGTGTGTCTGCCTTATAAAAACTCAGTAAGCCATCTTTTATTTTATATGGTTTTCAATATCTGTATTTTATAATAAAAAGGTTTTCTTAAAAATGGGAAGACAACAATAACAGCCCTTATCTCCTGCTCCCTCCACCACCTCTTTTCCCAATATCAGCTAGAGCAGCATTTTTCACAGTTGCCCTTTTAAAAAAGATTGCCATGTGCTCTTTAGCATCTCGTATATCTAGAATAGGATATTTACAAGGGACTCAAGACCTATTAGAATCATCAGGTTTATGGATATTCTCTAGCATATATTAGATAAAATGTTCTTTATTAATAATAGCAAGCTCACCAAAATTGAGATGCAATTCTGGGCAGCCAACAACAGTCCCTCAAAGGTGAAATGACTTGCTACTTTACACTAGCCTCCCAATGTGTATGCTTTAAATATTAAAATTAGTTTTATATGTTGTATCTGGTCCTTTATGATTAGTTGTGAATAAGTCAACCACAAACTCAATTATATATAACGTCATATAAAGTACTTTAAATAAAAATATAAACATTTCCATGAACTAAAAGGAAAAGGTGATTTTCCAGGTGAGGTATTTGAAAAGCCCCACTTTTGTTTGACACATGTGAACAAGTACAACTCTTTTTTTTTCTTTTTTCTTTTGCCATTTGTTCCACAAAATTTATTTGGCACCAGATGTGCCCAGCACCATTTTAGATTACACAAGAAAATGCAACAGAAAAGAGACAAGGTCCTTAGTATTTTAGAATTTCCATTTTCATAAGGATTACAGATTCGATGAGCCATAATAAAAGTACAGTATGTTAAATAAATTTAATTGAGCATATATCATCAGTGGAAAGTGCTGGAAAAACATAATAAAAAAGCAGGGAGAGGATAGAAAGTGTTTAAGTCATACCTAATGCCAGTGATTTCAAATTCCTCTTCAAGTGAATTTGAAATTTTTTTTTTAATTAACAATTTTTAAAAGTATGACTGGTATACACTATTATATTGGTTACATTAGTTTAAGATATATACAAGTACAACTCTTCCTTGACTAAAACAATACTGTCTACTATCCACCTTAACAGATATATAAAACTAGATCCCAGGTAGTGGGTATACAGGCATTCACTTTAAAGTTCATTCAACTTTGCTGTTTCCTGGAGATTTTTCATAACAAGATATTGGGGAAAAAATTCACCTTACCTCATAATGCAGCATGAAATTTTTATCTTTTATCCCACTACAAACAAAAAGCATAATGTTATAAACATCATAGCAGTTACAAACGAATTTATTTTAACAAAACCCTTAACTAAAAAAGAGTTGGTCTGTAACTGAAAATGAGGAGAATTAGAAGAGTAAACGTCAGAGATGGTATTTTTCCCTGGGGCTTATAAATGAATTCTACAGTTTTAGGGAAAAAAAATTTTTGCTTTAATTATAAGCACTGAAATATCCAGATCTGAATACTAGGATAGTAGATACATATTTTTAAGCATTAACTATTGAAGGGATCCTAAATGTTATAAACACATTAGTTAAGTCTCAGAGTAATGCTCTTTCTCCCAGTTAACACGTGGAATGAAAATCAGTTAACTAAAATGATATAGCTGAGAGCAATTAGAAGATCTGACAAGCATCTTTTCAGGGTCGAAAAGAGAACTGTTGCGATTGTATCTAGAATGGGGGAAAATAAGGATGAGAAAAAACAATTTGTGGAAGCAGGAAACCAGATTTATCTTTAACCAAGGAAAAGACAGGCCTATACAGGGTCTTAGCATAAATAGTGTCCCCTTTGGGTTGGATCGCAAAAGGTACCTCTCACTTTACCTCTCAGTGAAGGGGATTTAGAAAGTCCTTGGCTAAGGCTAAATCTGCATAACCATAAACTGCAGGCTTGGAAAAAGAAATCTAAAAGCTAGACTCCTTCAGAAGACTAAAGGAATCATAGAGCTGGGGGGCTAGAAAGCAGGATGAGATCATTTTCTCAGTACCTGCATTTTACATGCTGTGGAAACCAAAGGCCAATATGGTTGAGTGTTGTGTACCCCCTCACTTTACACAGGTTACCAACTTAAGACTAGAATATAAAGAGGTGCCCTGGCCAAGCTCAGTGCTCTTCCTTATGAAGCTGTATTGCTGCCTAGAAGAGAAAGGAAGGAGTCGAAGTGAAGAAAGGCAGGGCAACCAAGTTTTGCCCTATATGAGAATTTAAAAGGCAAAGTATATGAGCTTCTCCCAAAAGGATTATGATTATGATGAATATTACAAATGGCTGTACTGTCAATTTTATTAGATACATGAAAAACAACTCGTGATGCTATCCTGAAGATACTGGGGATTATCCTCATCAGCTGGGCAGTCGGAAGAGGGAAGCAGAGCCCTGTGGTCTTCCAAAACCCTTAACCAGGGAAAGGGAAGCGACCCTGTTAGGCATTGAGGAAAGAGTGAACCATGTGGCTGTGAGTCCTAAGACTCTGATGCAGTAATGCTGGTGGGGACTGTAATATAAATTCTTAGCATATAAAATTGATCAAAATGATTTTACTGCTAACTTTTTAGGAACACAGGAGGAGGACCAAGTACTTCTGAACACAAATTCAAATGTGCCTTAGGATTAGATAAGATTTATTCATTTATTAACAGCTTTCAGATTCTTTTCAGCAACTGGGACTCCTGCTTACTTATTTGCTCTCTTTATAATAGAAAAACCTATCAGTTCAAGATTGCCCAGAAAATCTGTCCCGAGGAATGGTTCTGGAGACAGAGAATAAACTAAATGTACCCATATTAAAGACTTAAATTCTTTACCAATATTTGTTTCAACCAATGAGTTACAATATAGCACAAAAATCCCCTTGAAATTACTATTATATAAACAGAAAAAAGTACAGAGATATAGATTTTTAAAAGTAATACATAATAATATATCACATGAGCTTCAATTATATACTAGAACATAATATCCAAACAAACATAACTTACTTTATAGCTGTTATAATTCGGTCCGACTTAATACTGGATTCTAGTGAATCGAATGTAACAGTACAAAAAACCTAAAGAAGAAACAAAACTCTTTACGCTTTAATTTATTAACAACAAATATAAAAAATGGAAAATATTTAAAGAACTTAATTAGCTCTTAGAGAACTGGGATAAATACAATCTATACAAAGCTTGCCATGGTACTTACTAAACGTTTGTTAATAATCCAAAGGTGTAACATCACAAAGACTACATATGTAAAGCACTGTACATGAAGTGCTAGGAAAGGAGGCCAGGAAGAGGAAGGAGTATTTATAAAACCTGACCATAAAGAAAGCCTCATTAATGCTATCATAAAATAATTCCATTAACTGCAATTGTGAAGTTTACTGAGCCATGACTGTCATCAAAAAGTGAAATTATATTTAAAACTGAAAACAGAGGCTTACATAGGAATAAATGGCATTAACATGTAAACAAATTATATGCAGGAAACACAGGAATAGCAATGTCAACAGCATTGCAGACCAGGCTCAGCCAATAAAACTGTTTTTTTTTTTTTTTTTAAATCAGTCTTCTTTGAAGGGACATAACATAATCCAGAGACTCTACATATCATTCAAAATGTCTAGGATACAATCTAAAAAATAAATAAATAAATAAAGGAAACAGGGCCTATTCTCAGAAGTAAAAGACAATGACTAAAGACTGACTCTGAGCTAATTCAGATGTTGGATTAACAGACTTTCAATAGCTACTAAGGACTTTCAATAGTTATTATACTCAAAGAGATAAAAAAAGAACAAATGGAAACTCTAGAACTAGAAAATATATTATCTCATAACAGGAGTCAGTGAACAGGAAGACAGATTAATAGAAATTGCCAATCTAAAGAACAGGGGGATGGGGTAGGGGGAACATAGTCTCAGGGACCTGTGGGACAGTATCGAGAGGACTAAATACATGCAATCCCAGAAGAAGAGAGAACGAGGTACAAACAATATTTGAAGAAATTGTGGCTGAAATTTTCAAGTTAAATGAAAGACACAAATTTACAAGTCAAGCTCAGGAAACTCAGCAGGTTAAATACAAAGAAAACCACACTTTTCATACTGCTGAAAACCAAAGACAAAATCTTGAAAGCACCCAGAAGAAAACAATAAATGGTACAGAGAACAATGATTTGAATGAGTCCTGACTTTTCAGAAAATGGAGGGAAAAAAAGTGGAACATTTTTAAATGGTAAAAGAAAAAATCTTTATCTAGTAAAAAGATTCTTTGCACAGAAAAGCAAAATAAAGACATTTCAGATAAATGAAAAGTAAGAATTTGTTACCAGAAGACCTATAAGACAATACTAAAGGAAGTCTCATCAGATTGAAGGGAAGTAAAAATCTATTTATAAACTTTGATTTGCAATGTCACCTTATATTCGAAGGGAAACGTGAATTTTAGAAACAGTGTTGTAAAACTGGCTCATTCTGGAGGTTTCCACCTCACACCATGTATAGGAATAAATTCTAAGAGATTAGTCGTCTAAATTTGATAGCTAAAACTAGAATGTTAATAGAAAAAGTAGGTGCTTATTTTTGTGACTTTGGGGTAAGGAAGGATTTCTAAAATCAGACTTTAAAAACACAAAGCACAAAAGTAAAGGAGGGAAGGATTAATTACATTAAAATGAATGATTTTATGTTTCTTCTAGACATAGTAGGGTACCACAAGCAAAGTTAAAAGGCATAACATTTTGGTTACTGTAAAGGATTAACATTTAAATATATAACAAGTCACTGAAAAATAGCAGGAAATAGAGAGTAAACCATATTGAAAAATGAAAAAAATTGGCCAAAGGATACGAACACATAATTCACAAAAGAGCAAACCTGAACCAGTGCCACCACTTTGCTCAGCCCTAGGGATACTCTGTAAAAACAGTGCTCTAGACTCTAGAGGTGTGCGGCCCCACAGGGCATGGTGTACCCAGTGACTTTATTGACTGGCTATTATATAATAATGCTTAGCCTCACTCATAATGAGAGCAATACAAATGGAAACAATGATTTGCCACTTTGTACTTATTAGATTGACAGAATTAAGGAGTGACTAATATAAGAGGTACAGAGCATAACACCGTACACAAGACAAGAAGTACACATATATGTTAATTATAAGAGAATGGGTGCCTCTACAGGCTAAATAGAGAAAACAAATGAGGGTCTAAAAGAGACCAAGAACAACAATATGCCATAAACTGAGGTATATGAATGACTAAATTTTGTGTACCACAAAAAAGCTTTTCAAAATGTATTTAAAAAATCACATGCTAATCTGGACAATACATTTCATAAGATAAAAACCTATAGCTTCTACATAATGTATTTCTATTAGATCTACTTAAACAATCCTGAATCAGCAAATGTAGCTTTTTATATATATTACCTGCGTTTGTCCCCTTTGAAATAATGCTGATCCATGAAGAATTTTAAACATATCTACCTCGCAATTTATATTCCTAAGTGAAGTCAAATCTCGACCATCACACCTACAGTAATAAAGGAAATAAGCATGTAAAGCAGTGTTGCAAATCAAAAAATCACATATTATCTTTACATTCCTACCAGGAAATTCTCAAGCGCAGGTGCATATCATAATTACCTGCAGAACTTTAAAAACTTTACCTGGGCCCCACCCTAAGACAAGTCACTGAATCAGAATCTTGGGGGTTGAGACCCATACACATATATTGTTAAAACGCTCTGCAAGTAATTCTTATGAGGGGTCAGGGCTGTGAAGCACTGCTCGATATACCAGGCCCACAGAGAGACAGTCAAACACATCCACAAAATCCACACTCTTTAAAAGTTACTCATTTACAAAATAAATTTTGCAATTCTTTCTTGTTAACTTAAAAAAAAAAAAACAGTTTCTTTCTTTGAGAAAGTTAGCTACTTTCAAGACAACTTGCAGAGACAGAGTTCCTGTTTGAATTCCATCAAAAAGGATATGTTTACCTTTTGTATTCATTCAAAATAATACTTCTAAAAACCTCCTTTGCAACAACATTGAAGGACTCTATTATTTCATATGACTCAGCTTCTGGAAATTTTTCTATAGAAGGAAAACAAACCAAAACAAAGGTTTTCTTTATTTTGGAAGGTAGGATTTCTCTTAAATTCACAATCTCAAATCAATTAACTATGGAGTTAAACCAAGGGAGTTCACTCTGCATATGTACTTCTCAGGCAAACAAAGCAGATAAATCAAATGTTCTCAAGCAGAAGAAATATAACAAGTATTATACCTTAAATGTACTGTTATTGAGAACTTAGTTTGCTTTCTACCAGAAAGAATAGTACTTTGAAATCAGCTCTCTATTGCATTGTTACCTGACAAATCCAGCCACCTGTATTATGAAAAGGTCTGACACTTTTAATAGTCACCACTGTTTTGCCTGAGGAACTTTTATCTTAGTCTGCAAATAAAGGAATGATTTTCTTTACATATTGCAAATCCCTAACTACGTTCCCTGCCTTTAATTCCCACCCCTTCCCCACTTCTACCCCTGACCTACTGATGTTGCCTCACTCCTTAAGAACTGGATCTTTGAAGGTGGAATGTCTCCTCCCATGCACTCAAGGCCCGCCCCAGGGGCCCGGTGTCCCAGGCCCAGCACACTGGGGTATGGTCCATGGCTCCACCTGGGGTGCCAACCCAGGACCTTTTTCATGTCAAGCAGAATTGCTAACCACTACACTAGGGAGCCACCCCTAACCTACAGGGTTTTTAAATCAACATTTGTCAAGTTCTTTCATGACCCCAGTACTTTACGTGTGTTTTAAAAATGTCTTTAATCTTTATAATAACTTATGAAGTAAATTCTATTGTCATTCCCATTCTACAGAAGAAAAAACAGGCCTAATTGAGATGGAGAAAATTCCTTGAGAGCAGGTAGTAACTGACACAGCTGTGATCTGAATACAGATTTGTCTGCCTAGGCTTATGTTTTTAAATTAAATTTTAAGCCACTTTACCTTATCAGTTGATTTATGTCAAGTTTTAAGCAGTGTTCTCTCAAGCATTTTATTTATTTAATATAGCTTTAAAGTAACCAGAACATAAGAAATGGCCACAGAAAGATATATTAAGTATTGTATCTTCAACAAGCAAGAATAATTTTAAATATTATACTTTAATATGAACTTTTATGTTTTAACTGGGTTGCATTTGGAGAGGAAATAATAAAACATTTAAAATATTATCCTATGAACCCTGAGAGTCATGAAGATATTATGTATAATATAAACACCAGATCACTTTTCTTTTTAAATAGATGTTATACAACTTCTCATTCTTAATAGGATGAAAATATAGTAAGAGCAAACTTTTTCAGAACTATAAGTCATGTTTGGTATACATTCAGTTAGTGTGATTGATATCTATACTAAAATCCTTGCTTAATAATTTCTAGAGAGCTAAATTATCTAAAATTTAAATTTCACAATTCCACATGAAATAGCACCAATTAACAGTTATTGAACACCTGCTATATGCCAGGCACAGATGTAAATTATTTACTCATTTAATCCCCATAAACTGAATATTATTAGTATTGCAATTTCACAGATTAAGAACTAAAGAATTTTAAAGACCATCTTCCAGGGCGTCACATGATAGATAACAAGGATACCCTCTTAGAGTATAAGATTCTGATCTACGTGAGATCAGGAATATTTCACATTCAACATTTACTAGCACCCACTCTGTATGAGGTGCACTACTGACCACATTCATATTTAACAGTAACCTTGGGATATATTATTATCACAAGTTTACTGAAGATAAAACTGATGAGCAATGAGAATAACTGATTTCAAGGTCTCATACGTCCAAAAACTTTTAAGTCTATTATTTCTTTTAAATATTTTTTTTAATTAAAAAAAAATACCTTTTAGTTGTTCCTCTGTATCTAATCTTATCTTGTTAACAGCTTCATCTCTGGAAATCTGAAAGAAAGTTGAGATTCGGTTTAGATGCCAACATTTAACATTTCTATTTTTAAATTATTTTACAATTAACACATTGTAATAGTACTCAGATTTCTTTAATGGGTAGTGTTCTTTAAGAGATTAGAACTGGTTATTGATTTATAAGAAATATTACCTGTTTATGAATTCATTAAAATATATTTACACAAGTCCCTAAAACTTATACTAACCAACAAAAGGAGAATGGAGAAGCAAACAGCTAGGCTTTTCTATAGCTTTCTATTTAGAGATTTCTCATAAAAATAGGGCTAACATTCATAAACAATTTATGTGAGATATGACAAAAAAGATTTCCCAGAACAATCATTTAAGACAAAATCCAGATATACCTACTTTATCATGTTCATAATTTGTAAAAACTGCGTAGAGTCTTTCCATGGCGAGTCTATTTTAAGACAAGATAAATATCAGCATAATATTTGGAAACATGAGGCACTGTATATTACAAACAAAACTGAAATACTTAAAAGCTAAAATATTTAATAAACACTTCACGAAGCATTAAAAAATATATTTATTGCTCTTTAACAATGCTAATCTGTTTACTCTTTATAATCGGTACAGAACACAAGTTTCTTTCTCCTTCCTGTCAAGGGGAATCACTCACAATGGTACTTCTTTAATTGTTTTATTTCTTTCATCTTAGATTTTTCTTACATTCTCTTAACTGCTTTTTTGCTGTTCTATTCTGGCTGTTACTTCAGGTAACTCTTGTTGGGGACAGTTTATATAACAGTTTAATCTAACCAATAGCTGTGAGACTGATACTAAGAGAAATATTAACTTACTCAATTTAAAATAAAATCAAATAATTTTCTGATGATTCATTCATATATACTGAGTACCTGCCTATGTGCAGGCATTGTTGTAAGTACTGGGCATACAGAGGTGGTTATACCTGATTTTGAGAACCACAGCGGTTTCCTTAGATATTCAAATATCTTCTGTTTTATTCTCTTTTTCTTGACATAGAGAGGTAATGCCACTTATTTGAATCTTGACCAATAAACTCATTCCCTCTTTCATTTGAGATTCAAATTTAGGTTACTGAAGAGGTATTTGGGTTTATCCTTTTAAAAACATTAGACTGGTATTTATGGTAATGACCCTTAAAACAGAAGGATGCTATTTAAGAAGTAATGCATGAATAGGGCTTCCATGGGAAGTTTTTTTCTGAGAGGAAATTACATCTGGTGACAATTTCATAGTCTCTTTTGTTCTTACTTATGTGTGTGTTTCACAATCTCTGACGAAGGGATAAATAACTTCTGAGGTGTCCTCTTGGTAACACCAATTTCTTTTGCCAGCTGCTGGATGCCCTGAATTATTTGTTGTGTATATTTTACTCCCACTTTGATAGCATGGCAAAAGTCCTGCTGTAAAATGTTCTCTGCAGAGGCTTCCAACATGACTATTTATAGAAAAAGAAAAGATTGCTATTGAACATTTCACCAATATAGCATTTTCAAATAACATGACACAACCTAAATTCTACAGATCAATTTTATTAAATGAATAAAGAAACCTTGATATGTGAAGGTAGGTTTATAGTCTTCTTAAATTTAATGAGGGAATTCTCATAAAAAACAAAACTGAAAAATACACATTTTTTATAACATCTTTATTAGATATATAATTCAAATACCATAAAATTCTACCTTTTAAAGATAAAATTGCATTGATTCTTAATATGTACTTAGTGAAATTTTAAAATGTCAGCACAGTAGTTGTCCAATAAATGTTTCCTGCTTAACAATTATTTGATGTTACCTCCCACTTAATTCTGTCATTGTCACAGTGTCTGATTCTTGCACAGGAGGTAAAATCTTTGCAGTGATACTGTTTTAAGTAAACCTACTAGAGGACACTAGCTACTACCATAAAAAGGTTGCTTGTATGGTTCTGTAACAATAAGACTTCTATGCAAAGTAGGGCTTCTAGCATGGTATCTCACTAAAATTTGCTATTCAACTTTGGCCTTGGCTTCTGCAAGGCTGAATAGAGTCCTACCAACTAGTGTATCATTCCTGGCAGTTTTCAACTTGTACAAAGATCATGTAATGCATAGTTAGCATCATATCTAATAGGTTAACCACATCATATTGACATTAAGATTTATTATTATCTAAAAAGTCACTTCTAAGGCTTCTAGGTATAATCTTGAATGAAAAAAAAAAATCTTCTTTGCTTTACAAGTTGGAACTCCATCAGTAAACAGAAACAATTCTATCAGACCTGTGAAATTAAAACAGAAGATCTAATATTGGTGTCACTGGAGTCCTGGAAAAAGGAGAAAGATGGCAGGACTGAAAAGTACTGGGGGAAAAACAAAAAACAAAAAACAAAAAAAAAAAACAGCTGAAAGCTTCCCAAATTTGGCAAAGATATAAAAACCTACGAATTCAAGAAGCTAAGTAAACCCAACATACAGTAACTCAAAGAAAGACACATCATAATTAAGCTTCTGAAAACTAAAGACAAAGAAAAAAGTCTTGAAACCAGCCAGAGAAAAATGACTCCTTACTCATATGGAAAAAGCAACTCAAATTACATCAGATTTTTCATCAGAAACTATGGAGGCTAGAAGGAAGTGGTAAAACATTTTTCAGGTGCTCAAGGAACAGAATTGTTAACCCAGAATCCTATACCCAGTGAAAATATTTAGATATGAAAGAAAAATCAAGACTCTCAGGTGAAGGAGAACTAAGAAAATTTTGTCACTGGCGGACTCACCCTAAAAATAGTTCTCTAAACAGAATGGAAATAATAAAGGAAGAAGCCATGTTAAGAAAACCATGTTAAAAACAATCCAATTAAAAAATGGACAGAGAACCTGAACAGACACTTCTCCCAAGAAGACATACAAATGGCCAACAAACATGAAAGGATGCTCAACATCATTAGCTATTAGGGAAATACAAGTCGAAACCACAATGAGATACCATCTCACACCTGTTAGAATAGTTGTTATCAATAGGACAAGTAATAACAAGTGTTGGAGAGAATGTGGAGAAAAAGGAACCCTCATACACTGTTGGTGGGACTGCAAATTGGTACAGCCATTATGGAAAAAAGTATGGAGGTTCCTCAAAAAACTAAGAATCGATCTACCATATGATCCAGCAATCCCCCTACTAGGTATTTACCCCAAAGACTTGAAAACTCCTATCTATAAAGATATTTTCACACCGATGTTTATAGCAGCATTATTCACAGTGGCCAGGACATGGAAACAACTGAGTGTCTTATGATTGATAAATGGATAAAGAAGCTGTGATACATATATATAATGGAATATTATTCAGCCATAAGAAGAGATGAAATATTGCTATTTGCGACAACATGGATGGACCTTGAGATAATCATGCTAAGCGAAATAAGCCAGACAGGAAAAGTTGAAAACCAAATGATATCACTTATATGTGGGATATAAACCTAAAAGCAACAAACAAGATGAACAAACAGAGACTCAGGGACATGGACAATAGACTAGTGGTTACCAGAGGATGGGGTGTAGCAGGGAGAGAGGAGAAAGATGGGGTAAAGGGGGTAAAATATGTGGTGACAGAAAGAAATCTAACTATGGGCAGTGAACACACAATGCCATATATGTATGCATTACTGTTGAATTGTACACCTGCATTTTGTTAACCAATGTCATCATAAAAAAAAAAAAAAAATACCATCTGATAGTTTATCCAGTCTTTAGAGTCTCATTCTTCCATTTAGTGAGTAATAGGTGAGAATAGGAGAATAGCCAGCTGAAAGGCTGCCTATGGCGTTTCTGTGGCAAGCCATACATGAAGATCCTTAGTTCATTCCTCCAATGTCCACTTAAAATTAGAGGGGTTAAACTCTAAGGCAGATAGAGGCTATATAACCATTTAAAAGCAAGTTTATATCTGTGCTTTAATGATAATAGTAGGTATTAACTGTATGACTATTAGTTATTATGCTGGGCGCTTTAGAAACCTTGACTCTAATCTTCATAACAACCCTGTAAAGTAGCCAAATCAATTTACTAATTAAAACTATAACTTTAGTCAAAAAATATTTCAGATGTAGACCAAGAGAATTTTACACATAAACCAATGCTTTGCTCAAGGCCCTTTCTGGGATACTCAGATATGATGTAGGAGTCATCCATTATTCATGGCTTCCCAAAATCTTGGGAATAGCCTCTCTATAGTGTGATAGTTCTCAATAGTATGAATCCCCCTTCTGGAGGAAAAATCCAAAAACCATTTTCATTGTCTCTATGGTAATCAAAAATGCAGTCATATGTCACAGTTCTGCCCAATGAGATGTGAAGGGAAACTATTATGTAGGGACTTACTGGAAGGCTTTTATTTATTTATTCCCGCCCCCCCCAAAGGTGAGGCAACCCTTGGTTGACCTCACAGATTGCAAGGACCTTGTCAGTTTACAATCCCTTGGTTTTTATTTTTTATGCCTATAGCACCTGGTCTTCCTAGGTGGTCTCCCATCCAAGTACTAACTAGGTCCAACCCTGCTTAGCTTCTGAGATCAGACCAGACTGGGCTTGTTCAGGATAGCATGGCTGTAGTGGAGGGCTTCTTAAAAGGTAGAGTGACTCACTCAGCTGGCACACATCTTTTTGCTATTCCCCTACACTTTCTTCCTCCTCCCTATAAATCCAATAAGTTGGCCAGAGTTCTGGTAGCCAGTTCATAAACATGAGATGAGGGTCACACCTTGAGGATAGCAAAGCAGAAAGCCAGACGGAATCTAGATTGCTAAATTCTCCAGAACTCACTACCTTTGAATTTCTTTTACCTGAGAGAAAAATTCCCAACCTAAGCTTTGTAATTTATTTTAACACAATCCCTGACTAATATGTAGATAACATACAACTCCTGTTAAATGTGTCATACAGTACTAATTCTAATTCTACTACTGACCAGTAATCCAAAAGAAGCTGGAAATGAGGTGTTTCACACATTAATTGCACAAAAACACTAAAAGTTTAATAAATTACATTTCATCAAAATGTACTGACATAATAAGGACCTATTTCAAAAAGTCCCAGATATCAAATGCCATGTAGTAGAATAAATTGATAAAAGACACCTTAATTAATATGTCCAAGGTCATATGGCTAACATGTGGCCGATGCTGGATTTCAAATCCAGGTCATTCTGACTTTTAAACCCCATAGGACCCAGGCCCGTTTTCATTCATGCAATTATGATATTTCTCTTACAAGGAGTAAAGGTGATCCAAGGCATTTCTTTTCCTTTGTTACTAATTGTCCACTTCAGAAATAGGTCGCCATTGTCTCAGAGGACATCAGATAGGCTTAACATGACTGAATTAGCTAAATTAACATTTTTAAACTAATAAAATAATTTATTTTCAGATTTAGAACTTTAATTTTTAGACTAGCTTATCAATCTAAAAATAATTACTATCTTGGTACAGATTTTTGTATATTTCAAAGTTGTATAACATTCTATAATTATAGGTATTATCTGATATGAAGCAAGAGCACTACCAAAATAAGGCAGCAATAAAACGAAACAAAAACCTTTGTGACTAACAGATAAAACATACATACAAAAAAAGAGTTTAAGTGCATTTTTAATAAGCCAGAACTTGTAAGTAAAATCCAGAAAAAATGTAGTATGTACTTACCAATTTGACTTTTAGGTGCTCCAGCAACCACTAAATTTAAAGTACTAGAAGACATTTCTTTTCGTGTTGGGTTAACAACACATTCTCCATCAATCATTCCTATTCGTACTGCCCCTAAAATATATTAAAATATTGATAATTGTTTAATAAAAACTCTAGGTTTTCAAGACATTCCAGCGATGGCTTTAATTCAATCCCTATCTTCAATTGTGACAACAATAAAGTCCATATTTTTACCATGGTATTCAAAGCCCAAAGGGCATCCTACCCTACCTTACCTCGCTCTGAGTTGCTCCAACATACCGTTTCTCCCATACCTTTGTGATTATGTTCATGCTGTTCTGGTCTGCACTGTACTTTCTCCAAGGCAGATGCTTACCATCTGATCCTACTAAGGTTCAGCCTAAATGCTGACTACTCTGAGTAGCCACCTTGACAGACTTACCTTGTAAGAGTAAACTCACTCTTCTCTCTCATTTCCTTAGCACTTGACTATACTTTTATAATACTATTTATAAATAATTACTTGTGTTTCCCTTACTTATGCTGAAAGGAAGAACTGCCTCATTCACCTTTGACTTGCTGGTGCTTAGTCTGCCTTTGTTCCTTCAGCATTTAGCTCAGTATCTGGCATTTATGACACTCAATAATTATATACTTAATGAATCATTTTTACATTGCATGGTTACAAATTATAAGAGCTGTAAATATAAACATATATTTATTTAATCTTGAAAGAGTATATACTCATTTCAATTTTCCAATCCTCAAACAGAAGAGGTAACTAAGAAATCAAAGTAGCTTGGGACACAAAATCCCTAAGACCATAACATATTGCCATCAGAAATAAAATCCAAGACAAGGATGAAAATGTCTCAAAGAGCTGAAAGAAGTCTTAGAATATCATCTAATTCAGGATAATAATAAGAGATAATAAATCAGAGCCAAAAAATTTATGCCCTTGCTATAACATGCTCACTAGGTATTTCTGCAAAAATTAATTGTTTCTTATTTTCAAATCCTAACTTACCGATAGGTCCATTCCAAGGAATATCTGATAATGAGAGAGCTACAGAAGCTTTAAAAAAAAAAAAAAAAAAAAACAAGAGCTGAAATAAAAATATTTTATTGTTTTTTAAAAAATTGACAGCGATAATTTTAATCTCTATTTTTATACTTACCACCATTAATTGCTAGGACATCAGGTTCATTAACACCATCTACTGCTAACAAATTACAAAGGACCTGGTACAAGGGAAAAATATACTTGATTTGGGAGGATTATCATTTCAGTTAACATCTTGGCCTAAAATATAGGAGCATTACATGGTTAAAAGTATGGGCTTTGTAGTCAGACTCCTTAATTCTTACTATCATTTAACTACGTTTGACCATAGGCAAATTAATTAAGCCTCAAAAGTTTCCTCATCTTTAAAAGGAAAAATAATAGCATCTTCCTAAAAGATTCTTATGAAAATTACTGGCTATACTGTGTGTAAAACATGTACAATACTGGGCATGTTGAAACTATTTAGTAAATATTAGCTATTTCTTCTACGTAAAAACGTTGTTACCTCTTATTTGTAAGCACAGACAAAACAAACCAATGAATATTTTTATACTGCAATAAAATGCCTATATCCTATACTTAAGAAAATAATTTCTTGAGGCACTGACATCCTTGTAAAGGCATAATTGCTTTTACTTTTTTTTCCAAATAAATAAAATAGTTACTTAGGAAGTAGTATAGAAATTAATTAAATATTTCTGGTTGATCTAGAAATAAATAAACTTAAAGAAGACCCTACCTGTGTATCATAAAAGTAGCCAGCTGGAAAGAGAGGTCTAATTGAACGATCTGTCAAAAGAAGAAAAGACATTAAATAGTACTGACAGAAATTGCTTTACAGTTCGAAACGTTCAAAACGTTGCCCAGGCTAAAATTAATATAGCTAGCTGTTCAGTATGTCAAAAAAAAAAAAAAAATCCCCTTGGAACTAATTCACTGAAAAGGACCAAAGTATATGTCACTGCTTCAATTAATACACACCATGACCTAAAAACAAAAGATTATCAGAGCAGGAGCATTCACGTCTAAAACTGGGGAGCAACTTTTCATTTGGGTTCCACAGGTATCAGTCATAAGCAGAGGAAAGAGGCTTAAGACTAATAGCAGACCAAAAGAAAATCCTTCTTTAGTATTATGTGTTTAAAAATGCATATAAACAAACTAGCAGTTTCTGGGTAGAAGAGCTATAAACTACAAACGATCCCATAATATTTAAGGATGTCGAAGATTTGAAAGATTATAGACACATTTCAGTAGCTGATGAATATAATACTTTCAGGAAATACTATACTAACCATGAAAATGAAAATTACTAGGGACAGGTTCAACAGAGTAGAAGTGTGGGCCATGGAATTTATATGTTCAACAGAGATTCATTCATTTAGTCAAGAAATATTTATTGAATGCCTATTTTGTGCCAGGCAATATACCAGGTATAGAGGATTCAGTAGTGAACAAGTTTTTTCTCTCAAGCAACACACATCTGAGTGGAGATACAGAAGTAAATAATCTTAGTGGTATTAATGTACTTAAAGAAAATATAAGAGATATTGTAGAACAGAGAAGGAAGAGATGCTAACAGGCATATCAGAGAGGGTTAATGCCTCTAAATATCTTACCTATTACTCGACTAGTAAGAATTTCTTTATCAGAAGATCCAATCTCTCTTCTAAGATAGTTTGTGGGAATTCTACCTGCTGCAGCAGCCTTCTGTCTATAGTCAACCTGAAGTAGCAGTGAAAAACATGAAATTCTTTTGACTGCTTTTTATAGTAACAAACTATTTCTTAATTATTTATAATGAAGCTAAGTCTCCTAAGGTTGCTGATAACATATTTCAGACTAAGAGTGAAGAATAATTTATTCACTTTTAGCATTTTTTATCACTTAGGGAAAGGAAAGCTGATAGAAATGTTTTGGCAAGTTGATTTTTAAAAAGCCTTCCAGTTAGCAGTTAGATGACTACCTAGCATCACTACTTCCCACAGTAGCTTACTCTGGTCAAGTCAAACATTTTTTTTTATACTCTGATAGATGTAACTGCATAGCCCTTTTCATAATAGAAAGACACATAAGATCATAATGAACTTTTTACTCTTCAGCAAACATATACTTGCAGGTCCATTCTGAAGGGAAACCTACAAAAGCAGTGAATTCATTTTTTACCCAACATTGAAGTACTCGTGCACTTATACTATTCTTGTCAATTTATGAACATGAATATTCTGGTATGCTAACTACTAATATGAGAATTGGTTATGATGCAATGAATTTAAATTCTGTTAATTAGTATCAAACAACTACAGAAATTCTTTGTTGTGGGGTGTTTACATTTTGCACTCACTAGACAGTGGACAAAAATATTACAAATTCTACATTTATGCTATACGGCAGTTCAGTTAAATCAGCAAATACTTACCACCAAGGGCATGAACTGGGAAGGTGAAGGTTTTGTTTTACTGACTGCTGTGACCATCACCGCAGTGTCACCTGACTTAGTTAAACACAAACAATAACACGGGTAAATTCCTAGAAAATCAGACATTAACAACTGAATAGTGACTAAAAGAATTCTCACTCCAGTTAAACACCAGGAAAGAAAATCGTTATCCCGTGACCCAATGATAATGAAAATAATTATTCACAGGTAGTCCAATCTTGATCCCTTCTGCATGATCATGATCATGATCTGCATTAGAACAGTCACTGAGGTTTTCAAAAGCAATAGAACTAAAAGAAAAAAAGGCTCACTGACAGCTTAGTCACATCCAATCACATTTTCTACTTCTTACAAAGAAATTTAAGCTATACATATAGGAAAACTTCCCAGTATTACTGTTGCAGAAACCAGTAAAATCACTTTCCTAGAAAAGCATTATAGAATTTATTAACGGAATAAGACAATACCAAGTTTAGAAGAGATCTTAAAGGTCATTTAACATATCCAGTCCTCTGACTCCCTGGTTATCTGGAATGGCTCTGAAACTGGAAATGGTCTGAATTAATTTCCAGTACCACAATTCTAAGAAGTTATATGACATTGTAAAAATATTTAGTACCAGTCTCCATAACCACTTGTAAGATGAGTATGTAAAAAAAAACTGGACTTTTTACCTGTACTACAGCAGAGCCATCTGCAAATCTGGCCAGTTTTCCAGAGGACATTTCTAATTTTCTGTTTAAAAAATAAAAATTCAATACAAAAGGAAGTCATTAGTCTAATTGCCAGCTTAGTATAAAATAATCAAAGATTCCAGCAGAAGAACTAAAGGTACCAAGGCCCACACAAATCCACCCAGCAACAAACAAAAAAGAGGTAGAGTTCATAATCACTATTAAAAATTCAAGGAGAATTTGAGAACTGCTTAAGGAAAAATACAGAAATCAAGGCACAGGAGTAATCTGAATGAGGTAAAGATTATTCTCACTCAGAAGCTCTCTTCCTAACTAAATGTTAATTCCCATTTACCACCTTAGTCTCTTGTCATCTCTTGCCTCATTGGCTAATGTAGACTTTAAAACACAAACTGAACCATTTCTCTACTTAAAATCTTTTAAAATCTCTCCATAGCTTTCAGGACAAAATATATACTTCAAAAATTGCCTACAAAGACCTTTATGTTCAATAATGGTGCCAAGACAAATCAATGGGGGAAAGAAATAGTCTTTTCAACCAATAGTTCTGGGACAACTGGATATCCACAGGCAAAAGACTTAATAAGTTGTACCCCTTCTTCATACTATAAATAAACTCAAAATGGATCACAGACCTAAGCATGAGAGCTAAAACTATAAAATACATAGGAAAAAACATAAGAGCACATCTTTATAAACTTCTAATTCTTCTTATATATGACATCAAATGCACATGACAAAAAAAGGTAAATTGGACTTCATTGAAATGAAAAGCTTTCATGTTTCAAAGGATATCACCAAGAAAGTTAAGAAAGGTGGGGGATGCTGATGTTTGGGGAGGCTATGCATGTAGGGGACAGGGGGTAAGTAAATGAGAAATCTCTATACTTTCCTTTGATTTTGCTGATATTAAAACTGCTCTAAAAAATAATGTCTATTTATAAAAATAGAAAGAAAACCGACAGAAAATATTTACGAATCATAGATCTGATAAGGGACTTCTATCTAGGACATATAAAGAATTCTTAAAACGCAACAATAAAAAGACAACCCAATTAAAAAAAAATTGCAAACGGTTTGAATAGATGTCTTTCCAAAGAAGATCTACAAATGGCCAATAAGTACATGAAAATATGCTCAACATCATTAGCCACCAGGGAAATGCAAATCAAAACCACAATGAGATGCTACTTCTCATCTAGTAGGCTGCTTGGTGAAGATGTAGGGAAACTGGAACCCTCATGAACTGCTAATGGAAATGTAAAATGGTGCACTTGCTTTGGGAAATAATCTGGCAGTTCCTCGAAAGGGCAAACATGGAAGTACCATATGACCCAGCAACTCCACTTCTAGGTATACACCCAAGAGAAATGAAAAGAAACATGCAAAGTTTGCGTACAAACATTCACAGCAGTATTATTCATAATGGCCCCAAATAGGAACAACCCAATTGTCTGTCAGCTGATGAATGAACAAACAAAATGTGGTATACAGTAGAATATTATTCAGCCATTAAAAAAATGAAGTACTGATACATACTACCATATGGATAATCCTTGGGAACATTATGCTAAGTGAAAGAAGGCAGTCCCAAATGACCACATGTCATATGATTCCATTTATATGAAATGCCCAGAATAGGCAAATCCATAAAGACAGTAGATAAGTGGTTGCAGGGCTGTAGGGTTTGGGGAGAAATGGAAAGTTACTGCTAATGGGTCAGAGGCTTCTTTCTTAGGAGATGAAAATGTTCTAATATTTATTATGGTGAAGGTTGTAAAACTCTATGACTAAAAACTATACTAAAACCACTGACTTTTGTACATTCTAAATGGGTAAATTGTATGGTATGTGAATTGTCTTACTAAACATATCTATGTATATGAAATAGGCGGCATTGTCAGGCTTATTTCCCAGTTTCTGCAGAGAGTACAAAAAGAAATCACTGAGGGCTTGAAACAAACCAGCAAAACTGGTCAAGGAGCCCATAATTCATGAAAAAGGATGAAGCCAAACCAACTCAGTGACTTGAGAAAATACTTAGGAAGATGTTTAGTCTTATGAGCTCAGCTTCAAAAACATTCTATTATAGTCCAATGCTGAAAATACATAATACACTGACTCACATACCCCTAATGCCCAGCCACAAGTAAGAGTATTCTATCACAAAGGGATATCAAAGGGATGAAAGGACAATCCTTAATATTTCCACCCATTAAATGCTTTTATGCCAGAAGCCAGAATTCATGAAAAGCATACCTATCTATTCAGTTAGACTCGTTTGTTAAATTTGAAAGTCAGAACAAAGCATGTACATTTGTACTATCAGTCCTGACCTTGAAATGTTATGAATTTTATTTTAATCACAATATTTGAGGAATTCTAATTGAGTTTCCATTATTCTTCAATACAGATGTTATGATGACAACCTTCAATAAAACTGTATCCACTGACATATAGAATGATGAGGTGAAGGGATAAAGCGAGAGCTGGAATAGTGGGAGAGAATGACATGCTCAGAACCTGTCACACTGTAGCATCAGGCAGACTCCCACCAACCTATAACTGAAATCAGTATTAAGGTTTTATGTGGTAAAATGTAATTTTAGGGGGTCTTGAAATTTTGTTTAATCCTGAATGAGAATATGCCACCAGTACTTCCTCCAGACCTGCCAGTAATTGGCATTCTATCTACTAATGTGAATTCTAAAGGGAATTCATCTTCTACCTATGAGGGATAGGAAGGGTATAACTAAATAGGGTGAAGTGGGCCCAAGATACAGAGAAAAGAGCAAAGCTACAGTTCTGTGTCACCGCTGGTGATCCTGCCCCAGAGTTTTTGAGATTTCCCAGTGGCATATTCTGTTGAACATCTCTAGTGATAGTCAATCTTTTTTCTGTGATGGTGATATGATTTGTAGAGGGGACCAAGAGAAGGCAGTAGAATACAGAGGTTAAGAACGTGGCTTCTCTCTGAATAATGGGAGGCTTCATTGGAATAAAGGGACTACTTCAGACCGCAGATGACACATATAACTTCTTCTCAGGTTCCATTAATAAAAATCAGTCAGTCGTACTGCCCCATCTAGACTTAGGGTCTAGCAGTGCACCAAAGAAGAGAGCAGAGGTACTCATAAGCTTCTAAAGCTAACAGATTTACTATTGGGGCTGACTCAACAGTGAGAGAAAACAGGTCTGCAATACCCCTATTCTCAAATATTCATGCTTGGATTTATGTATTTATTCAAACACCAAATCCTTCTACCTTCTTTGTTCCCTTTGTTGATTCTACCCAGTATCTCCTTAAGGGTCCGAGGCCACCAGCTGTATAGTTCTATGGTTCTACCTTGGTGATTGCCCTAATTCAAAATGTTTTCCTTTCAGGTATATGTAATTCATATGCAAAAAAACAGGTGTTTACTTTCCATTATATTTTACAATCTCAGCTAGTGTTAACTGACCTATGTAATTTTTACCTGTCCACGAACTTTTAGTTTATTTCATGGTTGATTTTATCTCTTACCAATTTATTTGCCAATATTTTCTGTATTAAATATCTCTAAATACTACATACAAGATTGGTAACACATCAGAGGACTCTGGGGATTGGAACTGGGTGACTACAGTACTATATAGGAAGATGTTTGAGCCTTTAAAATGTTGAACCATGTGAGTAAAAACCTAATCAAAAAAATACTTTTAAAAAATAAATGATAAAAAGAATAAGATGACCAAGGAGATCATATTGGTGGAGAGAAGAGTGGAAGGTGGTAGCTGAGGAAGTAAGAAAAGGAAGAGAGGAGCCATCTGCTACAGTATGTAAAAACTCCAGGGAGAGAGATGCTTAAAGAACATTTTTAGAAACAGTTGGAGAATGATGTGGAGTGTAAAACACCTTCCTCCAACTTCCACCAAGAAAAATTTAGAAACACAAAATTTAAATACACACACACACACACACACACACACACACACACAAATCCCTGTACGGTTTGGCCTCTGCCTATGTCTTCTGGCCTCACCTTCATTGCTAAACTCATATTTCACCTTTTTCTTGATTCATGGTGAATTATTTATAGTATTCAAATGCACTCTCCCACCTCTTTGCAATTGCACTTGCCACTTCATCACTACTTCCTCCTTGTCCTTCAAGATTTACCCTCAATGGCAAGTTTTAGAGAGGGATAAATATGCCTCTGTGCTCCCTTAGTTAGTACTCTGTCCATACCTCTCCCACAGTGATTTTCCCAGGACTGAACTTGTGTTTATCTTACTCCCTCATACAATGCCCTGTATATAGTAGATACTCAATAAAAGCCTGTTGAAATGAAAATAAAACAGTTGCCTTAAAGGTTACTATGAATATTAAATACATATCTGAAAAACACAATAGTATACAACCTCCTAGGGCACTGTAAAGAATACATTATGATAACAATATAGAGTGCATGGTATACAAAAGTCACCCAATAAATGTTGCAAACAACAAATTCATAACATAGGTAAAAGAATTTATTTACCCAGCAGGTATGATATTTATGAAGCTAGTTGTTACAACACATGACACAAGTTTAAAAGAAAAACTAGCTACAAAAGAGGTCGTTTACTAATAAAAGGTCCAAGGTAGATTATTTATGGAAAACTTGGAGGGCAGAGGCTGATTTTGTTGCTTTGAGTCCTTAGTGCCTAGCACATAGTAGGTGTCTGCTGAATGAAATGTTCTGGGGCATTGCTTCAGAGAAGAATGTTAAGTCTTTGAAGAATGTAAGAGGTATCCTCTCCCTCAAAAAATCAGAATCAAAGAATGCCAGAAGTGGAAAGAGCCTTCAAAATCATCTTATCGTAAGGGTCAACAAACTATAGCCTCTTTCTGTATGAATGTGCTTTTACATTTTTAAAGGGTTTGTAAACACACACTAATATATAACATATAATATGCAGCCCACAAATCTAAAATATTTACTATCTGGCCCCTTACAGAAAATGTTTGATCTAGTCCAGTGTCCTCATTTTGTGAAGTCAAAAAGTGGTCAAGTGATTTGTTCAAGATCAGTCAGTAAGTTAGGGGAGGAAGGCCTGGATTCAAAACCAGATTTTTCAGCTTTCTGTGTGAACAAGGGTAAAAAAAAATTTTTAAGTACATGTAAGAAACGTAGATGTATATAAAGTAAGCATTAGCAGTTTTATTATTTTAAAAATGATTCAGGTAGAGTTTTTAAGTGATTTTAGACGTGAATTCTGGCACAAGCACGCCTGGAAAAGTATGGGCTTTGTAACAGAAACAGAAGTTCAAAATCCACTTAGTTTCATACTACCAGCTTTGTTGACTCTGAGAAAGTTACTAAACCATGTCTGTGCCTGTTTTATTAACACTAAAATGGGGGTAATAGTATCTTTACTGAAGGTTTAAAAGAGTGTCATATAACTAGTGTTCAATAAACTGTCATTTCCCTTCCCTTCACACCAGGGCCATAGTGGCCACGCGTTTAGGCAATAAATCGGATTGGATGACGTAAGCATCCACTGTCAGCTCATTATCCCGAAGTGGAATGTTGCCTATTTCAGAGCGCAAGTCTCAGAAAATAAGGAGAATGGAAGTTAGGTAGACTCAGCTGTAGAAAGGAAGCCCGGAACAGGGAAAGAGAGAGGATCAAAAGGCAAAGGATGCGAGGCTGAGAGGGAGGAAGGAAGGACGTGGGTGCCAGGAGACGAACTCTAAACCCGTAAAGGAAAATTTAGGTTTGGGGTAAGTAAATAGGGGAACGAGTCCTGGTTTGCCAGATTCCTATCCTGGGAGATGAAGGTACTCGGGCTGACAGAACAGGATGCGTTGTGAAAGGACAGAGAACGCACGTCGTCCCTTACCTGCTGCCTAAGTCCACGGCCACAACACGGGACCCAGCGCCACCCCATAGTGTTCGCACCTGCAACTGAGTGAGTGCCCGATCCCGCCCTGGCAGACGGAGGGGACTATCGCCCAGCGGCCGGAGCCGGAGGCACGAGCAGCAGTGCCTGCAGGCCGCCATGACACTCGACACGCGATCAGCCCGGGCTGCGCCCTGATTGGCTCTCTCTGCCTACGGGGGGCGAAGCCTAACACAGTTTCGTTTCCGTGGTGCCGGGGGGAAAACCAAGGACAAAGATACCTTGGCCGCTTTCTACGAAGAGTAGAGAGGGTCAAACCTATCTGAACGCGACCGTGATTTAACTTGTCGGTATCCGCCAATGAAAAGCAATTCAAAAAATAAGGCTTTTCTTTTCTTTTTTATTTTTTCTATCGTAGTTTACAAGAAAGTCCTAGAGTAATGTGACTGTTTAATAAGTAGAGTAAATGTAGTAATAACATGTTATCTGACAACACATTATTATTACTTGGGCTTCTGTGAGCTGGAAATAAATGTGTGGTGGGCCATAGAGATCTCTCACTCCTCCGCCCTGGTTTTTGTTTTATAAATTTCACAAACCAGATGTATTACTGCAGAGCTTTATGTTAATTTATTTCTAGTAAGTTAATTTTATTTCTCAATGACTATCATTTTAGATATCTTTATATTGTAATTTCTGATTTATCTTCATTTTCATTTCTAGTATTTAGCAGTTCACTCCTATGCTACTTTTGCTCAAATGTTAATATTTTCTAAACCAACTCAAATGAAAATGCCAGTTACTATTTTAAAAAAATATTTTGGAAAATGAAGAAAAATATTTTTGGAATTTGAATATGATAAATATTTAGGGAGTGGATAAAATTCTCCCACCACTCTTAATCCAGTCTGTTAGAAAATGATTCCTTGAGTGAACCAATGATCATTTTTCTATTACGAGGGTCATATTTCTTTTTAAAGGTTATAACCTCCTTCCCCAGAGAAATGGAACAAAACCCAACACACACTCAAACATGATTTTAAGAACTAAAAACGTTGAACTCCAAAAAACACAATGATTTGTTGACAAAGCAGCTCCTTGACACCTTGCTTTTATGAACTGTTTTTACTGATTTGGGATTTCCATGCCAATCCAATGGATTGCTACTAACTCTATTTACTGGTATTTAGTGTTAAAGTAGTTTTTGCCTCTTCCTCTACCTTTGACTTTACTTTGTATTGCAACAGCATTTTCAAGACCAACCCATTGAAACCTGTTACAACAACAGATCTATCAGAATCTACTTACCATAATTCAACATGACTTTGGGCTTATACAATAAAAATACTAAATCACTTTTTGGTAATGTACTTAAGTACTGTATAATCATTTTCATTCAGGAAGTATTGCCTCTTGGTTTAGAGCATAGACTTGAAATTAGTCCAGAGTGGTCCTGGTCTTGGCTCTGTCATTTACCAGTTGTCTGTACCTATCTCTCTGAGCCTCAGTTTCCTCACATGTAGAAATGAATAATAATATGAATCTCACAGAGTATTTGTTAAGGTGAAACATGACAGGATATAAGATATCACAGTACCTGGCACATTGTTTGTACTAAATGGTAGATTCAGCTCTGATCTAGCCTTTTTCTTAATTTTCCCTCTAGTTTGAAATATCGAACAATTGTCTTTACTTGAGACCTCATGGATCAGTTAGCTTTCATCCAGCTGGAAATACTGGAAAGCAGCAATTGTATATTAAGCTCACTTGTTTCCTCACAGGAATCTAAAATAATTTTAATAGAAGTAATTGGATCATAAACTCAAAGGCAAATGTGAGTACTGAAATCTTGTGGTAGTGTTCTGTTACGAAGTAAGCAATCATACAGATGATTCAGACTATGTTTATATTAAAATTTTTAAGATTAATAGAGAAACAAAAATATAAAAAGTTTAAATTCTTATGATTATAACTCTGAAGCATGATCTATGAGGTTCAGTCTAAGATGTCACATTCTAGTAGTTCTGCCAAGTATGGTTTGACAGCTAAAACATAATTTAAAAGGAATCTATTTACCTATAACTCTTGAAAGACAATAAAAGTGACCCAATTTAAATCCACCAGCACTGTTTCTCAGATCTCTTTTTTACTTTTCTTTAAACTCCAATGAACCTGCATCAAAATACTTATGCCGGGTAACAATTTCACTTAAGTAAAAATCATTGCTTAAAATTATTGCTAATTAAAATTTAATTTGGTTTGTAGTTTGGTTTAGACAGTATAAAAGGAGTTTATCTCTCGTAATATATTTGTACATATTTAAGCAACATAAAATGTATCAGCAGACACTGAGGGCATCAATGAAAATTTTTTCTCTTGAAAGAATGTGGGGTACTCAACTTTAGGAGGACAGTTCTACACCATTACCAGAGGGATCTTTCTGAATCATGAACCTAATTGTATCCCTGTTCTGATTAAAGTTCTTCCGTGGTTTCCTAAATCTTTAATCTATCAGACAAAATCTTAACTGCATGTGTGTACTGTAAACCTTTCCTATTTAGCCTTGTCAATTTCAGCTTACTACCCTGTTTCCTTCCTTCCCTCTCCTCATTTTATACGCCAAGTAAACTGAACTACTTCTTCTATAACATACTACCCTCTCTCCTGCCTGTGATTTTGCATATACAATTCTCTCTGCTTGGCACATATTCCCTCCCATGTATCAATCAGGTCTCAGCTTCAATAATATCCTCTCTTACTTCCCCAGGCTGATTTATGGGTACAATCTATGTCTGTCTTTTCATTTTATTAGTTAATTCATATAATCATTATTTCATTCATGGAAATGAATGTGGCAGTAGGTGCTGCACAGTGGTTAAAAGAGCTGGCTCTAGCATGACATTGTCTAGGTTTGAATCTCACCTCTGTCACCTCCTAAACACATTGCTTTTGGTAAGTTGCTTACCCTTTCTATGCCTCAGTTTCCTCATTTGCAAAATAAGAATGACAATAATACCTATCACTTAAGGTTGTTATGCAGATTTAACTGCAATGTTATTTTAATGGAACTAAGCACTACCCCTGGCACATAGAAATAAGGTGTTGTAATATTTATCGAATATCTGTTTTACGCCAGGCACTATTCTAGGCTCATCGGATACAGGGATGTTGAGACAGTCATGGAGCCTAATAATCCCTGTTTTATGGAGCTTGCAGTACAATATGGGAGACTGAAAAAATATAACCACACAAATGAACTGAAAAATTAGAATGTAAATAATGTAAAGAAGGAAATAAACTAGGTGCTAAGATAGAGAATAGTGGGAGGAGGGAAAACTTATTTCAAATAAGGTGGCTAGGGAAAGCCTTCCTGAGAAGGAAACATTTAAGCCACTCTGAAGGATGAAAAGGAGACAGCTTCTAAAACATGGGGGCCAGGTGGGCGCAGCAACTTCTGAGGGGAGGGTTGCCCCTGAGTCAGGAAAGAGTTTGACTTCTGTGAGGATATGGAAAAGCCAGTGTGGCTTAACAGTAGTTAACAGAAGTGTGGTGGAGATGAGGTAGGAGAGGAAGGAACTGGAAAGTTTAAATAAGTAAGTAGCATGGTCTAGTCTACATTTTAAGATGGTCACCCTGGCTGCTGAGTTCAGAATGAATTGGAGAAGGACAAAAGAGAAATGTAGAGTTTAGGAGTAATATGGTGGCAAAGGTAACAAGAGAAATGATAGACAGACTTGGAATATATTTTAGTGTTGGAATTTTAGGACTCATTGATGAATTAGATACTAGGAGGGAGGAAGTAAGACTATTAACAGATTTAGATGAGTTGGAAATGCAATGTCTTACACATCCAGAGTAGCTGTCAAAACATTTGAGTGTAGGACTCAAGGAGAGGACTAGAGTAGTATAAATATAGTAATCAACATAGTCATTGGTATGCTGTCACAAGCCTTGAAATGCAGATTATCTCTTAGAGAGAGGATAGAAAGGTCTGAGTCCTGAGGTGGGAGAGGTTGCCAAGGCTAAGGATATGGAAGTAGCATTGACATAAGAGCAAAGCTAGAAAGTATTTTGCTAGATATTTTCCATTTGTATCACCTCCATTTATTCTTTACCCTTTTGGCTCTGCTCTGTGCCCCAAGGGACTGATTTATGGATTGCAACACCGGCTCTCTTACTTTTGGCTGGGTCAGCCAATGGGAGACACCAGCAGGAATAAGAGGGCAAGAGGAGAAACTAAAAATATAAATCTATAATTCCTTATGGTGTGGCAGTGACTGTCACCAAAGCACTTGCCAAATGGCCCTGTTTGCTTGACTCTAGCTATCACTCCAGTTATGCTATTTCTTCTCCTTGCTACTTCAAGCCTCAAAAGTTTTCTACTGGTGCTTGTCCTTCAGTGCCTTAGCATTCCTCATCATTAGTTTCAGAACTACAGAACTCAGTCCGAGTTTCCTCTGTTTCCTGCTTCCCTTTATACTGCTCCTCAGAGAGGAGCAGTCCACACTCTTGCTTCTCTCCCAGCACCAGACCACTGTTATTTATTATTCCAGATGTGGGAGGCAAGGGGATGCCGTTCTCTGCTGTCTTGATTAACCTTAGTCTTAGGAAGGTGCTGAGTACAGTTGCACCTTGGGTGGAGTAGCATTCTCAGTGCTCATATCCTTCTTCCAGCTATAATTCTGGACTCAGCATGTAATCTACCTCTTCCCTAGGAGTAAAGGGTTAAGTTCCATTCCTTCTCCCACCTGCAATGGATTTTCACAGTGTCTTCAGGGTGACAGTATTTGTTACTTCCCAGGACATAAGGCTTTTATTTTTATGGAGAGATAGGAGAGAAGAATCCAGCAGGGCTTCTACTTTAACCACATTAGCTGCTGTCTTCCTTCCTTAAGCACCACAAGGGACACTTTCTCAGGTCTCTTGCTATTACTTTAGTCTTTTTTGTGAGCACACAGTGAGGTCCACATCAAAGAGCCTGTGAGTGGCTGTAGATTCTTCTTGTGTCTGCATCCCCCAGGGGTTCTATAAATTGGTTTGAAAATTTAATTGAAATCTTATTACCAACGTGTGTTGATGACAGTGCCAGGTAAGCAAGAGCTCATGTCCTGTCTGTCTTTGGAGGCTCTTATCTTTCCTTAGATTTCACCTTAGTTGGTTGCTCTGCTACTTTAACTCTCTGACAGGTTCTGGAAGAGCTGTGAATTTTCAGATTGTCTGGCTTTGCTGTTACTGTTGTTATAAAGGTTGAATGTTCCTTCCCGATTTTTGCTTGCTAAGAAGAACCCAGAGGTCTCACACGCAATTCAAGATCACTCAGCTTCACTTGTCCAGAGCGGTAAAGGATAGGTAGAATTTGTTCTTACACTATTTTTTTTAATCCTTCTTTTGCCTTCATAATTTTTATGGCCTTTCAGGAAGAGGGTGCAAAAGAAGGATGAAGCCATTTTGAAGCCATTAAAATTCTTATTTGACTGACATTGGCTGGTTTCATGTCCACCATTAGTGCGGAGATCAAAATGTTGGCTATGATATGGGGTATATGTGTAGGTTGTCTGGTGACCTCTGCTGGGACCATGAAATAGCACAATTGTCTAATATAAATACTCTCTGGATGACCTTTTGCGACCTTTCCAGCTTCTGCTTCTAGTGGTCTATTGCATAGCTCCTTACTGCTGAGATCTTATCTTGGCTCCTAGCCTTTCTGGGTGAAGTACCATCAAAATGGCTCTCTTGGGTTCTCTTGGCCCACAAATTCACACATCCTTGCCTCCCAAACAGGTAGAATTATATCTTGTTTTGACCACTGATCTCTTCTCTTGCCTTGCCATTGCAGGGCTCTAGTCAGCCTCTGATCTCCAAATTCTCTTGTGTGGGAAGCAGACGCTAGAGTCTACATTCTTAAATGTTCCTGTGTGGCCATTTTGTAGTAGCATGATGGCCCCTCACTACCCAAAATTTGGTTTAGATGTTAAGAATGGTGTGACGCCCCTTCCCTCCCATACACACACACACCAAGTAGGTATGAAAAGATTTGTTACTTACGTAATAATAGAAGCATTTTGGGGAGTGAGATAGACTTTACAAGCTGATCTGAAAATGGCTTGAGAGAGCAGGGAAAGGACACTGGTTTGGAATTTTTATTGTGGTTATTTGGTGGGATTGAGATGAAGGTCCCTGTGTATGGGTAGGCAGAGGCTTGTGTGGTTTGAATTTCCCACTGGTACCAAGGGAGAGAGCAGACAAACTTTCTTATCAGCATGCACAGAGATAAGACACAAGGGATAGAGGAAATGATCAGGGTTAAGAGTTATCAGCCATCAAACATCAAAAAAATGGATTCTAATTCTTTATTACAGTCCTCCAGCTCTAGGGGACATTGTCAAACCTTCCTAAGGACTCTCTTACTGTGTTTGTTCCTATTTCCTGGCAGCACAGGATTATTCTACAGCCTAATAAATGTCCAGTTCAAAAGGGAAGTACCAGTATTTTCCTTATTCTCTATTAGTGGCTCTCTTGGGCTCCTATTTCTTAGTTTGGTTGAGGGTAGGAGGAAAGGGAAGGCTCTGTCTTTCTCCACAGAGAGGGAAGGAAAAATGACACATCATTACTAATGAGGATGGCAATTCTCTACCTCAATTACTCTCTTCAGTTCCATTTCTAAATTTCTAGTGTTCTATGTTTGGTTGGAATGGTGATGGGAGTTGATAATTATGAACTGGCTCTGCTATCATAGCTCTTATAAAAGATATATGTTAGGAGAAATTTTCACTCCTATTTTCAGTTTTGGAGCCTTACCCCAAATTTTGATACAGTAGGAAAAGTCCTCATTCAACATCCTGTTTGACACTGTAGTGGGAGAAAAAGTGAAGGTAAGAGCAGGTGCAGGTGAATTTGAAGGTTTGCCAAAGAGAAGATCAAGGAAATTTATTTGACTTCAGTATCTTTAATAACATTTGAGGCAAAGCCAGTCACTGAGAGTAGGGTTGGTGGGGAGGAGAAGAGAAGGTATATGAAGTTTAGGAGGGAGATAGAAAAGTGAATCTACGCAAGAAGCATGATGGGATTGCCAGACATTGATGCATTGCTGTGTGTTCTTTGAGATTTATGACCATGAATTTCAAGGGAAACCAATCTATTCAGTTCAGTGTTTTGTTTTGTTTTGTTTTTTTTCTTAGCAAAGTTTACTTGTTTGCAGGAATAGAGAAAGTAAATGGTAGGATTAATGTATTTTGGGGTTTTCTAGATGCTGTGGACTGAAGCCCTAGCTTTCAATGTGACTGTATTTAGACTAAAGTAATAATTAAGGTTGAACCAGTTTAGAAGGGTATGGCCTTGGTAGAATTAGTGTCTTCATAAAAAGAGGCAGCAGAGAGCCAGCCTCACCGTTACCTCCAGCTCACCACCATGTGAGAACACAGTGAGAAGGTGGCCATCGCAAGCCAGAAAGAGAGTTCCCACCAGGAACCAAACCTACTGAACTTTGTTCTGAGACTCCTCAACTCCAGAACTATGAGAAAATACATAGCATTTGTTTAATTCACACAGTCTATGATATTTTTTTTGGCAGCCTAAACTGACTAAGACACTATGCATGGATGACAGAGGGAGGGAGGGGAAAGGAGTTGTGTGTTTGCAGAGGAATGGTTTATAAGGATAGGACTATGAAATCTAGGCTGAACAAGTAGATTCAAATATGAAGCCAAGAGACTGCTAATGAATAATGAGAAATAGTGAGGTCAATGGACTGAAGATTGAATTATAAGCAGTGTAAATACAAGATGGTAATTGTTTTCAAGGTTCATTCATGTTGTAGTATATATCAGTATATCATTTCTTTTTATGGCCAAATATTTCATTGTATAGATATACCACCTTTTATTTATCCATTTATCAGTTATTGGATATTTGGGTCATTTCCAGGTAAGTGAATCAGTAGATTTTTTTGAGTAAATTTGTTTTGGGCTTCTGACATTATTTAATAAAGTTCAAAATAATATGTATGTATGTAATGAAGCAGTCTAGAATGTGCCACCCCCAAATATGCCACTTTAGCATGAGGATTATTTTGAGCTGAAGGAAATTGAGAATCAACAATTACAGTAAAAGTTCTCTACCATCCTCTTATATGCCTAAAAGCAAGCCACAAATTTCCCTTTGTGAAGGTGACACACATTGCCCCTCTACTCCTTTACTAGGATGAGGAGAGTGATCCTTATCAATGGAGATGGAGGGCCGGCACCAAGATGAGGCTGGATAAACAAACATTACTAAAATAACTCTTACGTTTTATTAGTTTCCCTCATAGATTTTTCTAGTCATTTTCCCATGATTTATCGCCACTAGAAGTGTATAGTGAATTTCTTCACAACATCATATAACTTCTTAGAATTGTGGTACTGGAAATTAATTCAGACTATTTCTAGTTTCAGAGCCATTCCAGATAAACAGGGAGTTGAGGGTGGATGTATTAAATGAAGCCCGGCCCCTCCCTTTCTTTTGTTGAGTTGCTTCTCTACAGTCTATTGCCCCTTGTTAAAATGGTACAGCCCCTGAGTCTAACCACTTCCTTCTGTTTTCACCTCTTTTCTGTGAACGCCCTGTGCACAATAAGAATATTAACATCAATAAAATTTGTACGACTTTTCTCTTGTGAATCTATCTTTTGTCATTTTCATTCACAGACCTCAGGTACTGAACATAAAAAGGGTGAGGAAAGTTTTAGAAAATATCTGTTCCTCATTTTCATGGACTTACTAAGAAAGCTGTAACTGGATACTGCTCCTGGCCCACATTTTTTGGTATGAGGAAAGCAATAATGGGTTAGCACACTTCCTCCTTTGGAATGGTCACCCAGCCTTTCTGGTACAGGTATCAGACATTTCTACCTTTCCCAGGAACAAAGTGAATTGAGCAGTTTTGAGCTCTGGATCATTTGGATAACTAAAAACTCCCACCTTAAGGCAGTGGTGAAGAGCAGGTTAGGTAATGCATAGGTAATACTTGCAGCTACATTTTTGGAGGGGAATAAGGGATAGTAAAAACTTCGGTTTGTCTTTGTCTCTTGGTATACTGAAATTTCCCTCCTTAATAAAAGAAAATCAGAAAGAAGCCTGCCACAGTGAGGGGATCACCTCAAATATTTCCATATCTTAAAACAGCTAGTCTCAGTATCCAGACCCTCAGTGTCATGGGTATTTCTCGGTGTCACGATACTTCCAATCACTACTATGGTTATTTGTTAACTTCTGCCACCTCTGATCATTGTCATTTTTCCTAGTGGATGGATTTTCCTGTCCTGAAGACACTCCTGATGCCTTCATTCATTGTCACAAACTGGCTCAGAGAAAGATTTACAGAATCGTGATAAATAGAATCAATTTACATAAAGACTTTTATGTATATTTGTGTGTCTTTAGGGTTCTAAGAGCAAGCCCCATTGGATTGTTACTTAGATATTCATATTGAGATAGTAAGATCATTTTTCCTTCTCACTAAACAGTTTCTTTAAAGTCAGCATGAAGGAACAGTAACTTAGCACTAAAGCCGGACCTTGCCAACACTGCATTGCATGTTCAGTCAAATTAGTTCCAACCATTATGGTTTATATTAGCTGTGCTTTTGTTATTTGTAATTAACGTGGATTAAGATTTGGAGGATATTTTTGGAGTTGTTTTCAGTTGATTATGCTAGTGGGAATTTTGGACCATATTAACATTTTCTCTTGCTCCTTGAATTTGTTCTGTGTTTTCTTAACAGAATAATTATGTCTTTGATGTGATTTTGAAATAGGCTGACTTTCATGTTTGCTCAGGAACAATGTAAAGCCATTCTACAACCAATTTTTCCCTCTGTCTTTGACAATTTACACAAAAGTCTGATCAGAAGAGAAGCAATCCATACTCTTGAGTTTTGGCTCATTGGATAAGATGATAATGTTGATCCAAATTTTGAATGTATTGGAGTAACTTACGATTTTGTATTAAAATACCCATGCTGTGTCTTGGATATGAAATGGGTGGCTTTGCAGACAAGCACGCGCTGTTGCTAATAAGTGGACTATTATGTGCAAAGTAGCTTTACATTATCATTATTAACCCTTATTAAAATAACAAATCTTTAGCTTCTCACAGCCTGTTCTCTTTTAAAGAGATGATGTTCAAGGCCATGCACTATTCCTTGAGATGTTTACATCTCTTTTTGTGATTATACACATATATCAATCTTATGAGAGAGTGGACTTTGAAGTTGAGGAGTAATATTAACTTTAATATTTTGTTGTCTTTTTCAGTCTTTCATGCAGCCCTCAAAATTAGCAAGTTCACAGAATTTCCATTTGGGCATTTGCACTTGTATTTTCTCTTCCTTGAAACAATTCATATGTTTTTCCCTATTTCCAAAATGTATTATTCTCAGTATCATTAAAAATTTATGGAGCCTATACCATTATGTGAGAAAATGCAGCTATTTCTATAGTGAATGAGTATTTGCTATGCTGTATTTTTTGCCTTTTAAATACAGACTTACATGGACTCCCAACAAAACAGTACCAGGGTGAATTGGGCACATGTGATTTCTTTTAGGCCTCTGCCTAGTTCTCAGTAGGCCTCCTTTAATTTGATTTTGGCCCTAGATACATAGTTTAGTTTAATTTTTCATGGTTAGTTTGCTCTACTCTCCCCATCAAAGTTTAACTCCTCCTTTTCCCTCAATATTTTCTTATGGAAGATTTTAGTTGTAATTTTTAGCTTTGTAAAATCTAGTTTCTTTGATTAAGAAGGCATGCTTCATTCAAACTTTGAATTTTATACACATTCAAATTGTTACCCCTTTTGATGAAGACGTAAATTTGGAATTGGTACTCAAAGTATTACAGTTCAGTTTCAACAATAATTTATTATAGAGTCTGCTGGGTATAGGCACTACACTGTTTTCACATTTATTATTTTACTTAATTGTAGAGAATAGGGAACATGGCCATGTAGATTTGGCTTAATATAAATTCATGAGCTGTGTGCTATGGGGAATTCAAATGATAGGAAAGACTTCCTTCTTGAGAACTTTTCAAGGAGATATACAAGTATAGCGGGATTATATTCTGAGATACTAACTTAGTCCTCTCTTTCAGTATTTTCTTCTTTCATTGTGCTCTACTTAGGAAGTAACTAGAGTGTAGTACTCTCACTGCCCCTGGGAAAGGCTGCTTGTAAGAAAATAAATATGTAGTTTTGAGTTTCAAAATAGATACAGACAATCCTTTGAAAGAAATTATTTGTGAGACTTAGGGCAAAAAGTTCTGCATACCATAAAATATAGAAATGGGAAAAATATAGGATGATGTAAGAACCAGTTTTCCAGTTTTTGTAAAGATACTCTACAGAAAGGATGAATGCAGGTAGGAGAGGGGTGACAACAGGAACTTCATGGAAGCTTGAGGGTCTGTGAGAAGAGGGAATTTCAGTAGTTCATGCAAATTACTTCCAGTTCCCTAAAGCAGCGGTCCCTAACCTTTTTGGCCCCAGGGACCAGTGCTCCTATGAGAACCTAATGCCTGATCTGAGGTGGAGCTGAGGTGGTGATGTTAGTGCTGGGTAGCAGCTGCAAATACAGATGAAGCTTCACTCACTGGCCTGCTGCTCACCTCCTGCTGTGTGGCCTGATTCCTAACAGGCAACAGACTAGTACCAGTTTGTGGCCCAAAGGTTGGGGAACCTTGCAAAGAGCCATGCCTTAGTGATTTTGGTCATCCTTCTTTTACATTTGCTTGAAGTGTTTTCTTACCTATGTATCTTTCAGCTGATACTTATCTTTCAATAAGCAGCTCAGGTGTTGTTTCTGTTGGGAGGTCTTTAAACCACAGTAAAGGTTTAACTCAGCAGGGCTGGATTACCCAAACCCAGTACTTTCTAAAGGTCTTAAGTACTTGCTCTTGACCACCTCCTGGGTCCTTGAAATATCTTTTCTTTTAAGAGTGTCTTTGTAGACCTGAGACCTTGGTGCCACACCAGATAGTTTATGCTAACAGTGCAATTTGTGGTGAAGGCCTGTTGTGTTTGTTTGGGTGTGTGTTTGTTTTATGCCTTGGGCTTTGGGCCATCTTGTATCAGCTTGACCTTTGAGTGAGGGGCAGGAGACTAAGTTACTAAGATTGTCATGTAGGTGTTTCATATATATATGACTGACCTACCCTTGCCTTGTTTAATAGAACTCTGGAACTAAGGCACAGGTGGGTTTCCCTGGTTGGCAACACTTTGCATGCATTGTAACACAGTGTTGCTAGGAGAATTAAACACTGTCTGTGTGAGGCTCCTCTGGTAGAGGACAATTGGAAGCTTGCACTTGGTTTTGCTTGGATTCTGTGCTATGAAATTCTTCCCCTTGCTGATTTTAATCTGTAACGTTTTGCTTTAATAAACCATAACTGTGAGTGTAACAGCTTCTCTGTGTCCTATGGGTCTTTCTTGTGAATCATAGACCTTGAATACTTGATACTCTATGATAATTTTTTTGTTATAACACTTATCACACTATTCATTCATTCATTCATTCATTCATTTATTCATTCATTCATTAATTTATTCATCTATCCATTTATTTAACCTATCATGTACCAGGCATTGTGTTAAGCTCAAGATATGCCTATCATGTACCAGGCATTGTGTTAAGCTCAAGATATGAGAGTAAACATGATAGGAAAAATCCCTACCTTCAGTGAGTTTACAGTCTGGTGAGAGAAAA
This sequence comes from Rousettus aegyptiacus, assembly GCF_014176215.1. Classification (NCBI taxonomy): domain Eukaryota; kingdom Metazoa; phylum Chordata; class Mammalia; order Chiroptera; family Pteropodidae; genus Rousettus; species Rousettus aegyptiacus. The sequence goes on from NW_023416310.1 coordinate 34,760,738, forward strand.
GAGACAAACAGATAAATACAATTTCGTGTGGTAGCAGCTATGAAGGACAGGGATGACATAGGGAATAGAGATCAGTATTCAACACAAAGTGATGAGAAGTGGTATCAAATAAGGCTTTCTAGAGGAGGTGAGAGCTACTGATAAGTAGGAAAGTGGCAAATACATAGAAAAAGACTAATTATGCAAATGCAACACATATATAGAAGCCAGGAAGTGAGAGAAGAGTGAAATAAATTCATTGTGTTTGGATAAGAATGTTTGAGGGAGAAAGTTGAAAGAGATGAGGCTAGAGAAGGGGCCAGGTAATGCAGTGTTCTATTAACCATGTGAACAAGTGTGGCCTTTATCTTACAATCAGTGGGGAACCATTGAATGATTATAAGCAGGGGAGCGACATGGTTGAGTTTATTTTAAGAAAGGTCACTCTGCTTGTGGGTTATAAGAATGGACTAGAAAAGCATAAGAATATAGGAAGGTAGACTCATTAGGAGGCTATGGCAGAAATCCAGATAAGAGATGATGGAAGTCTTTTGTATTCATCAAATTGTATTTATCCGCTTACTTGTCTTTTTTTTCCACTAAACTATAAACTGGAGTGCTTGAAGTTCATTGTAGAAAAGTGGACACATTTACATGATGTTTTGAAGGTAGAATTGATAAGACTAGTTGATATATAAAATGTTGGGGAAAGGGCATGGGAACAGTCAAATATGACATGTCATGTCTGTATCAGAGAGGTGCGAACAACCGTACTTAGAGAGGTATGAAGAAGGCTAGATTTGGGGGAAATGATGTGTTCAGATTTGGTTATGTTGATGTTGTTTAATGATTTCCTTCTCCCCTAGTCTGTAAGCTCCATTTGGTCAATCAGTTGTCCCGACACCATTTATTAAATATGATTCTTTCTGCTATAGCTCAATGGTATCATTCCTAAGATATTTCTCAATATTTAAAGTATGTTATCAAAACAACTATTTCAGTAGAAAAAGGAAATTAGGGGTTAGAGAGTTTCAGATTGACAATAACCAAGTTATTTTTGCTTCAGGGATTTCATAAAGGAATTTTGGATATAAGTGTATTTACTTATTAAATGCTAAAAATAATAACTTATATTCAAACCAATAAAATTCTTCATTTTCTTTACATTCCACTCACTCCAGAGCCCCATTCTCCTTTTTAATCTTTGGGCTTGACCTGGCAATTTTGCTTGCAGCACACCTCACAAACACCAAATGCAAACATAAGTCTGAACATATGCTCAGGTAAATAAATATTGGGCATGCCAACAGAGTAGCCTGCCATGCCAGAAAAGTGGCACTGTGTGCTATTCTTTGTATACATTTTCCCTAATTCACTCAGCATTAGCTCTCTATCACAATCGAATTATTAAACTATTGGTCACATTATATCCAATGTGTATTGTGAAAATAAGCATTATAGCATAAATAGTTGCTATTCTTTCCCCCAAATGATATGAAATGCCACCTTTATAATATACTAAATTCCAAAAAACTGTATTTTTATTATTTTAAAAAATTGTATTAAAATTTAAAAAATTAATTATAGTTGATATATTAGTTTCAGATATATGACATAGAGATTAGACATTTATATAACTTTTGAAGTGATTACCCTGATATGTCTAGTACCCATCTCACACCATACATAGTTATTACAATATTATTGACTATATTTCTTATACTATACTTTACATCCCTGTAACTGTTTTTACAATTGGCAATTTGTACTTCTTAATCTCTTCACCTTTTTCACTCATCTGCCCCAATCCCCTTTCATCTGGCCATCAATTTGTTCTCTGTACCTATGAGTTTGAAGCAACTGTGTTTTTAAAACTCTGCAAGAGATTCTGATATTCAGTGAGTCTTGTGTATGATGACTAGCGAGAATGTAGAGATATATACTGTAAGCTAGAATTCCTCCTCTCCAGCAAATCATATCCCGAAAGTGAGGTGGCAGAAACATAACGTTCCAGTTTAACCAACATTTATTGAATGTGTAAGGCACTGGGTTAGCAACTGGAGCTGCAAATTTAAGTAAGTCAGGTCTTTGCCCTCCAGTATGGTAATGAGAAAAACAAACACATAACCAGATAATCTCAAAAAAAAAAAAATGACAGGTGCTATAATAGAAGCTGTGTACACAGGCTACTGAAGAATTCCAGCCAGGAAAGAGATGGAATTTTGAACTGAACCAGAGTAATAGGTATGATTTTATCAAATTGAGAAGTGGGGCTGAAGGGGCCACTGTAGGCACAACTCGTTGTATTCTATGTAAATAGTACCCCTATGTTTAATGCAATAGGGAAGACTTGGAAGAGAGGAAGAGAAGATAAATCCAAGCAGAACAAAGGTAAAGAAGTATAAAATAATAATGTGTTCAGGGAACTGGAATCAGTTTGATATTACTAGATTGCAAAATGATGGTGGGAAGTAATAAGACGCAAACCTAGAAAATGAATGAGTCTATGCTATGGATCTTGGACTGCACCCTATAGGCAGTGGAGAACTCTAAATGGGTTTAAGCGGGGCAATGATGTGGAGATTTGCGTTTATAAGAGGTGTTTTGTGTGGTAGTATGGAGGTGAATTTGAATGGGGAGGCTCAGAGGACTAGGAAAGAGTTGAGACTAATTGCTATAGTTCAGTAGTGAGAGATGGTGGGGACATAAACTAGGTAGGGCCTTGCAGGAGGACTGAGTGTGAGTGAATGTAAGGATGTTCAAGGAGTATAAAGTTTGGATCCTGATTAAAAGTTAGGAATGAGGGTGTGGGAGGAGAGCTCTAGGATGACTCAGGTTTCTGAAAGGTTTGGAGTGTGAGAGAAGATGATACCAGTTTTGGTCATGCAAAGTTTGAAGTGCTTGCTGACCACCCACATGTATTTGATCTATAACATAAGGTTGAAAATAATAAATGGCACAGAGGAAGTAGAAATAAAACTCAGATAAGCAGAAATAATTTATAGCTTACAGAATCAGGAAAATTAGAATCACAAAGAAGGTAGTGTTTAAGTTAGGCCTTGAAGGATTGGTAAGATTTGAATATAGGAATGTGATGGAAGGGAAATATCCAATTGAAGGCATGGACACCCTCACGATATTGTTTGAGAACAACTGAGACTTTCTGTTTGTGACTAGAGTAAAGAGTTTGCTAAAGCCAAATGAGGGAGTTGTGGCTGGAGCAGTAGGTTGGAGCCAGGTCATGACAGGCCTTGGGTTTCTGTGAGCAATGTGCATTGAACTTTGCACTGGGCAATGATCCAAGCAGAGTCATGTTTTCGGGAGGCTAATCTCAGATATTATATGAGACAAAATAAACGTAGAGAGCTTGAAGGCAGAGAGAAGAGTCAGGATACTACACCAGGATACTAGAAACAGGAATAGAGAGGAAGGAGCCAGTGATGAAAATGATTGGACAATTCATTGCATTTGAGAATGGTGCTTAGGTCAAAAGTTATAGATGATTGCAATATAAAGGATTGAGAAGATGGTCTGTCTCTCTAGAAATAAAGGAGTCTAACAGAGAAACAGGTTCATAAAGATAATGTATGGTAAAATACCAGGGGCACCTTCAAATAGAAGACTACCCATGTCCTCATTTGTCTTTTTCTTTGTTACACGCAAAGAAATTTTTTAAAAAATAAAAAGGAAGGTAGTATGCCATATTGGTTAGGAGTTAGTAATTCAGATTTAAATCTCTGCTTTGCTCTTAACTACCTGTGCACTTGGGTGAGCATTCTAACCACTGTGAGTTTCCCGAAACAGCAAGAATACTTATCATGTAAGGCTTTTATGTATACCATGTAGCATTCAATACATGCCTGCTGCTATTATTAAAATTCTAAAAGGAAGGAAATACTGTAAAATATGTAATTCAGTTACTGTTTTAAAAATATAGTTCATTCAAAATTTTCATCAGCTCTTTTGATGGATTGAAGGATTGGTAAGACAATATCAATAACATGTTATAATAATCCAGGTAGTGGTTACTAGCAACCACATAAGTGCTAGAAATTTCCTCTTGGACTTAATATTTAAAAGATGTCCTGAATCACTTAGGCCTGGCTCTAAACCTGTAGGTATGAGCTGTGAATCCAGAGATATCCACGCAATGGATGGGGACACGACAAAATGCACAAGATGGCCTTACAAAGTATCGAGTAAATTGAAACAAAAGTTGTAGGGATTTTCAAGTTAGAGCAGCAGAATATTCATAAATTGAGATAATTTTATGGATTTGCCAGAATCCTAGTTGTATATATTAGCATGTTGTTCTCATGCTTTGGAAATTATGGTGTAAATTTATATATACACACACATATATATATACACACACACATATATATACATATATATGTACACACACACACACACACACACACACACACACACACACACACACATATATATAATCATCATCATCATAATTGACTCAGGCCAGAATCATGGAGTCAAAGTAATTGGTAAAAATTTGAGGAGTAACAGATTTGATTTAGATCAATTTCTGATCTTAAATTTAACTTTCTTCTATTTTCATAACAGTGCTCCCCCAAATCTCTCTCCTCTGGTCAATATTTTCTTTATGTTTTTTCTCAATGTGCAAAATATTCACCACATTCAAAGGGTTCAAAACATAATGGAAATCTCATTGTTTAGCACGGGAAACTTTCCTTCTTAGACATTGGAGAATTCAGTTCCCACCAGAGGGCGCTCAGGTGTTACTTAAGGCACCTTAGATTTAGGTTTGTAACTCCAAATGTAGAATTGAATTTTTATTTTTTTACATTTGTAGGTGAATTTAGTTAGAGACTTTTTGGAGTTAATATAACTCTAGTGTTTAAAAGCTTGAGTAATCTTGTTTTTCCTTTTGGGTAAAAAATAATTGCCCATATGACATAGTAATCAGAACCTAATACCAAAAACAAAACAAAACAAAAAACAAATTAAGAAAACCCCCACAACCAAGACCAAAACAAAAAAAATTTCAAAGTTCCACCACCCAAAAATCGATTGTTTTTGTTTTTCAGCAATCACTTCCAGTTCTGGTTCATTGCAGATTTGGGAGACACTGTTCCTTTTCCATCTCATCCACCTTCTCTGGAACCAGGTTATTGAGGGTGGGTTGGGGCCAGGTTAATAGGACCAGTTTCAGGGCCAGTGTCAGGGCTTGGGCGCAAGGTGCTGACACTCTTGTAAGTCCTGCTTTTCAGGGTGGTCCAGCCGTCTATTAGGCGATGCCAGTGGCTCTCAAAGTACCCATACCAGCAGCATCAGCATCACCTGAGAACTGGTTAGAATGCAAATTCTTAGGCCCCACACCAGACCTACTAAATCAGAACTTCTTGGAGTGGGGCCCAGCCATCTGTATTTTAACAAGTTGTCTGGGCGATTCCTACATACAGTTTGAGAACCACGTTGTTTCCACAAGGCAAGCTGCTTCTGGGCAGTCAGAGCCTCAATATTATTGTTTAGACCCTGCTCTGAGAATCGGGAGCAGATTTCTTTTCAGACTGAGTCTTGCACCCTTATGCAATTGGTAGTCAGTGTCAAGGTGGTTTTCTACCTGCTTCAAGCTTCTAAAGGAACTTGTCTTTCACCAATTCAAGTACGGACACCAGCACATGGAAGGAAGTTTTGGAAATAGATTACTTATGTATAGAGCAGACCAAGAGAGTCAGTTAAGAATTAGGAAGGAAGTATAGCTTAGTGGTTAGGCCAATAAGATTCCGGATCCGCTTTGCCTATTCAAATAACAGCTTGGTGTGATGCATGTTATTTTACCTCTCTGTAACTCAGTTTCCTTATCTGCAAATTGGGGATAATAATGGTACTATTTTAGAGGATTGTTGTGAAGATTAACTTAGACAAGATTTCTAATTCACTTAGAACAGTCTCTGGTACTATATAGGTGTTTAAATATACTGTGCTTTGCATAGGTCTACCATCCTTCCAGCACAATCCTACCTTCTTTGACCAGCAACAAAACAACCATAATCATACCCTTTTCCCAATTCTTATGGGAAAATCTTAATATAAACCATCGCTATCACATTTACACAGGTGGCGGGAGTCCTAGAAGCTTCTTTTGGGTGATACAGATCTTTTCTTTTAATCTCAGCTCTCCCACCTTATAGATGTTTGACCTTAAGCAGATTAGTTGACCTCTCTTTAAATTTCACTTTCTTTTTCATTTGTAAAATGGGGATTCTAATATCCAGCTCGTAGGGTTAGCATGAGAGAAAGGAAATACCATCAGAAGGTAAATTGTGGGAGTAAAGTACCATTATCTGTATACTCCTGTTCCAGAAAGTGTAGTAAAGAGTATAGGATAGTGCTTGGCACATAAGAGGGCTCAATACACATTAGTTCCTTTTCATTCACAGCTTTATACATTTTAAGTGTTCAGGGACCTTTGAAATCACCAAAGCTAATTATGTTCTTATATCATTTACTTTCAGCTTCACACCCTAACTCCTGGATTTCTGGCCTGCGGTAACTGGGAGAGTTGTGTTTCCCCTTCTCACAAAGGGGCCTTTTAGATTAGATTTTCTAGTCAGCTCTTTTCCATTTCTTTAGGTTGACTTTTCCCCCAGATCAATAAGCTTATATTTTTAATTGTGGAAAATTTGAAATAGTCAGTAAAGTATAAATGACCAAACGAATGTCACCAATTCCTCTCCAAAAGTAAATAACGTTAATATTTTGGTGAATTTTCTGCTAGACTTTTTCTCTTTGCTTAAATAAAATTGCTATCATAAAGTATGTTCAATTTTCATTCCTGCCTCAGGGCTTCTATAGGTGCAATTCTCTTGGCCTGGCATATTTTTCTGTGGCCTGGAATGCTACTTGTTTTTCCACCTCTTCTTGCTATGCCAGCCATCTCTGATATTTCAGTTGAGGCTAGGTCTCTCTGTCAGACACTTTCAGAGCATGCTGTGCTCATTCTGGACATCATTACTCCCAGTTTGTATTGATATGTTTACTTGTGTGATTTTGTGAGTAGTATCTATCTCCATGACTAAAATGTAAGCTGCAGGAAAGTAGGAACCATGTCTGGTTTACTCACAACTGCATTCCATGTGCAAGCACAATGCTGGGAACATAGTACACCCACTTTTTGAGTGAGTGAATGTGTAAATGGAAAAGGTCATAAGCATTTTTCCATGCTGGGTATGGTTTTGAATGGCTTTTTAACTGGCATCATTTTAACTTGTTCATGGCAGGGAGATAGGTGACATGTTCTCTCAGGACTTCAGAGGACTCCATGGATTTCTGAAGCAATCTGTTAGGGTGGCAGGATCTCTGGGCTGGAAATCAAGAAATCTGCATTTTTCTTTCTGCTCTGCCAGTTCCCGTGACCTTGAGCAAGTCACTGATCTTTACTGAGTCATATTTTTCTTATTTGCTTTGCTTCTATCCCAGGGAATTTCATACATCAAATGAAACAATGCATATGGAAATACTTCTCAAATTGTAAAGGGCCATGTAAATATGTGGCAGACCTTAAAAAGATATTTTGCTTGATTGATAAATAGAACCACTTGCAAATTTGCACTGAGGCTCCAACTTTCAAACTTGAAATTGTGTTCCTCAGAGAATCCCCTGTTTCAAAGTTTAATGATTAGAAATAATTTTGAGTATGAATGTCCTAAGTAGCAAAAATGCATTATAATCACTATTTTATTCTTTAAAGGCATATCCGACATACTAGTTTGCTTCAATTTTGTATTTAAAGATTGCAATAAATTATTATGGTAAGTTGTGACAATAAAAACCTAGATTTATGTTTCTTTCAAATTTCAATTGGCTGGTGCAGTCAGGATATTTTTGACAAACTAGCCAATGATTATAAATTACATAGATTATTTTAAAAACCCTCAGTTTTCAAATATACTTTCTACCGTATTCAACAAACAAGGAATATGCTAAGATTTGGAATTTCCAAAATGAAATTAATATCTCTGTGATACAATTAGTGTTCACACTTGAAGGCAAGATGGAAGAAAACTGTCTACCAGTATCTCAGATGTCAGAAATTGGAACAAGTAATCTTTATGACTAAATGTTATTGGTTGGTTGGTTCTTTGGTAGTTTTCCATTGCTTCTTAAGTCATTTCCTTTACGTTTTAAGTGATGTGAAGGTGCTTGAAGTGTACATATTGAGAAGGTAAACATTTTGGAGAACAGATAAGAATTGCAAGTATGATAGAAGGGAAGAGCAGTCTTTTACACTCAGTGGAAATTGTGAGTTCATGGATAGACTGAGGTAGTGTTTGTTGATTTTATTAATTACTCTAACATATTCTGTTGAAAATGAACAATTTTCTTTTCTTTCTTCATAATACCACAGAGTAAATGCGTAGCATTTTAAAAGAGGAAAATATTTTAAAGGTTCAATATTCTTGTTTCATAGATAATATCTAACATTTACAAAGAAATTTACAATTGCTTCCAGATAACATGATTTCATAGAATCTTCAGAACTCTAATATTATCCTCAATTAAAAATGAGGAAATGGAGACTCAGAACTTAAATGACTTGTCTAAGGTCACAGTGATAATAATAATAATGATGATGATGGATAATATTAATTGAGCACTTACTCTATGCCAAGGTCTCCTCATGCATGATCACATTTAATTCTCACAATAATTCTATTACCTCATACATAATATGTGACAAGCTGCAATTATATGTTAATGTTAAGAAACTGGTATAACTGACTTATTTTTGCATTGAATGCTCTTATATAGACACAACTTAAATGTTGAATAAATTAATGAGATTTTATGTTTTTTAGCTTGTGTACGTATGAAGCCAATTGATCAAGTAAATCATTTTCTCATTTTACAGATCAGAAAGTATAAAGATTTAAGACTACTGTAATAGTATCGTAATAGTATCATAATAGCTAATGCTGACAAGCAGAGGCAAGGATCCAGTTTTTGGCATCAGACGAGGTTCCTTTTCTCTGACATATGTATCTGAGTGTTGGGTGGACAATCGGTGGCAAGGTGCCAAAACTAAGGACAAAGAGGTACCAAGTACCCCATATTCTGAATATTGGAGACCAGGCATTGCCAGCAGGCTTTATTAAGAGTCAGACAAACCGATTCTACATCTCCTTGCACCAACTCTAGTTGAAAGTTTAAGTGGATTAGGCACAAGGAGTGGTTCACCCCATCATCATTGGAGACTGAACCACTCCTTGTGCCTAATCCACTTAAACTTTCAACTAGAGTTGGAGAGATGAACGTGTTGTTAGAGTCCTGAGTTTTTTGGCTTAGTGGAAAGTACTGTGACTCCCTCTTTGAAACCAGAGTGGGTACTCCGAGGACCATCTACAGAGATTGGGATTAAAAGAGGAGAATATTTCATTTCTTAGTCATTATACCAGCACCTGTGCAAGTAAGGGAACAGAGAATCAAAGCAAAATAATGGGGCAGAGAGAAGGGAGACAGTGGAGCAGCCTGTATCCACCTGGCATAGCAGCAATGTGTGGATTTCCTAGGGGTCAAGAAGCCTCCTCTATGGAAGGTAGCCAGACCTGAGCTGACTTGCCAGTAACCTACACAAGAGGCCATAAGGATAATTCCAAGGGTAGCAACTGAGGGGATATTAGAGGGAAGGTGGAGACTATACCCTGGGAAGGCCCCTCACGTGTCTCTAAAGAACCCTCACACATGTAACCTAGTGTTGGGATGTCTGCCACACAGAGGTCAAAAAAGCAGCATTGGCCAAGAGAAGCCCACAATGCAGCACTGGAGCAGACATTTGTCCCTTCCTATCTCTGCTTCTACTGTAAGCCAGGGTCTCTCCCCAAGCCTGCCACTCAATAGGGAAGGGAGGAGGAGTGAAAGAGGAGACCTAGACCCTGCCCTGTTTTAGGCCCTGGCCATAAATGCCTAGCTGCAGGAAGAGAGAAGCTGAAAATAGAGTTTTTAATTGGACTGGACTTCTTATTAACGTGGTCATTTCAAAGCCCCGGGGGCTTCCCAGAATATTGTTATGGGATGGGAAAGGAAGAGTCAGCAGAGCAAGATTAAGATAGTAATTGGGGAAAAAAAGACATTTTAATTTGTTTCTCTCTCCCTCTTCTTCCACTCCCCACTCCCCCGCTCCCAGTCCCCACCCCCCACCCCCCACCAAAGGAAGACAACCCCAAGTCTAATTTAAGCTCCAAGTCCAAAAATCTCTGGGTGTTTTCCCTTCTTCTTCATCAGGTGTGGCTACAACTCTTCACAATCTAATGATTTAAGGAGTCCTCTTCTAATACAACCAATACGGAAGTGTGTAGAAAAAGCAGGATAATTTCAGTAAAACTCTCTTTTAAGAAAAAGAGGCTCAAATACAATCCGTAGCTTTTCCTGGTGCACAGCAGGCATCATATCTCACTGATAGGAATTTTAAATCCTCCTTGCCTTGGTTGGAAGAGAGACTCTGGGTAGAGAGTGTAGGAAGTGAGGTAGGTCCCAGGAGCTAATTGCTGCCAGATTGTTGAGGAACTTTTAGGATTTTAGCTTGTAGGCAATGGGGAAAGAAAAAAAGAATCATTGAGGGGTTTTGAGTAGGGTAGTGACGTGATCAAGATTGCTTTGGTAAAATTAACTTAGGGGCACTATGCAGTATAAATGCACAAATCTTCTTAAAATAATGCTTCAGGGAGAAGTTTCCTCACATAAACTGAAAGTGATGCTTGAAAAAGAAATGGTAACAGATTCTACAGTAAAAGTCCACGTATAACCCAGATTTGCGTGTTTCCAAAAAGAAATAAGTTGTTTCTAGGCACCTACATGGAATAAACAGGGTGGTTCATGTTGTGTCACTTCCCTGGCATTAATTCCAAACTAGAATGAATGAGCTTTTAAGACTCTTTTGAGAAGGTTTGTAATAGAAGGAAGGTGTGGTAGGTAGGGAATGACAAGAGTAAGTTCAACTTGAAAAAATCAGAAAAAGTAGGGAAAGCATTTTTTAGATGACAATAACCCTTCATTTACCTGTGCATGGTGGAGGAAATAATAAAATTACATTTAAATTATTTTACTACTGAATTATTTCACTACTGTAAATCCTATATAAGTTAGCTGGTTAAAAGTTTGTATAGGCTGTGAAGCATTTATATTTGAAAAAAAGGGTACAAGTTGCGGAGTAAGTGAAGCTGTGAGCCTGCAGCACCACCTGCTATTGTGAGGGGCCTTTACTGTTTATAATATTACAGAATATCCTCTTCATATTGATAAAGTCTATGGGATTTTTCCTCAGATGGCCTGGAAGAAATCCAAGATGAAAACTGGTTGAAAAATTGATTATTCCTATTTGAAATTTCAGGTATTAGGATTGAATTTGTATTTGACTTATTCCTGAGAAACATATGATAGAAATACTCCTCACAGTCAAGTTTTTCTTCTCTAGTCTACAGACTTGAGTGAATATGGGCGAGTGAAATGTATAAAAGAAAACATTTTTGAGGTAGGAATAGATTCATCATTGAGTTTCCCTGCCAAATTCAAAATTAGATAGTGGAAAAATTCTATTTATTTTGAGTTTGTGAATCTGCCAGCAAACTGTTGGGAAAAATAAAGACAAGCCAGATGAGCACTTGGGTTATGGAATGAACCATAGATGACATATGACTGAAATTTTTTAGAGAAGAATATAGTTTTTCCTACTTTTATTTCCCAATTTTATTTCAGAGTTTTAATAACTTTGATTTGCAGCATACTTTTCTCTTGTACTGAATGAACTATAGCAGAAAAATGGAAAACACAGCCTATTGTAGTGTTGAAATCAACCTTAAGGGTCAGGAAATTGAAAATATCAAGTTTCCATAGTAACTAATTTAGTCAGATCACACATGTTGTTTCTGAGCCATTAGTTTGTTCTTATGATGTTAAAAGAACATAATATTTACTCTGTAATGTGGTTAATGTTATAATGCAAAGCAACTTCATATTTTCTACATGTACATTTTAAATCATTTTATTATAATAGGCGTGGCATTTGATTGCTTGTGCTGTTTTGGAAAATGTGAAAACATTGTATAAGTTGTTTTTTCTTTTTAAGTTTTTTTAAGATAAATAAACCAGAAATCATGAATGTATCATAATTTAGAAAGATTATAAGATAAATATGAGCTGGATTTTGAAAGTTTGCATCAAGATTTTTTGCTGAATTTCTGAGAATTTTATTTCTAGCTGGGTAGCTTTGATGTGATCTGATTTTAGATTTCACAGTTATCATATTCTATCTGGTATATCCTTGATATCTACTAGGGATTTGTCCCAAGTCCTTTTTGAATTCATGAATACTACTATAGCTCTATCTGTTGGTTGATACTTTGGGGCCCACTTTTACACAAAGAAGACTTTTTTCCTCCACAACTTTATAGGAGTTACTACAAAGATAATCTGTGTTCTCAGAGGGACCTCTTCTGGTGCATACACCAAGCACATTTTCACAAATGGTCTTCACATACTGGATTCACATTGTGTGTGGGGTTCAAATTTGCTTAATGAAATGATAAATGCTACATGTCTTATCTTCAAGGCCACTCATAATTATTACAGCTGTTAAATAACCTCACATTCCTGGGATAGATGTATAATTCTTTTTGTATGTTGCTGGAGTTGGTTGGCTAGTATTTTGTTGAGGGTATTTACATTTATATTGATAAGCAATGTTGATCTGTAGTTTTACCTTCTGGTGATATTTATGAGTATTAGAGTGTACTCTCTCCAAATTCCCATTCGGTTCACTCACATTAATAAAAACAAGTTAATTCAATGAAAAATGATAGTTACGCTTTTTGACAGATATTATGAATATGAATACAATTGATTTGGTTGACTGGATTGTTCACTTTTGCCTATGTGAGCATAACTAATGCTAGAAATTAAATTCAATTCAAGAAGTATTTATAATGTCTATTATGCTAGGTATTGTGCTAGCTACCAGGAATATATTGATGAATAATGAATGGTAGTAGCAGTAATAGTAGTAGAACAGTAGTAATAAGTTGCATAGTAAGTAAGAGTACTTGGATTTGACTCCTACCTCTACCACTTCCTAACTGACAAGCCACAAGCAAATTACTTGACCTCAATTTCCTCACATGTGAAATGTGGCTACAAATAGCATGTAATTTATAGGGTTGCTGTGAGGATTAAATTAAGTAATATATGTAAACAGTACTGGTAGTTGGTAATTATTAGATGAAATTTAGCTATTGCTATTATTATTATTATTATTATTATCTGCTTTTCACATGCCAGAACTTATATTACTTCATTTAGTTTTCATAACAACCCTGCTGAGGAGGTTAGTGTTATCTCCATTTTTATAGCTGAGAAATCAGGGTTTATAAAGGCTGAGTAACTTGCCTGAGAGCATTGATGTGTTGATGGGTAGAAGCAGAATTTACATCCAGAATATGCTTGACTACCAAGCCAGTGTTCAAATATATTACTCTACATAGCCTGTCCCTGGCTTAAAGGAGCTCTCACCTAGTTTTTCCAGGAAGCTCTGTCCAATAACTAGCTTAGATTCTTTAAAGTTTCCAGAGGAGGTCTTTTGGTGCCATATTCCAGTAACTTGCTCCATTAAAGTTTGTTAGAAAAGGAAAAAAGTATAATACAAATCTCATCTATTGTACTGGAACTCTATTTCTTCCTTAGTATAGAGAAGAAAACATATCTACCCATGTGGCAACCTAAAGTCAATACAGTCTAGTATATGCTCTTTTACTCAGAAAATTCATTGTTTGACAGGGACAAAGCATAAATTATATATGAAAACTTTTTTTTTTGCATTTTTCTTTAATGTTAAAAAACTCAGTTATAGAAATGAATCTTTTGTTGTCTATTTGGATATGCTTTCTGCCCTTGATTTGATCTTGTTTCAACATTATTTTTCTAGGGTCTCCTGACTGCCTGCTTATGGGTTAGGTTAGGTTCCAAAATCTTGTAATTTTTTAAGTACTCTCAGTTTTCATACCACATGATGGGCATACGAGGTCATGGGAATGTGGAAAAAAGGTCAAAAAATGATGTGAAGGCAGTTATAAACATTTAGGACCAAACTGGGTGTACAACTTCTCTTGTGAAGAAATCACTTTTCTGTGGTTAAAAAAAGAGGCTATCATTTTTTGGGAAAGATAACAGTAATTTGAATGCCAAGGCATCAGAGGAAGGAATTTAAGTGGAGCAAGACAAAATAAAGTAACATAGAATGAAGGTAGGATAACTCTATGTTTCTACCAAGAGATATCCCAGTACTTAACAGAAGTATTATATGCCTTTCAGGGTAAATGATGTAGAAAACCAACCTACTTCTCTTGAGAGAAGAAATTATCCAGTGTTTTCTTTCCTTCTCCCTATCTGGTGACTCTTATAGGTAATAATTTTGAACACTAGATCAAAGGATTGGGCTTATGTTTCCCTTAAAAATAAAGCCTTATGAATAGTATATCCAGAATTAAAGTTCTTTATGAAAGATAGATGAATACCTAAAAACTAGGCGAGTCTGAAAGGGAAAAAAGTCTTTATTTTAAAGGAAGAAAATTCCAGTGCATATCAAGTATGACACAAGGCTGATACCCACCCAGTGGCCAGATATGTTTTCCTGAGGGATTTTGTTGTGTTTATTCATTCCTGACTTTTGGGGTGGCCCTTCTGTGAAGAGTTTCCTCATCCCAGCTGTTATGATGTTTAATCTAGAATTGCCAACTTCTGATCTGGCGGTTCCAAGACACAGGGTGAGAAAAACAAAGCTTTTCACTATTTCTGAATCCTGTCCCCCACCCGCATTGAAATGAGTACTTTCATCTTTGGTCAATCCTTAATTGTTTTCAACCCTAGCTTCATCTCTCCTCTCCCCCGGAATAGCAGAACAATTACTAATGGTAAAGATCCATGTCCATGTCCAGGGTTCAGATTACTTATGCCCCACACAAATCTTAACTTATTTTTATTTTTTCTAGCCTTCTCCTTCCCTCCAACCAAGTAAATTATGGTGGTTTTCTTTTCGGGAAATATTTACTTGAAAGAGTATATATATATATATATATATATATATATATATAAAATCTAATTTATATACATATAAATTAGATTTTGGTTTTTCAACTAACTAGGGTGCATTTTTTCTTAGGAAAATCAGGATAATCTTTAAATAGGATAATCATCTAGTTTTGATCCTAATGTTAGTCCATGGGATGGCTTGACACTTCCAATAACGGAAGTTGTGGCAGTTCATTTTTAGAAATACACAAGGATAGCTACTTCTCATTCCCTTCTGCCCTTGGCCTGGATTGTTTAATGATAGGTGGAGTGGTCCTGACTGGTTTTATGTTTTATACCTGGCCTACTACAGGACAGGGCAGCTAAGGAATTAGGGGTAAGCAGAGTTAATATTTGAAGACAGAAAGCAGAGCGCAGATATAGATGAAGAAACAGCCCATTTTACCAAATGTGGAAAGGCATAAATCTTACAGTACTGTAACATGTTGCTTTTTTTCTGGTACATTCAACGTGCTACTGCACTGTGGATGAATCCACCTACGGCAATGGAAAGTATTTAGAAGATCAGATGGTGAAGTAGGAAAATGTGGTTCTTCGGTTTTCCTGCTATTCCCAAGTGTCTGGTACAATATGGCTGTTCCTGCTTTGCTTTATTTAAGAATCCCACCCTCAGAGTCCCCTCAGGTTTACTTTTAGGTAATACTCCATACTCTGAATTTTTTCCTCACCCTTACCATTCATGGTAAATATGGATATCCACTGACTTGAAATAATTTAGTGTCTCCTTCCCTTATACACATCTTCTCCCAGTCATATATAGCTAGCTAGCTGGTTAGAAAAATATTAAATTAATATAATATTTTGCATTAACAATAGGAATCTTTTAGAATTAATTCCTTTTCCCTAAAGAAACTCTGCTACTATAACAAACTAGTGGAAATTTTGGATGATGTCAGGCTAATTGGACAGATGTCTGAAGTCGGTAGAACTTTTAGTATTCTGTGGGATCGTACCCATTAAGGTCAGAGCTGCCTTTGAAGCTTCACTTGTTTTCTATTGAGAAAAGTTGCTATTACTTCCATCAAAAGCTTGAAAGAAAGCTTGAAAGAAAAATACAGATTTGTAAAGAAGGAAGTATAGGTCCTTATTTTAAAGCTGTTTTAACAATAAGAACAAAAAATACAAAGATTAAGTGGTGTTCCCAATATTTCATAGTAGTCTAGATAAGAAAAACACAGATTCCTGTTTTGTTTCTGCTATTTTATTCTAGAACTTATTGTACTCTTTTTGTATGCTAGGTCTTTTGACAACTCTTATTCATGTGTTATCGTTCTTTATCTTCTTTCTGTTTCACATGTATTATTTATATTTTTGTTTCCATATATAAAAATATATTACTTACAAATAGTTGACATTCCTATTAAGGGTTTTTATTTTTTTTTATTGTTTTTAAATATGAAGGTAAGAATCTACTATTGGCAGAATGGAAATTATTTAGGAGTCACATTTATACTATTATTGGTATTGACGTTATATTTGTCTCATCCCTAAAATAACAAATATGGTGAAAACCTTTTATAAATAAAGCTTGTGTTGAATGGATTCAAGTATTTGATTTATAGACTAGGTATGACCTCTTCATAATTTTTGTGTTAATTAGAATATATTTTGTATACTGTGCACTTGAATTTGTTTAATAACTCACTTCTGTAGAATTTAAGAAAATAATTCCTTCCTGTTTAAATATTAAACTGTGCTTCTTAATAAATAAGAAAATGGACCTTATCTAATTATGATTTTTTCGAGAGCATATGTTCAGATTACTGTTGTGTAAATTAGAAGATAATTTAAAAAAGAATCTATTTTAAAATTAGTACCTCATTTTTATAGAAACTGTACCTTTTCATTGCTTTCTCATTTATATATAAATTGATTAGCTTCATTAGGCTATTTTACACATATTAACATTTTACTATTCTTTGGTTTGATTAAAATATGGAAGAAAACTAATGAAATATTTTTCTACTATTTTGTTCTTGTCTTAAACCTACACTTAAGCCTCTTTTCATTTTTTAGTACAGTTTAATGATGATTTGAAACTAGCAAGAAATTTAGAAAAATCAATATTTTGATAACTTTTTGATCAAATAAGTATACTTACTAGTTCGTTTATGTCTCCTTGTAGTTCAGTTTTTGCTGTATATATTTTGAAGTTATGTTATCAGGTGCATATAATTCTAAAATTTTCTTCCTGGTAATTGAAATTCTTATTGTGTTCAACACATCTGCTCTCTATTTTTGTTTTAGGCTAACAAAAAATATTTTACGAAAACAAGATTTACAAGTTTCCAGACAAGCCATGCAAAATAGGCACAATGTCTTTTTGAAGATAGGATTCTACACTTGACAACAAAGTCACAATGTTATCAGTGAGGGATGTGATGTTTGTTAAATGTTTCCATTTTGGTTCAAACAATCAAGTTTGTCCATCCACATACAAGGTCTGAATAAAGTTAGCCTTGGCTAGAGAGGATAGTCTAAAGAACTGGTTAGCTGCTTTTAACAAAAGCATTTAGATCACCATAAAAAAGGGGAAGAGGAGCCCATAAAATTAAAACGAAACTACCTAACCCCTCAATAAAATAAAATAAAAATACCCAGACGGTACTTCTAATGTACATTTAATAAAATAAAAATACCCAGACGGTACTTCTAATGTACATTTAATCACCAAAGATGTCTGGGCTTTCATTCTGTAATGCATGGGTCCCCATCCCCTGAGTGGTGGAGTGGTGGAGTGGTACTAGTGGGTCTGAAGCCTGTTAGGAACCATGCCGCACAGCAGGAGGTGAGTGGCCTGCAAGTGAGGGAAGCTTCACCTGTATTTGCAGCGGCTCCCCAGCACTAGCATCATCGCCTCAGCTCCATCTCAGATCATCAGGCTTTAGATTCTCATAGGAGCCTCAGTCCCTGGTGCAAAAAAGGTTGGGGACCATTGCTCTAATGTATCTAAGACTGCGTCTGTTAAGTGCAAACAGAAAAAGGAAGAAGTCTTGTCAGAATGGAAGTGATGCACACTTGATGATAAGATTGCTTTAAATATTATTCATGGCATGTAGCCTAGTCCATGTTCTAGGAGTTTCTTTGGCTTGGACTTTGTAGGTTTTTCCACTGCTCGGCTACATCATTTGCTAATGGATCATCTGGATTGGGAGTACTTAACAAAACCTGGATCAAAGCAGAACTGTGCAGATCTTCAGTGCTGGGGACCACTGATCTTTCAAAATATCTGAACATAGTCTTCCCAACTTGCCTACATTAGGATGATAGATTTTGGTCATGAAATGTACTTTAGGGGTTGCCATCAGGTATTCTTCTCAAAGGAATAGTTCAAGTTTAAAAGTCCCTCCCTCAAAGGGGGAATCACGGGGACCAGCAATGACCACAGGAAAATAATGGATGTTGTTCTCATCTGATTCTGCTTGAATGCTGGGAACTGGTTCTGCCAGCAAACACTGGGTTTCCTTGATAATCCCGTGTGAGGCAGCCTGGCCATCTTGTCAGATCCCAAGTTCAGCCTCTGGTCTAGTCTGGTGCTCTACATTTTTCTCTCTCCCTGTTTGCTTTTTTCCAGATTGACCCAAGTATATTTAAAAAATAATTTTATTTTTTCCTTTCTATTAGCTTGGTAGTTCTATACTTTATGCACTTTAGTTTCAATCATTTAGTAATTAACTTAAACTTTACAACATACGTAGTTTACTTATCAAATTTTAAGGTTAATAAAAACTCTTTCTTCCAGATTTTATAAGCAATTTAATATTTCATTTTCTTTATCCCCAACTTTATTTTTTTTCTCCATTCTGACTTTTTGGGTAGTTTCAAATCTGTTACTCCACTGAAATGGAGAAGGCAATTTATAGAAAGACAAAATAATTTGATATTGTTAGATACTGAATATCTAACAACAGTTTTATCTATCTTGCAACAGTTAACTTGAAATTCCAAATTTACTTAATGTGTCTTCAATTGATTTTCAGAGCTGCTAAGGAACATTTCAGTTAGTGTATACATTTTTATGTTTAGACTTCTAAAGATTTTTTAAATAAATAGTGCTTTGTAAGGGTTTTTACTTTAGCATCTTTATTGCAGTGGAACAATTCCAGATATATCCGCTTATCCTGTATAACACTTGAAGGGCACTAATCAGAAGATTCCTGTATGTCTTTTGTTTTGGAAAAGTTTATGCCACTTCCTCAATGTTTTCTTTGTGGCTCTTCCACTAGATATATGTTGGAGACATCCAATTGATCCTCTGCATTTTTAAATTGCTTTTTCATAATTATGTTTTCACCTCTATCTAACTGTAATAGGATCTTGGTAAATTCCTCAATACTCTTTCATTTTATTAATTCTCTCACCACTATCTCACCTATTAAAGTTTATATCCAGGATTTCTGTTTTTTAAATGCCTATTCTCATTTCTGCTTTTTTTATTTCATAATTTCTTATGTTTTTTTTCCCCCATAAAAGTGTAATTCTTTTCTTTATCTCTTTGAGCATCGTAAAGTCATGTTATGATTCCTTTTATTTTCATTTTGTTTCTTAGTTTTATTCATGTGTTAATAAAATTTTGATTTGTAGACTCATCTTGAGGGAAAGTTTTTTTTCCTTTGTATTCACTCATTCTTTCCTTTCTACTTTGTTACAGTTGTCTGTTCATAGACCTGTTTATCCCCTGTTCAGAATCAGATCTTATATGCACAGCTCAGGGCATTTGTTATTACTGGTGATTTGGGGATAGCACAGATTCAATGACTTAGCCAATGGTGGCTCAACCTGTGTCCCAACTGTGAGGATAACTGATTTTGTCTCATGTTGGTGGGAACATAGCTTTATATAAGCTGTAGCATCAGGCAGCAGTTAGTTATAGCTCTTTCCAACCTCCTTTCCATTCAGTCTTTAATTTCAAGCAGTCAGACTCACTCTTGTTTTCTGCCTTAGACAAGACATTTTAGTCTTCATTACCCATAGTAATATAAGCTCCTGGCTGCCTTTGCCTGCTGCATCTATCCGGTTTATTCATTTTTTTTTTCTTTAAGAATTTTCTTCTGGTGAAATGTACAAGCAGACAAGATATTTGCACACCAATGTTCATAGTAGTATTATTCACAGTGGCCAGGACATGGAAGCAACTGAAGTGTCTCACAATAGATGACTGGCTAAAGAAGCTGTGATACATAAATAGAATGGAATATTACCGTAAGAAGAGATGAAGTACTGCCATTTGCAACAACATGGATGGACCTTGAGGTAGTCATGCTAAATGAAATAAGCCAGACAGAAAAAGTTGAAAATCACATGATATCACTTATATGTGGGATATAAACCTAAAAGCAACAAATGAACAAGACAAACACACAGAGACTCATGGACATGGACAATGAACTAGTGGTTACTAGAGGGTAGAGGGGAGGAGGCAGGGAGGAGGTAGACAGGAGAAAATTTTTTAAATCATTTCTTCAATTAACAAAGTAAACAAATTAAATAAATTAAAAAGAAAAAAGAAATGTATGGGCAGAGACTTTGTTCTGTTCAGTGCAGTATCCTGTGTCTAAAACAATGTCTATCACATAAATAAATGAATAAGTGTTTGGTTATTGATCCACAGGGATGTTTGATTTTTTATAAGCTTGGCTACATTTTTTTAGATTTTCATTTTTTACATTTTATCCTTCATTGCTATGCACCTATTTGCCATGGAGAGCAGCTCAAAGCATGAATATACAACATTATCTTTATCTGAAGCAGTGGCCAAATATATATAGTTGGTTAGTTAGTTATTTGCTTAATAGAGATGGATAGTGCACACTGTAGTTATTAGTACTTACTGTATCCCACACAGTCTTAAAATGCTTTAAAGTTTTAAGAATTTGTGTTCCACAAACTTAAATTAGTTTCCTAAGCACATCTTGATTCAATTTTCCTACATGTTTAATGATGGATAACGTTAAAAATTTCACATTATATTTACCATGATAGAAACCTGCCCAAAATAGTCATTGAAGACAGCTTGTCTAGCCTTTTTCCGTATGATTGTAATTGTGAACATGGTGGAGGTTCTGCAGAATATAACATGTCCAGAGAATTAGACATGCCACCAAGGAGGATTTGGCATATGTATTAGTTTACTCTTGCTGCTGTAACAAATAACCATGAATTTAGCCGCTTACAATATCCATTTGTTATCTAACTGATCTGTAGAACGAAGCCTGTAACGGCATAGCTGGGTTCTCTGCTCAGGGTCTCACAAAGCTAAAATCAAGGTGTCGGTAGGGCTGCATTCCTTTACAGCCATTACTGGGAAGAATCCATATCCAGGCTGCATTAATTATGCTTTTTTATTTTCAGTGTTTCTGATGCTTTGCCATCTGGGGCTTTGCTGACTCTGGAGAGACTGCCCCTCCCAGGGATAATGAAGTCCTAGAGATAGCAAACCACTGCAAGAGTGCCTTTCATGTTCAAACTAACCAATTCAGAGCTCCTACCCTCCTCTATTGGACTGTCACACTCAGAGCCAGTATCCACCCCCCTAAACCCCCTTACCCCCACCCTAATCACCTCAGGGCCAGGTAGTAGGCAACTAAGGCCAGCCCCTTTGCCATGAGCCTGCTGAAATTATTCACACTAGCCAATCCAAAATCTGTTTACATTGCTTTGCCCATTCTTTCCCATGGAAACCAAAATAAAGGCGATTGCTTGCATTTTATCCTGCTCTCAGTGCCTCCTGACTAACCCTGGTGCTTCTCGGTGTGGCCTCGTGTGGTGTGGTGTGGTGTGCCCTCTCCTTTTGGTAACTGCGAATAACAAGCTATCTTTTCATTGGAAATTGTCTCCTGATGTGTTGGCTTCACCATATCTGAATAATAATCTCTTTGAATCCCTTTGGCATGCTCTTCTACCGCATCTCTCTGACTTCCTCTTCTGCTTTTAAGGAAGGGCTCATGTGATTGCATTGGGTTGACTTGGATAACCTAGAATAATCTCCTTATTTTAAGGTCAGATGATTAGTAATCTTAATTATACCGGCAACATCCCTTTACCATGCAATATGACATAACCATGGGGAATAAGATCGTAGAGGCTAAAATTCTGCTTACCATGGAGTTTTAGAAGTTAAATGATAAGCACTGGCTTCAAAATTTGCTTTGGGAGAGGATCGTGAGAAGTTGTAATATGTTCTTAACTGTTTGCATTTCTGGCTACAGTCTCTGAGTTTATATATTTAGAATTTCTATGACTAAGACAGCTTTAGATATTGTATGACTGAAAGAATTACACCATAAAGAATTACACCGTAAAGAATTACTCAGTACTAGTTTTGTGCCTATCATGCATAAAGCCAATGTATTAGGCTTGCTTGACACTTAGACTATACTCTCTATTTGAAATTTCTTGTATTTCTCTAACTTGTATCTTGGGTGTTTCTGTGTCCCTTGATGCACATTTACCTCCACAAGACTCCTTAATATGCATCATATTTTTCCATCAATGCACATTTATATTGACTTTGCCTACTTCCTTATATAGTCACTGGGGAAAAAGTTCTGAGGCATAATTATATGGCGATAGTTTAAAAGGTCTGACTTACACTGCCTAGTACACAATTAAAAATACCTCATCCTCTGCAGTTAAGACAGGGCCAAATAATGTAAATGCAAAACATTTCAGAAGCAAATATTTTTCAAGGTCATTTTCCCCCATTACCCAGGGGCTTTTGGAAATGGTGGCAAGTGTGTTTTCTTGCCTTGCGAGTGATCGTTCTTACTTCCACTAACCTTGCTTTACTATGCCATTTTCTCTTCTCTCCTCCTTTGTTCATCATTCTTTTTCTTTTCTTACATCTACTTCTTGCTTTCCCCTTTTTTCTTCTATCTTCTATTTTTTCGTTATGTGCACATCTTAATCCTGCTTTATGGATTTCACCTCTATATGATTTCAGCACTCACTTTATCCTAGTTTTTCAATTTCCTTAGATTACTCTCCTATTTTTTCTTTTCATGTGTTTTTTTTTTTTCAACAAGCCTTTTTGCCTTATATCATGTGTTTCTCAAACAGAGTGTTTTACTTTAAAGTAGACTATGCAATCTTTTTGTTTTTGGTGTCGGGGGGGGGAGGGTGGGACAGACAAATCTATAGTATTTGCTAGGCGAGGTAAGAGAAATAAAATTAATGATAAATACTTGGCAATGTGAACTTAGATTTCTTAGATATAGGATCTTCCTCACTCAGAGTGGCTAATCATGTTTTCTCAAGCTTTATCTTTAATTTTCCAACTGCAGAATATTATAGATTGGAATAACATGATGAGGATAGATAACTACTCGGAGGTTAAGCATTTTTGATTTTCTTGCCAAAACAGGAGGGCATGGCAGCCTTATGAGTTGGCTCAGGTTCAGAGACATGCTTCTCATGTTTTTCATGCCTTTATAAAAGAAGTTCAGAGTTGCTCCAGCCCTAACATCTCATATGCCAAGAGTTCTGAATTTATCCCTGTAGGGTACACTGTGGTTAGTACACTATGTACTTAATGAGTCTCTGTTTGGGGATAAGGCTTGACTCTGAACTGTCATTATTTTTCCAATGTAAGTAGATTTACTGTAGCCTTGCCACTTGCTTGGTATGCTGCTATGCTGCTGCTTTAGTTCCTGAAAGATTGGGAGAGTTTTCATTTGGCTGTGGTAGTTTCAACAAAATCAGAATTGGACTTTGCAAAACCTTTTTGCTTTTAAGAAGTCAGGCCTGGCACTTGAAAACCCTTAGGATCTTTTGCAAAGCTTTCAAGAAAATTATTTTGTTAGAACCAAGTCTAGTTTGTTTTTGTTTTTCTTCTTTTTAAATGGCCACTATCATGGTATATCCAGGCAAATAAATCAATTCCCTTCTGTTTTCAGACTTAAGATAGTGCTATGTATAATGTAAGTGGAACTATGTTGCCTGTGTTCAAATCTTTCTATCACTTTTCTCCTGCTACAAATATGAAAAGAAACAAGACATTTTCCTATTTAGCCAAATGATTCAGGTCACTTCTCTTTGTCTCATGGTAATTCAGAGTGTAATCTTTTACCTCAGCAGCAGAAATAGGTTTATCTCCTTGTGTATTCATGATACCCAGGTTAAACAACCATAATTGTGTTTGAGAGGCATTTTTCTGTGAGAATTATATAGCAGTACCATACTGTCTACACTAGGCTAACAATTAAGATCACTAACTTGATGTAGAATTTGTATTCAGAATTTCCCTCTTTGATAGTCTAAAATTTATAGTACATTGAGTTACTGAAGATTTTATTTATTTTTAATTATTATTATTATTATTTTGGCTTAAAACAATAATAGGCATTTATAACATTTCAAGTTTCTATTTGTCAAGAACTCAGAAAGAACTCTTGTGGGAAGTTCTCATGTAGGGCCTCTCATTTAATTGTGATCACATATTGGCTGGTCTTGCAGTCATCTGAAGGCTTGATTGGGTCTGGAGGATTCATTTTCAAGGTGGCTCACTCATTAGACTAGCAAGTTGGTGTTGGCTATTGGTTGTAGGCCTCAGATCCTCTATGCAGGATCGTTTGAGTGTCCTCACAGCATAGTACTTGTTTCCTCTCCTTAGGCCAAGAACTGAGTATCATTCCTGTGTGCACCTCCAGCATCAGCTGCCTTTCTAGAATGTTATGGTGGTTTCCTGAACTTCTTCCTTAGCTTCAGCTGAGGGACAGCAGCTCGAGAAGGTGCCTGAGACATACAGGGAAAGACCTGGTTATATGGCTTCAGGGTAAGGGCTGGAAAGACACTGTCATTGTCCCCTTGTTGATCTCTCCCCCTGGGCAGCCTGCAGGTGGGTGCCATCTTGCCTGTGTTTGAGTCACTGAAGATTTTATATATGTATAAAATATGTCTATTTCTCTCTCTCTCTCTCTCTCTCTCTCTCTCTCTCTCTCTCTGTCTCTGTCTCTCTACCTATCTAATCTATCTAATCTTCCACAGTGTAAAAAGAATTAAAGGATAAAATGTAGCAGGAAAGATTTAAGCTCAATATAAGGTAGAATTTCTTGAATGCTGAGATTTTTAAGGGATTTAGCATTAATTGAGGGTTCACTGTTTATCTACACTTTATTTATATCATCTTATTTGATTCTACTAACTACCACATGAGGGAGGTATTATACTCCTCACTTTATAGATAAAATCCATTTAAAACCCACTCAGAATTAGAAGTATTTAAGGTGACTGAGAGTAGGGGAGCCAAGATTCAATACCCAGTCTGTCTTTCCTCAAGGTTTTTGCTCTTTTTAGTACAACAATAGCTAGGATTTTTTTTTCCTCCCTGAAAATTCTTTATATTATTAGTCGCATAGTCTAGGATCATTTAATTGAAGTCAGGAGGTGAAAATAATGCAGAGAGGACTCTCTTTGGTGTCAAGATATCTGGGTTCTAGAGTTGGCCTTAGTTTCCACATAACTAGAAAGTAGAGATACAGCTGCTGGCTTTGCCTGGATTTTGTCAGTTGCAAAGCACTATTTGCAGGCAAGGTGTTATTACTGAATAAGAAAATGTCAGCCTTGGTTTTATTGTGTGATAGAAAGAACACAATTTAGGGTTTTTCCACTGTTCTCAATTACTTAATCCCCTACTCTTGGTAGAGAGTGGTTGCTTTGAAAATTCACAATTGCGTGAATGAAGAAGACGTGGATAGTCAGCCTAACTCAAGTGTGCTGCCTGTTTTGTGGCAAAAAGCAAAAAAATCATAACTTTTGGATTTAATTAAGGATCATAGGTCTTGTCACTAGACAAGTCCTCATGAAATGATCTGGTTCAGCAGTACTTTTGGGCAGGCAAGTTTGCGTTCCTACTTTATGGGTAAAACAACAGAGGCTGAGAAGTTATACAACTTGCCCAAGGTCACAGAGGGGTGTCACAGAGAGGGAGGAGAGAGCAGAACCACCTCTGAGTACAATGATTTTCCTATAGCAAAACACCAAAGCAAATTCTGGTTTGGGAGATGTCTGTTTTCTATAGGAACAATTAGTTTTGCATTCTCTAACCAGGCAATGATCTCTTCCCTGGCTTCTAAATCAACCACCGTGTTCAATCTAAAATGATAACTAAGGCTCTCTGAAGTAAAAGGCTCTTGCATAATAGTTCTCTCTAACAGATGTTAAAAACATCTGCATTGCATCTGTTGGTCCCAGATCACCACATCCAGAACACTTGGATAAAACCTCTGGTTTCAGAACCAGGTTGTTTATCACTTTTCAACAAAAGTTCCTTCAGCAGCCACCATTTTCATTTCAGGTGTTTAGGGCCTGCTATCTTATTTATCATTCAATAAATGAAAATGTGAAAACAATTCGCAAGTCTCTGATTACTCCTGGTGTATCTATCTCCGTGCACCACTCCAACACTTAATGTTGCTCTGTGCTGGAAAAGCCCTCATCGCTGCAAGTTCTTGATAGCCATTTGTTAGGGAAGCTGTGGAGGAATCCATGCATCAGATTAAGACTTAGATGAATTTTTGGATTCTCTCAATCCTGTGAAGCTATGATTTTGTGATATCAACATTGGTCAATTGACAATTGAGAGAAGTAAATAACCACTTGCCAGTGAGAGTGATCAAGTGTAGATGGCCACTTTATATTTGTGAATGTGTGTGTATGTGTTTTAATGGAACTCATTTTTTAAATGTCTCATGATTTTTCAAGGGGGCATTGAGAGCTTTGTGTCTCCAAGTGCTATTGGTTATTGGCACAGAGACCTGAAGGATGATAGGAATAGGATAAATTTATCAGTTTCATTGCTTAGTTTTAACCATGTTCCCCTTATTTTATCTTCATCTTCGTGATCTGATTAGTGTCCTATAATTTAGTTATATCAAACTATTTCTGCAAAGAGCCAGATAGTAAATATTTTAGGCTTGCCAGGTCATGTAAATTCTCTGCTACATATTCTTCTCTTCCATCTCCTTCTCTATCCTCATCAACCTTCTGAAATTGTAAAAACCATTTTTAGCTTGCAGGCGGTACAGAAAATAGGCTGAGGCTACATTTGGCCCAGGGGCTAATAGATGGCAAACTCCTGGTCTATACCATAATTTAAAAAAAACCAGTTCCCTATTAATTGGCAAGTCATTTGCATTTTTCACTGTTGCAAACAATGCTGCAGTGAAAAATTCTATTACTCACGTCTTTGTTCATGCGTACCAATAGAATTCTAGATGATGAATCAATAGTTAAAGGGTATTTGCATTTAATATTGGGACAGATATTGCCAAATTACCCCTTGCAGAGGTTGTACCATTTACATTTCTACTAATAGTGTATGAGAATGCTCTTCCCTTTACCCTTGTAAAAACTCAATATTATCAAACTTTTTCATTCTTCCTGACCTGATGGATAAAAAATAGTGTCTCATGCTTTAAAATGATATTTTCCTCATTTCTAGTGGTGTCAGGAGTATTTTCATACTTTTTTAAGCATTTAAATATATTTTCTGTGAGTTTCCTATTCAAATACCCTTTTGTTTTGTTATTAACTTGTAGGAGCTCTCTTTAATACTTTCTCTGTTTCATGTGTTGCAAAATTTCTACCCAGTCTGTCACTTGTCTTTTAACCCTATTTAGAAACTTCATATTTTTGTTTTAGACTGACTAAAAATTTTTTACTTTGTGACTTTTCAGGGTGTTGTATCTTGCTTTGAATGCCTTCGTTCTCAGATTAGAAGTATGTCCTTTTTAATTGTACATTTAGCTAAATTTCTATCAGAATTTGACATAAAAAACAATGGTTTCTCTCAAACAACATCTATGCTTTTTTTCCTTGTCAGTAAACAGCTAAATCTGTGGTTCAAGTGTGGTAACTATCTTGCTTCTTAGGCTATACAATAGCTGCTCTGAATTGTCAGTGCTAAAATGGTAGCTATAAACCTGAAAACAGATGCTGGGGATTAGCAGGGCAGGTATGAAACCTAGCCCTTGAATCAGATTCTGAAGCAGAAAAATGGGTCATTAGGAGACTTCAAATATGAATGAGGCAGCTCTGAGAATCTGAGTTTGTGGGACACATTTGATCAGTAGTATGAGGGGAAATAGGCAATAATGCACACAGTCTAGGAAAATCTATAGTCACATGTTCTGAACCTGTGAGTTTGCAACTTCTAGAGGCTCACAATCCCTTACCTACAATTCTGAAAGCCAAAATGCTCTAAAGATTCAGACTTAAAAAAAAAAATTTAAAATGGATATGAGACTATTTAAAGTCTTTATCCTACTTAGTTTGAAAATTCACACATTTTGCTGCATATATAACAGTGTGGTTGATTTTAGGTAGCTGCTTCCACAGTACTGGAGGGTATGTGTAATATCTGGTGTATGTACCTCCTTATCTCCTTACCTTTCTAAAATAAAAAAATTCTGAATTCTGAAACATATCATGCCTCAAGTGTTTTCATTAAGGGATTGTGGACTTGTAATAAATATTTTACCCAAGGGCTCAGACAGAATTAGCTTCTTTCTTGCTTCTTTATGGTTTCTAGTTTCACTTTCTAACATTATTTTTAATAATCCTGTTGCATATGTATTTTTTTCTGTAAGCTCTCATTTTTTTTTTTTTTTTGGCAACAAGGTGTGGAGGCAGGCTTCAAGAGGATCCATAATAATCCTTGCCCTTGTGTAGTCTCCTCCTATATTAAATCAGAGCTGCTTTGTTCTGTTCTTTTTAACCACTAAGCTTTTGGGTGATTTAGTATGCAGAAATAGAAAACTAATGCAATGAGTGATAACTAATGAATAATGAATTAATTCTAAAAAAGTGTCTACTGTTTAGAAACTGTTTTCTGTGGGTCTCCAAACCAATGAATAGATTTAATGTGATATATGATCTCTGCATTGTATTTTCTAAATAATTTGAATATCGGTGAAATCTGGGATTTTATCATATAACATACATAATATTATTCCCCCCCCCTTCTTTCCCCTTTCCCCTCTGATAGAATTGCTGACATAAACTTATTTTCATGAATAATATATCCATTCAAATAAGGGAGTTTCATGAAACTTCTTATTGTGTGACTATTTTGATTCTAGTCCAGAAATAGTTTTATTTTTTTTTAATCAACTCTGTATTGCTGTGTAACAAACTACCCCCAAACTCAGTGTTTTAAAACAATGACAATTTACTGTTTCTCATGATTCTGTGGGTTAGCTAGGCAGTTCTGCCGGCCTTGCCCAGACTCCCTCATGGAACTCTATTTGTCTGGTTGGTCTGCTGGAGCTGGAGAGTCTAGACGATCTCCTCCTCATGTTTGAGACCTTTGGCAGGGATGGTTGGAAACCTGCAGTCTCTCTCTCCATATGGTCTCTCATCAGTATTTTGACACAAGCTTTTTTTTTTTTTTTTTTCCATGGTGGCTGGGTCCTTAAACAGCAAAGGTGTAAACTACAAGGAAATCTTGAGATCTAAGCTCTGGAACTTTCACAATGTCACCTCTGTCACATTCTTAAGGTTAAAGCAAGTCCTCAGGCCAGCTCAGATTCGAAGGGTAAAAAAAAAGAGCTCCCACCTCTTTATTGGAGAAGCAACAATATTACATTACAAAAGAGGCATAGGCACAGGGAGCAGTAGTTCCTTGGGGGATATTATTATAATGATTTACCACATTCAGAGAAGTTATAAATATTAATTTATAAATTCCAGCAGTTGCATTTCTGAACTACAGAATGAGAAGATCCAGAATGATTTATTCATCAAACATACATATATTGAGAATCTATTATGTGCTGTCCCAGGAGAATCAAAACATACAATCTCTCATTGAAACAAGAAACATATTTTATTTTTATCTCTTCAAATTCAGTCCTTTAAGGTTATGAAATGAGTGTTCTACACAAACAAACAAAGCAGCAAATATTTCTTGACTGCCTTCTGTGCTTAGAATTCTGCTATTTATCCCTGAGGTGCTTGGCTAGAAGATAAATGTGGCTGCTTCTGTGATTTATTGATACTCTCTGCAGATATGCCTGTGGATCCCACACTCTTGGTCATGATATCTGCCCCTCATGGTGTTTGATAGGGCATCTGAGTCCTGTTTGGCTCCACCTGCCTTTCCTGTTATATACTTTTCCATATGGCAAATATGCCAGGAGTGAACTCTCATGTCTTAAAATAATTGCAATAGGCGTCATACGGAGGTTATGAAATTGCCTGCACTTTATATGCAGAACAAAGTATTGAGCATTAGGTTACAGAGACCTGAATAAGATATAAGACATGGACTCATAGAGCAGGAAGGGAAAATACAAATCATCTGGCCATAATTTCACTTAAAAGATAAGAAAATTAAGATTCACAGACATTAAATGACATGCTCACATTAAAATATCTATTTAGCAACAGACCTGAACCTATAATCCAGGATTTCTGACATGTTGTCTGATGTTCTTTCCACTAGTGCCTGCCATCTTAACACCTTATGTCCTTAAGGAAAGAAAATAATATCTAAAATTTATTAAGCATTAACTTAGTATGTGTTAAACTTTCAGTTTCTTTGATGACTCCTCATAGCAACTGGAGGAATGGGGATTGTTAATACTCCCATTTATAGAAGAGTAGAGCTTAAGTAACTTTTTAAAACTCCTTAGGTTAAGGATTTCAGAGACAGGCTCTCACTCAGGCGTTCTTACTCTAGAGACTGTGCTCTTAATCATTGATTGTGCTAGTCCTACTCTGTGAATGAAGTGATAATATTGAAAAAAAACAAGGAAGACTGGAAGCCTGCTGAGGTTATGTAGATAATCTTCAGGTCCTGGGTGAGGAACTATGTTGGAGGTAGAGGACATGCACCTCTTGGGGACAGAACATAGAATCTGGCTCATAGTAGAAGCCTATGCAGAGTTTATTGATTGAATATCCAAATATCCTATTTCTTGATGAACTGACAAGTCATGAAGATTAGAATTTTTCTCTTGCACTGCAGATATTGCTGATGACAGTCTGGTTATGAATGAATTAAATCTACCCATTCCATGGCATAGGGCATAGATTCATTTTTCATATTTTACTTTAGAAATGATTAGATTTGTGGGGCATTTATTCCTTCATTCAGACACTTATTGTTTCATTTAAGAAATTGAGCACCAGCTATGTGTAAGAAGACATTGTATTAAGCACCGAGCCATTTCAGGGCTATATTTGGAAGCTGTCTCTATTTTTCTTTTAGCTTTGATTACGTCATACTATTTATTGTGGCTCATGGTGCTTTCTTTCTTCTTTTGTTCCCTTAAGGAAATAACCAAGGTTTGCACATTTTTATTTAAGTTCATAACATGAGTAAAATTAGAAAGTCTCACATAATTTTTGATTTGGTATTTTTTAAGAGATCTCAGAAAGAATAAACATGAATCTGGCCTTGGTTAATTTGAATGCAATTGATGTAAAAAACACAATGATATATAAAGGTTAAAACATGAAGTAAGTTTGTTTCTTGCTAACGTAAAATCCCAAATGAATATTTCTGGTAAGCAGGTGTTTCTTCAAGTGGTAATTCAGATACTTAGTTCCTCTCAACGGTGTTGTACACATCCACATCAAGTTGGCAGAAAGAGGAAGAGTATGGAGAGTGTCACACTTGCTAGGATTTTATGGGCTAGACATGCAAGTGGCACCCATCTTCCTGCTAACATTCCTTTGATTAGAACTTAGTTACATTATCAAAACCTAATTGTGAAGGAGCCTGGAAAATGCACACCTCTGTATGCTCAGAAAAAAAGGACATAATTGAAAAGGAGGGAAGGACTGTGAAATCCTGTGACTTACCTTCCCTCTCTCTTAATTCACTGACTGTTCTTTAAATCTACCCATTTTTTTGAATTTCATGTAAATATTTATAAAGCTTTTCATTTCATAAAATTACAAAATTATGGTGTCAAGTTTTTTTTGAAATCATGTTCAACTCTTGTTTTATGAATGAGAAAATGAGGTCCAGAGAAGTTAAATAACTTGCCAAAGTTCTCACGATAAAGCTAAGACTAGATCTCAGAGGTCGCTTGATTTTCTCCTTCATTTTAATTTGAAATAATGTCAATCATATCTGCCAATCATCTTTTTTATATTTTAGGCTCACACAGACTGGTTTTGTTGAATTCATTTTGTAGAGAGGCTGATGTGAATATTATTTATTTATTTATTTTAAATATTTTATTTTTCTTGGTCCAAGAAGTTCTCGCTATAACCTTTAGATGGCACGAGTTAGCTAATCCAAGGCTGTTTTGTGGCTATAGTAATTATAGAAGGTTCAAGAAAAGTTTATAGAAAATGGAAGCATTCAATAATAATTTAAACAGAGTAGACATGTTATCGGCAAAGTCTCCCTGCATTTAGAATCAGTCTTCTGAATAAGTCTTTATGGTCAAGAGGCAAATGTTTGGAAGTTTTTCCAGGGGTTCTCTAATTCTGCCAGTGTCAGGAGTTGCTAGGAAAAAATGACTCTTGGGATAGATTTTGGAATAAGAATTGGAATTGGAGAAGGCTTTCTGAAGTGGATAGAATATAAATCTGGGAAGTAGGAGGCCTCAGTTTTATACAATCTCCAAATATTCAAGACAAGTTTTCTCTCTATTGGCTTATGCTAATTATTTACCTCACAAGGGTATTCTGAAGACTTTATGATGATGCCTGGAAATTTTATGTACCACTGTAGGATGGTGCTACAAAAAGGTGTTACAGCAAAATGCTTTGCCCTTGTTAGTGCTACAGCAATCATTTGTGAAATTGAATATTCCCACTTCATCTTTTCCTCATTCTTACCCCTGGAGAGGTTGTAAACTCTTTTCCTTGGGTGTCAAGGAAAAGTGATATTTATCCTGTGCTGCTTATGTCAACCGGTACTCTGTAGCCAGTGTGAAGAATGCAAACAATTCCTTTCTCTCTTGGGTTCTAATTTAGTTCTGAAGATAATAGCTAAGAAATAAGTACTATATGGAAGAAATAATATAAAACCAGAAACACTGAGTGATTATGTGAATAATTAGTCCTGACATGAGCATGTGCAAACAACTATTATATATACTAAATAGATGACGATGTGTTGAATTGAAGAAGGAGATGGTAAAAATGCCCTTCTGGCATTAATTTAGAGTGCGCTTTTTGGCCTCGCTATCTCTAATTTTCAAAATTCAATGATTTTGGAAGAATATTGAAAGAATTCCAAAGAATATTGGAATCTGAATTAAAGTTTGAACATGCTAGCTTAATTTTTCTTGACAAGGTTAGTTTCTAGGTTCACATAATAATATAAAATTGGCAAGGCTAATTCTTGGTGTTGCTGGACTCAGTATGGTGGGTCCTTTCTCATTTTGGGTGGTATTTCCACCCTTAGCTTACTCCCTAAAGTCTTCTTGCTTACTCACAAAACCTGCTCTCTCAACCTTTACAATAAAGCATGTTTGACTGATGTTAGCCTCACATGTTCTTGATCTCCAGCAGGTTTTCAATTTTAAATAATCTCAACTACCTCTTAAACCAAAGATGTAAAGAGAGGTACTATTTTTGTAAAAATGTATACATGGTCATTTGAAAAATTCAAATGGCACAGATAAATACATCCTAAATTCTGTCTCCTAAATATAACCACTACAAATACTTTGGTGAAAATTCTTCCCAATGCATTTATATATACATACAAGTGCATGAAAATGGGGATTTGAGGTGTTGTGATGAAACTGAAGCCCTACAGCAAGTAGCCTGTTTCAACAACTATGTAATGTGTTTTGCCTATGGATAGACTCCTTGCAAGAGTTCAGTAATTTAAAATACATTGTATTCAGTTATCTCCTGTGTCTTAATACTATATCTGTCTTAAATATTCTGACGATTCTCATGTTGGAAAATAATTTAAGTATGACTGGGAAGTCCATTCCTATTTTGCTACATCTTAACTGTACAGATTTTGGTAGGAGAGAACAGGCACCCGAATTTTTGTCCTTTGTTCCCTATTAGGAGAGATAAGAAGTGTAGCTCCTATTGACTGCATGAGAGAAAGGGGTTAAGAAATGTTGGGTCCAATTCAGTGAAGAAGTTACTAGAAACATTTATGAGACATTTATCAGTTATCATTATGTCTCTTAGACCAGAGTTTGATATCATGAAATCACATTATGGGCTCACCATTCCCCTGTTAAATTTCAAAACTTTATTTAAATTTTTATATGGAAAATGTCTTTTGTAGAATATAGAATTTTGTACACCTGATCCCTTGAATACTTTTCTCCCATTCCGAATATTTGCCAATCCCTTTTTGTCTTTCAGGTTTAGATTTGTCCTCTCTTTTGTCCTTATTATAATCTGGACCAAATTTTTTTTCTTTGCTTTTCATTCTGAAGAATAGAGAGTTTTCATCCAAGATAATTAATTAGTTCAACAATTAAGCTAATTAATTGTTTGCCTGTTTGTATCTCTGTTTCACTAGCTGTTTGAACATGGGCAATTTTACCTCTGTGAAGTGGACAATAAAAGTACTTCCACCAATATTAGTATAATTAATTGAGATAATCTATGTAAACCACTGAGGGCAGTACCTAATACATATAGTCAATAGATATTATTATTATTTATAATCCTTCATTATTATTAAAGAGTATTAGACATGAATTCTGTCCTATGAAAATATACAATTCAGCTGAATTAATATTCATATACAAAGCCACAAAGAACAGAGTAAATAGCATTGGGTGATATAGATTGTAATATTAGTGGTAAAAGTTATAACTAAGGAGGAATTCATGGAGGATGCATGGATTTAGCTGAGCCTTGAAAGGTAGGTAAGGCTTGGGTCTGCAAAGAAGAAAGAGAGACAAGATTCCTTTGCATAGACAATATGTGTTAAAGCTGAGTTTTTTGTCCCTCCTCTCCCCCCATAAGTATCAAGATTCTTGGGATCCTTTCATTTTTAACGTATAAGCTGCTTCTAGGGGTAGGTTCTGGCCAGACCAGGAACACCATGGCTTCAGGGTCTTGGGGCTTGATGAATTTGTTTTGTGGGGATTAATTGAGTAAATGGTAATTAAGCAATATGATAGGACAGAATGTGGCATAACAATGATTAATGGGATGCCTCAGGTAAGCACCGAGGCACAAGGCAGAATTGAAAGCCCTTGGTGTACTAGAGAAGTGCATTAATCAGCATTACATCATGCTTGAGAGTAGTTTATTGAAATTATAAAATAGGTACTTAAAATAACATTAAAGTCACAACTTTAAACATGCACAATTGATTCTAGTGAAGTATCATGCCAGAAATAAATTCCAACCTTCCAGAGGGACTATACCCTCCACAAAAGGAAAAAGGCTGTGTCCCTCAAACCTGAAAGAAGCCCACTAACACAGTGTGGCCCGGCCAACTTCACATTCTTAATACTGTTCTTTTCATTGAAAACTACAGTAGAGACCAGCAAAAACAGAAGTGAAATCTTGGCAGTGCTTCTTCCTGCCTCATGTGCCTTGTAATATTGACCAAGCTTTCAGCCAAGGCTGGCTGTTTCTTCCACACTAGATTGCCAACGAGTGTAAAAGAAGGGGTTCTGGACAATGACAAGCATCTGTTGAATTTGGGACATGCATCTACACATCAAAGAGAAAAGATGGAGTTTGGCGGTTGATGGTTAAGGAGAAGACTCAGATTTTTCATTTTGAGCTGCTATAGTGGGTTTATCCCAGTAGGGGTTCAGGTCAATGTCAAGCACTGAAAATCAAGTATTAGACAAGAGGCCAACATCCAGAGTCAGATTCTGGTTGCTAGTTGGGTATCTCAGCATATTGAGCTCAAGATTTGGAGAAGGCTTTCCCAAATTGAGTATGGAGAGATGAGGGCATGTGAAGCAATGTAGTACAGAGCTGATGTACTTAACAGGTCTCAAAGAGCTACCTGGAATACCTGGTAAGACCTCCTCTGCCACCTACCCACTTCCATGGATAAGTCTCCCCTCTCCTTAGCTTCAGTATCCTCTCAAAGAACTCTGATAATAATTTCACCAATTCATCAGAATTAATAAAATAATTATGCATCTACTTATTCTTTTATTTTCTTCTGTTCAGAAAAAATGTCAGAGCTGTGATATCATGATAAATCAAAACAACAACAACAAAAAACACCTTTCCTTTCTTCCCTTATTCTGGTCATATTGATTCAGATTGTTACCTCATTGGAACTGCACAAGTTTTTAAAAACTTTAACCTTGCTTTGGTTCTTGTAGTGAGTTAAACGGTAACCATCACAAGAGATATGTCCACCTAGAACCTGTGAATATGACCATATTTGAAAAATCATTCTTTGTAGATGCAATTAAGTTAAGGATTTGGAATGAGGTATCTAAGCCCTAGATCAAATGATAAATGTTTTTATGAGAGAAGACAGGAAGAGAAGAAACACAGAAGAATAATACAAATAAGAAGGCACTGTAAAGAAGGAGGCAGAGATTGGAATGATGTCCACAAGCCCAGGACTGCCAGCAGCCCTCAAAAACTAGGAGAGAGACATGGAATGGATTATCACCAGAACATCCAAAGGAAACCAAACTTTGCTGACACCTTGAGTTTGGACTTTCATCTTCCAGATTTGTTAGAGAATAAATTTCTGTTGTTTTAATTCATCAAGTTGTGGCAATTTGTTGCAGCAGAAACAGAAAATGAATAGAGCTTGCCTCAAGAAGCAATTTTGAGTTGAAGGGATCCAGAAACTTGCTAATTTGCTGACCTTAATATCCAGAGATGACCTTCTACAATTCACTTCTAAATTCTGAGTTTCTTGGGCCAAGGGAGCAGAAAGTATTGACATAGATGAATGGATGAGCCATTCTGCCAGTTTTATTACAGATCATGCCATGATACTCTTATTTTTTACTGAAATGAGTGGAAGCCTTTTATTTTACAACTGATGTCAACCAGCTTACTATGATAACTGTCAAATCAGATGAGTTAAAATGCTTTAATGACTACAAATCAGATGAGTTAAAATGCTGAAATACCACCTAAAAATGCAATGTTTATTTTTATTGTCTGTTAAAAGAACACAATTCTGGAAACCACAGATAAGTACTCTGAGCTCTGGTTTTATTAATTTAGTCATTAAAATATATAATAAGCACATTCAAAGTCTCTGTCTTCCTGGGAGTTACATTCTATGAGGTCATTCCATTCAATACAATAAACTTTACGTGCCTTGGTTTACTCTTCCTTCAGTTTCCTCTCAGTTGATATATAAAGATCCAGACATGCAATATGGATAAGAAAGAGGATGATGATTTGTTTTAGAGGGAGCTTCTTTGCTTCATAAAAGGATTAAATATATGGTTTATTTATTCATTTAGAAAATATTTATTGAGAGTTGATGTGCAGACACCACTCCATGTTCTGGGGATACAGAAGTAAACATGGCAACCTTCCTATCCTCATCAAGATTACTTTTCAATGGGAGAGACAAACATTGAGCAGATAAATAACTGTATAAATCAATAAACAAATAATATGATATTAGATAATAATAAGCAATATGAAGGGGTCCTTTTCCTCTCAGGGCCTGAGCATATTTGGCTAAGTATTAGAAATTGAGCCAATAACTCTAAAATTTTGTTTTCTAATTATTTCCAGAGGGAAAAAAAATGTGAAGTTCAATCTTATTTGTGAGTGAATTAAGTTCTGAAGTTTTCCTTGAAGGTTTATTGTCTGGCATTCTGGTCGCATTCCTCCTTTAAAGCAATCTCATGAAGGTCTGTGTTTTTTAGTGCTCTGTCTTATTACCCAGTATCGCATACCTGGCATATAGTAGGTTCTCAATATTTGTTGAATTAAATTGACTTCTCTGTAGTACCTGATCCTTTATCATTCTCTTTTCTGTTCTTTCTCCTGATTCTTTCTTGCTCTTTTTCGTTGGCTAATTTCCTAAAGGTCAATAGGTCCCCGGAGGCCTGTCCTGTGGTCCCTACTTTTCTCACTCTATAGACTTTCTCTGGATGGTCTAATCTAAATCCAAGGTTTCAAAGGTTTGCTCTGTGATAATGTCTTCCAAACTATAGCTGCAGCCCAGATGCTGTGTTCTAACTGCCTCTTAGAAATCTCCAGTTGATTGTCTGCCATGTATCTCAAAGTCAAGATTTTCAGAATTGAATTCATTATCTCCTTCAGTCTGCCTTTCCTGTGTCCCCTTAGCTCAGTGAATGATACCTGCCAAGCACCCAGTTGTCCAACCCAGAAACCTGGAGTTGTGTTTCATTCCTTGTTCTTCCTCATCTCTCACATCTAATAAGTCATGATAACTACTGGTTCTACCTCCTTAAAAGCTCTCAGACCCATCTCTTTTTCTCTAACATCACTTCCATCACCCAAGTCCAGGTCACCATCATTTCTTCCTCTATTTTGGAAGTGTTTCCCTCATTGCTGGATTTGGCCTTTGGCCTTCCTCAGATTTTTTTGCCTCATCTACATTCTACTTGGCATGAATAACTTCTAGTCATACAGTTCCACTCAATATCACTTCCTTTAGGAAACTTTCCTGAGTAAGCCCTCCCCACCCCTGAGCCCTAGGATGTATTGAGTGATTCTATTATGTGTGTTCCAGGGATTTAAATCATCCCATTTTAATTACTTATTTAATTACTTAATTGTCTAACTGACTAGATTGTATTTTTAGCACCTAGCGCAGAGCCTAGGGCATATAGTACATGGCAGCACATAGCACATAGTAGATTCTCAACAAGTATTCATTGAATGAATTAATGAAAAGATTCTATAAACTGAAGAAACACCATTTTGTGGTTCATCTAAAAATAAATCAGATTAGTAGTTTAGCAAATAAATCTAAGGTGTATGTGTAAACCTCCAACTCTCAGTTCATGTGGTTGATGAACCTCAGCTATGTAAGTGAAACCTTATTTTCCAAATAAAAATATTGAGTGTGAATTGCAGTGTCATAACTTTTGGTGCTCATGGCAACAAGCAGCTGCAACAAACAAAATTAGCAAAGAAGCAAAGGTAACAAAACCTCATTTATCCATCCAAATCTTTTTTGTTTAACTTTGCAGTCTTAACAGTTCAATAATTCATCTGCAAATTTGTTAAGATTCATTGCTTTCCAAGTCCATCACATGCTCAGGCCTATTTGCTTGTCTCTTTCTGCTGGGAAACTATTTGTCTGTGGAGCAGCCCAGAAACCAACTTTTTTCAGTGTCAATTACTCAAAGATTAAGAAAGGTAAAATAAGAGTTATGTAACAGAGAGTTTGTTTTGCTTCTGGATTACTTGGTAGTGAGCAGCATACTTATCCTTAGAAATACAACGATGTTATCTTATGAATAATAGTTTTTCTTGTACCCCTGTGAATAAGATACTAATTTTCTTTTTCTTAGCCCCATCAATTAAACAGCTTTGTATAAATTCTCCTGTCCCTGTAATTAAAATTTTGGATTACTCACTATATATATTACATGTGAGAATTGTCAAAGCAGCATGAGATGTATCCTAGGTCTTCAATCCCTTCGGGAGCATGTGATCCAAGCCCTCATGAAGCACATGGGACAGGGTGTGAGGAAGTAATTGTAATCATAGGCCAGTGTTCCTTCCTGCTAACCATCAACCAGTGTTTTTGGACCTAATATGACCATTTAAATTGAACTTGAACTTGAACTTGAACTTTACAGATGAGTTTTTTATAAACTGAAAAGCTGGAGGCAGTTACTTTCTTCTAGAGTTACAGTACCTAGAACTATATTTCTATAAATATTTAAAAAATACTACAGTATGTACATAAATCTATTTTAAAGGTAATAACTTTGTTCTTTTTTATCTCCTTTCTTTCCTTTTCTAAAAATTAGTATTTTCTCTCAGGTAAACATTTTCAAAATCTTCAGCTGTTTAATCCACTATTTATTTCTCATATCAAAATACTATGTATATGCCGTTACTGTTCGATTCAACATTTTTAGAGACTATTTACTTTGGCTTTCTTGCAACTCCTATTCCCATTCCATTTCTTCCAAAATAGTAGAATCATAATTGTTGGTTGAATCCATATTCAGTGATTTATTACAACTGTAATGTAGTTATATATGTATATAATTGTGTGTATATATGATATATATAGTTTATACTGTGTATATATATAACTGTCACTTTGTATCTTCCTTTTCCAATCAGAATTGGCTACTTTTTAAACCTATTGCATACCTGTTCACTAAGATTTATTCTGACATCATCTTGAGAATTCTTGTGGTGCTGAATCTTCCCTTTTCTTGGTTTATTCCTTTATTTTAGTAGAGTTCATTGCTCAGTAGCTTCCAGAGAAAGGGTGCCTAGGAGTTTGCATGAGCTTTTATATGTGTGGAAATGACTTTATTTTATCCTCACATAGTTTGATGGTGGAAATTATTTTTCCTCACATTTGTCTTGGTCTCTCTCTTTTTTTTTTTAATTATAACTTTTCTTCAAATATCTGGCAATTCTTGGCTATTTTCATTTGTTTTTAAGAGTAAGGCATTAACAAGAGTCCAGTGTTTGTGGTACCTTGTTTTGGTTGGGGCAGGAGACAATGAGGTTGATGAGTTCACTGGAGAGGGATCAGGAAAGGCTGTTTTTAAGCTGCTGACCATTTCTTCTTTCAATTCAGCTCTTTCAGTTTTG
This sequence comes from Rousettus aegyptiacus, assembly GCF_014176215.1. Lineage (NCBI taxonomy): Eukaryota > Metazoa > Chordata > Mammalia > Chiroptera > Pteropodidae > Rousettus > Rousettus aegyptiacus. Next base: position 34,801,490 of record NW_023416310.1, read on the forward strand.
TTTATTTGCATTTTGAGGTTTTAAAATAATTATTTAAAAATTTAGGATTTTTTCTAAATCTCTTGAAAAGAAAGTACAAGAACTCAAGCTAATGTTTAATATTCAAATATGCTGATATCTCTTATATTCATTATAATTTCTTAATTTTCTTTTAAAAAATAATTTATTTGACTATTGGCCTACTATGCATAGGCCAGCCCACCATAAGAAAGAATTATACAGTCCAAAATGTCAATTACTAAATTCTGCAATCGACTGAATAAACACAAATACTAAACAACACAAATGTGTTGTTTAGTCATAAAATTGAGAAATCTGGTTTAGGTAATTTATAAAGTCTAAGGTCATCACTTTCTTTAAGTGAATAATATTTCCAGCATTAGGTATCTCATACAGATTCTTATCAGAGATTCATTTTGAAGTCCTCCTTTTCCCCCTTAGAGACTCTCCAAAATTATAACTGACATTTTTTGAAAAATAGAAAACAAACTACAGCAGCTCTCTTTTATAGTTGCAGATGTTTACTTTGGCATTTAAAATAAGACTCTCACTTGAAGCATTTTCAATAGTACATTATTTATAAATCTTAACTATCACTTTTTTTTCCTGTTTACTGGAGGAACTTTATAAATCAGTGAATAAAGAAAGGTGATTGCATTTATAAAGCTAAGATAATAAGCCTTCATTTTAACTTGGATTTTCCCCTTAAATATTATTGAATTAAAAATATACTCTTAATAAAGTTTTCTTTAAGACTTTATCATTTCAAAGGGATTCTCAGCATGAACACACCATGGCATTTGCTCAAGAAGTGATTTAGCATATGTGCTGAGGACTCTCAAGTTGAAAAACTGAACTAGATCAATTCTTCATTCCATCTGGTTGAACTTCAAGTACTAATAAACACTATAGCATGAAAACATGAGGATATTTTGGGTTTGGAGCTTGGTGAAAGGTAGTTTGTTTTGCTGTTTTTTTCTTGTGCTTAGGGTTTGAACTAAGATATGAAAGGGAGTAGGAGAGTTAATACTTTGCTCTGAAGTTTTAAAAAGAAGAAAGGGAGGATTCGTGTCTACTCTATTTGCTGATTAGTGCATCTTAAACCCCAACTAGGCAGATGACTTCCAGACTTCCTGAAAAGAAGTGGGGTCACTGTAACCTTCTCATGGTTACTCATGCGCTTGTTGTTTAGAATGTGGGAAAACATTTTATTATTATTTATATCAAATATTTATTGACTGTAGTTTTCTAGGTGTGGGGAATACAGAGAGTTATAAGATGTAGTTTTTGCCTTTAAGGGATGTGTACATTAAAATATTAACAGCTTTCCAAATTAAAACCTGCTAACCGTGTAAAAAATAGGACAGGCGGTTTCTGTTACTGCAGTTCCCTTTCGCTTCTCATGTAGCCCACCCTGACTTGAACTAGGGCAAATTCAGTTCTCCTAGGGATTTGCTGGGTATGACCCTCCTGCTTCTAGTGTGCTGAGCCTAGCATACCTTAACTGTTGACTGGACACTGGGGTTTTCTCTCTGTGGGTAGGACTCCTTGGCGTGGTGATTGACTTCCATACAACCTTTTCTGGATTATTGACCTCTGTGCTTTGCCTATCTCTCCCCTTTTCAGCCTGTCTTGATTCTGGGAGGTGACAGCCTGCACTGTCTCTATAGCACCTCTACTAATGCTGAGCAGCTGATGCCTCTTACCACTCCCTTCTCCCATGCTGGTTATGCTTCCCCTGCTGCTAGGGAAGATACCAGGTTTCATGGAGCATGTGGGACTTCAACTGAATCTTGTACAAAACAAGATTTGGAAAAGGTTAATCTGAGAAGGGCAAACACATTGGAGTGGAGACAGGGAGACTAAATGGAAGATTTACAGTAGTCCAGGATCAGGGGATAAAGTCCAAGTTTGTGGCCATCGGCAAAGAAGAGACCAACATTAAAGATGTTATTAAGAAAAAATGATCTATATTGACTGGGCAGAAGGAGAAAAGGAAAGGGAGTCTTTCAATTCCTAGAAATGCTAAATGTAAAATTAAAAAGTTTTGCTTAGAAGGTAAAGGTGACCACCTGGGGGAAAACAAGAGAAAATATTGAGGGATCATCCCCTCTTAGGGTAACCAAATGTCTCGATTTGCCCAGGACTAAGAAAGTTCCCTAGATATGGGAGTTTTGGTTTCAAAATGAGAATGGTCCTCGGCAGACCAACTAGTGCCAACGTCCTGGTGTGTTATCAAGTAAGAACTTTTATCTTCTTCTGGTGGGGGCTCTTTTGACATTCTGAACCAACTTTGCCTGGGTCATCTTGAACAGGCATTTCAAATAGTTGTTGGGATTTTAGTCAAAGAGGTTGAGATTTTATAACGGAGATTGCAACACATAAGAGCAGCAAGTGCTTGTGTGAGTATAGCCAAACTTCATACTTCCATTTTGATGAGAGGCAAATTTAAAAAATGAAATTTTCCATTTAGATGTATTTTCATCCTCCTCTCACCAATCCTTTAACTCTTGCCTCTCTGCTCCCTGCCCCCCAAAATCAAAGTTCAATGTGCATAGATTAAAAATGCCTTGCGCTTTCTGCTATGATTTCTTTCCTTATAGTGGATGATTCAATGCTTACTGAAATGGCTCAAAGCAGGAATCAGAGGGGTGAAGAGAAGACAAGAACAGGAAGGAAAGGGAAGCACTCTTAGAGTGAACAAACTGATAGCTCAATGTTGAACCTAACTGTACAACACCCCAGGATAAGTATCTGGTAATTTCTGTGAAATACAGATGAAGAACTAATGAAGAACCCAAGGGCTTTGAGCAACCAGAATAGATGCCACACATTCATGCACTAATGCTTATGCGTTTAGATCAGAAGGTGAGCTTCAGAATACAATCCAGAACTGATTTATATTTAATGTAAACTTATTGGGGTTTCCAGCCATCTGAAAGCTGGAAGCAATGAACCCAAAGTTTGTTTCTAGGGGTTGACATGAAAATTGGTGTAAAGTGACCACTGTTAATTTGATAGTGTGGAAAGAAATAGAAATAAAAATAAAAATTTGCCAAAGTAATCAAGAAAAGATTGTGGCTTATTTAATATAGGGACAAATGGTTCCATGCATCTGTTATTGTTTTATACCCCAATGTAAAAACTAATAGTTTAAAGTGGACCCTAAATCATCAAGAAAAAGTCAAATACATTTAGCACACCTTGTTTGATATCCAAGAGAACTATTTAAAATTTTCGAAGAGTTTTTATCACATTCTTACATTAACAAGTCTTTAGTTGTTTGAAAAATTGACTTCTGTGGAATACTTTATTCTAGGAACTATCAATTAGAGAAATGTTACTGCATGTTCAAAACAAACAAAACAGGAAACTGTGTGAGAATCAGGTGTCTGTATTAGAATACCAGGGACCCTACATTTTTGAGAAAATTGACTTGCAATCTCCTTATTCAACTGGGGCTGCACAATGGATGCCAACTGTAGGACAAAGCCTGATCTTGTAGACATTCTGTTGCCCTGACTGCCGGCAGAGAGCCATTGCAAGCTTTAGTGCAGCCCCAAGGGGTGCATATATTAAAGAAAAAAAAACAAGAGCCGTGCTTCAAAATGGCCTATTTAAAATGCAAAGGGTAACACAAGAGCTACATTTGGGGAAAGCCCAGCTCTCAGGAACAGGAAAGTAATGCTGAATCTTGGTTAAAGTTGCTCACTCTTGAACTAATTGCTGGAGATTAAATTTAGCATGAGAAGTCTGAATGCAGGTTAAGAGTGAAGGCAAATGTTATTTTTTTCCTCTTAGGTACCAGTGTGGCACTTTAGAATGTAGTAACAGGCAGCACATAAGATTCAGTTAATTTGACGAAATCAAAAACTTGTGGAAAACACCACGATTAATTGAAAAGGGGTTTCAGAGCTATAATTTGGGTCAGATGCATGATAAAAGGCATTTTTATCTTCTTCGGTGGTATCCTCCTTGTAATAAGATATGGACACATTTGACATTAAATTAAAAAAGAGAAATGAATAATACGCAATTCAGTGGAACAACAAATGAAACATTCCCACCACTTTTGAAATACTATTCCTGCCTAGCATTGATCTTCTATTGTTTTCTTTCAAATCTCTTTTCTTATTTTTCTAAGATAAGAGATTTGTGGGAAAATCATACAGAAAATAAGGAAGCCAAGATATTTTGCTTTTGTTTTCCTGTGACCTTTAAGAAAAGGATAGAACTTAACAATAAAGTCATATTACCCATTGATGGCATCCCTCACTGGGTATGGGCCTTTGACAGAACATGTCTGCATTTAACAAGAGCTTCTTAACAGGCCTGTGCTAGATTCAAAATTTTCATGCCTAATTAGCTGTGTAAACAAATTTGGAATTTAAGGAATTTTTTATGTCACAAGGGAGTAAAGGTTTATTACCTATTTTGTAGATGGGTCTATTTTGAAGATGGGTGTCCCCTGCCCCTCACATTTGAAGTGTCTACACTATCTGAAATCCATGGGCTCTTTTTAACCCTTACATTGTACATTCTATGTTAATTTAGTTGCAGCTTCTGCATTCAGAAGTTTTCAGAGCCAGAACCAGGGGTAGACTATCTCAGGGAGAGTTACGCTGCCCACAAAGTACAGGGCACTTTTCAGCAGAGGGCACCCAGCTCTTCAGGGCCTGCCTTGCTAATGCCCAACAGTTATGTAAGGTTCTTGTGCTCAAATCTCTGCCAAATTTGGGGATTTTGTGAATTTCTTGTTAGTCCATTGCAAAATGAAATGAGAGGCAGGTAGTGATTGTGCCAAATAAAGAGTTAGGAGAGAAACGGGATAATTGGATGTGGCCATCTCTAGGCAGGGAACACCCACCTTAGCATCAGCTGGTCAGGAATCCATGGAGAAGCCAGGGGGCAAAGTGCAGGTCACCTGCAGGTAGCTTTATCTTCTATGACCGACTGACAATTAAAAGGCAGAGCTCATTTGAAGCTGTTCCAGACTTGCTGCTAGGTGTTTCTAATCATGTATTTTAATTAATGTTTTGATTGTACTTGGGCCCAGAGGCTGTTTCAACAGATCAGCATAAATTTAGAAGTCTCTGAATAAATAAATTTAAAATAAGGGAAAACTGACTGCTGGAACAATGCGAGTGATCATTCTTGAACAGATATATTAAGGCTTCAGATTCTATTGTTTGAGACTAACTCCTCTGCAATACCATGCATAACCTGTCACCTAAACATACTTTTTGGGTGTAACAATATGGCTTTGGGATCTTATCCAGAATATGGCTTTAGAAGTCTATACTCTGGGTCTTGATGCAGTTGGGGACGCTATAGAATTTATTGTGTCAATTTTGACTCCGAGAAAAAAATTTAACAAAGAAATAGTATGTATGTTAAGTTGGCAGTAGTAGCAAATTTGTGAGGCAACATTTACTTGGATCGGTATAGATCTCTTCCCACTGCTGGAAAGAGGAGGTAATTGGAATGGGATAGTTTCTTTGTCTCCCCTTATAGTTCTCTCTTGAATTTTTGCGCTTCCTTTTAAAAGGGGCTTAGTTGTCTTCCCCATATATTTTAAGGAGTGAACTTAATTCAATTTAGCCAATATTTACTGAGCACCTCTTCATTCAAGGCTTTATAGGGGAATGAGATGTTTACAAGTTAAAGGAAATATACTTGTAGGATACATCTTGCTTCTGAATATGTGTTGAGTTTGGAATAGATGAAAGCATCTTCCATTTCTCTTTGTTAGGACCCATAATTAGTTAAATTCTCCAGTTGTAATTTTCTCTGGGCCCCAGAGAGCTTGTGAAAGTTACTCAAGAGTGATAAAGCTGGAGTGTGAGCAAATTGCCTGGCAATAGTAATGAGGTCTGGTCCTGGGCAGAAGAGTGAGGTTCTGAAGTCTGTCTGGTTATCTGCCATCACTTTTTGCTTATTTTTCCTAATAGTGACACCTATTTTGTCCCTTTTCTCCATCTTCAGGGGTCCAAATTCTTATAAGTACCCTAACTTAGCGGTTCTTGACCTCAGCTGCAAAGACCATTGAAAAAATACTGATGTTTGGGCCTCATGCCCAAACCAATGATAAGCACTGCAGGGATTCTGTTGTACAGTTAGTGTTGAGACTATGGTACTTTCTGCCTACTTTCAGCAACTCTCCATGTGCAGTTTGGGAAGCTTGCCTTCAGAAAAGTACCTGCTTAAACTACCATAGTTCCTTGATTCAAGATATCAGCAATTCTAATATACGCTATAGATTTACTAACACCTTTTTGATTAAAAAAGGAGAAGGAGAAGGAGAAGGAGAAAGAGAAGAAGAAAAGCATCACCATATTAAAAGCACACCTTAGTTTTAGGTCATGAGATGGTTTCAGAAATATTAAAATTTGAAAATGATGTAAATCTTAGAATAAAGAGATGGCTTTAAAACGATATTGGCTGAGAGTAAAACTTTACCTGTAATTTTTTGAAGGTTATTCGCATTGTGAAAGAGGGTACTTTCTAAATTAAAATATTGAAAATATTGCATTTTTAATGATAAATTTTCAAATTGGACTGGGCTGGGAAAGGGTTTCTCAGTCTTGGCATTATTGACATTTGGACTGGATAGTTCTTTGTCGTGGAGGTCTTGTTCTGTGCATTGTAGTATGTTCAGCAGTAGCTCTGGCCTCTATATACTAAATGCTGATAGTTCCCACCCCCTGTTTTCAGTTGTGACAACCAAAAATGTCTCTAGACATTGTCATGTGTTCTCTAGCTAAGAGGACATTTTTTTCCCAGTTGAGAACCATTAGGCTAGTGAAATATATATTTTGGGAGCCACAGCATGTACCAGTTAGTGTTTAGTTGCAGAGAATAGACCCCACGCTAGCTGGCTTAGGCTGAAATGTATAAATGATAAGATATTCAACAATCTGCCAAACTGGTCTGCTGGCTGAAGAAACAGACTCTAGACTGGTGACCTTCAAAAAATGAGTCCCAAAGTCACACCACAACTGAACCATCAAAGGAACTGCTGTGTTCGCCTTGATCTGTGTACTGCCTGTCAAATAGAGAAGCTGGTCAGGAAGCCACTTCCTCTAAACTAGAGAGTCAATACTCCATCTACAGCAGCAAAACAATGCCTCATGTCCAGCCTTCTTCCTTGTTTCACTCAGTCTGAATTCATGTTCTGAAAGTGCATCTGATGACAGAGCTTACATTATACCTAGAACCTATGTACACAGAAACTTGGGAAAAAGCAGTTTCAGTTTACCTGATTTTGTAATACATACGAAGGCATTCCAGAAGGAGGTTGAAAAAGATGTTGAATGAGCTTATCTTTAATCTCTTCCACAGGGTTCTTCTCAGAGATCCTTAACTCACACCACTGGGTAACCACCTATTCTAGGTAATTGGGATTGGCCCAAGTGTCCTCTTCTCTCCATTTATATATTTTTTAAATCGAGTTAGTTTTCTTCTTTCTTTAACTCCACTGTGCTCCTTATTTTCTCATTGATAACCATTACTTTGACACCTCTTCCCTTTCCCTGGCCCTAAATATAGATTTTCTGAGAACTTGAAGAGTATATATTTCATTCTTTGCTTTGTCAATAGACATGACATGAGAACAGTCTGTGTTGATGGGATGTTTGGAGTAGATGAGCTAAGTGAAGCGTAGGATGCTCAACTAACACCACCTATATCTCTAGCCATTCAAGATACTAGGGGAATAGATATTCTGGGGCAGAGGCTTATATCTTTGAATCATATTTTCTCCACTAGAAGAACAGAGCACCAATTAACATAAACAATCACATTGTCTGATTTGAAGCATTTATCAGCTGGCTTTGGTCCAAGTGGGTAAGAATCAAGCTGTGCTTTCTGTCTCTGGGTTATAGTCTTTTACAGTTGAAAAAAAGGTGACTCCTTATGGCTAGGCATAATAAGTGATTGCTTACCTGACATATTTTTCTTTTGGTTTGTTACTAAAATATCCTAATTATTAATTTGATTTAAGCTATGGGGACTTTGATCCTAAGTTAAATAACTTAAGAGAGGTAAAAGCACCACAAACCATTTACTCTTTACTATAGGAATGCCACGTAAAATACAAGACAACCAGTTAAATGTGAATTTCAAATAAACAATAAGTAATTTTAGTGTAATTTTAGTATTGGTATGTCCCAAATGTTTCACAGGACCTAGTTACTAAAAAAATTATTCATTGTTTATTTGAAATTCACATCTAAGTGGATGTCCTATATTTTTACTTGCTAAGTCTGGTATGAATAACCTGATTAAGTTATTTCTTGAGACGAATAGGGGATGAAGAAAATATGAGAGTGACAGACTCTTGAGAGGAACAGAGATGAACAAGTTGGGCTACCTACAGAAAGGAAGAGGAAAAAATAAAAACAAGCAGGCACTAAACTAGTCCTGGTTATCATCGACTATTTCTTAGAATGCATGCAAATAAAGCTCTGATGTGATGAGAAATCTCTGTTCTTTCTCTGCAAATGTAGACACTTTCCTAGTGTTTGGATCTGGTCCCAGTGCAGCATTCTGGACAAGCCAAGCTTCGAGGTAAGCTAAAGAGATGAGCAGCACAGGCACTGGATACCTTGGAGCCTTGTAATCTTGCTTGCACAACCTCCAGATTGCATGGTTCTTGGCTTCAGTGCAGCTGGGCATAATTTCAGTGCACATCTATGGAGACCATGTCACAACAACAAAACAAACCAATGTAGCTGCGAGTTACATTAACAGCTTGAAAAAACAAGTCAACAGACTTGAAGACTGCTTTGGGAGCCCCTCCCAGGGAGTCAGACTTTGGCAGAAAAGGAGTCAAAAAGTGCCTCTTTTTGACATTTTGAAAGCTAAGATTATTCTATATGATCTGTAGCTTGTCCCTTCTAAGGAGTTTTTGTTTGTTTGATTGTTTGTTTGGAGAGAACTCTTATTTTCTTTATTGTTGATCAGCACTAGATCTTCCTGAGGTGTGGAGTATCCTGTATAGTGTGCAAGTTTCTTTCCTAAGAGATGGTTTCCCTGCTACAGATGCCATACCCATATAATGGTACATCTTTTCCTAAGCTCTTCCACTGATGTTGGTCACAAATACACTGAGCCAGATTTTTCAAATCTTCTGATACTTCATTCATTGTCTGATAGCAAATTGGTAGTCAGTAAGAGTTTACACATCTTACAGCAATATCTCGTATGACAATTCTGAAGTAATTTGTTGGATCCATTTTTCTCCTTATAGAAAGTACATTAGTATACGTAAATTAAGGCCAGTAGCAGCTTCCCCATTACTAAACTAAGAACAAACTGGCTTCTTAATGTCAGCAGATCATATCCTGGAGACTATTTGAATTAGAGATTTGCCAATATTAGGAACCTCGTATTTTTTTCAATTTTACATTTTTTAATTTTGATTTTTATGGAAGATTTGATTTATGTGCCACTAATAAAAGGGTGTGTGGGAAAATACACTTTGAGAAAGCTGGTGAAGAGAAGGAAAATTAAACATTTTGGAAAGGATCTTAACTGCTCAATGTGATTTCTTTAAAAACAAGTATAAGGTATACCCTTTTTCGCATCTCGAATCTTTTCATTTGATTTGCATATATCCTTGGGCTATATTAGTTCCCTACACTACAGTACATTATAAGAATTATAATTTTTGTCTTATTTAGTAACTGTAAACTTATGTCTGTAAGAGAACAACAATAAAAATAGCAAAACCATTCTCATTTTCCTGATTTTTTTTTTTTAAACCAAGCTTCTGACTCATATCCTGGACTATCTTAATTTGTGATGTCTCCAGAATTTTTTTTTCATTTTAGTATTTTCCTTAGTTCATCTTTTTCCTGTTATTCAGTTCCCAACTCCTATTTCCACATTTCCTCCCTTTTGTCCACCATCTTCTTTGCGCTTTATTGCAGAAATTTTATGAAGTTCTGTTCCAAGTCCCCTTAAACTATGTGGAACAAATTGCTCTAGCTCAAGGAAACACTTGAATGAGAGGCATGGAATGACTTGGAATAGCGAGTGTGAAAGGGGAAGGTCTATGACCTCCCTTAGGTCCATTCAACCCTAAGGATGCCATGATTCCAAGAAGAAATAACTCTTGAGATTGGCAGATCAGGTAAACTCTGTGTGTGTGTGTGTGTGTGTGTGTGTGTGTGTGTGTGTGTGTGTGTATGCTGAGCTGGAAAATAAACAGCCAAAAAAGTTTCCAAGCCATAAAAAATTTGGCTTTTTTCAGAGAGTCCAAGAGTGCAATATTGTCAGATGGTCAGAAATCTTTATAATATCTAAGAATAGATTAACTCAAAGGGGAGAGTAATTGTGGAGTGATTAATTCCTAATGCAGGTAAAAGGTCTTTCTCTTGCACACCTTGATTCTTCCTACCTGTATGGTAACTTTAAATCTTCCCGGGGGAACTAGAGGTCATGGACATCTGTAGCATTTCATGCCCTCCCTTGGATTCCTGTGGTGAGAGCTTTATCCAGTGTTAAAAAGCTATAGTTTTATGGGACCATGCTCAATATGGGAGCTATTGAAAAGAAAGGCTGCCAAGTTGTATGTCACAAATGATAAGCATAAATTAAAACCTATTTATTTTGTTGAGGCAAGATAATATTTGTTTGTTTGTTTCAGAGTGCACCTGCTCTTTTCCAGGCACACTGTTAAACAATGGTGAGTAAAGCCAGATACGGGGCTTCCACCTCTATGGAGTATAGAGTCCAGCGGGGAAGACAGACAGTAATCACAACATCACACAAATATATTTAAAATTATATCAGTCATAGGTGCTAAAAAGGGGAAGTACAATGATTTATTAGGGTACAACACAGGTGGGTTTGACATTTGTGAAATGTGAGGAGATCTGAAGGAAGAAGAGGATTTACTTGGTTGGTGAGTGGGGTGCCAGTTCCCTAGGGACAGTTGCCAAGTGCTAAAGCTCTGTGGTAGGAGGGGTGAAGAGAGAAGGCCAATGCAGTTGGAAAAAAGTGAGGATGAGGCATCCACAGAGGGCAATGTGAGGATGGGCAGCAGGGACCAGATCATCCAGGGACTCAGAGGCCATATTATAGGTGATTTTGGACTTTAATCCTGAGAATAATAGGAAGTCATCAAAATTCTTTGGGGGAGTGCAGTGGGATTGGTGATCATACATGTAAAAAATATACCAAGCATCCTATGAATTATTAGAGGAGCTTAAACATTTAAAACTAAGATGTATTTTTAAAATTTCATTGTGATTAGAACTCTTAACATAATATCAATCTTCTTAAGAAATTTTGCATACCATACATTATCGTTGACCATAGAAACAATATTGTAAAACAGCTCTCTAGAGCCTATTCATCTTACTTAACTGAAACTTTATGATTGTTGATTAATACCTTCTTATTCTCCCTTCCCCAGTCCCTGGTAACCACCATTCAGTCTTTGATTTTATAAATTTGACAATTTTGTTTTATTATTTTTTTAATTTTTATTTTTCAATCAGAGTCGACATTCAATATTATTTTATACCAGTTTCAGGTATATGGCATAGTAGTTAGATATTTAAATAATTTACAAAGTGATCCCCCTGATAGCCATCTGACACTATACATAGTTATTACAATATTATTGACTGTATTCCTTATACAGTACTTTACATCCCAGTCACTATTTTGTTTACTACCAGTTTGTGCTTCTTAATCCCTTTACCATTTTCACCTAGCTCCTCAAACCCCCACCCATCTGGCAATCACTAGTTTGTTCTCTGTATCTATGAGTCTGTTTTCATTTCCTTTGTTTATTTTTTCCTTAGATTCCACATATAAGTGAAATCATGATATTTGTCTTTGTCTGTCTGACTAATTTCACTTAGCATAATGTTGTCAAGGTCCATCCATGTTGTTAAATATTGCTGAATTTCCTTTCTTTTTTTTTAAAAAAAGGTAGCATAGACTTTCATCGTGTGTGTGTGTGTGTGTGTGTGTGTGTGCGCGCGTGCGTGTGTGTGTATACTGCTTTTTAAACTTATTCTTTTGTCAATGGACATTTAGGTTTTTTTTCTGCCTCTTGTGAATATTGTCAGTAGTGCTGCAATAATTATGAGAATGCTGATAGCTCTTTGAGATGCCAATTTCAATTTTGGTGGGTATATACCTGGTGGTAGAATTGTTGAATCATTTAGTAGTTTTATTTTTTATTTTTTAAAGAACATTCATACTATTTTCCATAGTGACTGCACTATTTTTCATTCTCACCAATGGTGTTCAAGAGTTCCCTTTTCTCTACATCCTCACCAACACTTACTTTTTTTAAAAAAAAAATAATAGCTATTCTGACAGATATGAGATGACATCTCATTGTGTTTTTGATTTGCCTTTCCTTGATGATTAGTGACAATGAGTATTTTTCCACATACCTGTTTGCAATTTGTATGGCTTTGATGGAATGTCTAATCAATTCCTTAGCTCATTTTTGAAATCAGATTGTTAATATTTTAGTTATTAAATTGTAGAGGAGTTCTTTATATATTTTGGGGATTAACTCTTTATCAGCTATATAGTTTGCAAATATTTCTCCCGCTTGATTCCATAGTTGCCTTTTCACTCTGTTGACTGTTTCCTTTGCTATGCGGAAGCTTTTTAGTTTGATGTAGTCTCACTGGTTTACTTTGTTTTCATTGCCTGTGATTTGGGTGCATATTCATGAAATCACTGCCAAGACCAATGTCTTGAAGGTTTTCTCCTATGTTTTCTTAGGAATTTTACAGTTTCAGATCTTATGTTTGAATTGACTTTTGTTTATGGTATTAGATAAAGGTCTAATTTCATTATTTTTCATGTAGATATCCAGTTTTTCCAACATCATTTGTTGAAGACTATCTTTTTCACATGTGTATTATTGGCACCCTTGTCAAAGATCAATTATGTGTGTGTGGATTTATTTTGGGGTTCTGTTCTGTTCATAATTGGTTTATATGTTTGTCTTTACACTAGTACAATACTGTTTTTTCAAAATAAATTTGTATTGTTTAGTTACAGTTGACATAAAATATTATATTAGTTTCAGATATACACATGATTAGACATTTATATAACTTATGAAGTGATCACCCTGATCAATCTAGTACCCATCTGACATAATACACCATTATTACAATATTATTAACTATATTCCCTATGCTATACTTTATATCCCCATGACTATTTTGTACCTACAAGTTTATACCTCTTAATCTCTTACTACCCTTACCCAGTTCTCCAACCCCTCTCCCATCTGGCAACCATCAAAATGTTCTCTGTATCTATGAGTTTGTTTCTGTTTTGTTTGTTTGTTTGTTTGTTTTTAGATTCCACATGTAAATGAAATCATGTAGTATTTTTCTTTCTCTGTCTAACTCTCTGTCTGACAGCATAATACCCTCTTGGTCCATCCACATTGATGCAGATAGCAATAGTTCATTCTTTTTATGGCTAAGTAACACTCCATAATATATATGTATCACTTCTTTTTTATCCATTCATCTATCGATGGACACCTAGCTTGCTTCCATATCTTGGCTATTGTAAATAATGCTGCAATATATCTTTTCAAATTAATGTTTTGGGTTTCTTTGGATAAATACCCAGAAGTGGAATCACTGGGTCCTTCTTTGTCTCTTGTTGTAGCTTTTGTTTTAAAGTCTATTTTATCTGGTATAAGTATTGTTACTCCAGCTTTTCTATTTGTTCTCATTTTCACAAAATATTTTTTCCCATTCCTTCACTTTCAATCTGGATGTGTCTTTCAATTTGAAGTGAGATTCTTGTTGGCAGCATTTGTAAGGGTCTTATTTTCTTATCCATTTAGGCACCCTGTGTCTTTTGGTTGGAGCACTTAAGCAATCCATTTACATTTACAGTAATTATTGGTACATATGTAGTTATTGCCATTTTCTTATTCATATTTTTGATCTTTTAAAAAATTAGTCTTAAAGATGTCCCTTTAACATTTCTTGTAATACTGGTTTAGTGGTGATGAACTTTAGCTTTTTCTTTTCTGAGAAGCTCTTTCTAAGTCATTCAATTCTAAATGATAGCTTTGCTGGGTAGGGTAATCTTGGTTGTAGGTCCTTAATTTTCATCACTTTGAATATTTTGTGCCAGTCCCTTTTGGCCTGCAAAGCCTCTGTTGAGAAATTAGCTGATAGTCTTATGAGAGCTCTCTTGTAGGTAACTAACTGCTTTTCTCTTGCTGCTTTTAAGATTCTCCATTATTTTTAACCTTTGGTATTTTAATTATGATGTGTCTTGGTGTAGGCCTCTTTAAGTTCATCTTGTTTGGGACTCTGTATGCTTCCTGGGCTGGTATGTCTATTTCCTTCACCAGGGAAGTTTTCCATAATTATTCTTCAAGTAGGTTTTTAATTCCTTGCTCTCTCTCTTCTTCTTCTGGTACCCCTATGATGCAAATGTTGTTATACTTGATATTGTCCCAGATGCCCCTTAAAATATCTTCATTTTTTTGAATTCTATTTTCTTTTTGCTGTTCTGATTAAATGTTTTCTGCTGCCTTGTCTTCCAAATTGCTGATTCATTCATTTTCTTCATCTAACCTACTGTTAGTCCCTTCTAATGTATTCTTCATTCCAGTTATTGTAGTTTTCATTTCTGATTGGTTATTTTTTATGTTTTCTATCTCTTTTTATGTTTTCGATCTCTTTTTTGAAGTTCTCACGGAGATCATTGAGCATTCTTATAACCAGTGTTTTGAACTGTGCATCTTGTAGGTAGCTTGTCTCCATTTTGCTTTGTTCTTTTCCTGGAGTTTTGTTCTATTCTTTCATTTGGAATATATTTCTTTGTCTTCTCATTTTGGCTGCCACTCGATGTTTGTTTCTATGTATTAGATAGAACTGCTATGTCTCCCAGGTTTGGCAAAGTGGCCTTCTGTGGTACATGTCCTGTGGGGCCCAGTGGCACAGTTTCCCTGGTCACCTGAGTTAGGTGCTCTAGGTATGTCCCTTGTGTGGGTTGTGTGTGCCATCCTATTGTAGTTGAGCCTTGATTGCTATTGGCTCATCAATGAGAGAGATTGACCCTCAGGTTGATTGTCTGTGAGGGCTGGCTGTGACTATAGTGGAGGAGCTGTTGTGAAAGGGCTGAGCCTAGGGAGCAGGAGTCACTTTATTGGTGCTCTGGTGCCTGCCAACTCTGCCTTTTGGTTGTGTCATTTGTGTTGGTAGTTGGGTGGTGCTCTGGTATGATCTGACACTGGTCATTGGGTATGTTGGTTCTGGGGTTCCCTGGACTTTGGTGCAGGCTATGGTCAGCTGCTGCTTATGCCCTCCTTGGAGCCACTTGGTATGAGCTACAAAGTGATCTGCAGGTGGTTGCTACTTGTACTGGGTTTGAAGGTACCAGGAGAGGCTAAGCTGAGAAATGAGGTATGCTGCTGCTGGTGCTGGTCTTGGGGCTGCTTAGAAAGGGGTAAAGTGCATGCCAAGGCCCAACACTGCCTGTTTGGGGTTTGTGAACCTTTGAGAGATTTTATGAAAGACTGCAGCATGAGCCAAGGCAGTCCATTTGTATGGAAAAGCCACTGATTGTGGCTTGTGTGGGCCCCCAAATTGAGTGGGGCAGGGTCTCAGGGAATCACCAGGACTGGTCAGAATGTTGTTAGCTAGGTTGATGATGACTCTAATATGACATCTGCCTATGAGTACAGGCTAGGGGTGAGGAAGGGCTCAGCAAAAAAGCAATGGATTCTGTCAACACTTCTGTCTGAGAGAAAGCTGCCCTTCAGCCCTTACCCCAAAGTGAGACAATTCAATTCCCCTCTGTATGTCCCTGGTGTCTTTTAGTTGCTGCGCCAGTGCTGGAGCTCGGAGCGAATGATTCTGTCAGTGAATAATTTGGTATGCCAGCCCATTAAGAGGAATGTCTGAGATTCCAGAAATCTCTCTCACTCAGCCACAACTTCTGCTGGTTTTCACAGCCAGAAGTTATGGGAGCTTCTCTTCCTAGCACTGGAACCCTGGGCTGGGGAGCCTGGTGTGGAGCTGGGATCCATTACTCCCCAGGGGAAACCTCTGCAGCTGAGATAACTCTTCGGATTTTTAACTTCCACATGTGGGTGTAGGATCACCCTGTTCTACCTCTCTGTCCCCCCTACCAGTCTCAAGGCAACTTCTTCTGTGTATCCTTAGTTATAACACTTTTGTTCTGCTACACTTCAGGCAATTCTCAATGATGGCTGTTCTGTAGTTTGGTTGTAATTTTGAGGTGGTCATGGGAGGAGGCAAACATAGCATTTCCCTACTCCACCATCTTAACCGGAAGCCCAGAGCAATACTGTTTTGATCACTGTAGCTTTATAATATATTTTGAAATTGGGAAATGTGATACTTTCAGATTCGTTCTTTTTCAGGATAGGTTTAGCTATATGTGGTCTTTTGTGGTTTCATATGAATTGTAGAATTGTTTTTCAATTTCCATAAAAAAATGTCTTTGAGATTCTTATAGGGATTTCATTGAATCTGTAGATCTTTTCTAATTTCCTTTCCAGAAGTTCATTGTTAGGGTACAAAAATACAACTGTATTTTGTATGTTGATCTCGAATCCTGCAATTTTACTGAAGTCTTTTATTAGTTTTAACAGTTTTTTAAGGAATCTTTGGAATTTTCTATATTTAAGATTATTTCATCTACAAACAAGGATAATTTTACTTCTTCTTTTTCAACTCGTATGCCTTTTACTTTATTTTTTTCCTTGTTTAATTGCTCTGGTTAGGACTTCCAGTACTATGTTAAATAGAAGTGGTGAGAGTGGGCATCCTTGCCTTGTTCTCAATTTTAGAGAAAAATTCTTTATATATTTTTTTTACCATTGCATATTATATTAGTCTTGAGCTTTTCATACATGGTCTTTATTATGTTAAGCTATTTTTCTTCTATTCCAACTTCATTGAGAGTTGTTATCCTGCAAGAGTATTTAATTTTGTCAAACACCTTTTCTGCATCTATTAAGACATCATGTGATTTTTATCTTTTATTCTGTGGACGAGGTGGATCACATTAGTTGATTTTTGTATGTTAAACCATCCTTACATCCCAGGGATAAATTCCACTTAGTTGTCTTGTATCAGTCTTTTAATATGCTGTTGGATTTGGTTTACTAGTATTTTATTGAAGATTTCTGCCCCTATACGAATCAGGGATATTCGATTATTGTTTTCTTTTTTTGTGGCATCTTTGTCTGACTTTGATATCAGGGTAATGCTTGAGATATATTTTCAAAGGGTAAACTCATCGTCTGGCTTACCTCCTAGGTAGTTGTGTACTTTAGACAAATCTTTTATTTTCTCTATGGCCCAGTTATTATATCTATATAATGCTCTAATTGACTTTCCAGGATGGTTATGAGTCTCAATTGAAACAATAGTTTTAAAAACATATTAACATAAATATTGTAACTTTTAGGACTAGTGGACAGTCATTGCAGCAAAGAAAGAAGAAAAGGCACAAGGAATAGCAGTCTTTGCTATGAATTACATGGTGTTATGTTATATCTTTAGCTAAATGAACTTAGCACAGAGTTGTTCCTGAAACGTCAAAATGGTGATAGAGAATATTAAGGAGCTAAATTATGATAAGAGAATATAATAATGAGTTTCTTCTTTCTCTTTTTCAGGGTGGACTTGTAAATGAGTAGATATTATGTGTAAATAAAATAGAATATTTGATCCCTTTTTTTGATCTTCCTGTTTTGATTTTGTCATTTGACTTCATCATATTGACAGCAAGGACATTTTGACTCTTCCATCTACTATTTTCTCTACCACTAATAACAACAGTAAAACATATGTCAGCTGTATTTCTTGAGTGATTACTAGATTATTGTATTTCTTGGGTGATTTCTAGGTGCTTTGCATTCATTTACTCTTATTATTCGACGGTTTGATAAAGTATGCATCATTATAATCCTAATTTTATAAACGAGAAAACTGAGAAACAGTCAGATAGTTAGGTAAAGCAACTTGACCAAGATTAGTCAATGATGTGGACAGTTCATGGAATACAAAAGTGATTAGAAGTATATGAACCATACAACTGGCCAATCCGTAATGGTAGGTGAATCCTGGATTACCTGAAAGGAATTACTCATAGTATTATCATGAACCCACAATCAATTGTTTTTAATCAAGGTCATAATAAATATTACAGGTATAAATAATAAGAAATAACAATAAATAATTAGAACTTTACATGATAAAATGTGTTATTTACCAAATTTAACAGAAGAATGAAACATTCTTGACAAAATTTAGATAGCAAATTTTTTACTTAGTATGAGAAAATTGTCACAAAAAGAAAACTCAAAATGGCTGAAGATATAATCAGTAAAATTTAATATAAATGAAAGGCTCATAAATGATAAAATATTCATCATAAAATTTTCCCCTTAAAGAATTGATCCTGATGAAAATAATATCATAAAATAAAAGAAAAATTAGAAAAAATTAGAAATACTTTAAGTGTATATCAAAGAATTACAATGATTACCATTTTCTTCAATGTGTATTTTTCTTTATAAAAATGTGGTTAAAACAACCCAGAATGAAAATAACATGATCAAATCTGTGGGATAAAATTATTTTGAACCTGTTTTTGCATTTTTATGTATATCTTATTAGCATCTATTATGGGGTCTTGTTAATCATAACTACCTTACTAAAGTAATATACTATACTTGGTATACTTCATTTTTCATCCTTTTTCTTCAGATCAAAGTTTTACTTTATCTTATTTGGAAAATGAATAAATAAAAATTAATGCTTGGGGTCCATATGCTACTTGGAACAGACCAGCTAAAAAAGAAGTTGATATTTTACATTTAATCAATAAATAACCTTTTTATTTCTGCTTGGAAATAATATGATTACTTGTTTGGGATGGCTACTGACTATATAGTCACATTATAGTCACCTAATAAATTGTATGGAATTATAGTTACTCAATTAACTTATTTTATAAGTTGATAATGAATTTCATTTGTGATTTATGACAGTGATTTATAATTTGACAGTTTGGAGAATTCTGATCAGCTTAAAAGTATGATAAGATGAAGTATTTGACAAAGAAGCCATCTCCTATTTTGACAATTAAAAAATAATTCCAATTCTGTTTCAAAAAGGACTCACTTGAGTTACAGTTAATTTTCCATTGGTCAAATATATAGTAACTATAGGAATATTTCATTCACCTATAGTGGAAAGTAACCCCATTTAGAATCTTCCTTTATAATCTAAAACCAAGCATAATTTCCACTAATAAGTTATGAGAACTGGAACAAGGAATTAATGATGACCAAAAGATACAAATGCTAAACTAAATGTTTAGTTAAAAAGAAGCAATCTTCTGGAAAAAATCCAAGTTTTTGAAAAATATTAAAATATGTGCATAGTTATAGTTCTTACAATGGATGTACTCTTACACAAATTCGTTATAAAGAATAGCTAGTGAAATGAAGTGCAACACATCAGTGGAAAGAGCAGCTTGAGAATTGCGAGATGTTGAATTTTTGGACTGTTTTAGATCAGCAGTTCCAAGAGATACTACAAAAGAAGAAAGACCTCAATTTTTAAAATATAGAACAAAGCTTTTTTTAAGATCTGGGAAATCTGTTTGCAAATCAGTTTCATGAATGTTGTTTATGGTTGAGTATATTAAGCCTAAATCTAGGCAGTGTAGCATAGTGGTTAAGCCTCTGGAGCCTCACAGCTTAGGTTCAAATTCTTGCTTTCTCATTAGCAGCTATAGGGCCTATGAACAATTGGGAGAAATACTTAACCTCTTCAAACCCTGTTCCTTCACTTCTGAAATGGGGATAATAATAGTCCTGCTTCATAAGATTGCTGTCAGGATTACATGTGTTAATGCATCTAAAAATTCTACCTATCATTATTATTATTACTAGCTATAGTAGCGAATTTTCTGGTCTAATACAGTCTTCTTCTCAATTTAATATATAGTTGGTGTTTGAAGAATGTTCTTTCCTATCTAAATCATTCTTAACCTCTATATTCAAGTTCTTCTTGAAGACTTCCTAGATAGCTGTGGATCGTGCATGCGTGCGTGCATGTGTGCGCGCGCGCGCGTGTGTCTTGAGTTTGGGGTTATTAAGAATATGAAATGTGGCATACTATTCTATTGTGATATGAATCTAATATTGCAGATATTAAGATAATAGTAACAGAATAAAACTGAGAAAGTACTTATAACTGTGACCTTGGTAAAGTACTTTTCCTCATGTCTTGGCTTGTTTAGTATTTTTTAAAAAATCATGTAAAATGCTAGCATTGGACTAAATCCCTAATTTCTTTACTGAGCTTTAGATTTATAATATTCTTCCTGTCTGAAATGCTCTCCTTACACAGCTGGTCCCAATTTAATGAGGCCATGCATCCTTGGACACCTGTATGATGAACCAATGTAAGATGGATCGTTTGTTTTTAACCCACTCATGGTTGTCAGTGGAAACCACAATGTAAGGAGTAAAGGCATCCAGGAATTAAGTACGCAATATTATATGCAATATTAATATGGAGGCAGTGCTAAATGACAAAATGATGTGATGAAAAGAGGGGTCACCCTAACTGCTGTAGAGTTTAATGTCGATAGGCATTTACTAACGTCTTACTGAGCTGAAGTTTCTTTAGGCAACATATTCCAGATAGAAGCTGCTGCAAATTTTTACCTTTAGCTTTCACCTTCATTACTGTCTTCCCTTGCTGTTTATAAAAAACTACCACTTAAAGGGCAATTTATTACCAGTGTTGAGTATCACCACCATCAAGGACCCACCGTTTTTAAGGCACACTGCTGGGTGTTGAGCAAATATTTGCAAATGTTCTAAATGCCAGGGCCTCTTGAGAACTTAAGAAGAATGTTGCTTAGGCAGGGATAGGGGTAGGGCAGAATAATTCCTGGCTCTGCGGTTGTGCAGCGAATTTTGAAAGTCTGGTCTGAAGGTCTCCAAAAAATGTCCCACATCTCTACTGCTTTAACTATTACTGTGTTGGTGCCTTCATTTCTCTCAGACTATCTTGAAGTACTCTTTCATCTTGACACTGGAAGAGAGCAAGGATTCTCTTCATTTGAGTTTTGATCTGTGTTTGAAAAAGGAATTATGGAAATGTAGGTCTGCAAGGGCATGACAAGGCAAGCCATCGACCTAACAATGAGGTCTCAGCAAGTTGCTTCATGTTTCCATTTATAGCCATGTTATAAATGTTAGCTCTTTTGAAGCACCCATAAAACAAAATAGGTTCATTAAATATGAAGGGATAAGTGAAGTTGGCAGTTGCACCTATTCAAATAGGCTTTCTTTTTTAGATGTTTACACTTCAGAAAAAAGAACAGTCAGAGATGAATGCTTCTTTAACAGTGACTGCTCTTGGCCTTCCTTTTAGGCTGAGAGATCAGTCAGGGGCCAGAACATGTGGGCTTTTTGCTCTAGATCTAGCACTAAACTGGTCATTGAGGTTAATGTCACAGTGAAAAGGCAGGATGGCTTGATCACTATTATTTCATTTACTAAGTTTGTATGTAAGGATGAAGCCTGACTGTCTCGTGCTCCTTCCTGAACAATCAAGGGCATTTTTAAAAGACTTTTCTCACATGAACATGGGCTTGTCTTACTTGTGCTATCTTGTTGATAAGGACAAGCAATAGTTCTGGTCTGTGGACCAGCTTTTTCTATCTGTAGATTCTCTTCTTTTATGAAACTTTCTTTGTAAATTTGGCTTCTTTTCTGAACTTACAGTATCCACATTTTATTGAGCTGAAGGAGGAGCCAAGATACATAAGAGATTATTTTAACTCTTGAAATTTATAGTCAGAAAATGAGGTAACATGCGATGATGTTTAGTAAATCACCATGCAAATATGAGACAACTTGAATGGATCCTCTCAAGATGGAAAAGTTTACATGGTTTCTGGTTGTGGAGTAGTTTGAGGAAAGGCACAGAAGTGTTTATAAAGAGTGGACACTCTCTTTGGTCCTTGTTTTATTTGGTCAAGCAATAAATGACACCATTGACCACTTGCTTTATCTTGAAGGATTCTGTTGGCTTCTGTGACACCGCCCTCCACTGAGTTTCCTCCTATTTTTCTGACAGCTTTTTTTAAATCTCACCTTCAGGTTTCTATGACAAGATAGTTGAAGATACCTGGCCTGTGCCTCTAGCCAGGATACTCTCGTAAATGTCAGGCCAATATATCTAAGCATCTGCTGTTCACACTCACATATTAAACTCGTATTTAAGTACCTGAAGTTCAGGATGTCCAAAACTGAACTCATTATCTTTCTTCCCAGTTTGCCTCTTCATTCACGTTTCTTATATCAATGAATAATGTATATCCAGTTATTCAAGTCAGAAACATGGTATAATCTTTGATTCTCCCTTCTGTGTGATAAACCAGCACATCCTTTATATTGTAGTTTCTTAATATCTCCTGAATCTTTCCAGGTCTCATTGCCACCTCTTTGGGTCATCATTCCATCATCTTTTGTTTGGATGATGGCAGCAGTTATCCACCTTAAATCTTTCTCCCAGCTAAATCTTTCTCTACATTATAGCCAAATGAATTTTTCTAAAACACAAGTATGATCATTGTGTTGTTTCTTTCCCTAAAGCCTTCTAATAGCTCCCCTTTGCCCTAAACATAATATCCAGATCCCTAATTAAGGCTACTTTGATTTTCTTGTTTTGGCCCTGCTGATCTCTTTTGCCTCCTCTCTTGCCACTCCCACTCAAGCGCCCTGAACTTCAGCCATTTTGAAGTGCACTTGCAGTCCACCAACTCACCAAGTGAGTTTTCATATCTTCAGGACTTTGTGCCCACTGTTTCCTTGCTAGCACTCTTTCCCCTTGCTCTTCTTGTGGTCTCAGCTGGGAAATTACTGTTAATACTGTATTCTAATAGCCTGTTTACTTATCTATGTTCCTTTAGGTCAGTCGATACCTCTTATACAGTCTGGAACATTTTAGATATTAAGTGGATTTTTTTTTGGATGTATGAGTTAGTGGTAATATATGAGGTACCTTTAAGAAATGACAGATAACCCAGCTTAACTGGAATGTAGGACATTTGAAGAATATGTATGAAAGGTATGAATAAAAGATGTCTTGGGTTGGGTTCCCTGAACATAAATTCTGAGATAAAGATTTCAGTGCAGGAAGTTTATTAGAGGACGCTCTTGGGGTCAACTCCAGTGAGGGAGTTAGGGAGGTAGGATATGGCAGACTGAGAAGCTGAAGTGAAATGAAGTTGCATTGGGGCCCTCAGCTAATTCTACACGGCATACAGAAGCTTAGCATAACCTTACAAAGCTGTCCAGAGACAAGGGGGTTGGGCCTTTATATATCCATAGCAATGAGCCATTGGATGTGAGCTGCCTCTGGGGAGGGAGCAATACTTGGGCCAAACAGCTCCTTTTGGCCAGAGCAATTTCTGGGGTGGAGGGGTGGGGTGGTGGAGAATTTAACTATGATCTGTCAGAAGCCAACACTGCTGGCATCTGGGGGAATGAAAGTCTTGGTACCGAAGGGGAATTCGGGTGGCACATCACAGCATCCATGACAACGGGTGTACTTCATTTCATACTGAGGAATTTATAGTTTATTTGGTAGGTCTTGGGATGCCATTGAAGGTTTTTACATAGAGAAGTACTATGAGTCAGAGCTGTATTTAGGAAGATTAATCTGGCTGAGGTGTTTGGATTGGATCGAAGGTAGAGAAACTAGAGTTAGAGAGGAATGTGGGAAACTTTTAAAATAGTCCAGGTAAGGAAATAAAGGCCTGAGCAAGAGTGTTGGCAGTGGAAATGGAAAGGGCAGGTGGTTGGTTGGAAAATGCATGACAGTGCTAGAATTCATATGCCCTGGCAACTGATTAAATATGGGAAATATGAAAAAGGAAGGAGACTCAAAGGTGATTCTAAGGTACTGAACCTGGCTGAAATGTAAGAATGGTGGTGCTGGTAGCAGAAATTTAAGAAAGATATAGTCTTGTCAGTAGATTTGTCAAATTTGCAGGATGGTAGCCACTCAAGTGGAAGTGACCTTCAGAAGGCTGGAAACCTTTTCAGGAGGGCAAAATATATATAAATAAGAAGTTATATAATGATATAAAGATGGCTATGCAGCAGTATAAGTATCAAATGAATATATAAATAGTTAATGCTATGAGAGGCCAGGGAAGAGAGAGTCACTGTGGCCAAAAAGTCTTCATGGATGAGGTAGCTTTTGAGTGGGGTCTGGATGGAGGCGTTGAATCTATGCTTGGGAAGGAGAAATAGGGAGGGAGGAATAATGACCTTCTAGGGGTAATGCTTTGAGCAGAGGCAGAAAAGTAGGAATATACACATGTCGGGAGGACCATGTGAAGATTGATTTGGCTGGAAGAGAGGATTCGTTGAAAAAATTTTGGTTTAAAAAGTTGGAAAATTGACGGGGAGCAACTTGAATGACAGGCCGAATGACAGGAAGGTAGAGGAATTTGTTAAACTTTGCCTTTGTTTTTGAGGTTTGATCCTCTTTATTGCCTGAATGTGGGTCTCCTTTAACCCACAGAATTAGAACTTTTCACTTGAGAGGCACTACTGGTGATTGGCATTCTTTTTCATGGAGATTATATGAAGACATTAAAAGAAAATCCAGCCCGCATGCATTTCTGAGGCTTTTATATTCACAGTCTTTGCTTAGGTTTCATGGGGCATGAAGGATCTGCAGCCTAATTGGTCAGCTGGTTTACAGGCTCACCCTAAAAAGTAAATACTGTGTATCTGCAAGTGAAAAGTCAGTATGTGTAATCTAGCTGCCTGGTCACGCCTGCCCCAAACACTGTTGAAAACTTTGACCAAGAGCTATAAAACTGTCAAGAGCTGGGGCCCAAGCAAGCTTCCACATTAAATAGCTTATTATCGAAGCTATTGAGAAGATAACAGGGCATGCATTTAACTTGCTGGGATCCCTTGCTTGCTACAGAAGCATCTGGCAGAGCTAAATATCTTTGAATTGCATCATTTTTCATTTCTTGTTTTTCATTTATACTGTACTTTGATTTATTTGACATTGAAACTTGTCCCACCCTCTTCTAAATATTACACTCATAGGGTAGAAAGGGTATCTTGATATCAGTGCAACCTCAAAATAAAATCTTCAGATTGGCACTCAGACTATTAAAAAAAAAACAAAACCCAAAACAGAAATTACTCTGGTGTCTTCGAACAGATGTTTAATTTCCCCTCCTCCAAAGTGATCATGGGCTGCTATGAGACTTCCTCACTGCCATTTTGTGACATTCACTGCATCATTTACTTTCTATTTTCTTTGCATAATAATTTCATCAGAACTTTTGAAACATCTCTTGGGAAAAAGATGAAAATTACTGCTGAAGCAACTAACATTTTTTTTTTTTTTTTGAACAGGAGGATGTGAATATGCGCTGAAGCTCCATGGTTACTTTTGGAATGGCCTGCTAGATTTAGGACCAGTGATGGAGAGTATGAAATTGATGATCTGTGAACAGCTAACTTTTGTTAAGGTAAAGTGGCCCAAGCATGTCTGTAGCTCTCCACACCATTAATTGCATGAGCTTTCACGCAACAGAAAAAACATGTCACTTCTTGAAGTATTTAACAAAAACACCTGAGCATGTTAAATTGCAACCGATATTCAACAACTCTACATTAATCTCTATGAAGCAAACAAAAGACTATTTACTCTTTTTATCTATTGTTCAACTTTGCACATCGATTTTATTTTTTAGTCCATAGAAATGTTTATTGCACTATGAAGGTGTTTTTGAACATATATATTATATTTAAAGTGTCTTTAGATGTTTGGTCTAAAGTGGGTATGTTTCAGTGACTCAAAGAAGAATCACACTGGGTTGTGTTTTGTGTTTTCAATGTTAATTAATAATCTTAATTACTTAATGCCTTACTCTGTTTAGATCCTTCCTGAATTCAGTCTAATTTTCAAAGCTGCCTTAGATATCCCTAGTATAAACTTTTCATTTTCTCCCTAATTATCTCAACTAGAGATGAAGAGAGTCATCTCCAGACCCCATGGGGCGATGTTAAAGGTGCTGAGAAGATTTCCTTATTTCTCAAATTCTCTCTCATAAATAGTTATTTTTTTTAAATTGAGATATAATTGACATGTAACATTATATTAGTTCTAGGTATATGACATGTTGATTCGATATTTGTATATATTGCAAAATGATCACCACAGTAAGTCTAGTTAACACCCACCACTATAGTTACAACATTTTCTTTTCTTATGATGAGAACTTTTAAGATCTCCTCTCTTAGCAATTTTCAAATATATAATAGTCTATTATTAGTAGTAATATTTCTTTAACAGGCTTCAAAGATCTCAGTGCAGTATTCTTATCCATAATATCTACTATCTTCACCCCTGGTAGATAGGGTTTTTGATTTACTAACATCTTTTTAAAAAGAAGCACAGAAAATATCAATGGCCACATAGAATTAGCCACTGACCAGTAATGAGATAGAACTACAAGCTTTGAAGTTAAAGTGACCTGGGTTCCATCATTATAGACCTGGTTCCATCATTTTCTATCTGTGTGACTTGGGCAGTTTATTTCTCTAAGGCCCAGTCTCTTCATCTTTCAGATGGGATGAAAAAACCCATGTCGTAAAGTGAGCCAATCTTGATAAAGTACGTCAAGTGTTTAGTGCAGCTCACAGTGCATTGCATATAATAGGTGCTCAGTAAATGCTAGCTCTCGTTACTATTTAAAATCTAGGCAGGAAAAAGTGCCTTCCTTGGAAAAAGCTACAGAGATTTGCTGGCACTAAGCTATACCTTTAAGATGCTTGAAGGCATGCTTTAGATTTTCAGTTGAGGCACTAGCCTAAATTCCATTTTAAGAGATTAATGTGAACTGCCCAACACCGGAATGCTTACTCCTGAAACTTCACTTAACACACCTGCTACCTACTCTGATGTTGGATGCTGTAGGACATCTTATATTGTGATAGGTCCCACGGCCTTGAACCTTTGCGCTTGCTGTTATGTAAGGTCAAAACTAAGGGTGGTAGGAATATTTATAGAAACAATTTCTATACCAGAGAAGAACTAAATTAGCCATACATAGAAGTGACTGAGAATTGTATAGATGTAACATACTGCTCCCAACCTAAATGTACCTTCCTAACTCAACTTCTCCAAAAATGTTTGTGGCCACCTAACATGAGAAGAGTGATGTGACAAGTGGGCAGGGCTATGAGAGACTAAGGGGAAAGAGCAATTCTAACCAATTCAGCTAAAATGTATTACTTTTGCAAATTTTACAAAAATAATATGACCATGTGACACATTGCTAGGGTCCCTCTAGGGCCTTAGAAGTGGCTGGTGCAAGAGAAGGAGTTGAAGTTTTAGCTTCATTAGTTTCTCTGAAAATTCACCTTTGAAGGGCAACCACTTTTATGCAATACACTGTAGTTGGGCTTGTGATACACTCTGAAACCATATAGGCTGATGGTGTTAGCTATAAGATACTGCTTTATGTAATATCTAGTGTGTATTTGGTTGTAATTCAGAACCATGTGTGTTGGACATAGTTGGTACTTGATTTACCTAGTGAGTGATACTCAGAGGAGAAAACAAATATACTAGGAGAAAGAGGAAGAGAGAAAAAAGAGGACCAACAGGAAAAGGGTCAAGGAAGGGGTTCATGTGGCATGAAGCCTTTAGGCAAGTTATTCCTGCTTCAGTTGTCAGACTCATTAAATAGCACGCTGACCTTGATCAGCAGATGTTGATGTCTGCCCCACATCCCCTCGGCCACATGAGTTTACTGGGGGCTACAGTAGAGATTTCTAGCTCACTAATAGTATCCCACATCAAACCTCTGTTTCTCTTCCCCTCTGCTTGAGGGCTTTCCTCAGTGCTATGGAGCTCACCCCTGCAGGCAATTATAAAGGCATGTGGTATTAGTGTCCCTATTGACAACCCTCATCACAGGAATGAAAGTTGGTAGTTAAATGCACCAGCCTAGGCAGCTTCCGGTGAGATGCTTTTAAGGTGAATTCCACACAATTTCCCAGAGAATTCCCAGACAAACTGAGTGCCAGGTACCCACAAAAGTGACCCATTCTTTACATCATTTATTGACATCTCATTCTTCCCTGACTCATTTTTCCCACTTTCTCTCCTGTACTTCCTGAGTTAACCTCTCAAACTATCACACTTAGGGTCTGCTTTGAGGGCAACACAAACCAAGACACCTGGTTTAAGTAAGTAATTTGCCATCTAAAGAAACAATATAAATATTAAAATACAAAAACATGAAATATACTTTTTAAAGGAAATAAATAATTTGAAGATACTAAGAAAACTACAAAATTATCTATTTATGTTATATACATCTGTTTAAAAATAATGCTGAGATTCTGCAGAAAGTAATTTAGTTTCTACGAGAAGATAAAAAAGAACCGAATTATTGCATTCAGGGCTTTAAAATTCTCTTGCGTTTATATTCCAACTTTGGCTTATTAAAGGGGTCTGTGCTCTGTTAACATACACATACACTTATAATATAAACAGCTTAACTAGACATCTGTGTTGACTACATATAAGAGGCAGTTAACTTTTTGCCTTGTTTCTGTTCAATGATCCTGATATTTTAGTCTGTTGGCCAGATGAAACAAGATTGGTTTGTTGGTACCAGATGTGTCACAGTTTGGGTTTGCATTTTGCAGGTGCTCCCCCCAGCTGGGAAGATGGAAACTTGCCATCTTTTTGAGATGATGATTCAGGATAGAAATATAAGTGTGTTAAAAATAATTCAACATATTAATGAAGGGCTTTGTCCCTTGTGGGCATCTTATGCATAACACATGAATGGGCTAACAGCTGTTCTATATTTTGAAAGAAGACTTAGAAAGTTAGAAGTGTTTGTGGCTATTTAAAACGTAAGCAACTGCTTGGAGCTATGGAAACAAGATTCAACAATAAACTTGTATTCGTGAGGGTTCCCCCAAAATAATAATCTCACTCGACTGTATTCAAGGGGTCTTAGGGTATTGAACAATCCTTCTCTTTCCATCATTTGGATTCACTAAAGCAGGGGCTCCCAACCCCCAGGCCACGGACCAGTACTGGTCCTGTTAGGAGCCTGTACATACAGCAGGAGGTGAGTGATGGGCCAGCGAATGAAGCGTCATCTGTATTTGCAGCCGCTCCCCCACACCAGCATCACCGCCTTAGCTACACCTCAGATCATCAGGCATTAGACTTTCATAGGAGCACTGGTCCTTGGTGCTAAAAATGTTGGGACCACTGCATTAAAGCATCTTTTTTGTAGGAGCAGACGCCTCTACAAAATGTAGAGATGACTACATTTATTAGATATGTGGATTGCTTTCTAGCTGATTTCTACCCTCCAATATTTATATATTAAATCACTTTTAAAAAGTCCCCATTTATTTTTGCCATTTTCATTTAAATGTATTGTAAAAGAATTAAAAGCCCATTGAAAACTGAGGTGTTAATAAAATGTATCTTATCTTATTCCAGGCCTTTAAAGCAAGAATCTTTTAGGCAATGATGTTCACTGTTTGTCCCTTCAAAAATTACCTAATAAATATTAACCAATGTCAAGGAATGGCAGTAATCTTTACATTAACCTCTTACCTTACATTAATTCTATGGAAGGAAGGACTTTCTAAGCCTTTTGGTCCAGCTTCTGAACGAGGAGAGTGTTAGTCCCACTCTATTTTTGCTACTGTGGCCCTCAAAGCTACCCCATGCCAACAGCTCCATTTGGATACTTAGTGATAGCCTTTTTTCTTTTTCTTTTTTTTCTTTTTTTTGGAAATTGCTGTCCTTTCAAGTGTGGTAAGTTCTACATGATTGGCTCTTGAGTTTCAGTTTCTAGACTTCAGGAGTACTTTGTGTAACACAATTATTTTGTTTCTTTGGAGTTTTTACGGAGAACAAATCAGCTTAATTTTAAGAGAGTAAGTCAGAATCAGGTTGGCATCTGTGTTATTTCAGCCTCACTGCATATAGCAGCAGCGATGACAACTGGTCATAGCAATCAGCAAGGCTGGGCTGTGATTTCGGTGAAGGAAAGGGATAGTTTATTGGTGTTGAAATTTGGAATATGGCCAATGAAAAGAGCCCTAATTTAAGTCCTAAGACATGCATTCTAGGCACTGTGCTCTTGCTCAACAAACTTTGCCCTTGAGCAAGTCTTAAAGATAAAATGGCTTAAGAGGAGGAGTTTAAGTTTAGAACCTATTATTATTAAAAAGAAGCGTATGCAATAGATTTTGTGTTTGGAGGGGATGGAGCTTGCAAGTTGTCAAACTAGGTAAGAGAGAAATTTGGCTGCGGAAGGGAAGTTATTCTTATTTTGAGAAGTCTTGACAACCAAAAGGGCCTTCCTAACCACTGTCAAAAAATAACTATCTAGTCAGAGAGCATGGAAGACTCAGAGGCCAGGTATGGGCATCGGAATGGTGAAATGATGGAAATGGCTAGTTCAGTTCTCATTAATGAGTAAGAACAAATGAATTACGCTAGAAGCATGTTTAAAGTGTGGGAACCCATGGCTGAAATTTTTTCACTGGTGAAACAAGGTAAAAATAACTTTCAGTTTAACATGAGTACTCATATTTCATTTAGTATCAGTGGAAAGGAGCAAGAACACGAATAATCAATCTAACAGAAGGAATACTAAAAAAAAAATAATTTGAATTGTAATTTAAAAAATTTATAGCTAAATTGGGTTACTTCTAATGTCCTTGGCCGCAATAATGAAACCAAATTGTGAAGACTCGTTTTTGGGAGTGAAGTATTTGTTTTCTCTTCCACCAGTGTCCACTGCTTCCCAACAGCTTCTGCATACAAGGAATTCTCAGATGCTTTTTAAAAAATTGGCAATAGAGCTATCTTTTTTCTCAGTGCAACCCTAGGGTAGGGATTAGTTATACTTTTAAAAGCTGGAAAAACACCTGATTTAAACAGTTCAGTGTTATGGATTTAAAAAAAACAACAACAAAAAACAACAAAAAAACAAAAACGAAAACAAAAACAAAAAAAAAGGTTCCCAAGAAACTAAGTCTTGGGTTAGAACTGAGACTAGAACCTTGGTTCTTAGATACGACATCACGCTGTTAGATGTTGGAAGGGATTGCCATCAGAGTTGCTCAATAAATGTTTGCTGCTGAGTAATAACAAATCTGATGATGAATTATTCTCATGATTCCCATCTCCGGGAGCTGGTTTAAATCAGTGATTCTCATGGAGGAAGGGAGGAGAAAGTCATGTGTAGTTTGAAAACAAAGCAGGACTTTGTCTTACTGCTTTGGTTTGTTTTCAATAATGATATTTATTTCAAATTTCAAATTACATTAAAAGAGAGCATGATATTTTTATGTTTACTGAAAATGGTTGTACCTGTAAAGGAACTCATGTGTTAGCTTTTCGAAGTTCTTTCCAGAATTTTGCTTCTGTGAATAAAAAAATCACTTGCTATCCTTTTTAGTTAAAAATGAAACTAAAAGTGGGTGAGTTAGACTGTGAAATGAATGGATGAATAGTCTAGGAATCAGTTTCCTTTTTGACACTCATGATAAACAGAAATTGCAGGTATAAACAACCTATCAACTGATGTTCATCAACTGATGAATGGATAAATAAAATGTGATATAGCTACACAATGGAATATTTTCAGTCATAAAAAGGAATGAAGTAATGATGTATGTTGCAACATGGATGAACCTTGAAAATATTATGCTAAGTGAAAGAAGCCAGATACAAAAGGCTACCTATTATATGATTCTATTTACATGAAATGCCCTTAATAGGCAAATCCATAGAGACAGAAAGTAAATTAATGGTAACTCCAACCAGGGCTTATGGGAGAGAGGAATGGGGAGTGACTGCTAATGGAAATGAGTTTATTTTTAACTGATAAAAATGTTAGGGAACTAGATGGTGGGGATATTTGCATAACACTGTAGTGTACTAAATGCCACTGAGCATTACACTTTAAAATGAATTTTATGTATATTTTACAACTAAAAAAAAGGAACTGCATCAGTGACACATTAGTACATCAACTCTTTTCATGTGTCTATGATTTATGAATAGGATTAGATTTTGGGATTAAGGGGCAACCATCTTGTCTGCAGTTAATGGCTTCTGTAGATCAGAAAAAAATATGTATATGTTACATATGTGTAGTTCTATAATTACATGTAATTATATTATATATAATAACAATTATATAATAACATATATATGTTTAGCAATCAAGGCTTATGTATAATTATTTCAGAGAGATTCCTGTTTCTTCTACAATCCTCTGTAGAGTTAGGGATAAGACCCTGCCTTCTTGCTTAAGAGTGAAAAATCTGTGGAAAGCACGTCTTAGGCTTTTTTTTTTTTTTAATATCTTACTTTTTTCTTAGCTTTGACTTGAGAATTGTGTCTATATGTAGAAAAATCACTGGACTGATTTAAAATGGAAGAGTTTAGATTAAGCCTTAATTTATCTGGACTGTAAGTAATCATGTGGACAGAGTAACAGGATCACCCTGAACAGTTCTGCTGCATTGTGGCTGGTTGTTCCCTCTGCTTCCTAGTCTGGTCCTTGTTTAGACTTATTCTCTCATCACAGTTTCTGTGCCTCTTTAACTTTTATTTTTATTTACTTTTTTTTTGCATTTTATTTTATGATTCCTTTCAAGTGTGCGGTACATTGGTTAGACATTTGTATAGTTTATGAGACGATCTCCCTGATCTTCCCTCTGGCCCCTTTAATTTTTAAAAGCCCATCCCTTGCTCTATTCACATAAGTAGTTTGTGTTTTGTTCCTTGGTCTCTTGCTGAACTTTCTTTTTGACAATTAGTGCACATTTAGTCCACTCTTGAGAAACATTTGTTTCAGTGTCAAGGATACCTGGTGTCAGAAGTTATTCATGTGTATTTTGAAACCAGACATAAGAGGAAATTGGCTGCACACCTTTTTGTGGCAGGATTTTAACAGTCTTTCTGTTTGCTCATCTCTTAGATTATTTATTTTAAAAAAAAAATCTAATGGTCATTCTTGCTCTGGCAGCTATAACTAATTTTTTCCCCAAACACAAAAATTATATTGGTTGTTACCGGCTACATTAAAAAACCCCTCCAAAGACTGAGTGATCCTCTAAGAGAATATATTTTTTAAATTTAAAAATATGATACATCAAAGTGAAGCAAATAAGAAGATGAAAAACTTTCACAGAATTGGAAGGAAGGGTAATTTGCTTTAGTTCACTGTCACTCTGGATGGCAGGTATAAGAACTATCACCATTTTCTTCCTCTGTGAGCATTAAATATAAAGATGAAAAATTTTAGCTATAAGTTAGTGAAGATTTAGGGTTTTAATTTTATTCAGTAATCAAAATTTCCTAAATAATATATACTTTCTTCACTTAGCTCCACATCTTATGAAACTTCTGAATTCAGGAATATTATTATATTTACTGAATTCTATAGACTGAATGCTTGTGGCCTCCTAAAATTTATATATTAAAATCCTAACTCCCGAAGTGATGGTATTAGGAAGTGGGGCATTTGGGAGGTCATTGGGTTTCACCCTCAAGAATGGGATTAGTGCTTTTATAAAAGTGACCCCAGAGAACTCTCTAGCTCTCTTTCTACCATGTAAGGATATCAGTCTGCAAGCCAGAAGAGGGTTCTCACCAGAACCCAATCATGCTGGCATCCTGATCTTGGACTTCTAGCCTCCAGACTGTGAGAAATAAATTCTGTTGTTTATAAGCCATCCAGTTTATAGTATTTTGTTCTAGCTGCTTGAACTAAGTTACTGATTTTGCTTCTTCAGGTCAACTCCAATGTGGTTTGGAAAGAATTCATTTTCTCATCTCCTCCCCATAGATTTCTCAATATAATAATTTTCTAGGGGATGCCTTATTCATTTTGGGAATTTTGCTTACTGTTTTTTTTATTCATAATCAAAAGTTTCGGATAAAATTTTAAATATCCTACAGAACCAGTATTTAATACAATAATGATTTATTACTAAATCAACCATGTTAAGACTGACCATGAAAATAAAAACCAACACAAATATGGTAGGTAGATCCTCATTTTCTAAAGAAATATATCTTTATTGACTTTTCCCATTTTCTTACAAAGCAATTAAAAAAAACTCATTCTTGAACTTGCTATTCAATGTTTGATGGCTGTCTCCTTATAAGACTGTCAGTGGAGCTACAATAAGTTTCCTTAAGCACCACAGAAGATAATCATTGCTTGGTCCCACTTTTACACAAAATAATCCAAGTTTCACCAGATAGAGTATGATTAGCTCTCTTGAAGAAGATCAGTTTAGTGGATTAATGTCTAATTTACATATAGTATATAAGACAAACTTTGAATCTTTACAGATTAAATGCCCACTTTAAACCATGGTGTAATTGTTTGAATTATTGGTGAGTGTACAGTATATAGATGTAGATGTTCTACATATGTCTATAAATAAAATAGTGCTTTAAGGTAACAATATTCTTTGGCTGATTTAAATGGCTGCAGTGGACTCTTTTAAATGACTAAAATGAAAATGGCCCCACTATTATTGTCAATCTTAACACTGAGCTTGTGCGAAAGGTTCCTAAACTGTTGACTGTCAGCATCTCCAAGTCCACGATATATTCTCTTGGTCCTGATAGAGACTTCACCAGCACAAGCATTGCACTTACAGGACTTGTTTGCTAAAATAAAAGACAAAAGAGAAAGGGAGAGAATAATTTTTCTTGTATTGGAGTTTCTATTTTTTGTGAGTATGTCTCTTATTAGAATGAGGGGAAGAATTTTGAGGGTGGGATAAAAGTCATTACTAGTCCCTTCTTGGTTCCAATCCTTCCATGATCTTATCCCTTTTCCGTACACAATCATTAGTTCCAGGTTACAGGGGTCTGCTTTTTAATTTGTTTTCTATTTGTCCTTCTCTGTTGATGTTCTCATCATCTTTATTGAGTTTTTCCAGCCTTTACAGAGACTGGAGTTCAGGTGAGAATCTGATAATTTTTGAGCTGGTAACACCATCTTTGCTATCTTTCATTTTTCAACATTATGAGTCTGTTTATTGTGTTCTAGTAGTTGAAGATACATTAATTTCAATAGAATGTGGCAAATGCTGATATATGGACATATGAAAGGTATACATGAGGATATATAAAGGTATATAAATACATGGGAAGATAGGAGGGACCCTCAAGAATTGAGGGAAGGCTTTTGAATACCTGATAAGATTCACCCAGGATACATGGAAATTTTGTAAAGAAGTATGTTCAGAAAAACTGGATGCAATTTCATTTTGATGAAGATAGCAATGGGTTCTGGAGAGCAAAGGCAGATGAAGTTGGAAGGGCAAGTAAACAGATGTGTGGCAATCATCTGAATGACAAGAGGAGCGTAGGGATAGAACCAGTGAATTAAGATTTAGCAGTCACTTCAGTGGTTGGACATTAAACTAAGGGAGAGAATGCACATGTGATAAAACTGGGTCTGGCAGAGATCAACATTTAAGGAGTGGACAGGGGAGGATCATTGAAGGAAGTGAGAAGCAACAGATGATTAAGCGGAAAAGAAATGAGTGGCCAGCAGTGTCCAATAAAGCAGGAGAGGCTGAGGGAGACTGGAACTGAAAAACATCCCCTGGATTTAGCAGCATGGATGTCATTGTTGGCTTTTTTCCAGAGTGATTTCAGTAAGGTAGTGGGAACAGACAATAAAGATGTGAGGATACAAAGTGAGAAAGCAGAGACTGTTATTATAGACTGTGCTTTAAGAACCTTGGCCAGGAAGGGAGGAGAGAGGGGCCAACATCTAGAGGAAGAAGCAAGTTAAATATGAAGGATGTAGACTGGAGTTTGACAGAACAAGATTTTAGAGGAGATGGAATGAGGAATACAGGTGGTAGGTTGGCCTTGACTGACAGAATTGAAACCTTGTATTTGGACACTTGAGGGAGAATGTAAACATGGACAAGTTTGTAGGGGATGGAATGCAAAGTTCAAGTAATTCATGCTTCAGTGGTTTCAGAAGAGTAGAAAGTGAGGCCACTTACTGAAAATGATGAGTGTAAGGACTTAATGAATGTGGGGACATTTGAGATCAGGGGCTAAAGAGCAGACATAAAAGATCGTTGAGCATACTGGGGACTCATCTGAAGTTGGAAACATAGTATTATTAATCTGTGCTAACAAGATGGGTATGAAAATAGATATGGATTATGGGATTGATCCAGGGGTGATGGACAGGTAGTTGAGGTGTTGGTGACAGAGTAGTTCAAGGGTCCACCAAGCAGTTGATAGACTTGAAGAAAGTTAAAGGTGCTCAGGGGACTAGCATCACTTTGAGGGTGCAGAGCAGATAGAGTGGGAGTGAGGGCACGAGAGAGAGGAAGATTGGGTGGATCATTGGAGACTAAGATTCTTATATGGAACTGTTCAGAATGATAACTAAGTCTAGTGTGTGGCAACTGGGTTGGTGGCAGTGTGGCATGAAGCCGAATGTCATGGGGGATGAGATGGCCAGGGAATCGTAGGGTAAGATACTGGACAATTATGATAGTGCCCATATCAGATTACAGAAAGGAAGATTCTTCATAATCTAGACCCTCCTTATCCCAGGTCCTCTTTTCTTCTGAATGATTTCACCCACTCCTTTTACACTGTCCCTGAATTATCTTATCCATGGCCATGGCTTCAGTTATCACATATTTGCCGGTGACTTGAAAGTGTGTACTTTGAATTCCAAGCCCACACATCCAACACTCTGTTCATCTTTACCTGGATGTCTCATGGAGACCAGGACTTAATATGTCCAAACTGAACTCTTCACCTTCCTCTCTACATTGGCTCCTTCTTCTCTACCTTAGTAAATGGCATCACCATTGACTGTTGCTCAAGGCAGAAACTTGGAGGTTATCCTTGATACTTCCTTCTTCTCCACTTCCTCATAGCAAATGGGTTGACAAATTATGAAGTGCTTTGTATTCCTTCATAAATCTGTTCACTTCTTTGGACTCATTGCTGCCACCCTACACCCCCCCCCCCCGCACCCTCCCCCCGCCCCATCTCTCGAACTATTTACTGGTCTTTCCATTTCCAATCTTGATCCACTCCAATCCAGATTCTACAGTGTAGCAGTGCATCTTTTTAACATGAAACTATAATAGTGACTCCTCTATTTGAAACCCTTAACATGGTCTCTAAGGCGTTGTGTGATCTAGGCCTTGCTCATCTCTCCAGGCTCCCTTCAAGCCATTCCACTTATAGCACTTATTCCTCCCATTTGCTACTCTCCAATTTCTAGTTTTCAGCTTAAATCAACTTCTTCTAAGAGGCTCACAGACCACTCCTATCTGGCTTAGGGGTCGACTTGTTATACTCTCATGAACAACTTGCAATGCTCAGTTATACTATTCAGCACATTTGTGAATGCTTGTTCGATGTCTTGACTATAAGCTCTACTGGGGCAGGAATCAGCTTAGTCTTGTCTCTAGGACCTAAGATGGTGCTTGCCCCTTGTAGGTAACAGTAATACTGAAGGTACAGATTGAATTAAATTTATTTAAAAAGTACCTGTTATGTGCCAGGTACCATTCTATGTGCTGTGCATAGAAGAGCAGATAGACAGCTAAAGTCTCTACTCTCATTACACTCACACTCTAGTGGGTGACATAGACAAATGAATACCATTGTAAGGTGTCGGTAAGGGCTATGAAGAAAAAATAAGGCTCAGTAAGAGAGGATAGATATTGAGTGGGATGGGAGGAGGATGGTGGTCTACCTTAAATTCATGTAGGACTTCTTTACAATATGTCCTCTTTTCTAGGGAAGAAGGGTTTCTCAGTATTCTCCCCAAGGGAATATAAATAAAATCCTATATCCCTTTCAAGGATCAAGTCCAGTCTCATGACCATGAAGAAACATTCTTTGGCTATTCTGACCCATGTTAATTTTTGATGTCTCGGACCATGGCTTAAAACATAAACTTTCCCCATTCTGTTTCTGAAAGATGTTAACTTTTGCCACATAGTAATGTTTAAAGCTCTTTGAAATAAGGAGCTGTGTATTACATGTACCTAACATGGAGCTGAGAATACAGCAGATATTAATTAAGGCCTGCTAATTGATCCTTATGCATTAAATGCCCTATGCACAAGTGGAATTTCACTGGAGAAATTTTGTAAGATTTGATCCAAATACTTTTTGAATTATGTGTTAAAAGATAATCTTGAAATGTTTTTATGATTTTAAATAGTTTTTCATTTCAAATAATTTAACATTATTTAACTCTAGGATTATCAAAATGAGCAACGTTTTAGATCATTCATGAGAAAAGGATTTTACTTGAGAAAAACACTGTATTTTTGAAAACATCAAGTTGATAAATGCACTGATATAAACCATAAAACTTTTAAAATGCCATGTTTATGGCAAGGAAAAAACATGCTGGGACTTTGCTTAACTGTTTGTTGATTCTGCTAGGAAATTTTATTTTCTTAAATTATGGCTAAGAGTTTAAAATGGAAAATTATTTTTAAAGAAGATTTTTAGATAAACCTATTTTATTGCCATGAGTTACAAGTAATGTTATTCCTTTGGGCTAGCATTATTAAATTGGTATTATCTGAACTGTGTGAAATTCATTTAGAGTAAACTTCTTACAAATATCTAGTATATGTCAAATCTAAAGCATCAAATGTTACAGGAGTTTATTCTTAGCTATTAGAAAAAAGAATAGTAATAGATTGTATTTTGGGTTTGTTTTTTCTCTTCAGAAGTTGGTCATGAGAAATTAATCATTTCTAATTTACTGGCAAAGAAACAGAATCACATAATTCTGGAGCTGGAAGGGAACTTAATATATCAAAGAACAGCATAAACGTGTAAACATTAAAAATCTGTAAACTTTACCACAAGGATGAATTTCCCAAATTACTTTTCATATTCTCAAAATGAAATATTGA
Source organism: Rousettus aegyptiacus (assembly GCF_014176215.1). NCBI lineage: Eukaryota > Metazoa > Chordata > Mammalia > Chiroptera > Pteropodidae > Rousettus > Rousettus aegyptiacus. Next base: position 34,840,569 of record NW_023416310.1, read on the forward strand.
CTTTAAAATCTGATTAAAAATGAAGAGTGCCCAAAGGAGTTTTGAGAAAATTGTAACTGGATGAATAACATCCTTAGCGTGAAACAGTTACTGTAACCCTGCAAACTGCTTGGTGGGATGCCATCATTTTCACATGAAGTGGTGAGCCATATTTAAAATATGTCAGAAGTTTAACCTAAAATGAACTTGCTGAGATTTTGCAGGGGGGACTGGAAGGTTGAGGCACTTGAGTCAGGGAGATCTGCTCGGAATCTCTTAGAGGAACTGGGGAGGTGCTGAGAGCCAGTTTAAAGGAAAAGAGGCAGAGGCATGAGGGAACAAAAATAACCCAGGGGACACTATGAAGAAAGAAATGGCAGACTTCAGAGAAGGATTTCATACAGGCAGTGAAAGAAAGGGAAAACACAAAGGTGACCTCGCATGGTCTGTCTGGGGGTTTACAAGTGTGTAACAACTATTAATACATATGGTTCAGGGAATTAGTTTTGGTGCAAATGTAAACAATCTTGTGAATGTAAACAAAAAGGAATTCATGGTTTTTGAAAAGCTCTCCAGAAATTAATTTTTCTATGTACAATTAAATAACCATCGCTAATCTGTGATATCTATTTGGTGTGTGTATGTGTACATGTGAGCGTGTAGACTTGTGTTTTGATGGCCACATACAACTCTATAAGAGTCTGCAAATTGTCTGAGTGACTTTAGAGAAGCTACTTAATCTCTCTGAGTCTCGCCTTTCTCTTCTGTAAAAATGGAGATAAATATTAATATCTATCTGACAGTGTTACCAAGAGGATTAAATGAGATCATGCATATGTGCAATGCCTGCACATAAACATTCTTTAAATGTTAGCTTTCTTTCCACATGAATATTATCAAACAACAACAACAAACTTTAACCTTTCCCAACAGCTAAGGCTGTCCTCAGGATACTTACTCTTAGGTAGAACTCTCCATTTTCATTTCCAGATTTAATCTGAAAAGTATTAATAGTGTTGGCATAAATGGTTGTGGCCTGTATCTGGAAGATGTCTGATGGCACAGACCTATCAGATCGGATGCTCATGTATTTGTAGACTATGGACTGGGGAAGTTCTCGGCACACTGCATTTGAGACTGAGCAAACACATCGACTGCAAAGGCAAACAAAAATATTAAACAGTTTGGCTTGGTAAGACCAGAAAATTCTCACTTTTAAAAGTTCTGATTTTTCTTACTTCTCTGATGTTAGAACATAAGGATCTTGACAAGGATTTCGTGGGTAACAACGGAAGCCACCATGATAATTCCAACACATTTCATCTTCCCGACATTCATTTGTGGTCTCACACTCATTTATATCTGTAGAGACACAGGGTGAAAGAGTTTACTGATCTAAGGAAATTGCATAAGTGGAAGATTCAGGTTTGCAAGGAAGGAGGTATTTGGGAATCTAGACCATGTTTATTTGGCTTTAAACCCAAGACTGGGTGGGACCTAAGTTCACTGCATTTAATTCAGGATAGATGTAGCTGATCCATTCAAGACAGATTGATATGTGTCATTTCATGATATTTTATCAAGTACCTATTATTCATTTGTTGAATTCAAAGCCAACTGCTAGCCACTGACCCTACTTACATAAAAGTGAAAGACACCACTTCTTGCCCTCGGGGAGATTATAATTTAGTTAGGAATATAGATATGGCAACAATTATAAATATAGTGGAATTAACTAAGAGATTAATAAGTGCACTGGAAGAGTAGAAGCAGAATTGATTAATTCTGCTGCCTGGGGAATTAGGGAAGGCAAAGGAAGGAGGAAGCATCTAAACTTGGCCTTGACGGGGGGTAGTTAGATGGGATTTTCATGGTTGGCATGAGGAGGACCTTCCAGGCTGAGAAAGCAGCAAGCAATAATTAAGGAGAGAGCAGTTTATCATCTGGCTCAGGATCTTCAGAGAAATGTAAAGGCTAGAAATATGGTTTCCGTAAGCCATAGCTTGCTGGTAGATAGTGATGCCCTAGGAGTTGATTATACTGTCCAAAGGAAGCACAGCACAAGAATGAAGCTATGAAGTGTTCCACCTTGTAGAGCATAGCTATTTAAAGACAATGTGGAATAAAAAGACTTAAGGAAGGGAGTTATCAGCTGTGAGAGGCAACCCAGGGAAAAGGTAGTGCAAGGAAGTCAGGGATGAGAAAGTCCTGGGAAAGAGGGTTGTGGATAAGCCAGGCTGGGCAAAGACCGATTTTAGATTTAGGAATTAGGAGCTCACAGACAACATCTGAGAAGACAGTTTCACCTGCGAGCCATTACACTAACAACGACGACGATGACAACAACAATTATATTAATAGCCACATCTCTATCTATGTCTATTTCCCTTCACACTTGAATAATAATTTGGATTTATTCAATATAAGCCTTTTCTGAATCATTCTTTCCCCACAATTGGATATTTTCATTCGTTGATTTACTCATTCCATAAATAATTTACCGAATCCTTGCTGCAAGCCAGGCATGGGCTAGTGGTTGGGATATGCTCTCTTTCTCCTCTCTGAATTCTCATACCTCAAAGTCTTCTTTTTGGACCTTTATTCTTTCTACTTTGCATTATTGAAATATGCATTTTTGCCTCACCCTTCTGTTACCTTGTAAACTCCATAAGGACAAGAACTATCTGACATCTTTATATCCCTTCATCACCTAGCATTAATGAGCTGTGGGCACCTGACTTTTAAAGAAATATTAAATTGAACTATGTTGCTCTTCACACAAAACACATGGAGATAGATGAGAAAGATATTATCTCTATTTGACATAGAGGAAAAAAAAAATAAGGGTTAAGTAGCTGACCCAGACTCCATATAGTTAGTGACAGGGAACTTTCCACTGCAAGGTATTGCACCCTCTAAATTAGAATAATTCCATGCTTTGTCTTTTGGAGAGAAAAACAATAACAACAACAACAACAACAACAACAACAACAACAACTTTCTTTTAGTTTTCGAACTGGCTAAAGCTATCTGGAAACTGAAAGAAGACTGGAAAAGCTCTGAGGTTTCCAAGAGTCAAGTGCAGGAGGTGTCTTTTTTTTGGACTGGCTATGGCTAAAGGAAGAACTTAAATTTTTCAGAAGAAATCACAATTGACTTATCTTTTCAATATTTTTCACCTTTTTAAAAAAATAAAGGTGCTATTTAGATACAGAGAAAACTAAGACTCGTTTGTTATAGAATCCAGCAGCAAAAGGAAATTTTATATGATAATTTCATTTAATACAGGCAGTAATTTAATTTAGAGCCTACCATAATCGAAACTTTAATCATTCTGGAAGTTTTTCTGGAAGTTATTAATAGTATTACAATGTGATGAGTGTGTTTATGTGTATGTATATTCTCTCTTTGTCTCTGTTTTCATGTCTCTCCCTTTCCTGCTGTCCCCCACCCAGTTTTTATTTTTGTAAGGCTATGGAAATGGGAAAAGTTATCCCATCCTCCAAATAAGCTTTTAGAAGAATATAAGAATCCATATTCTTTCAGTTTTACTTTAGTCTGTGGACGAGGATGGGAAGGGATGGTTTCAGTGGCGGAAACCAATTGCTTTGTACCTTAAAAGAATGTACGTCTCTTTCACGCAAAAGAAAAATGGTTTGGCTTGACCAAATATTCTGAAGTTGTATGTCTTCAAGATATAACATTCATGAATCCCCTATTTGAAATTCCAAAGCATTTTCACCTTTAATTATAACAGATAAAATGTTTCCAGATATACAGACTAGGAAGATAAGATTCCACTGCACATTAATTTTGCTGAATATCAAATCTATTTATTATGAGAAACACATAGACATGTGCTTGAAAGACTCCAGGGAAATTGATTAAGATATGCCCTGGCTAACATTTTCCTGCATGTAATATTCATGTTAAGTCTCAATTAGGGTTCAGAAAATAAACCATTGCAATGCAATATTTTTCCACAATTAACATTACAGAGTCTCTAGTAACCTGGAAAGGGGCGTAAAGATGTTCATTGTGCAATGAATGACATTCCGATTGTGCACATATCTGGTGGTTGGAGTCAAGCTGAATAATCATATGCATACTAATAAATCCCAGGTCATGGATATTCCTCTGAGTTAACATTTTTCCGTAAAATTATGATACAGGCTGAGAATCTCATGTTTCCTTTCCTTGTTGTCTTTCCCTTTCTTAACAGAATTTTACTGCTCTGTGTGCCCTCTCTCAATTCTGATTAGAAAGGACTCTCTAGAGAAGATTTGCTACTAGTCATTTACGTTGCTAGATAAATTTCATAAAACATCTTGAATTATACAGGTTGTATACTTTACAAATAGTTTTTACACATATCATTCCATTTTCCTCCCTCAACTCTCTTTTCCAAATGAGAAAGCTGAGAGGTTTGATAATTTGTTAAAGACTGTACAGATAGAATGCATGCAGTACAGCTAGGACTCAAACAGATTTTCTGGCTTCAAGTTCAGTCATTTTTTTTTCATTTTCTCATTGCTTTATATAACTGTAAGTGTTTGCACTAGCTTTTCCAGGATTATTTATGTTTTTAATTTTATCTGAGCAGTCTCTTCCCTGTTAAAGAAATTTCAATGCAGCATGGATGGTAGGGAGAGAAGGGTGTATATTTTCAGATCTTCCAGAGAGTCTCTGAAATCATATTAAGTAGAGAGCTGCTTCTTCCACCTGTGTGTACATGTGGAGATCACCTGAATGCTTATTTTAAAACTGGACCCAAGGACATTAGCTATTTTTGAATTAATAGTTGTTTGCCAGAGAATTCAAGCACATTTTAATACACATAAGGCTGATTTTCTCAGCATCTAAACTACTACCCAATTTATCATCTTGTGTATTTTAGAGAAGTGGTCCTCAACCTTTTTGGCACCCGTGCTTGGTGCTCCTGTGAGAATCTAATGCCTGATGTTATGAGGTGGAACTGAGGTGATGATGCACCTGGGGAATGACTACAAACGCAGATGAAGCATCGCTCGCTGGCCTGCCACTCACCTCTGGCTGTGTGGCCTGGTTCCTAACTGGCCACCAACTGGTGCCAGTCTGTAGCCCTGGGTCTGGGGAGCTCTGTGTTAGAGAACTGAGACTAGTTTAAGGTATGCCTAACCCACATATTAACCTTATGCTCTAGACTCAAACTCATGGCCAAATATTTTAATAATTGAATCTTTTCTGGTGGATGATTAGAAGATGTATGTCATGGAGATTATGTAGGCTATATAGAAGGGATATCAATATTTTCTTAAAATTATTTATATTTTAAGAAAGAAAAACAATTACTTTCAATTTCAAGAAAAGCAGATACTAATAGTGAATACCCTCTTTCTTGTGAATACCTTCTTTATGAGATGTGCATATCTCATAATGAGCAGGGGGAAAAAAGAGTTCAGATTGTATATTCAAGTTGGAAAACATAAAAGTCTATGGTAGAGAATCCTATAACTTCCTCTATGCTCTTCCTGGTAAAAACTAAACACAGCAGATACAAAAACAATAAACTTACCCTGACATGTTCTACCTCTCACCACTTGGTATCCCTGGGGGCACATACATGAGAATTTCCCAGGTTCATTGACACACTGATATTGACACAGGTAGTTTGAGGTTCTGCATTCATCAATGTCTGTTGAATCAGAGGAGAGCAAGGTCACAGAGTTGAAAAACTACACTGGTAATTTTTTTTTGATGAGGTAATAAAAACGCTGTAAACTCTGTAATGGAAATAAAATGCTTTATAAGAAGCTCAAGGGCAAATTCTAACAATATCGGCTCATTCCCCCTAGAACTCCATAGCACAAAAACTTTGTCTTACCATCAGTTTTACTCAAATCATTGTTGACAGTTTGGCAAATCCTGGAGCAAACCATATAGGCTGAAGAGAGTGAATGAATTGGTTTATCATCGATGCTTTTCTGTTTGGGCACTGCAGACCCACCCATGATGCAGATTTGTATTTGCTTTCTCAGAAATTGGGTGGCTTTGCTGACAAGCTCATCTGAGCTTTGAACTGTGCTAGCTTCTAGAGGTGACATCCTGGCAATATCTGGCCTTCAGTGGCAGAATGCTTTGGATTTCTAAACAGTGATGTCCTTATAATTTGCTTCGAAGAGTAGAGGCAATTGTCCAGAGCCAGAGCCTTTTGTTTTTGAGCATAGTAGCATGATGTGAGGCCTTTCTGGGTGAGGTATGACCTTCGTAACCCCAAGTAAAGCTGGTAGGGTCCATGAAGAAATCAGGAACATCAAGTATCAGTGGCACCCCTCCAGGATGTCTTATGCCTTTTAATTATACAGTGGAACATGCGATGGACTCTAAAGGTCATTTCTTCAGTTCAATGGCCCTTTTTTCCCTCATGTGGAAAGTGAAACTCAAACAACTTAAGAAATGTGTCCAAGTCACACAATGGCAAGAATACAACTAGGGGCCAGGTATCTTGGTTTACATCCTAATGTTTCTGACATGCAATCAGCATTTTTTGTACTTAAATATGCACACCAGTCACCTGGATTTAGATGAAGAATCTGACTCAGTAAATCTGGGCTAGGGCCTGAGATTATGCATTTCTCATAAGCTCCCAGGAAGTGCCAATGCTGCTGGCTATTGGATCACACTTTGAGAAGCAAAACACTAGAGCACCCTTTCTAATTATTAGATTCACTCTGCATCTTAATATTTCAGTGATTCTTTTCTTCTCCTCTCTCTTGATAACATATAAAAAAGTCAATGTTACAACTGAACTAACTAAATTTGTGAATAGAATTTCTATGGATAAAATTTGGGGACATAATCAGAAAAATAAATTCATATACAGGCACATAAACAGGGACATAATCAGAAAAATAAATTCATATACAGGCACATAATCAGAAAAATGAACAGCAATCAAAGGGATTGGGGTCTTATTAAAATTATTTGGAAAATATTTACCTTCACAGTTGAGTCTGTCACTACTTAGCTCATATCCTTGATTACACTGACAGATGAATGAACCAAGAATGTTGTAGCATTGCTGAGCACATTGATTGCTGGCATCGCATTCGTTTATATCTGAAAAGAAAGGTTATATACATTTATATATCTATGTCTTTAAACATATTCTTGCTCTTTTGTACCTATGTCATCTGATGATAAGTGAGTAATTCCCTAGCTGGATTGTTTGCCCTGCAGAAGCTCACTGGATAACATCCATTCAGGTTTCATATTTGTTGGAACAGCTTCAAACATCTGTCACATACTTCTTTTAGAAATACCAGAATATTTTTTTTCTAGGAATGACAGATATTTTGGGATTTGATGAATCTTCCCAAAAGAATTTAATGATTCTAATAAGTATACATTCCAGTATCTATTTTCTTTTTTTGTTGTTCAGATGCAAAATACCAGGTCTATAAGTAATTAATATAAGACGCTCATCCTGATACAGTCTCTCAGCATGCATAGGGAAGATTTATCTGTGCTATTTATTACTTTTTAAATGAGTCCTGTTAAATTCCATTACAATTATAACATAAGCCTTTGAGACCCATACAGAGTTTTGCAATGCTCTAGGCACTGAAAATATTGTAAAAAGCCATTTTCCTGCACTAGATTCTTTCCATGTCATGCCAATCTTAAAATTGTATGCCGTGACATTGCATTCTGAAAGGGGAGAAGAAGCATGTAAAAATCAGATGCACTTTCAGTGGAAAGTTTATGTAGTTGAACTTGCAATAACCTCTTTGGCACCTTCAGCATTTATATCTCACACTTTTGACTAAGTGGTGTATGTACATCAATGGATCTGTATTTTTTCATTTTTTGATACACCCACAGAGAAGAACTAAAACCAAGGTTAACAAAGTTTTCCATTCACATCGTGATGTGTCGTAAGGAACATATTGGTTATTGTAATTTTAGCTTTATACAGGGAAGTTGATGGAAACCAGTTCACTCAAGAGCACAGAAAACTGGAGTACTGCAATGTGGCATGGGGTTTGCTTTTGTAGAAGACAGAAATCAGTCAGGATGGCAGTTCCCAAAAGGCTTACCTACGCAAGTGTAGTTGTTTGCCGCCAACTGAAACCCAGGACTGCACTGGCAATAAAATGATCCTGGTGTGTTCACGCATCTTTGGTGGCAATAGGGAGGCATGGTGCATTCATCTATATCTAGGTTATCAGGTATACACACACAAAGAGAACTGTATTATTGATTATCCATAGCTATTTGCTCTCAAGTTCTCAGCAGAACATTATCTAGAAAATACTACCGAGAGAAGACCTTTATTTTAAAAGTAATTCTTTTCCTTTTCCTTTTTTTTCAAATTAGGATGTATGTGTTTTAAATATACTTTTCTCTACACTCTACAGTTAAGTGAGGTGTTAAGAAGAAAGACTTCATAAACTTGGCTGGGTGGGCTGAGATTTAAAAGAGAAAAAAGTAATTAAGACTATTTCATATATATATATATGAATGTCAGTTTGAGGCTCTAGAAGCTTATATATAATGACAGAAGTAAAAAAGAACTACAAAAGAATTGAGTAATATAGCCTAAAACAAAGAGAAAGAAGGTATAGGCTGTTGCTTACTTGGTGAGTTTGGCAAAGTCACTTAAACATTCAGTATCCTGGTTTTCTCTTTTGTAAAATATGGATAGTAATGCTTGTTATATGTACCTTATGAAGTTTCTGTGAGACTCAAATGAAAGAACACTATGTAAGGAATAGGATGCTAAACAAAAGTGCCCTTCTGATATATTGATGAAGCATTCCAGCCCCTGTCTTTCTCATATACTTCCACCTATAAAATTCTCAATTGAGAACTTGCAGAGTAGGATTAACATCTTAGAAGCATAATAAAATTTCATTAACTTATGACTCTATACTTTGTGACAATTCCAACATGGCATGTGTAATTTAAAATAACAATTATGCATGTATAATGTAAGACTATGTAGTGACACCATCTTATCCTAAAAATGAAAACTAAACTTTATGCTGAGCTCTTCTGATATTTAAATAACTGAAAGTGTAGGAGGCAGTCTGACCAAGTGGCCTCAGAATAACCTGAGTTTAAATCTTCTGGCAGTTATTAGGTTGGTATTAACCTCTTGGAGCTTCCATTTCTTCCTCTGTAAGTAATAGTACAACAATGTGGTAGAATTGTTGAAAGGATTATATAAAATAATGTAGGCAAATTTCCTCACACAAAACAGGAAAACAAATGGGAGCTACTATTAATAATTTGCAAAATCTATTTGATATAACTTGAATATTAAAACAAATGATAATGATATTTACATGAATTCCCCCCCTCATTTATTTAAGTATCTGCTCAAATGTCACCTCAGGAAGGCCATCTCTGACCATCCATATAAAATAGCTTCTCTTGCATGATCTATCCCCTTGCCCTGTTTTGTATTTCTTTGTAGCCATTAACACTTCTTGACATTGTGTTATGGGTTTATTTGCCTCTTGCTTGTCTCCTTCACTATAACACATGGCAAATAAAACAGAGCCTGGCATAGTAGGTGCTCAATAAATATTAGTTGAATGACTAGAAACATTGTACTAAGAGCAATTTTAGCATAGTTCCTCCTAATACCTAGTATTATAGCCAAGTGGTAGTCTCAATAGCTAACTTATATAAATAGTACTTTCTAATAGCTCCATGAGGGCTATGATTCTATAAAATCTGTTCACCATGATGGTCCAACACCATGATGGAATAGTGCCTGGCATACAGTCAGCCCTCAATAAATATTTGATGAATATATGATGTGTGACTTTGCAACCAGTAAACATTCATCTAACCATTGCTATTTGCTAGCATTGTGTTTAGCACTACAGGTTTATAATGATGGTAAATATACATACATTCTACCCTTATCTAGTGTGGAAGATGGGCATGAAAACAGATTACTGCATGGAATGATAAGATCATAGAAGGGTGTATAAGGTCTAGAGGGAGCATTGTGCTACTCCGAGTGTGGCTTGTTGACTGTGGCTGGTCCATGAACTAGTTGGACCACTCTGCAACAAATAAGTCTGGAAAATAATAGTACTTATTTACGTATAGCAGTTTGGTGCTACCACAACATTTTAATTATACTTTATAGAAGAATTAATCTGCAACAGACAGGAAATTCATAAACAAGGATCAATCAAAATTTGAGATGTACCGGCAGAGAGGAGAGGTGACTAATTATTATCAGGGTAGACCATGGACAGCTTACCAGAGGGAATAACCCTGAGCTGTGATTTGAGAGTTGAATAGGAGTTTGCCAGAAGTGCCTGTTCCTGTGCTCAAAGAGCTTATGTAGGAGCACCAAAGTGTGACACTATGTGATGTATGTGGGATAAAGCCGGAGTATAAATATATATTTTTCGATGGTAGAGGGGTGTTCAGAGCTGGACAAGGATCAGATTAGAGAAGACCTTACATACTATGGTGAGAAATGTAGAGCTGATTCTATGGGTAAGGGGATTACACACGATTAGATCTGAGTATAAGAATATCTCCTACCATAGCGTAAAGGCTGCAACCATAACTTTCATTCTCTTTGATTCTTCCCAGAGTAGTTTGGATTAGTTCTTTTTCTGTACTCCTATGCTCTCAATTGTTTATTTTCCTGACTAATACAGTGGGTAAAGCTTTGGTGTCAGTGTGGATATCTTGACATCGACAGCTCACATTCTCAAGTGAAAATGGTGCTGGTTGTTTGTCCCCACATCCTGATCTGTTCCTAAGAAGAAATAAGGTCTCTTCATTGATCTATGGTAAGAGGTGGTATGTAAATTAATGGACAGAGGGAGTCAGTTAAAGAGTTTCATGCCTCGTGCTAGGCTTCACAACTGAACTCAGAACACTTTAGTTTACCTTTTACTTGTCAGTCAGCCTCTCCATATGTGTCATTTAAAAAACATGCCTAGAATATCTGCTTGGTGGGTACTCTTCAGGGACTAAGGAGACAGCAGTGACACAAACTAGACCTGGCCTTGGCCTTCAGAGAGCTCTACTAGAGCTCTCAAGTTGAGGCGCATGCTGCACTTGGCTTTGCATTCCTAGCACTGCGCCTACTTGTAGTATAAAGAATGTTTAGTATGTTAACTCATTATATAATGATGACACACAACTATTCAGCCCAGCACCAGGCATTCTCGTTAGCAGTTTCATACATGAGCTCCTGAGGTAGATGCTAATATTATCTCTATAGTACACAGGAAAAAAGTAAGACAGAGAATCTCAGTAACTCATCCAGGTCTCAAAGTGAGTTAGAGGTGGAGCTGGGATTTGAACCTCACCATTTGCCCTATAAACTGTGCTATGCTAAAACAAGTGAATGAAGCCTGTATCATCAGTGTTTAAGTACTATGATCCCCAAATAGCTAACTGAAAATTATTTTCTCAGTTGCTTTTGTGGTCCCATTCATACCCCAAATTTCTGATTTTATTTAGTCTAACATGTAACCAAACTCTGCTATCCAGAATATGCTCGACTTTTATTAGTTCTTTCTCATAAATGTGAAAAATGAATTGGCAGTCAATGAAAAGATAAGCAGTTGTCAGTTAGTTATTATTCTCAAAATAAATATGCTTTGTTTTGAATGCCTGAAGTTTAAACAATTAAGATGCTTAAGACAGGACTTTGCTTACTGCACTGTGGCACTTACCTACACACTGCTCTCCTCGCTTCTGATACCCTGGAAGGCACTGACAGGCAAAGGAGCCTCGTAAATTGATGCACACTTGGTCGGTTCTGCAGCTGTGCGTCCCTGCAGCACATTCATCTATGTCTGTTAAAGACATGCAACATAAAAAGGGTTTAAGCTGTTTGCGAAGATGTTTATATTTCCTCTGATTGTCACAATACCTTTCTTAAGGAAACTGAGTTTTTACTTCATTCTTAAAACATTGTTTTGCAATACTGTTTCATTGGAAATATTTAAAATGATAAATTGTTTCGAGTATTAAGAAAATAATTTCATAGATGCCAGAGTGTACCACTCAGATTTAACAAATGCTAACATTTTTCTGTGCTTGCCTCAGCTGTTATTTTGTTAAGAAATGAAACATTTCAGAAATAGCTAAAGCCTTACTCCATCTTCAACCCTTTACCCCGCAACGTACCACTATCCTGGTCAATGTGCATCCTTTCCTGAGATGTTTTTATACTTTTAGTAAACAAATATGTACCCATTAGAATATATGATATTATTTTCTATTTTCTAAAATGTAAATAAATTGTATGATAGTTTTTTCCCCATTCAATATATTACATTTGAGATTATTTTTATTGACAATTTCTAAAACTGCACAATAATGGGGTATAAATCAAACTTTAATATTATGCATTCCATGTTGTTGTTGTTGTTTTGTGTGTGTGTGTGTGTGTGTGTGTTCAAACTTTAGGGTAACATGACTGTATAAACTTTTTATTGCAAATTTAAAAATGTAAAGGATTTAATTTGGTCATATTCCTCTAGGAGAGATAGCTGGCGTAGTGTGAAATATATATTTTCCCAAAGCATTTCAATCCCAGAAATAATATACAAAAGATGCTTTAAAGAATTGGTAGATTATAGTCCTAGAAAAGTAAAAAATGCTCAGTCATAATGAACCTGTTATAATAAATTTCTTTGGGATCAAAATGTGATGTGAATCTGTGAGTATACATTTATATTACACATTCGTTTATAAGTGAAATTTAATTTTGCCTTATCTACATCACCTTGGCATTCATTCATATCTCTCACATTATGAAGTTACACAGCACAAATGAAAGGCTTATGTGATTTTGGCATTCTTCACCTAATAATAAAAACTCTAAGTGTCATTAAAAAATATAGCCTTGTAATTCCCTGAAGGCAAATTTAGTATAAAAACTGTGACAAGTTTAGGAGGTCTTAGAAAATCACTATGGTAGACCCAGGGTGGTGCTTTGGAAGAAATAGACCAGGAATCAATAATAAAAAAAAAAATGAGCCATCAGTTAGTTACAATTTATTCCTCAATTCCTGCCCTTCCCTTTAAAAAGCTCAGAGTTGCCATTCATCTTTCATACATTTCTAAGGAGAATTACTGCACTTACACTACCCAGTGTGATAATGTAGGAAGTTCAGATTATAAGAGGGTTGTTCTCAGATATGGGCTTTGAGTAGCTGGGTGTGGAAATGAGAAGAGAGATTCTTTCCAAAAGAAAGAGGGAGGGGAAATGAAAAATACTCGAGGGATGTATAGCTGTTTATTGGATAATAACCTATTAAAGTATCTACTTACATAATTCTTTGAACACAGTTTTTTAAGTTTTGGTAAATTTATTTTTATTTTTTATTTTTGTTTTAAAATTTATGATTATTATATTTTTATTTTCGAATCGGTGATTACAACTCTGTCCTTTTTTAGGTACTACGCAAAGGTTCAGCAATCTTGCTTTGAAATTATGTTCTTTTTTGTGTCTTTTATTATTTGCTCATATGCACTTGATGAAAACATTTCTACTGATGTTTCTTCAGAGCTTTATGACTTGCTAATGCAGAAATGACAGCAGAATTCCTATTGTTTTATGTCAAGAACATCTGCCAACATTTGCAGTGATAACAGCCCTGAGAAATACTGCAATGTGAGATTCAGATGTGGCAAGTTTCCTCAGTACATGCTGGCTGAAGATCAAGGACTCTGATTGGCTGCTGCATTTTCTAAAGGAGGCCTTACTGGTGACTGAGGCTTCTTTCAGAGACATCTCTCCGCAAACTGCCTCCACCCCATCACATTCCTGATGTCCTACAATTTCCTCCCTATTTTCTTGTCATTCAGTTCTAAGTCTCTTTGATAAATAGGCTAACATTTCCAGTGAAATTAATATATTATTAAATAGGTTTCAATCATAAAAACTGTGTTCCCTGGACCTTCTCCTTAAGAATGGGTTCCATTTACCTTCTGAGAAGGATTGTTTAATAAAAGGATGAGGTAAATTAAAATAATAAAAACAAACAAACAAACAAGGAAAATACCATTGTCTCCACTACCACGACATTCTTTTCCTTTCTCTATTAAAAAACAAAGGACTCACTGCACCTAGGATTGACTGGTGATACCTTAAATACATTTTCTATTTACTTGGACTCACTTTTATTTTTAATTTTTTCAGAGGGGAAAACTTTCAAAATTCAATAAAACTCAATTGCATGAAATTATTCCAAAGAAATTGAGTGCATGCTTCATTGTACACCTTGAGCTGGATCTGCTAGTACATGAACTGATTATATTTTCACTTTTGCTTCTCTGACTTGGGTTTAGAATATTTATCTTCTGCTTTGCTCTTAGCAGGTTATCTAATGCTGAACGATGTAATATATATACACTGGATTTCTTTGAACTATCTTCAATTATATTGTCAATTTATTAGTTTAAATAACATAATTTTATTATTTTGAAAATTGTACTTTGAGATCCTGTTATAGCTTATTCACAAAGCATAGAAGTCATATGAAAGTCATAAAAGAATGTACTAAGTCATATAAGATTGTTATATATTGTTAAACTCTTTTATGCTTCTCTTTTCTACTTGTATGCATTTCTATTTGCCTTAAATATCAGAAAGTTCAATGTGATAAGTAAATCACTAAAATATACATCTGTGTCAGAAACTCAAAGCAGAATATCCATCCCTGTGCAGATGTACCAGAAGACCTAACTCTCCCAGCTGTGTTTATGAAAGCCCTCTGTGGTGAGAATATTTGTACTGGAAAAAGCAATGCTTTATTCAAAAGGGAAACTACTCCGGTTAGCCATGATTTTCCTGATAATTTAAGAAAAAGTCCTCTGGGAAGAACAGTTTTTGTTTTGTTTTTTAAACTATAATTAACCTTTGACTTTTAAGTTCACTTGGTGCTTAGGCCGTCAGTTAACACAGGGGTCCCTAACCCCCAGGCCTGAATTTGTACCCATCTGTGGCCTGTTGGGAACCGGGCTACACAGTAGGAGGTGAGCGGCAGGCTCCAGCGAAGCTCCATCTGCTCCAACACTAGCATCACTGCCTCAGCTCTACCTCAGATCATCAGGCATTAGATTCTCAGAGGAGCACTGGTCCCTGGTGTCAAAAAGGTTGAGGAGTGCTGAGTTAACACATTCCCTGCACCCTGGACCCATGTTCTTTGATGATGGGTCTATGTCTTACTTTCTTTTTTCTTTATTCCTAGCACCTAGTAAAATGCATGAAACGTGGTAGATTTTCAAAAAATATTTGCTAAATAAATGGATGAATGAATCATGGTTGCCAAGAACCGATGTCTAGAGTTTAAGGAAAGTAGGATCAATGTTTTATCTCATGGAACTAAATATTTACAAGGCAAGTTAACAGGCAAGATGTGAGAAAAACTGTAAAATCAGCAATATGTCAGCAAATGGAAATGGATATAAAACAAGGGTGTTGAGAAGTGCAGAAGCTATGATGAATGAGGCAACATCAGAGGTTGGTGGCTATGGAAGGTTTGCCGGAGGAGGTGATTTTGAGTGGCATTTTGAAGAAGGTGAGGTATGTGGACTGACAAATAGGAAGCTATTTCTAGGCAGAATGCAGGATGCATTAGAAAACACTGACAAGAGTGGTTTGCATATGAATGGCGGACAATTGGAGTCAGCATGGCTGGAGGGACTGTGTAGGAAGAGCCTGGTGCAGTGCCTGTTTAAAGGCACTCATAAAATGGTAGTTCAAATCTTGAGCAAAATTCAAGACCTTAAAGGTGGAATTAGAGTTTGGACTGAACACCACAGGGAGCAGCTCTGAACTATGTAGACATAGCCTAATGTAAACATTCCCAAAGAACAAAATAATAGTGCGCTTCCTAAAATATCTCATCATGTAAATCAAATCACATTCCATGATTCTAATGCATTAAGAATAGCTAATGGCAATATTTGGTGATTCCCTCATTTTTCAAAAATGTGCCCATGTTCTCCCTCCTAGTGATTTATTCTATTGCAGGTCCCTTTTTTGCTGACTTTGGCACCATCATTGCTTTAATTAATTCAGTCTGATCTTTGCTCAGCTCATACCCCTGCCTCTTTACCTCACCAACCCCCTAGTCTATGGAACTGCATATTTAGTTTTCTCTCCAAGTTAATGAAGGCAACTGTGTCCACATCTTTGTGGTGTCTATTAAGTCTCTACTTAGGCCCTTATTCTCTATGTTTTTGGCTCCTTCCCTTCAGTCTGACTCATATTTCCCAAACCCCTGACTCATGCTGCTTTCTCTCTGTTATGTAACATTTTAATCTTAGCAATGTTCTTTCCATAATTTGATAACTTACCACGACATGGAGTCACTTCAGTGTGTTTTCATAGGCAAAAATTTTCTGTATCTTAAATGTTGTAGATTACCACTTAGACTTTTCTAATTTGTGCTGCTTTAGGTTTAAGGAACAACTCAGAATACTTTGGAAGAAGCCACCATTGACCAGTAATAAGAATGCACTTAAACAGGAGGAAGGGAATTGAAATTATTTTGATTCTGTCACTGCCTATATGATCGAGGGCCATGGTATCAATTTTTTTCCCTCTCTGCTTCTCTATTGGTAAAATAGATTGTCTATCCTTAAAGGTAGTGCACAGATTAAAACAAAATGTTCAGAGTCTTTAAAATATACCTTTTTATTTCTAGACTGTAAACTCTTATAGTAAAATAACAATATCTTTACTAGTTCTATGTGGGATACTGCATGCTTTGTAAATATTTGATGGTGCTGTCCCTTGAACTCCTATGGTTAAAGAAAAGGTAATGGTTGGATGCAAATTTCCGGTATTTCTTGATCCATGTGGATTTAAAACTTTGTTATATATTTCCCCAACTGTGCTAATTTAATCTCATAAGTGGAGTAAAGGAGGGGGAAAAAAAAACGGTCAAGGACTCACACTTGCTATAAGCAGGAGTTACTTTACTCCTGGCCTCCTTCTTTCCTCTTCTTTCTATTTTCTTTTCTTTTTTATTCCCCTTCACCTCCTTAATGATTTAAATAGGTACCCATCTGATCAGAGTGATTGGTCTTGATCTTTTCTAGTGACAGGACAATAAATTAGTTTTTAGCAAAATACTCTTTCTACTTACTCTATGAAAATTTTTATATATGAAAATAAAAGGGATTCATTGGATGAAGATCTTATAATTATTTGGGGTATACATCCTAGTTTTCAATATATTCCTAGAAGATAGAAACTATCTCAACAAGATTTGAGAGCATTATTGTTTTACTGCTGCTTCATCAATTAAAGGCTATAGATAATGATAACCTGAGTAGTCAAGACATTGTATTACATTGATTGAAATCTGATTAAGAAGGTGTATAATAATTTGTATAACTTTCTATACAAATCTGTTAAAATTCTATAATTAATTGATGTGAAAATAGGTAAAAGCTTAGCAATATCTAAACACCTATTATTTGATTAGAAAATCAGACCTATAGGCTTCTAATTTAATCCTAATAATAGTCCTGTAAAATAAGTGGTCACATCATTCACAATTTATGAGTGAGGCAGGAGGATGTCACTGAAATGTAGGTTGGTGAGGTAACCTGCCCAAGGTCACACAGAGCAAAAATTCAAACCCAAAATCTCCATTTTGCCTCTGCATTTTAGATCTCTAGAAAGACTTATTTCCCGAGAGTTCTAGATAGCAGAACTATCATTGTAGTTATATATATATATTTTAAATTTTTCTTAGAATTAAAGAGGAGGTTGTTAATCTGTAGTGCTTTGATTCCTCCTCTGTGTCTTTGTTCTATGTTAGAATAACATTCATAGCTCTCCAAATCTTCTGTTTCCCTCCCCAGTCCTTAGCCAATTATCAACAATTTTTGTCAAAGACTTTCTATTTCCCTTGCTGCTTCTTTCATAGTACTGGAATCAGATTTATCTGGGCCAAGTGCCCAGTTCTAGTTAGCTTTTCACCCTTCTGAAATTATCAACCAGAATTCACCCAAGCTAAGCAGTTCTAGTGGAGAAAATAAATACTGATATTAAGTAACAAAAGAGGACTGTCTTCATCCATGGCCAGCAGTAGATTTATAGTTCTAGATTCTTATCTGTTTTGGCAAAACAGATTGTTAATAATTTGGTGTGCTTTAAATGATAAACAAAAATATCACCAAAATCAACAAATATCAGCCTCTCTGATAGCTCATATTTTTGTTTTAGAAAATGAAGTGGTGAATCAAATATCCTGGATGTCCTTGGCATTGCACTGTGTTCTATCAGAACCTTGAAATATGCTGTTCCCATATGGAAAAAAAAAAGCTACATGTACTTGGAGTTGCTTTTCCAGCAATGATGCCGGATTTGCACTGTAAATCAACTCTCTCTTACCTAGTCTCCTCTGTGGCTAGTGGTGTACATTTGCATGATTGGATGACGTTAGACAAAGGGTTCATGAACATGGGGGAGAAAACCAACTAATGCATGTGAACAATCACCTCATGACTTGTCTGTACTATGCACAAACCAAAAGAATCAATCAGTCATAAGCTAAAACAAGAGAACAAGCATGGAAACAAAGGCCTTAATTCTCATTCTTTGTGTCTTTTTGTACTCTGGCAAAATGAAACTTATTGCTTTCAGAATCTTAAAGAAGAAACATTTTCTACTGATTAGTAATTGTTAATTGTCAGGGATGTTTTCTGGCATCTCTGTGAATGTCATATTCAGCTAACCTCCCTTTTTTCTTCTTAAACATTATTATTCATTAAACAAATGTCTGGGAAAAGATGAACCTAGTATTTGGGATGATATTACAACCAATCATTAATGTACAACTTCACAGAGATAAAACTGTATTTTGAAACAAGAAGGACCATCCATTGGTCTTTTTTCTAGGGTGTCTCAGTACCAGGAATTAAAGACTCGCTGTGTGAAAGTTCAAGCCCATCCCATACAAGCTAGGGATCTGCTTCAAAATGGATAGCCTTTGAAAGAATTATGATTTTACCTTATTATGGGATGCCTATGCACTGACATTTCAATTGTGTTTTCCTGGTGCTCTACCATTTCACCTTGCCCCTCCTTCTCCCTCCCATCCCCAACTCCAGATCAAACCCCTGTAAAGTGATGAACTAAATAGAGACTGACTACATTCAACTTAGTCTACCATGTCCTGCCTGAGTGCTTTGATTTGATTCCTGGCCCCTTTTCCTGAGTCCTTACAGCCAGATTAGTCAGTCTTTCTAGCCCAGAGCACACACATTCCTGGCTTTACTCCTGCAGGCCAATCATCACTTGAGGTCACATAAGCCCCTGGCTATGACAATGCCAATTATAACAAGCCATGGCTTGGTGACCTCCTATGAGATCAATTACATTACACTTGTTATTCATTCAACAATAAATAGTTTTTGTACCCACTAAATTAAGGTATACTACTTAATTTGCTTAGTGTAACTTGGCAATACTTCTCCAAATTATTAACTGCTTTTGAAATAAAGTAAATTTTTGTGCCCCTTGCCTTCAGAGCATGTTACTTTCTTGTGTGTATTTTCCTATCCATTTCATTACATTTTACTTATGGTGTTTCTGTAAAATGTTTCTCCATATGCTTCAGGGCTTTTATGTTTTTCTGAATTCCAAGTGGAGCAGAGGGGTAGGTTGAAGGGTGTGTGTGTGTGTGTGTGTGTGTGTGTGTGTCACTCAATTTGCATTAAATATTTTTTTCTTTTCTCTTTTTGATTCAAAATTCCAGCACAATGAAAAGCAATGAAAGCATAAATATGTAGGTAAATGAGTACTGAATATATAAAACAATTATAGTAAGGTCTATTGGGATTTATAAAATATTTAGAATGAAAATACATGAGAATAGCAGCATGTAGATTGGCAGGAGGGTAAATAAAGTTTAGGTAGTTTAAGATCCTTGCATTGTCTGGGAAGTGGTAAAACTACTAATTTATTTTATACTTCAATAAGTCAAAGATACATCTTAAAGTAATCCCTAGAGAAACGCCTAAAGGAATAGTAAAAGAGTATAAAACTACAAAGTTAATAAAGGGGAAAAGAGAATAATACAAAATATTCCATCAGTTTAGAAAGAAGGCAAGAAAGAAAAGGAAACTGAAATATGCTAAACAGATAGAAGGCAATTACTAAAATGGTAATTTAAACCTAAACATATCATTAATTATTTTTAATGTAAGTGGATTGAATGGTCTTACTAAAACCCTTGAATTCTCAGGTTAATTAAAAAAAAAAAACAGAACCCACATGTGCTGTTTCAAGAGAATTTAAATCTAAGGACACAGAAAGAATAAAGAAAAAAGATCAGGAGTATACCATGCAAATATTAATCAAAGGACAGTTGGTTTTGCACTGTTAATATCAGACAAAGTTGAGTTTAAGGGAAAAGACATTACTAGAGAATAAAAAGTAATACTATGTCATGATAAAAGTTTTAGTTCACCAGGAAAATATAGAAATTATAGATTTAACTATAGTCAAACACCTGGCTTTAAAATAGATAAAGCAAAACTAAAGGGAATAATGAATAAACATAGTTACAGTAAGAGATGTAACATACTTCTCTCAGTAACTAAAAGAATAAGCATATATTTTCAGAAATGAATAGAAAAAATGAATAACGTGATTAAAAACTTTGAACTAATTAGCATATATAGAACACTGTACAGAATATATAACCTTTTCAAGTATTGAGGGAATATAAAATGAAAATGAATATGCTGGCCTGAAGGCAAGTTTAAATTTCAGAAATTGCAATATACAGGTTTTATTCTCTAACTACAATGCAAATACGATAGAAACTTAAACAGTGACAACTAGAAAAATCTCCTTATTTTGGAAAAGAAGACATATATTTCCAAACATATTCTCCTGGCTTGAAGAAGGTGATAAAATTGAAATTTGAGACTTCTTCAAACTGCATAAAAATGCAAATATTACGTATCAGCACTTGTGGAAAAAAAATGCCAGCTCATAAGGCCTAGAGCCCCTCCTCTTTCCTTACATTGTTTTTAACTTTCCCCCACTACACTCAATTTACAAGAGAATTTAATTTGCTGATAAATTATGTTTAATATACATAGGCTGTGGGATTCCCCCCCACCTCCTTCTGTGTTAAAACACTTTTAGTGTTGTGAAAAAATTGCATTCAAATAACACCTCAGTATTAGTTCAGGGAGTACCTAAAGGCAAAGGGAACAAAAGAAAATACTGTTCAATAAAACTATGAATTCTGTGAAGGTTTCAATTCTGAAGACTTCTCAAAGCTAGCATATTAAAAAATCTTTGGACTTTTGAATGAGTTTGTGGGGGTTTTACCTTACATTTCTATTGGGGAAAAATAAATTTGGACTATATAGACTCTAAGATCTCTTTTAGTTTTCAGAATCTGAAATTAAGCTTATTTTGCTGAATTCCTGAATGCTGTTGTAAAAAGTATTCATTTTCCAGCTCTTATCTCTTTTGCCCTAACTTAAAATGTTGAATCCTGGGAAACCTGAATAACATACTCTTGCTTTTCGTAGGGGGTCGGTGGCGGGGGTGGTGGGGAGGGTGGGTGTATGATTATGGGTTTCTATATCTTTTTCCCTTTTTCATTTTTCAGCAGTGTCTTCCTTTTCCTTCTAATCTATAGACTAAGAGAGTCTAAAATGGACTCATCTTTCTGGACAGGATTAAATAGCTCTTTTAGCAGAGCGAGATGAATAGAAAGTTCTCCTTAATTTTTAAAGGTACACATTTCTATGTACCTGTAAAGTTACATACTTGTCGGGAATTGAGAGTAGCTTAATGCCTGCTTGGCAGCGTAAACTCTGAAAAAAATACCGTGGGGAAACTTGCCCTGTGCACAGTTTCTATGCCTATAGAGGACAAAGGGAGATGGACCTGTGCCAGTTATGCAGTTGATATGTTAAAGGTAGATGCCAAACTGAGGCAGTCCTTAAGCGAATTTCTTGGCGTGAGTAAACACAGATGAAAAAAAAGTCTATATTCTTAGATCTGTTATATATACTTAAAATGGTTACTGCATGAAGCACATCCGTGGTCTATCATATTCCAAGTTTTCATTCTAGAAGAAAATGGAAAAATTGAGCAATTCATTTTGTTAATTTAAAATTAGCCTAGAATTATTTTTCCTTAGAAGTACAATAATTTGTGGAAATCTTTAAATGAAAACCTTTGGCTTCAGGCGCATATGTGGTTGATATGGGTGACCATGAGGCTGCCTAATAGGTGTTAGGAGGTCCTCTGTCAGTGACCTTCGCTATGCATCTCTTTCCATGGCTTTCAGAATTAGAACAATCATACTATTTTCTCACTGCATAGTCATTTTAAGTTCTAAATTATTTTATTTGAGATAGTATCTTTCTTTAGTTGCTTATGCTAGCTTTTTCCCCCCCTAGCTTTATTATACCAAGAATTTATTATACCAGGGATTAGTGTGTACAGGAGAAATTGTTGATCTTTTGAGAAAGGCTGAGAACCAGAGAATAAAATTTTTTCTTATGTAACTCAGTGACAGGAAGATATAAATATGAATGAGACAGAAGAGTGGGTAAGATCACAGGTTTTAGAATCAAATAAGTCTCAGTTCAAATTCAGGCAATATCACATCTTAGTTAGGTGTCTGGGGAAATTATTTAACCTTTCCAAGTCTCACCACCACATTTGTCAAGTTGGGATAATACCCATTTCATAATGTTATTGTGAGGACTATCTGAAATAATACACACCCCAAATGGTACCTGGTTGACACTAAATGCTCAGTAAATTATATTTAACATTGCAAAATGACTACAGTTGGTGCACATCAAGTTGGTACTTATGTTGTATACAGATGGAAGGAAGCAAGAAAACTACAGAAAGTCATTGCTTTTAATAAAATTTTCTGTGTGCTTGAATATAATTACATATACATCCTATCTTCATTTCCTCGCTCAGTATCAGATTTTGATTGAAATCCAGTCAGGAGGAACACCATAGCATTGAATGATTTCCCTTTCTTTGGCATATTCCAGATGAATGAATTTAAGAATAGGCAAATTGGCTTTTCTTTCTTAAAGTTACTTCTCATTAGAGAAACTGCAAATATTCAAATAAAAGGAATCTGGCAAAACAAAAGGGTTAACATCTTTTGCTTTTTATAATATGTTACGATATGAAAGGACAGTTAACAGCTACATGGCCCCTTCATGGGCTACAGGGTCCCTTCATAGCAATGAGGTATTGGCAATTTTACTCTAGTTTATATATAGTACTTAGCAAACATAGTTTTAACTAGAGCTTAAATTAGAACCTACATGTTATCGTGAGACAGAACTTTTGTGTGAACAAATTCTTCTAGCTACGAAAAAGCTATGCAAATGTAAATTTCAGCAGCAATTTTTATATATTGACTAGGTCAAGGACAGTGTGGTCATAATCTTTCAAGCAGCGATGTTTCTACAAAACATAATGGTAACCTATTTGTAGTTAATGAAGCATTCATTCAATCTTATCACACACAAGAGCTTGATTTGAAGGCAATTTTTGTTTTTAAAATGCTCTGTTAGTAATATGTTAAAAACATGGCATATTAGAAAAATATTCATTTGGAAAATTAATTTTAGTTTCTTTGAACACCAAATAACTTCATCCAAATGCTTCACTTATAGCTTTATTTATAGGTAATTTATATATGTGTATATAACAGTCTCTTGTTCCCATATTAAGGGTATAACAGAATTAACAAGAAATTAAATAATTTAAAGCCTCAAGGGGGGAAAAAAACCAATATGCTTATGGTTAACAGTATGACAAATCAGCAGAGGCTTAGGCTAACTTCCTTCTCCATTGTCTTCTTATCCAACCTGACTCCATCCTACATTTCTGACTCCTTCTTATTTTGATATTTGATTTTGCATTTGCCCTTTCTCAGTTTCACCCTAACTAAACAGACTATTCTTTAAACCTGAGAGCTCTCCCCCTGCTGCCACATTCAAGGTAGTATAGGGACCATCTCCTACTAGTCTGTAGGCCTTGGGCACTGCTGCTACTTCGGCCATGGTTTATGAGTACTGTTCCTCTGGCTTAGCTCTCCAGTGCATCCCTCCCACCACCCCCTCTCCTGGGAGCTCAGCAGGGCTGCCCCTGCCATCTTCATCTCTTCAGTGAAGCTGGGCTGCTATCCAGGCCTTCAGGACTCCAACACTTGCCAGCTAATCTTGTGACTATGCATGTTGATGTCAATAAAATGCAGGAGGTCCTGTATGATTGGTTTGAACCTCACTGCAACATAACGGGTGTTTTTTTTTTTTTTATAAAAGCTAGTCTTTTTCTTAGATTTCAAATTATCAGTACCATCTTATATGACCCTAAATATCAGCCAGGCTCCATACTGCCATGTACAATACACATGTTGCCACTTGTCTGCCTTTGCCTGTGATCGTCTCTCCAACACTCATACCTTAATAGAATAGATTCCCCTTAAAGGTTCAACTCATGTCCACCTTCTTTATACTTCTTTTTCCAGGTTCCTTTGGCCAATGTGAGATCATTATAGAAAGCAGATTGTCCAACTGATCTCTGAAATAGTTGCATCCACAAATTATCTTTGTTATGAAGAGTAGCAGCAAATTTGTTATCTCTGGAAAGTCAGCTGCTTTGGGGAGGTCTTGGATGACTGCTCCTCACCTCACCCTAACTAGAGCTGCCTTAAGGATGAAGTGGTGCCTCTAGCACTTTGCCTGGCTTAGGGTCCAAAACAAGTTTTGTTCTGACTACCAAATTCTGGCATTCTCCATTAGGAAACCAGAAGCTGGATAACCTTAGGCATATATCAATGGCCCCTATAATTTTATAGCCTGTTTGTTGAAGGTACCAATAGAGCTCACTGTTATATTTGATGTATGATTCTCTCAGTGTTATATTATAAAGTTGCAAAACACTTAAGATAAATACCAGTCAATACTTCCATAGTATTTATACAATTATATTGTCACTACGACAATTTTTTTACAAGACTACGGGATACTGTGCCAAATAAAGTGAATGTGTAAAACCTCTTGTAGCTTCTGCAAAGGCTGAGTTACAATTTTAATTTCAATAAAGTCTCCCAATAAGTTTTAGTACCAACTTTAAGTTGGAACAAACCTCAACTAGTAAAAATCCTTTAAGAGTTACAGTTATATTCAGTGTGGATAAAATACTAATGGCCTGGAAAATGCACTAAATGTTGAGTGGGTTTTTAAGGCCATATTTGACTTTTATTTTTTTAGTTTTTCCTGAGGTAAGGTATTTTTCCCACTGCATTATATTTGATAAAAATCTAAGCGCACAAACAGAGTTGTGCTATTTTTAGGATGAAATCCATACTTAATATGTCTTGGAAGCATGGTTATCAATGGAGACTAAAACCAGTCCTAATTAGTTATGAATAAAATTATCTAACTGGGTTAACAAATTTAGAATTCAGAAATGAGTTTTAAAAGCAAATGATGTGTTTACCTCTTCTGTGAACAAAGAGGGCGGACTTCATTTGGATTCGCATATGTAAGTTTCAAATTGGTATAGGACATCTTTCACTTAGTGCAGAAGAAATCTGATTGTCATTTTCCAGCATCTTCAGGGTGAAATTAAAACTTTTTAACATGACATGCAAGGCCCTTCATGACTTGAGTCTTGCCTGACCTCTAATGCTGCACACTGAATCATATAGAACACTTGTCCCCTTCCTCTGTCTTCTACTTATTACCTTAGCAAGTGCTGTTCCCTCTGCATGGAACAGTCTTTTGCCTTCCCTCCTTCTCTTCCCTCATTTTGTTAAAGGCTAGTTCCACAACGTTCTAAGACTGAGGCCTAGTGTCACTTTCTCTGGGAATTCTCTAAAAAGGGACTCAAAATGCCACATCGTAGTTACCGTCTACTTCCTTATAGACTGTGAGCTCTCTGAGGGCAAGTACTATAAGCTTTTATCTTTCTATTCTCAGCACCAACTGCTTTGTACACAGTAGTTACTCAACTCAGGTTTGTTGAATAAATCTCACATTCTGAAATAATGTTTAGAAATCCAGCTCCAGGATACCTAGTCTGTGGTCTTGTGCCAATTCCCAAACTATAAATAACAAAGTAAATGTTAAAATTTTCTTTCTCTAACTTATTATTCTCAAATCCACTGTAAAATTAAAAAGTCAACCCAGACAACTGACACATTACCTTCAGCAGACCCCACCCTTAAGAAGGAAAAGTATAGGCATGACTGCCATTAAGTGTTCCAGAATGGAAACTTAAATAGATCAATAAATGGACAAACTTTTGGAAAATTCTAGCTGTGGGCAGGTCTTCAAAAACAAACAAATAAACAAATAAGCAAATAAAACAAAAACCAGTATCATGACTTAGTGAAGTGAGATCTAAAACTAGTTAAAATTCTTTTGGATTATTCTATAAACTAAACTATATATTCTTATGTTCTTACATTCTTACTTTATTAGCTTAGCTGCCCAGCCTTGCCCCCACTCCCGAACTATCATTCCCTTTTTGTACTCCATTTAAATTCTTTTGGTTAAATGGAGATAATTTTCAACTGGAAAATTCATTTCCCCTAAACACATCAGAAGAACTTGTTGCTCTCCTTTATTTATAACCAGATTATTTCTTAGTTCATGCTTATGTGCAAAATAGATGGCAGGAGACTCATAGGGGAGAGAGGGCCTGTGATAATTGCCTCTTACCTTAATTTGTTATAATTGCAAAACCTTGTTATAACCAGGGCATGACTCTGCTTAGGTTGAGTTCATTGCATTTTGCAGTGTCGCAGCCTTAAATATGTTAAAATAAGAGTAACTGCTGTTAAAGGTCTATGTTTAGACATTGTTTAAGGTTAGAGACTTACTCCATATTCCTTCAGCCATGTATTATGACTAATGAACATTCTATAGTTTAATGGGTATAGGCATGAGACTGAAAGGCTGATTGTTCATAAGATTATTTAAGTGCTTATTTTTATCCTAATTGGCTATTTCATGGGGTTCAGGAGCTGAAATTACACCAAAATCTTATTTAGAATTTGATATTTACCTTTGTAACATCTATGAATAAATATATTGTTAAACGACATTATAAATAATATTACCCTACTCAAAGTGAAACTTGTTTAGAATTATCATTTGACTCAGGAGAAGCACTTGCATGCAAAAATAATAAATATGTCTGTTAGGCACAGTCTTAAACAAATTATTATAATCCTGAGCATAGTCCTTGTAGATCAAACTCTCTTTTAATGCCTCTTATTAGCATTGTTACTATATGTACAATACTTTAAAGTTAATGAAATGCTTTTTTGAGAAATCATTAAATCATACTGACATATGCCTTCTCCATCCCTGTTCTCCAGCCCAGTCTTATGAGGATGATTTCATACATTTAACCATATGTGCATATTTATTTTTCTTCCTCATCCTATAACTATCTGGAGGTAGCGTTTTCATTATGTCACTCCTTGCTCCAAACCTTTCACTAGTTACGACAGTACTAAATCTGAAAGGCTTAACCACAAATCCAGGATTCTACATAACTGTTTTCCAATGCTTTTTCCTATCTTCTTTACTGCTGTGTCACAGTAGGTCCCCTTTCTCTCACCCCAATGACACAATACTGTCACCATTGTTTTGCCTGCAAGGCAGTCACCCAGCAAAGCCTGTTCTCGCTCTTCTCAGGATTATTCACATCCAGTTCATCCTTCATGACCAAGATCACATTCACTCTCTCCACAAAGTCCCGACTAGCCCTGGTTGCAGCACCCAATCCCACTCTGGCCTCCTCCAGTGCTTTTCAGTAAGCACCATTACCATTAATGATACAGGGCCTGAGGCTCTCAACTAGGGGTTTGTTGACTTAAATTGTTGAGCTGAATTATTTGTATCACTTAATTTTTAAAAATATGATCTTAACTAACCTCTTCAGATAGTCAGAAGAGTCCTTGCAAGAAAGGACTCTAGGCATCTAGTATAGTTTGAACACAAATTAATCAATGCATGAGTTGATGAATTAAGTGGCTAAAAATTGAACAAGTAAATGAATGAATGATATAGATTTCAGGACATACATGAAAAGATATACCATATTTTAAATTTACACTAACAATTTTGAGGTCTAGTGAGGGAAACATAGGCAGAGTTCTTAAAAGCCAAGACTCTCAATATTTAAATTATCTTTTAATGCTCAATAGGGCAAAAAAGCAGTAGGTCCAGCAAGAATGCCTAGAAATAGGCTCTTTTGGTTTCGTAATCCCTCAGTTGAGTCCTGTGTGTTTGGGAATTTAAGATCAGCATGAAGTTATGGTGATAACCTGACCATACAATGTTTCTTTTTCTTTCTAACCAAGAAAGGATTATGACCTCATTCTTTGGGGAATGGACTCTCCTCGAAGGCATTTGAAGACTGCCTTTCTGAAAGATTAAATGAAATGCAAAATGGGAGCAGGACAGGCCCCGTCTTACTCAGAGAGCATGTACCAGTTCTAGGGGAAAGCCATTGCCGAGTTTTACATATATTTTTTTCATCTGAACTTTTTAAAAGATCACCTCTGGTTTCAGCTTACTTTTTTTTTTTTTTCCTACAAGTAACCTATATGGCCACTTCTTCAAATTTGTTCCAGATGGATTTAGTCATAGAATGATTGATTATCCACTCAGTTGTGAGCTATGTGGTTAAGCTCAGAAACCTACAACAAACTGGTTTAGAGCCGTGTTTCATGGTAAGTGGCAGAAAGGATAATCCTTAAACTGTCATTTTAGAGTTAGTGATGAGGAAAGAGGAATTTAGTGGGGCTACTTATGTCAAGAGAATGTATTAGCAAATGGATGTCTGGATATGAGGAAATCTTATGAGCATAATGCTTTTTTCCCCCTCTGGACTTCACAGTAAAGGGAACCAGATATAACTGGGAGCCCTGCTGAGGGCTGCTCCAGCTCTCACTGCCTGCTTCATGGACTCGACCAGCCTCCCCAGAAGCTTCAGGCTGCCGAGCCACCCGTTTATCCTACTACTCACTCAACAGGCCTACAGAGGTTTTTATTGTTGGCATCAGAGACACCTGGGCAAACCTGGAAAATAATTCTTGGGGGGAGTGAACCAAAGAGAAAATGTACTACACTCCATACAGAGACGTATTATGCACTTTAAAAAGCAATTTAAGAACATTTGGTCCATTTCCATGTTCTTTAAGGAGAAAAAGCCTTCCTTTGGTTTCAACTTACTCTTTTTAATAGCTGCATTACCTTTTTCTCTATTCTTTCCAATTTCCCTTTTGTTAATTTGCAGTCTGGCTACTATAATATTCTTCTAGGGGAAACTGGATGTGCCTGGTGGCCTTCCCTACATGTCACCATTTTATAGGTCCTCTTATACATGGTTCAATTTCTTGGTTTTCATCTTCACTAATTTTTGTTTTTGTTCATTTTCTTTTCCTTTCTCTTAGAGTGCTATTCTACTTCCTTATTGCCTTCTTATTGAAAAACAAGTCACTATTCTGCTGCTTATCAAGATACCTATTCTTTAGAATCCCAAGAAAGTTGGTGTTGGATTTTATGGCTTTTGAGTTTTTAGCTATTACACAACCTATTTTTTATAAGCTTAGGTTGTGTTCAGCACCTGTCTCCTAGTAGATTTCTGAGGCAAAAGCTGTAAACATATATAAACATAAAAATGATGATTCCAGGAGTGTATTTCGAAGACGCTGTAGGAAGAAAAACGTGACTGAAACAGAACAGAGATTTCTATGAGAGATATGGAGAACATTTTCCATGATTCCCTAACAAACACAAATATCGCAGATGTCTAGGACAAAAGTTAACATGAAGCAAGAATAGTTTAAATTTCTTTTATGTAACAGGCATGTGAGTACACGTTAATTTGCAAGAATAAAGGGAGTTTTTATATTTCCTCATAAAGTTTTTGTTTCATGGATATTGTTTATTGGTAGAATGGAATAAAAGAGGATTTTAATAAGAAGTTTTAAAATTAATGGATATAGTTATAATTATTTAGGAGTGGTTTTGGAAAGGATTGATAGCATTTTGAAATTCTAAGTCCATGAAGAAGAAAAGGGTATTTTCAAACAAAAGGAGCTGTTACTTCTTTTGGACAGTGGCTGCATGTTTCCACCATACCCATTAGGCCATCTAGTCCCCTATACTACTGGGGAGGTGGGCACATTTTGCTTCTTAACTTAGAGTTTGCTTTTTGAAACTATTTAAAATTCTACATTTAATTCCAAAGGTTTGGTTGGAATCAATTCGGGTGGAATTTTAATTATAGATTGTGGTAGGCAGCTTCTATCGTGGCTCCTGATGATCCCATACTCCTGGCATTCATTCCCTTGAATGTGGGCTGGATTTAGTGACTTATTTCTAATGGATAGAATGTGGCAAAAGTGATGAGTTATCACTTCAGTGATTATATTACAAAAGACTGTGGCTTCAGTGTTATTAGCACTTTATCTTGTGCTGGTACCTTCTTTCGTTCTGCACTTGGTTGCTCAAATGAAAAAGGCTGCCATGTTGTAAGGTGCTCTTTGGAGGGGTGTATATGGCAAGGTTTTGAAGGAGGAAGAATTCATGAGGAAAAGAAGTATGAAGTGAATCCTGCCAACAACCATTAGGGAGTGAGCTAGGAAGTAGTTCCTTTCCAGTCAGGTCTGGATATAAATGCAGTCTTGGGAAAGACCCAAAGCCTGAGGACCTAGCTCAACCACACCTTGATTCCTGACCTAGAGAAACTGTGAGATGATAAATGTTCGTTGGTTTAAGCTCTTAAGTTTTAGAGTAATTTGTTACATGGCAAGAGATAAGTGGTTCATAGACTTCCTTATGGTTTCTATGTGATGGATAATATACATGAGCTTAAGGACTGATTGCTTTGGTTGTTAGCATGGTTTGAGTCTGAGACTGAAAAAAATCTCAAAATGTGAAATGAACAAACTTATAGACTTTAAACAGATTGCCCTTTGCTAAAGGGTACTTATGTCCCCCAATGAAGATAGGAAATCAATTCAAAATCAAGAAAATAATAAAGAGCCTATAACATGTAATGCTGGCACCTTTACATTTTAAAGATGCTTATATTTGTGCACCAAAATAAAATAACTCCTTTCTAAAGCTAGGATTGAAATGGAGTCTTGGGCAGTGGCATGAACCATAATAATTACCCATGTCGTTGCCTGGGGAAAAGTGCAGTGATCTAGCTTTTAAAGCTTTGGTGATTTGGTTCAGACTTTTAGCAAACAACCAGTACTAAGTATGAATGTTTTTTGTCAATAAAGATTTAGTCATTAGAACTGTCTGTTTTTGTTGTTGTTGTTGTTGTTGTTTCTGAGTCATTGATGCCATTATAATCATAGAATGCACCTGCATTCTTCCCAGGGCAAATTTTAACTTGCTCTGGTATGTTTTTCCTGATAAAAATGCCATTTGAAGGCAAACACAAAGAAGAACTTCTATCAATAGAAACAGTTTAAATTCCAGGCAAGTATCAATCAAGAACCATATAGTTACCGCACTTCCAAGGCTTGTAACCTAGACAAAGTGTGCTCTCTCTACTCTCTTTTCTCCTCTTGTTCTTTTAAAATTATATTGAATAAGAGCTAGAAAGGCTAACTCTTAATTTTAACAGCTGAGAAAACTAAACTGAGATCCAGAGAGGTTAACTGGTTTAATACAGTCTGAGTAACTTAGGGGAAGACCTAGATGGGTACCTTTGTCTCTTGCTGAGTTTCATGAGGTCTCTGCCACTATTTGTTGCTGAAGACTACTTCCTTGGATCTTCCTGAGCATTCAAGAATTAAAAACATTTCACTAAAGGAGAAAATTCTATTAATTAGCAAGGAAGAGCTGTATCTTGTGTTACAGCTGTAGCTGTTGCAATGGAATTTATATCAGAAAAACTGAGTATGTAACAAGAGGAGAAAATACATTTTTGAAAAAAAAATACATGCAAAACTGATTCTATCCAAATTATTCCACATTTTGCTAACTGCAGAAAATAGAGAATAAAGAATCATTAGCTCTAACAGGCGTTCACCCCATTTTTGCTTTTTCCTTTGATGACTGATCATACTGAGTGGTGATGGTAGGTGGTGCTGGGGGGAGAGTGTCACTGTTACTTGAGTCACTCAGCAGAGGAGCCAGGTAAGTCCCCAAACTGGCTTCACCATTTCATTCTAATAATACGTGGTATATATATTTAAAATGAATCAATGGGCAAGCAACACTTAAGTCATGAATTTTTAGCGACTGCAGTTACCCAGTTGTGATCTTTGTGGTTAAGAGGTTTACCTAACTGTAACAGAGAAGAAGGAAAGTGGTATTTTCTTTGTTGAATAATATGGTTAATATAACAGTGAGGTGTCACATATTAGAATAATTTTTAAATGTAGCTCTTCAAATCAACTGCAAAGGCTCAGTCTGAATGAGTCTGCACTTATTCTTGTTTTTCTAATTCGAGATCTACACTGAGGAATAGGCAGGCTTATTGCTTGCAGTTCGTTTTGTCCACTTCTTAGGTAGGACCTTTACTTGATTTTTAACCTCTTAAGAAAATTCAATACACCATTTATATTTAATCAAATAATTCATGCATCTTCTTTATTGAGGTCTTCTTTATTTTTTCTTGTCACTATCAACTGTTTCCTTAAGATAAGACTGGGAACTGTATTTTACCAAGAAAAATATACAGTTAAAATCATTTCATAATAGAGTCATAATACTTTTGGTAATGTGTAATTCTGCCTACTCATGACTTTGATATTATAATCATATTCTCCAATAATTATTTAAAACTATCAGAACCCTAATACTGTTTGTGACCGGGTTTTTACAATGACAATTAAATAGCCTAAGCTCTTTTTCTAGTAGAGTAATATTCTGATGATCTCTTTGGGATATTGACCATCTTTGATAGCTCGGTTTATTGAAAACTATTGTTCTGAGATGTTTACACAATCCAGTTTTCTGCCTAAAATTGAAAAATCAATGAGAAGATTCTTTAGTTTACTTAAACTTTAATTTATAATAGTTTTCCTAGTTAACAGTTTTTTGAATGAGCTATTCACCAAATAATCTTTCCTTGTTTTTCAGAACAATCATTAGCTGCTTAAATTGCATCACAATTAAATTTCTTTCTTTTATTTAGCTTCTTTTTATCATTAGTTCATTTTTTTTTTCATTCACTAAAGAAGGGAGGTTATGCAATTCAAGTTCAGAACAAAGCTCTGAATCTTTACCAGATTGTGTGGGAGGACTTTTCTCGCTGGCTACTTCCCTGGAATAGGGTTCTTCTACCAGGTTGTGAACTATTTTTATAAAAAACAGTCCACAGATTTTACTGGGAGGTTTAATCAATCATGAGCGACTGAAATTTTCTGCTTTCTTGTTTAGTGGAGCTTTATTCTGGGCTATCTCCTGACTGATTTACTGAAGTCTGAAAGAGCTTGGGGATTCAGTGTCAATCCCAGATAAATTATTTTCTAATCCACTCTATGATGGTCTATCTAAAAAGTGTGTTAAAAATTTAGTTGTTCATTAT
This sequence comes from Rousettus aegyptiacus, assembly GCF_014176215.1. Taxonomy (NCBI): domain Eukaryota; kingdom Metazoa; phylum Chordata; class Mammalia; order Chiroptera; family Pteropodidae; genus Rousettus; species Rousettus aegyptiacus. The sequence goes on from NW_023416310.1 coordinate 34,874,137, forward strand.
AGATTACAGAGTGGGTCAGGGTGGAATCTAGGTACATCTCTAAGAAAGGTTAGAAAAGAAATGGTCAGGATGCTGCAGAAGTGTAAGACAACAGAGCCTTAGATGTGATGCCTTAGCACTTTTATTTCTATTTTAATGACTATTTCTACATTCCATCCAACAAAATTCTTTGTTGATTAAACAGTAACTGTCCAAGGTGCCCTATTCTCTTGTGATAGGTATAAACATGAATTTAGAAAACAGTTTCTAGTGTTGATTTAATGGGAATAATGACGGAAAGTGCATTCTGAATCATTTTAAAAGCATTATCAGCTTTGATCGATTTAATTTGGGTACATGTTACTTTCCTACTAAAAATAATGATGCATTATAAATTTGTATACCTATTAGTATATGGGCATGAACTTGAGTGGGTATAAGTATGTATGAGTGTAAATAGCTGGAATAAGCTAAATCTTGGCAAGAAAGGGTGCATTTAGCCTACATAGACAGGTTTCTAAGGTATCTTTTAACAATTCCTTTTGGAATGTCCTTTTTTATTTTAAATGAGGTATCATCTGATATCACAAACTGCTCAGGAAAGAATATGGATAAGTAAACTATCTTATACAAGTGTCTCTTTAAGTCTCAAATTACAAAAAGCAGTGATTTGAAAAGAAGTTCATTGGCGGGTTTTGCAAAGTTGAATGATATTGGATATCTAAATTATTCGCATATTTTAAGAGAATGATTAAAGTTGAACTAATTCTCTAAGAGGCCTCTTCAAATCAAGAACAATGTGATGGATTCACCAGCAGCCTCTGAAAACAGACTTATCCTGCTCTTTACAATTTTGGTGTATTAAAAATATTTAGATATTTAGGTTTTTCACTGAGTAGTAAAAATGTCAGTGACAATTTAATGGCTTACTTGTTTTGTGAATGAATATATGTATGAAGGAGGTCTTGGCTGCAAAATATTTCACAAGTAAAATCTAATAACCATGGAACAAAAATTCTTCTCTAATCCAGATCGTTATAGACTTGGTCTCTAGGATGAACACTGAATAAGATCCCTTGAGTTGTTTCCTGTTTTGAATTGTATTCCACATCTGTACTCAAGGGAATAGGATTAGATTCTTTGTAGCACACACAACTCTTTAAGAGTGGAAAAAAATTATTTCACTAGAATCCCTGGAGCTTTTTGAGATTTAACTATATGCAGAAAGGCAGTTCCAATTCTCATCATGAGTTTCACTTTAGCTGGTCACACATAAAGCTATACACATAGCTTTTATGGTTGTCTCTAGTTCCATTCCCTACTTCGTGCTCTTATTTTGCCTATAGTTCAAGTATAAGCTAGTTTACCAACTCGCAAGTATAAGCTAGTCCTCAGTAATCTTGGTTCTTTCTTCCTGTGTTCCAGGGATACATGAATTTCCTTTTCACTTCTCTAGCAATTTAGCTCTCCCTACTTTGGGACCAGATCAGCACTGAGCTTCTTTAAGTCAGCTACACCTAAGTAAGTGACTTTCCTAGATTCTACCCTTTAGCATTTAAACAAAGTAGATTTTAAAAAGGATAATTTTTGGCCTGCAGTAGAGGGAAATGACCGAGATGAACTGTGTGATCCTTTCATCCTTACTCTTATCGTATAGAGAGCTTCATTAAGTGCCTTGAGTTTCTTCACAATATCAGACAGCTCACATAAATATTTACCAACTTTATAATTTTTTCACTTCAAATATCAGAAATATCAACATTTTCCCAATTCAACTTTATTATCATTATCACCATTAGATTTCTAGGAAGGATATATTTGACACAGAGATGCATTCATTAATTAAATGGCTTGCCAGAAAGTAAAAAGATTTTAAGTATTTCCAATTACTAGTCTTGCTCTAGAAATAACAGCAATCTATTTATTCACCAGTGTTTATTAAAAACCTGACTATCCAGGATATAAATAATAGATTTTATGGCTCTTCTTTCAAGAGGCTTAAGCATAAAATGGGAACAAAATATTTAAGACCTCTAAAATTAATGAGAAATCTGATAATATATATAATTAGGAAATACACCTTAGATATAGACAGTACTCAACAGCTCATTTTCAAGGATAGTTTTAGAACTCAGAGTAAACTTTAAGCCTGAGTTCTCTGATGATTAAAAACCACGTATTTAGTCAAACACACACACATATACATATACACACCAAACATTTGCTTAGTGCCTGTTCATTAAAATTAAGTAAAATGGGACACAGTTCAAGAAGATATTTAGACAGAGCTGGAGGAACACATTTGTATTTCATTGGAGAGAGTTACTGAGAATGAAACCAGTAAGGTTTGCTGTGCAGTGGTTCACCATCATGTGTACTTTCTGATTTGGTCTCCCTTCATGTACTGCCACACTTGCCTTGTCAACATTCCTATCACCAGCGCACTGCTTCTGGGGGCCCTTCCTGGGAAACCACTCTAAGACATAGGGACATGAATGCAATGCTTCTTCATGCTTGTTTGGCTTGGCTACAGGATGATTACTTTCTCTAGTGTTTGGATCTTAATTTCCTCATCAAATCTCCCCATTTCCCCTCATCATTCTCTCCTAAATTGTCCATTCCAGGGAGAAACCAGATTTTTGTCCTTGACCACATTTCTGGGGGCATGCTTTAAATAAAAATTTTAATAAATTATAAGGCTACCTGTGTCATACACTACTTTTACTTCTACTTTTGGCAATTTGTCATGTATTTCTAGTGATATTCAATGTGTTTACGCTGTACTGTTTGTTTCTTTTATTATTATTTGATAACTCATGAGTGGATGATGCCAAGTTCTCTAAGCATTATGACCACTCCTTTCTTCTACTTTGATTCTATCAAAGTGTCTTGCAACATAAACTGGTTCTCAAACTTAAATTGAATTTATTGAACATTAACTGAATGGTTTTGTGTTCTGTTTGATCAACCTCACCTGCAGTCTTGCCTGTTCACCCTTGACCGGTATATATGTACAATTTTTTGAAAGGTAGTTCAAATTTTAGAATTTGAGTTAGCCCAAATCTCAAACTTTTAAGTCTGTTCAGTACACATTTACATAACATTGATTCACTGTGTCTCCCTCCTTTTAATTTGTGGTCATATAAAATTGATGGCAATAAGCTATCCACGCTGCTGCCAGTATTCTGGAACTCAGCCTTCTTTTCGTGCTATTTCTTCATTTCTTTATTAAATCATTTAGGTTCAAACTACAAGCCTGAAATTGTGACTAAATCCTTGCAATGACAACTGTTTTCTTCTGCCAATATTTGAATGCAGTTTTCTTGACCAGTTTTATTTTTTGAGTGTGCAATTTGCAGTTACCTCCTGGAAAAAGAAGCAAGCTAATGAATTTCAGATGTGGCATGAATTACTTATTTGTGTATTCATGCAAAATCAAACACATTTGGGGCAACTTTTGTTTACTCTTTGGTTTCAAACAATAAAACTGTGCCAGTAATTCAACAAGTGCAAAGGCAATCCTTATAAATGGAGTAACTTGTTGATTTCAGAGAATAGTCTGAGATTTTCTGCTGGAGAAAGAAATACATTCCTGAAGTTACCCAGGCTTGCAATTCTACTCTAATCTGCTTCTTTTTGTTTCCATGGGGAGAGGGAAATTCATTCCACAGATTAGTGTTAACTAGTTATAACAAGAACATTCTTGTCTTTGATGGAAAGTAAATCTTTGATCAAGTTTAAATTGAACAGAAGATACTTATGTGACTATTCTGCTAATATCTGATGATATTCAGAATGAAATGTCAGCTATTTATCTGGCATTTGGTAACTGAAAGACGCTTAAAGGCCAAAGTCAGAGTCAACCTCCTCTTTAGTGACTCTACTTTAACTGAACCTACAAACAGCATTGCCTCATCTCACAAATGTGTGCCATACAAGTAATGGGAATGCCGATAGAAGGAACAGGTATCTCTTAGCACCAATCATAATACCATACCCATAACATAACTTAGAGATTTACCTGCTGACGATTTAAGGACAGTTAGTGTTTTACATTTGCAGGTTTTCTAGAGAGATGTAAGGTCTTTTGTTTTCTTATTAAGATGCCTCCTTTTCCTCTATATTGCATACATAATGCCCTTAGTTCAGGGATACAGTTGTGATGAGGACTCGTAACTAATTATATTTAGGGTTCAGAGTACTGGTAATGACAGTAGATGAGAAAAGTAAAATAGAAATATTATCAATCCTAGAAGCAGAATGTATACTTTTTATGTTTCTATTTACTACTTCCCATATCCCATGTAAAGCAGTCTGACTCTGCTCTCTGAATTTCGTAGCTGAATGCAGCTTCATGAAATTTAGTTAGAACATTGGCTTTCAAACTTTAGCAGGGATCCAAATCATAGGATTGTTAAAACATAGATTGTTAAGCCCCACCCCCTGAGTTTCTGATTCAGTAGGTCTAATAGGGCATAGAATTTTGCACTTCTAATATGTTACTGAATTATGCTAATGAGTCTGGTCTGGGGAACCATACTTTGGGAATCATTGAGTTAGGCATTTATATAGCATAGTGTTTTATTGCTGAGAAGCGGTCATACTGATCTCTTCTATTCTTTCACCTCAAATAGTTGTCATTCAGTTTTTATAAAGAAATTTTAAGGACACTTTCTGATTGTGCACAAATCAGATACGTATACATACTATTCACATGTTTAAATGTATATTAAAAATGAGTCTTAAATTAACTAGAAATTCAATGACTACAGTATTTGGAAAAGTAAATTATGAAATAATGCTAGATTTTTCATGAAGAAATCAATCATTTCTATTACGTTGCATCAACTTATTTAAAAAGTAATTAAAACTTCCCTATAAACTCAACTCCTATTCATTCATGTGGCTTCAGAGAATTTTCAGATTCTCAAAGGTAATTAACAATTAAAAACAACGAAGAATAGTAAGCAGACTAAACACACATTTTACTTTCTCCCTGAAGTATTTCTTTTCTGTTAATATTTAATTTACTCAATTATAGTCTTCCTTTTGCAAAATACCTATTTTCTGAGATCAAAGCTCTTTAGGGGGGTTGTATAATTACATGAAACAAAAAATAGGCATTACCTCTCAAAACTAACTGAAGCAACCAGAGACCCTAATGACATTAGTGAGGATGAACAAAAGAGTATTGTTTGAAAGTTGTTTGGTAATGACAGTGCCACGTGTGCTAAGCTGCTTGATTACACTATAATTTATAAACCCTTTTTTGGGTATGAGATCCTTAAAGTTTCAAATGAAAACAGTCAGAGAAAGATGTCCTTAGCATTTGAAAATCTGTACATGTTAGTTCAAGTTTCTCTTTTTTAAAGTAGCTATATAGATAATGGCTCTTTTTCAAAATAGAATTTTAGTTATCCTCATTTTTAAAGAAATGTACAGAAGATAATAGAAGGTCTCCAAGAAAACAGAGCTTTTTAACCCTGAGTAAATATTTTTTGTTTCTTTAGGCTTTATAAAAGGCATTTTTTTTCCTATTTAGCTGTTTAGTTGCTCCTGTGTTACAGGCACTAATGATAAAAATCAAATTGAATTGTTAAAAAATACTAAAAATTAAAAACAATAAAAATTTTATAGATGAAACATGGTACTAAATTTGGCTGCGTGATAAAATTTTTCTCCACAAAAATGTGGAAAGATGATCTAGGAATAGTATGAGATGTATCTAAGTATGCAGGTGCTAATGTCTAGGTTTCCTACACGTGCAATCCAGAACCATGTAGAAACCAGCTCAGTAATGAACTGACAAGTGGGATCCTGACAACTGAAAAAGAAAGGCTCTGTCCACGTACATAAAAATCAATAAGATGTGGTTTCTGAAAGTTCAAAACAAATTAAAAAAACAGTCATGATGGACAAACAATACCTTAACTTGAAGAAAAAAATGGCTCCAATTCTGAGAATTTCTCATTCTTGCTGTGAGGTGCAGGAGATCTGGTTCCTAGAGGTGTTCTAGGGTGATTAGTCATCCCATTTGTCCAGATCTGAGGTATTTTCCAGGGATGTGGGGCTTTTAGTTTTCAAACCAGGACAGTTTTAGGTAGATAGAGATGGTTGGAAACCCTAGGGTATGTTTTCACATCTCTCACCTTATATAATACAAGCTAGGCACTGCATTCTGGATTTGACTCCAAAATCACCTTCATTTGGCATTCCTATTGAGTTCATTTTTTTATGGTGCAGTTCTTTAGCAAGTTAGTAATGATACCTTTAAATTCTGATGGAGTTTAGTAATGACTTAATTACCAGTTATACAAAATATCCTATGTTTAATTTTTCAAAAGTTCAATTAAGTGAACAAATGCTTTCAAATTGAACAGTTGATGCTTTCTCTTGTCAATTCCTAAATATTTTTTTTTTCCATAGGAGAATGGGGCTCTTAGAAAGTTATATGTAATAAAAAAAAAATCCTTTCTCAATTTGAACTAGAAATTTCTAACGCCATCTCTTTTGAGGAACATTACAAAGAGACTATGCACTAAAGATGTAGGAAAATAAAGTGAGTCGTCAACGGGTTACAGTATATTCTTCACTCATCCAATTTTCTTTTGGAGCAGGTGGATATTTGTTGTTTTTGAGGTAGATGGTACCTCATGAAGAACCGTTAGTTTATAAAGTTGTATTTATATATGACTTTAGGTATGTCACGGTGAAATGATCTTCATGTAATTCTATAGCTGCTAAGGATAGTGCCTTTTATTTGAAATTCTCAGTGTGAATGGCTCCCCCTATATCACTCGCAGTTGACAAAAATTACCTGAGAAAAACTATTCACTGTGAATTGATATTTGAATATTATGTTGCATTCTAATGCCCTTGTTTTTGTGCAAAATAGAAAAACTCTGGACACATTTTTAAAAAGAAGTAAAGGGGTTATATTTTCACTAAATGCTATAACATGAATAGCTGGTTAAATATATATTTATAAAATAGAACACATTTAAAAATATATCTACTGGTTTCTAGTGCTTTCTGTGATTGGTAAGAGTGCATTCAAAAGCTCAATTGACTTTAACATTGAAACACAGTACAGGTTTCAGCCATTACATAAAAATGTCCTCAGCTTTAGGTTACACAATGATAAATTGTATGTGCTGAAAAATATATGTGGAAAAAAGAAATAATTTTAATACAAATATGACTCATCTGCAGGCATTCATTTATTCTGAGCCAGTGACCATGGTAAATGTGTTTGGATTACCAGGCATAAGTATGCAACATTTAAAAGGGAGTAGAGATCTTTATTAAAACAGAAGGTTCCTCAAACTCTACAATGATGTCAGTAATATAGGTCCTTGGAGCACATTATTGTTTTAAGCAGAGGTCCCCACACTTTCACATTGGTTATAAAACATTATTTTGTGCTGCTGGCCTGGAATGAGAATGTTATACATCTGCAGGCAATTAGAAGAAGCTGAACTGCATGTTCGATTAGCTCAGTAATAAATGAGCATAAGTGTGACTCGACTTATATTAGTCAGATTCCCTAGACAGATTATCCTGTTGTTATCATATGAAATAACCCCTATTATCAATATTAAGTAAATCCACATTCGTGGGCATTTAGTAAAATTGTGATTTGGGAAGAAATCCAATTTAAGCCTTAAGTCATCCAAAAAAAGTTTTAACTCTGCTTCCAATGGACCCCCCCAATCACAAATTTAGGAACTTTGTTGAATTTATGCAGAACAGTTTGGGTTGGAAATACCCTGTGTGCAACTGATAAATATGTATTTAGTATCTACCATAAGCAAGGCATTTAATGTTTTAGCTTATAACTACAAAAAATTCCCAAAGAAGTAAGAATTATAAATGTTTTAATATGTGAAAAGTAACTTACTTTGTAAGGTAGTCGAACTATTTTTAAGAAAAATTAAATAGGACTAAATTTTTATTATTCACATCTTATTATACAGTTTCAATTGTAACCAATGCATATCATAAGTCCCGAATATGTTTTATTCTGGAACTTATTCATTCGGTGATAGGCATCATTCTTGAATTCAGCCACAATTATTAATGATGGACTATAAGCTACTTTGGGCAACAACCCCATTCATTTCTGTTTTTTTTTTCTTCTTCTAAAAACCAGTGAAATATATATCTGTAGTGTGAAAAATAATTCAGTATATAAAAGTTAATACTTAAAAATATTTCAGCAAACCTTTTAGTCTTAGCAAAAATACCACCAAATTTTCCAATATAATAATGTATTTCAATAACAATTAAAAATTGGCATCTTAAATAAACTCGGGTACTTTTTAAAATCAATATTCACTTAAATACTTATATACAAAATAACCTCATGAGGTTATCTCCTTGACATAATCCTTAAATTAAATATTGGAATATCAAGCAGATGCTGAAGCATTCATCATCAATATTGGAATTCTGACTCGTGACAGTAACACGAAACAGATGCTAATACAATGGGCTCTCTGAAAAGTGACACCATCACAGCATGGGTTGGCTCCTGATGTGTGGGGCACTTAAAATTTGAACACAAAATATAACATAAAATTCAGAGCATGACAGGTTTCCTTACTTTATTAATAAACTACTTACAATCTACTATCTCCTTTACAGAAGATAAAACTCAACACTGACGAATAAGGGGCAACATACCAGGGGACCATAAGATGCTTTTTCACTCAATGAAGCAGCTAGTTGATCCCGGTCAAACCCCTCAGTGTTGAGGGAGGAAGGTGCTCTCTTCCTCATTCACTAGCATGTAGAAGGTAAGAACTCCTAAGCCCTTTCCATTGACCAATGTGTCCCATGCATTTCTGGTATAATACGGGGTCTATTCAGCCAGCTCTGCAGTATGAAAGGAATCTGGGGCTCCTACAGCCTATCTCAGTAACACAATCTCCACATCAGGCAGATCTGAAAGGGTCCACTAAGTAGGAAAATAGAAACAAAATTCCTTAGCACAGTCCAGTTAGCTAATGTCCTACACGTCTTCAAAGCCCGAGATTTGTATTGCTTTGCTAGTATGAGTCTACAGATGTTTCTATAATACACAGCGATGTGCACTCTTTGTGAAAACAAACAGAAACACCCAGGTAGATAGTGCCACGGTGCAAGTGATATAAGCAAAATGTGTTCAAATGAGAGCTTTAAAAGACATATGAATGTGAATGGGGGAGAGTCTTTCAAATGAGGCAGAGGCCCCATTTCTTTATTCCTCAAAGGAAAAAAAGTCAGTGGCAAGTTCAATGAAAAGAAAGCCTGAGAACCCAAAGGAGGATATTTATGGAGTAGCTAGACAGAACATTTTAAATTCCCAATGAATAGCATGACTGCTCCTTCTGACAGCTGTGATTCTGGTCCTGCTGGCCTGGTTTTGTAGGTGGCTCTGCACTTATCCTGCACTTACCACCTGTGTGAACCCTGGTTCTCAAACTTGGCTGAAAGCCGGAACCACATGAGGAGTTTTAAAAAATATTAATGCCTGGAACCCACCCCTGAGACTGTTATTTAATTGGGCTGGGGTGTGGCTTGATCATGGAGGAGTTTTAAAGGCCCCCAAGTGACTCTACATATGTGCAGTTAAGGTTGAGCAACACCGATGATCTCTCTGAGCCACAGTTTCCTTATTTGTAAAATGATGACTATGCAGGAAGCAACTACCCTTTAGGATTATTGTGATAATAAAATATGATAATTCAGGAAAAGCATATAGCAAGATGTCTGGCATGTGTGGGAAGCTCTCAAAAATTTGTGAGCTGTTATTTTCACCATGAGGTGCACTTGGGCAAGAACCTTCTCGTTAGTATAATAAATCATGCTTACCTTGGCAGATGTTATGCTCACTCTGCTCGTAGCCTGTTGCACACTGGATCCGGTGAGAAGGGTTGGAGGGAATGCGCTGAGGGTCAGCTGGGTTCCGCCGGATTACGAAGTTATTTCGGCCAGTCTGCACTTCTGGGCCTGCAACTGCAGCAGCACTGGCGACGAAACCACCCCCAGGCATCACTCCACTGGCTGCCATGCCACTGGCTGCTACACCCCCAGCTGTACTCGAGGCTGCAGCTGCATTTGCAGCTGTACCCATAGTTTCGGCTGCTGGTGTTTCTTGCTGAGGTTGTTCATTATTGACAATAATCTGGGCTGTTTTAGGAAGGCAGAGGTATCCTCCATAGTGGTTGACACATTTCATTCCACCTTTGCAAGCGTCTGGGACAATGTCACATTCATCAATATCTGTGGTCAGTAATAAAATAAGTCAGAAATCTTCCTAGAGGGAAAACTGAACATGTAAATATATGCTCATGGCTTTTTTGTATAATACAAACAGGACAGGAAGAGTGACATGAGATGGAGACAGAAAACTATGTTCAGATGGGAAGTCTTTGAAGTTGGCTCACCTTTGCACTGCTGTCTTACAGGATCCCATTCATATCCATCTGTGCATTGCTGTGAAGAAAACATCAAGATGGGGCCAGGAGACAGTTAATTGGCATATCCAGTCCCTAGGAAGTCACTCTAAAAGCTTCATTCTTATGGCAACAATCCTTGCACTAGAGTCCTAGATAGATGATGAGATGGGTGATTTAACATTCTCCAACTTTTCCTTTTTTAAAGAGAAATCTATGCATTGGGCATCTTTTCTCAATCACTGGCTGCCTCATCTCTTCTGTTGCATTTGGTACAGTTGCTCATTACCATCTTCCTGGAATTCCTTCCTGTCTTGTTACTAATCTCCAGTCTCTCTGACTGTTCTGCTTTTTTTTTTTTTTTTTTTTGCTTTATTTGCCTCTTCCACACTGTAAATTTTACAAAAAAAAAAAAAAAAAAAAAAAAAAAATTCAACCAAATTCTTTTTTTCAGCTCTTGACACTTCTCTCTCCATATCTTCTTAGAACATTCCAGCACCTGGCTTTTCTTATCACTCTTATTCAGCTGAGTCCAGACCTCCCTCTCATACCCTGGCCTGCCTCCTAGTTTCAGTTCCCACAGGTCCTCTCTCATTTGCTCACTGAACAAAGCATCTGTTGAGTACCTTCTCATGCAAGGCACGATCCTGGCTCCTGGGAATGCAAAGATCATGAAGACCTTGTCCCTGTCCTCAAGTAGCTCAGAGGCCAGAAAAGTAGACAGACAGGTAGACGAGTTGGAGTAAGATATTAGCTGCTATGACACGGTATGCATGTAGGAGTGATGGACTCTGCCCAAGGAGGTGGGTGAGCATAATAGGGTGGAAGAAAAGGCTGAATGGAGGAGGCCACAAGGATTTTTCCAAGGAGATGTGGGAATTCTAGGAAGGAGGACCATGTGAGCAAAGGTCCAAAATTGTTACAGAGGGAAGCAGCTAGTAGTCCTAGGTGGGTGGATATGAGGTTAGAGAGGTAGGCAGGGCCAAATCTGGGAAGCCTTTCTTTGGGACAGGCAAGGACTGAGTTCTTACTGAAGGTCAGTCAGTTAGTCTCGAATTGTATTATGGTTAAGAATCACCCAGGGTGCTTGTTAAAAAACAGGTTCCTGAGCCCACCCAAAAGATCTGATTCTGGGTAGGAGGCCTGGACTTGGAATTCCTAACAAGCATTCCAGGTGACTCTGATTCAGGTCATCAATGGGCTACTTCTTGAGAAAAGAAGATAGTTCAGGAAGTATTAAACAAAAGTAAACAAACAAACTTAAATTCTTTTAATAGAGCCAAGAGTTGCTTATACACACAGCAGATACTTGGCAATTAAATAGATGAATGGAGATAGAGAGGTCAGTTTAGATATTTTCCTGATATCTGGAACTTAACATGGTAAATACTAAACTCATTTTATCTCCCAAATTAATTCTTTCCAGTTTCCCCAACACTATCCAAGGCACTGCCACTGTTCTCAGGACCCAGGATTATAATTTTGACATCACTATTGACTTTTCCAACTATTTTTCTTTAAGCTCTGCTGACTTTGTGTCCATTTCTATATCTACCCATTGGTATAAGCCTTCCTGGCCTCATGAGAAGGCAAGGCTCCTTAGCTAGTCTGCATATTTCTATATGCTGCACACAGCCTTCATGGCAATCTTTCTTGCTCTCTTGGTTATGTTGTTCCCTCGTCTAAGAGATCACAATGGCCTGTAGACCTCTCACCTCTTATTACCATCTCCAGGTTTCCCCACTACCCAGCTCCACCCCATCTGACCTGTCACCTCCTGGACTTGTCTTGGTTGTTTTCATTCCCAGCCTTTAATTATGCTACTTTTTCTGATTCAGGTTCCTCTTCAGCCTTTCTAGATTAATTCAAAGTCATCACTTCCTTCAAGAACAGCAGAGTTCTATCTCCTTCAATATACCAGCACCAGAATTTCTCCTTGCTTTTCTATTGCTTTAGCAACTTGTATAATCCGTATAATAATATTATTTGTACTTGCTTAGGAACTTTGTAGTTCTCAATGATATCTGCCCAGGGCAAACTCCCCTGAGGATAAGGTCTGAATTTTCTTAGTAAACAAAAAAAACTTAAATTCTTTTGATAGTGTTGAGAACCGTTTAAGCATATGGAACATACTTGGCAAGTAAATAGATGAATAGAATCTATCTTTAATATGGAAGAGGAATACAAAGCTTTCTTGTGAGTATCAGTGCATCCTTCTGAAAACTATCTTTCAAACCAGGCAAAACGACAGTTCACTTGAATAATCTGTGTGCTAACAGAAAAGACTGTTTTAGACCTTTAGTTCCAGCACCTTTTATATGGATATACTATTAAGCAAGGCTAGAGTGAATTTAACTTTAACACTTGCTGGCTGTGTAGTTTTAAGCAAGTGAGATACTATCTTTCATCTTCAGTTCTGTCAGCAGAAGAAAGATGATGCCACTTACCTCATACTTTGCTGTGAGGATGAAAGGAGATAGTGTCTCCATAGTGGGGTACTCAAAAAATAGTTACATCTTGTCCTTTAACCATGAATTATTAGGCATACACAATTCAAAAGAGAATAGACCTAATCTTAGCACAAAAAGGACGTCATATCTGGGAAATCTGTTGTAATAATAGTGAACCCTAGTTAGTAATCTTAAAACAATAGTGTTTAATCCACAGGAAACTTTCTCTGCTAAAGATGAATAAGATTTAGGTGATTAGCAAAGGGAAGGGAGTATAAATAAGCAATTGTAAAAACAATAAAATCTTTTATTAGGTGAATATAAAAGTAGGTAGCTAGTTATATTTTAGCTCCCTAAGAAGGTAGTAAGTTTAGCCTGAATAACAAAACATTTTCATTTGAAGATAAACAACACATGTATTCAGTTCTCTTGCTTTATTTATCTTCAGCAGAGGAAGCAATTACATTTATCATTAAGTTAACAAAATATTTATATTAAACAAAATTTGATTTATAGTTGATCTGAACAACAACAAGGAACATTTGCCAGATAAATACTAACATTCTAGGGATAACATAGTACCAAAAAAGTGAGATGTTTATTATCAGTAATTGACATTAGCTCACTTAAGAATTTTACTTAAAAATTTTTTCACATTCTTTTGGATAGGATTACTTAATTTTAAATTAGGAGCAAGTAGAAAAATATGTTTTTCACATTCTGGTCCAGGACAAATGTCATTTGCCTCACAAAACTGATTAAAGAGTAGAAAACACAAAACAGAAGTGCAAACTCACCAAAAGTGAGATAAGTACTACCTTCTGTTCTCACCACATACATTCTGACAGTGGGAGAGGTCAGATGATCTTTTCAATATTTTAGTAAACATTAGTTATACCCATGCAATTAACTAATTAATCAAATGTTACTCAGAAATATCAAATATGCTAATTAGAAAATGCAAAACCAAATTTCACACAATGCATTTTGAAACCACTTTAGGGAATACCATGTTCGGTAACACATAAAGTCCATTCGATGGGCATTTCTGTGAGTTATTAGTAATGCTATAAACTGATATTAGCCTTTATGAAGTCAATAAAGGCCACTTACATGAGAACATAAGTCACATGCAAAACAAGCTGAAGTGCTTTTGTGTTGCTTAAATTTCTTTTTGGACTTAAGTCTTACTCTGCAGGTTTGGATAGGAATCCAAGTTTTCCAATTCCTAACACCCATTAATTTGTTGGATGTGTTGGAAACATCTAGCTTACTTTGTTTTTTGTTTTAATAGGATTCCCCACCCCCTCCTTTTTTCTCCTTGCACAGATTATTATATTTTGGTCCCTATCACAATTGGTGATATAAATGGACTTTTGAAAGGACCATGGGCAAGGATTCTTAATAGTGAATCATGCTAAAGCATTGTTGAATTTATTACCCTCCACAGAATGCAGCACACATACACTGGCAGAAGTGGATAGTCTCCCTTGTGTCACAGAATCCCACTGACCCGCACTTATCTCAAATTCCATCACCCCTTACCGTGTACGTGATGGTTTCTTCGGTGTCCTGTGACTTAACCAGAGCCAGAGTCAGCATAGTTAGGAAAAGCGCTTTCAACATCGTGAATCTCAAAGAAAACACAGGACAAACCGATGCTTAGTATCAGCTGCGAGGGGTGGGAAACAAAACTTTAGCCGTGAAGTGACGAGCAAGGAAAGGAGCGCGGGGGAAGCTGATGCCCCACCAAACCCAGCTTTCCAATCTACTTTCTCATCTCCCCTCCCCCTCCTCAACCTTCCCGTGGTCAAAGGAGGCACCAAAGACCGTAATACCGCTGCAGAATTACATTTCACATCACTCCGTCCGGCTGCGCTCAATATATAAAGGACATACAGCGTACCTTTTATACTGCACCTACACGACAGGCTCCAGAAAGGGGGAGGAAAGGAAAGAATAGAGGGTAATTAATTTCAAAAGAGATGGCGCTTATCTGTTTGTTTGTTTATTTGCGAAGGTAGAAGCGAGGCAACAAATCTCACATTCCCTTGAACGTTAAGGCTTTCCCTATATGCTCCCCTCCAGCTATTGAAGTTCTCTGCGCAGCCTTTGCAGAAATACCTGCGAACCAATTTATGAATTACCTTGGCCTCGAACTTTTTTTTTTTTAATTTAAAAAACACCAAACCTAAATTCGGGGGAAATCTCTTCCCGATTACAGTAGAATACCTACCCTTCAGAGTTCTTCTCGTATCCCCCCAACACAAACCCTTGAAACGGTATTTCTACGCCGTTTTCTGCGCGCAGCTTTGTTTAAAAGCCCCAGGTGTTGTGGAGGAGCGTCTAATTTCCTTGTGCTTTATTAGTTCCCCACACGCTTCCTTTAGGATCAGAGCTCCCTAGGGCCGGAACCGGAGACCCACACCGCAGCCCGAGGTACCAGTTTCAGGGCGGCCAGCCTGGCTCACCCGGGGAGGTGAGGTGCTCTTTTCTAACAGTAAGCTAACAGGCAGCAGTCCTGGGAATTTCTCAGCACTCTAGCTTCTAACCAGCTCCTGTGGAATCCAGGTGCGGCTTAAATCTCGCATGTTGGCCCCTTGAAACTTTCAAAATCTAGTTTATGGGCAAAGCCTTGCCTGCTGATTGTCGGCGCGCACACACATGCCCATCCAAACAGATGTCACCCTGGTACTCGCATATGCTGACAGATCGCATTCCGAGACCGCACACCTCCACCTCCCTCTCTGCCTGAGCAATCCTGCACAGTCTGGGGCAGTTCTTGGGTACACTGCACCCCTCAGGTCACCCCACTTACTCCCTGGCGCGTGGCCCTACCGGCACTGGGCGCGCTGGTGTGACCCCCGCGTCGGGGGTTCCTACCTGCGCCGGCGCGCTGCGCTCCAGGCCTGGGCCGCGAGGGGAGAGCGCAGGGGAGGGCAGCCCCGTGGGTCTGTACTGGAGAGGTCTGGCAGCGGCCGCGGCGGCAGGAGGAGGAGGAGGAGAAAGGGAGGGAAAGGGGGAGGGCAAAGGGGGGCGGAGGAGAGTGCTGAGGGAGGCGCAAGGGCTGAGCCAAGCGCGGCTACCCAGGCGGGAGAGCACGCTGTGCAGCTAGGTCCGCGCCCCCTAATCCAAGAGCCCTCTCTGCCACCCCGCCTGTTCTTTTTGCTATCCCCTCTCCCCTAGTTCCCAGACACGCCAGAGCCCCAGGCCTAAGATGGCACGTTTGGCATGTGATATCTAGGGTTTCAATAAGCCTTGGTGATGCCGCAGCCTCCCGGGCAATTTTTCGTGCTGGCAGAAGGGAAAACATCTCTCTGCTTTTTTTATTTTTATTTTTTCCAGTTAGTGAATTCTAGGAGAGTAAATTAATCCCACTCATAGAATTGGTTCTTTGGCCTTTTCTTTCAGATTTCATACATAATCATTTGGGGGTGGGTCGCGGGGGGGGGGAGTCTACTTCCCCAAATGTAGCAAAAAGAGAATTCATTTATTCAACAAATATATGTGACCTACTATGTGCTAGGTGTTGAGAATAGGTCAAGTGGCACTCACACTAACAAAGTTGTGAGATGAGGTTTGTTTTCCATCTCTCAAATCTCTCCCTTTTTTATGGGTCCCTTTTCTCATCTACTGCCTTTCTTTTCTCCACTGGCTTACTTGTGGGAGTCCCCAGTACTGGGCCTTCAAAGTTGGACATTTCACTCTCACTTTTTATATTAATGGTGGAATTTCAGGCATCTGGAGAGAGAGAAAAATTTTTTTTCCTGGCTTCTTCAAATTATACTGCACAGATTGCAATAATCGCTGAAGGCTCCATCTCTAAAGTCAGATTAATAGTTTGCTTCCATGGCAGTTGTGTCTTCTAAGAAGAAAACAGCTAAATACAATTTTATGAATGAGACAATGTGCAAACTGAAGGTATTGAGGACTTGGACCCAGAGCTGGAGACAGAGGGTGAAGAGAAACAGCTCATTTCCCTTCACTGCTGACCATAGTAGGGAAGGTGGTAGATAGTGCAAGAGACAGGCTGTGGAGTAGAAGCCTCTCTACTGATCTTTGGAATATACAGCGGGTTGCCCAGACCTAGCCATTTTGGTTGCAAGCCATACAGTATTGGACAAGATCAGAGGAACTTCATGACCCTGAACCTTGCTTGAGTATTATGGGGTTTTGCTAATAGCACTGAAGACTTTTTACTACCAACATTCAAATAAGTTTGTCTTCCTAATCATTAGTGACCTCCAAACCTTTTTTAAAAATTGGATCTTTACTTTTGAATAGTAAAAAGATCTGTCCAAACATTTTCATTTATGTCTTTTTGAATTCTTTTTATCTTCAGCTATTTCCCTAGAAAAATATGGGTTAAAACTGCCAAAGTTCTAACTCCAGCTTGGAACTCTTTCCTTCAGTATAACTGTTGACTTACAATCTTCATCTGTATACGTGCTGGACATTTCAAACCAAACAGGTCTGCTGATTTTCACTCTTTTTCTCAACCTAGTCCACCCACCAGCTTCACCATTTCAATTAAAAGCAATTTCATCTTTCCATTTGTTCAGGTCTAGTATCAGGAAGTCATCCCTTGATTTCTCTTTTTCTCATATACCCTGCATTCAATTCTTCAGAAAACTCTGTAGGATTCATCTTTAAAATATATCTAGAATCAGACCACTTTCTATCAACTTTTTTGCTACCACCCTGCTCCAAGCCACCACCATCTTTCACCAAATAGGTCTCCTTGTTTACATTACACCCTTGCTCCCCTGCAATCTTTTCTCCGCAGAAGTTCACATAAATGGAATCCTAGAGTATGTACTCTTTTGTGTCCGGCTCCCTTCATTTAGCATGCTTTTGAGATGCATACTTGTTAGGTGTATTGGAAGTTTATTTCTTTTTGTTGATGAGTAGCATTCCATTATGTGGATATACCCTGATTAGTTTATGTTCACCTGCTGATGGATATTTGGATGGTTTATGAATAAAACTGTCATGGACATTCATATAGAAATCTTTGTGTGGACACTGTTCTTCTTTCTTTTAGGTATTTAGTAGAACTGCTGGGTCATATGGTAGGGGTATGTTTAACTTTTTAAGACTGTTTCCCAAAGTAACTATATCATTTTATTTTCCTACCAGCAATATGTGAGATTCCATTTGCTTAACATCCTCGCTAATACCTAGTATGGTCAGTCATTTATAATGTTAGCTATTATTGGGGGTGTGTAAGTGACATCTCATTGTGTTTTTATTTTACATGTCTCTGATGTGTAGTGATGTCGAGCATTTTTATATGCTTATCATACATTAATACTTCTTCTTTCGTGACAAGCCCATTTAAATATTTAACCCTTTTCTTTATTATTTTTGTCTTATTATTAATCATAATGGTTTTTTAAAAATAGTCTTCCTACAAGACTTTTGTCAGATATGCTTTTTGAATATTTTCTCCCAGTCTTTACCTTGCCTTTTTGTTTTCATAGTGCTGTCTTTTAGAGCAAGCATTTTCAATTTTGATGAAGTCTAATTTATTAATTTTTTTCTTTTCTATTTTATCCTTTGTATATAAGTTTAAAAAGTCTTACTTTGGACAAATTTTTTAAACTCTCTAAACCTCAGTTCCTGCTCCTATAAAATGGGGAAGATAGTACTCTCTGCTTCTTAAGCTCATGAGGATTGAGTGAAAAATTCATGGCAAATATCCAATACATGTGAATGATTGTTCTTAGCTATTAGAGCATATTTTGTGAGGTGCTATAGTAGACCATTTCTCTACCATAACATTAGTCAGGGCATTTCCCGACTAAAGATAATAAAATCAACTATTGTTTCAAGGTCAACCATTGCCTCACTACAGACCAATCAGAACTGAGGGTAGGGATTCCTTTTCCATAGTTAGGGGAAAGGCTTTCCAAGCTCACAGTGAGACCCTTTGCCTTAGTTGCCACTGGCAGCCATGTGACAGCCCAGAGGTAAGCTAGCCTGAGCATGAATGTGATACATGAAGAGAACCTGGATTCTTGATGGATTGTTCATAGGATCCATGATACTTTAAGGGTTCTTCACAATATTTTTATTTCTTTTAAAGTCAGGAGGGAAAAAAATGATATAATTCAGCCTGGATTGTGTTTGTCTTTATACTATTGCAGTTGCTCTCTCTCTCTCTCTATATATATATAAATGGAGGAAAGGGCTAATACAGGCAAAAGTGCCTAGAAACCATGAAAGTCACAATGGGGCCCTGATTGTTGAGGACTTTTCCAGTTTTTGCACCAAAAGTTCTGTGTCCTGGGAAAGCCCTCAGTTTTAGGCAAATGTAAAGGTTTACGTAGAGGAAAGGTGTTGTAGAAAGAAAATAGGACAGGTAGCCAGGAATTCTTGCCTGGACTTTGTCATGCTCTAACTGGGTAATCATGACAGTTACTCAACTCCTTTGAGTCAGTTTTGCATAAATGTTAACTAGGGTAACAACATCTAACTGTAGTGATTGTATTGTACTTACCTGTTACATCGTTTTTGCCTGTTCCTCATTTATTCCATCTTTTTCTAGTAATAATATCTGATTTTCCTTTAGAAACCAACCATTAAAATTGTAGGCTGTGACCAGGCTTACCTATAGAATGTCGCAAGTGTATACAAAGGGGAAACTTTTAGGTCCTATAAGTAAGGGGAAATGGCTCAGTACCAGTACAACAAGAATGACAAGGCCCAAAACCTAGCAATTAGGCCTGGTAATGTGGCAGAATTATTGTCTTCTTTAGTAGTTTAAGTTGTTTCTGTGTGCTCATGGGACTGGGCATATAAAGAGTACCGAGCCCACAATTCCAGGTTCCACTGATTGGAAGACAGCTTGCTCTACATGAACCGTCAGGACTTCTAGGATTTAGGCCTGTCTCTGAACTAAAAGGTAGGCCAGGAGCTAGAGCTAGAGCATCTACCCTGAGCACTTATATCTTTGCTCACTGAGTCTTACTATCCTTGAATCCAGATATCACAGTTTGGCCTAGAGCTTATCTAGTCTATATCATTTGAATGGAGCTTATTTTAACTCTGACTTTTTTTGGGGTGAGCATGTGGCCCAGGCTCTGCTAATAATAACATCAACTCTGCTATAGCTACAATGATTAGTTCTGAAATGATAGCTATACCCTAAGATGACCCCCAGTGAAGGGGCAGTTTAGCATAGGGCCTGGATCCAGAGAGCCTGGGTCCAAGTCTTGACTGTGTCACTCACTGGCTGTATGAACTTGGGCAAGTTACCAAACCTCTTTGGGCCTTAGTTTCCTCTCCTGTAAAATGAAGATAATAATAATTATCTATCTTGCAGAGTTTTTATGAGTATTAAATAAGAGAACACACATAGAGCCCTTAGTACAGTTCCTTGCATGTAGCTATTGCTGCTATTGTTATTATTAATCACACTGACCTGTCATTCATCTGTTTATGTGGTGTGCTTATTAAACCAAGATTTATTAGATGATGGGATAAAATGAGTTATTAAGGTTGATAATCTTCATATTTTTTGTTTGTAACTAGTTTTTAGGGTATTTAGAAGAAACAGGATCTAGATGCTTAATTTGCAATATGATGACTGGGTCTTGGAAATGTGTGGCCCCATACTGAATAACATCCTGAGTTTTGGAATAACTGGTTCTGAGATACCTAAATTTTCAAATTTCAAGTGGCTTATAAAAATTTTATTCCCTTACTGATTATAAATCTTAACAGCTAACACTTATGTAGTACTTACTACTGTGTCAGGCAGTGATAGTAAGTACTTCACACGTGACAGCTCAATAGTACTATTATTAATGCTTATTTTACTAAAAAGGAAATTGAGATACAGAGCAGTTTACTAACTTGC
Organism: Rousettus aegyptiacus; assembly: GCF_014176215.1. Classification (NCBI taxonomy): domain Eukaryota; kingdom Metazoa; phylum Chordata; class Mammalia; order Chiroptera; family Pteropodidae; genus Rousettus; species Rousettus aegyptiacus. The sequence continues at coordinate 34,894,869 of NW_023416310.1, forward strand.
CTTGGTCATATAGCTAGTGGGCAGCAGAGTGGAGGTTCAAAAGCAGGCTGTCTGTGTCAGAACTCCTGCTCTAAAGGCTCCTCTCTGTTACTTTCCTTTACCACCAACTGAGTTTAGGATTGCAGAAACAGAAAAGAGGCATGCATGACTTCTTCAATATAGTGCAACTACAGAGATTCAAACTGGATGCACAGATTGAGCAAACTGCAATTGGAGATTGCAATAAATTCACCTTGCTAAATTGCTGTGAGGTCAGAGGAATTTGAGATTTTAAATATTTGAAGATCTATTTGGTGGGGGAAAACTTACAGCTTTAGAAGAGATTCACAGATGTTGATGACCATTCATTATGCTTTGAGTATCTGTATGATGATTTGAAGTGTGCATCTTAATCAAAGATATAGTATCAGTGTGGCTCGGTTTTAAGAGTGGCTGATTAAGGCATAGACTAACTGTGCTCACTGTGTATCCCTAACATTCTAGACACCAAGGCATGAATCATAGAATTAATCTAGAATTTCTGGCCATGTAGCCATACCAGGCAATATTGGGTTTAGTTGGTTTGTAAAAGTATATTCCTTTATGAAGCTTTTAAAGAGAAGCCAGTGCTGGAGCCTGTATTGGACTTTCATAGAAAGTGCTCATTTGTTAAATACTGGTAATTAATCACTGACTACTGTAGTTCTGTAACATGCTCTTGTAAGAATAATGTTGATTATTTTCTGGAGCTGCTTTCATATTGATGTTTAAAAATTCAATATTTTTGAAAAGCAAGTTTACCATTATTATTCGTGAAAATATTCTCATGGTAATTATACATACGGATTTTATTATACTTGCCATTATTGAAACAAATCCTTAAAAGAGATAGCTTCTAATGTTTTTTTTTAGTGCTAAAATTTTTTTATTCTACCTTGTCTTTTATTACTGAATTGGAGTCAGCATCAGGCTAAGAAGAAAAATGAATTTAAGTGGATTTTCAGCAGATGCTGAGTCTTTTCTAACACACACACACACACACACACACACACACTCTATTATAAACCTGTACACAGAAAATAATGTAGATTTATTAAATTGTTTTTAAAATATCCTCAAACTTTGACCCATGTGACTGGTGGCCTATGCCTTCCTTACAAGAGGACTCATTTAAATATATGGGGGTTGGATTGCATCTTTGGCCTCAAAGAGTATTGGCAAATTTGCATTTATGTGACATTAATTTGCCTCAAGTATGTCATTGGTGAGTTCTTTGTTTTAGTGAGTGCCAGATGTATTCTTCCTCTAAATATATTTGGTGAAACTCTGTTCCTGAATGCCAAATGGACATGAGAAAACTTTCAGTCATCTGGAGCTTGTAAATTGTTCTAAAATATTTGGAATTTTATTGAAGGCTTGATTTCATCATAGAGCAGAGAATACCTTGGATGAATAAAAAGCAAATCAATCAGAAATGATTGGAACCAGTAATTAGAATTTCCTTTGAGAGATAAAATGTATGATGTAAATCCACTGCCTTGCAAAAAAGATTGCTTTCTAACAAGTTATCAGATTTTACAGAGCAACTTCAGATGCAGACACAGATGTGAAGCTTTATTTTGTTTTTGGCTACAAGTTCATCCCTTTTTCCTTTCAAACTTAGCTTTTCCGGAAACTTTATTTGGCTAATCAAGGCTGATGGGGTTTCAAGATGAGTGCATTATAGTGCATAAACTTAGAAAGAAATAATACCCCATGAAAATTAGTAATTTTATTTCAATGTATAATTTAAAGATATAGATTATCACTCTCCCATTTTTGCTAGTTTGGAATCTTTCCATAATGTTTTGTTGACTTTTAGAATTTTCGATATTTCATTTTCCAACTTTATTTTACCTTATTGAATTATTTTTTTCTTTCACTTTGTGGATTTTTATTAAAATAGAAAATCTCCATCTGTCCTTTTGTGAATACTTCATCTCGTACTTTGATACTAATTACAGATACCAAAATAGTTTTAAAATCTCTTTGAAAATATTTAAATTAATTTTTTTAGGGAGCAATCATCTAAACAAAATTAAAGACATTACATGTGTTCAAATCTAGTATTTAAAAATGTGTAATAGCATTAGTAATACTGATTTATGATTTTTTTCCTGCTGAGACCAAAGCCTAAAATGGAATGGAGATTCTTTTTCCCTCTGCTCCTAGAGGAATTTTAAGGCATAATTTATTTTGATAGACTGGCATTAACTTCTTCCTCACTACAGAATATGGAAAGGCAAACACACACACACACACACACACACGAAACTCTTTCTACTTGGAATTACAGTATGTTGCTAATGGAAAAAATATAAGAAATGACATATCTGACTTTTATTGTTGTTAAATAGGGCAAATGTGGAAACTCTTTTCAAGGTAAGAGGTTAAAAGTTTACATATCCACAGGGGAGATATTGCTTAGATTTAAGTTTTTTTTTTTTTTTTTTTTAAAACTCTGTTCAAGCAGATGCTTCAACTGCAGTTAATTTTTAAAAGGGCCAATAGTTATAAAACATTTGAATTTGTTCAAATGAGTTGGAATGACAGGATCAGAAAGGACTTTCCAATCTGATTTAAATAGATATATTCATTTTGTGGTGAAAAGGAAAAAGAAGAAAAAGGGAATCCTAGCAACCCTCTTCTCCCACACCCTCATGAAACATGGCACCTAGATGACCTGTCTGAATCAGCCCTAGTTTGTGGCAGAGCCGAGGACTGGACCAGGTGTCTGACTCCTCATTTTTGGAATATTCCACTTCTCTGCCCTAATTCTTTATCTATAGCCTCCATGGGTCATTATTATCATCCATCCATACCACACTAATTGAGCATTTGACTGAGGCATGTTCCCAGTCTTAGGGAGCGGTTGGGTGGCGCTGACATGTTCTTGTCCAAAATTAAATGGGTGTTATCTTTCTCTTCTACCAAACTATGACCTTGAAGGCAGGGACTCCTTTGTCTACCTCCCTTCCAGCTCACATTGCAGAACATGCTCTGTGAAACTTTATGCAGAATACACTGTGCCTCAGGAAATTTCTCCATCTGTCCCTATCCTATAAATCCTTTTATCTGTTTTGATTTCTGTCTCACTGTCTCCTACTAGGAGTCCTCTTCTCAGCTTATATCCCCTTTGGATTGACAACTCACCTGGTCAGCCTGAGTTAGATTTTGGTATCTCTCTTAGAGATTACCTTTTATATTATTTCTGCTTACCACTATGCTCTGTAGAGCATAGTGGTAAGCAGAAATAATATAAAAGGTAGCTTGGGCAAGTGACGTCCATATCTATCCCTGCTTTAAGATTCCCTTAGGCCATACTAATGCTCAGGTCCCAACAGTCTGGGAGCTGAAATTGATAGTTTTATATTTGTATTGCTGAGAAAACGAGGATAGCCTGGCACTTGGTAGATACTCAATAGATATTTGTGGAATAAACAGTAAAAATATGTCATAATATCATCTTTGTCCTCATCCTCTTCATCTTTTTATTGAATATTTAGTTTGGAGAGATGGCGTTAAGCATAGTATGTGGTGTGAAATGACTCATGGTTTATCGATCACACCCACATATATAAATGCAATTTACTCTTAGTCTTGAACCTCCAGATAGCTGGTTTAAATATCTGGCAAATTCTTTTTATAACTAGTTATTTTCCTCCTTCATGCTATATTAAGTTTGTGCTATGTTAATGGCTTATTTTCTCTTCTAAGGAGTTATCCAGTCATTGCAGAAAATGGGAATTGTTGGGTTGTATACACATGCTGAATTTCTACCCCTTATTCTTCTTTCAAACACTCTCAGAAATTCTGAGCTGGAGCTAACTAATAAATAGTAGTTTTAAAATAATGTGTGAATCAGCTATATTTTAGACAAAATGATATTTTTGTTCCATAGAAGTATATTAAAGGAGTGTAACTATAGGTTTAAAAATGACAATCTTGAGTAAAAGTTTTTTTCTCAGTGATTTGCTAACATTTAAAGTAAATTTATAATGCAAATTAAAACCACAGTAAGATACCACCTCACACCTGTCAAAATTTGTGAGCAGCAAGTGTTGGCGAAGATGTAGAGAAAAGGGAACTCTCATACATTGTTTGTGGAATTGCAAATTGGTACATGCACTATGGAAAACAGTCTAGAAGTTCGACAAAAAATTAAAAATGGGTATACCTTTTGACCCAGCAATTGTACTTTTGGATATTTATCCAAAGAAAACCCAAACTATAATTTGTAAAGACCTATGTACCACTGTGTTCATGGCAGCACCATTTAAAATAGCTAAGATATGGAAACAACCTAAATGCCCATCAACAGGTGATTGGATAAAAAAGTTATGATTCATATATATAATGGAATATTATTTGGCCATTAAAAAATGAAATCCTACCATTCTCAATGACACGGATGGACCTAGAGGTTATTATGCTGAGTGAAATAAGTCAGACAAAAAAGATAAATACCATATGATTTCACTTATATTTGGAATCTAAGGAACAAAGAGAACAAGCTAATCAAAAATAGATTCATGAATATAGAGAACAATCTGGTGACGGCCCTAGGAGAGGGTGTTTTGAGGGCTAGGAGAAAGGGGTGAAGGGTTAAAGAAGTACAAATTCGTAGCTGATAGATGATCATGGGGATGGAGAGCACAGCATAGGGAATGCAGTCAGCATTAATATGATAGCTAGGTTTAGAGCCAGAGGAAAAAGTAATCAGGGGGATCATTTCATAAACTATATAAATGTCTAACCAATGTACTATATAGTTGAAACTAATAATAAAATTAAATTAAAAAATGAATTTATTATGTTTCTAGACATTCTATAATTTCCTTCTTCCTAATGACTCTTAAACAATATTGTTTATTATTTTTCTTATTAAAAAATAATGCATGCTCAGTGTAGACATTTAAAGACATTTAAATGTTTTAAAAATCATCCATAATTATCCACATTGAAAATGACTTAAATACTATTACCCTGAGACAGTCACTCTTAACATTTTTTTGTATTTCTTTCTAGACTTGTCTGTATGTTCATTCACTCTACCTTGATTTCTCTCTCTCCTGATATTTATTGTAACTATCTATACAAATACAGATGTTATTTTGGAACATATATATTATATATATGTATAAGATTTTGTATATTGTTTTTTTTCTCAACATTACATTTTAAACATTTCCTCACATTGTGTAATGTTTTGTAAAGCTTATGTTTGATTTTCTCTATGAGCAATCTTTAGCTCTAGGTTCTGGTCATTACTAAATAAGACAACCATAATTTCCTGGGTAATAATCATGCTCCACTTTAGCTGACTGAAAATCTCACTTTCATGGGAAAATTATCCTTTCCATATTATTACACTTATAGATTGTCATACACTGTCTAAAGTATGACAGCACCATGTGTATTTCCATTTTCATTACATTCACCTATAGTTTATGATTCCCATGTATATGTGTGTCTGTATGTCTGTCTTTCCTATGGAACCAAAAGCTCCTTGAGAAAGGGGTCAGATCATATTTATCTTGATATCCTCAGCTCTCAGCTGAGTGGCTCTAGTTGGTGCTTCATATGAGTTTATTAAAGAAGAATGAAAATATGGAGGCCCAAGGACAGTAAGTCATTCAAGAGAGCCGAATTAGTCTAGGCCTCTTTGCTAGAGGGTAGGGCTGGTCTCCTCAGTTTCTTCGTTAGTGAAGTTACTCCAGGCCATAGTATGCCTATACTGAGAATAATAATTTGTTTTCTAGTCTTTGTATCTATATTTTACTGCAGGACCTTCAATCCCAAATTTTCTCCTTCTGGGCAGGGCAGGCCCAAGGCTCTTACAGGAGCTCATGAATGCATCCTTCTCACTTCCGTTGACAGTTGGGAGCTGCTGAGCCACAAAAGGGCATAACCTTCTTGGGGGTGAAGTTTGAGGTAGTCCATTGGGCACTTGAGGTTCCAAAATGAACTTTTTTCTGAAGCTTCCAATGCTCTGAAACCACCCTGGACCCTTGCAGAACTGAGGAAACTGTCCCTTGTTCCCTCTTGAGCTACAGTGTCACATGGGCACCAAAAGGCATTGTATTGGAATCAGTAGCAGAAACAGTTTCTCTTGTCAGTACCTTTCCTTGGGAATCAGTGTCTGAGTGGTCATATCACCCTCAGGACATGCTGCTACCTCCCCAACTACTGTGTCTTCGTTATTGAATCAAACTTGGGTTCTCCCTAGGAGGCTCCTATTTCCCAATGTAAATCACCTTCCAACAGGACCCACCCTATCTGTTCACCAGACAAACTCATGTGTTTGAATTTCAGTGGACTACATAGTATATGCAATTCTGTATCAAATTATACTTCAATCAGCAAGCACAATCTTTTGGTTGGTAACGAAGACAGAAAGGCTTTGAACTTCCACCACAGAATTGAGAATCTTTGAACGTTTGCTATGTCTAGACTACCTTTCAGGTTTTCCATGAAAATTTTTGCTGTTCTTGTTACCTACTGGTTTTTATTGGTAAGCCTAATTACTATCACCTTTCTTCTCTTTTCTGTAGCATCTGCTGTTTGTCTTTCCTCCCTACCATCTTTTTTTTTTTAAATTAAAAATTATTAGGGTGACACTGATTAATAAAATCAAATAAGTTTCACGTGTACAATTCAACAGTATGTTGTATATATATTGCATCATGTGTTCACCACCCTGTTAGATTTTCTTTCATCATCATGTATTTGACCCCTTTTTACCCCTATCTACCTTCCCCTTACCCACCTCTCCTCTGGTAACCACTAATCCAAAGTCCACGTCCATGAGTCTCTGTTTGTTTATTTTTGTTTACTGCTTTCAGTTTTATATCCCATATATGAGTAAATCATATGGTTTTCAATTTTTTCTGTCTGACTTATTTCACTTAGTATGTTATCTCCTCCCCATCATCTTATAGGTCCTAATCTATTGTTCTGTTAGCTGCTAAGGAGAGATTTCTTAGGCTATCATTATTGCATTTACACGGGATAACAACTGGGTCATGGAAAATAAGAGTACTCTTGTCTCTTTCATTCTTACTTGTTTTTCTATAAAAAACCTTAAAACTGGAGTTGAACATGTTAAGAATTTGTTTAAATAAAATAAAACATTATGGACTCATGTAGAGGAACTTGATTTCTGTGTCTATATTTCGACCTGGGGATAATTTATCAGACTCTCTTATTTTCACATTCTCCTATTTCTCAAAGGTCTTGCAACATTAAACAGGCACTAGATCTTTAATTCTTTGACCCTATATGACATTCATGTTCTTTTTATGATCATACTTTAGAGTTGGAAGTTTAATCCCACTCTTTTATTATATAGATGAAAAAATTTATTTGAAAACAGACAGACGGATGGACACACACACATTTGATAGCAGAGCTGGGTCTGGAATCCTGTTTTTTGTTTGTTTGTTTGTTTGTTTGTTTTTTGATAATACATAACATTCATCCCTTCATTTCTTTTTGAGTGCTTGCTATGTTCCAGGCCCTTGGCTGGGTGTCAGGGGATGCAAAGTTAGTGTTTTCTCGGAAGCTGTGGTTTAGTTGAAGATCTCAGAGAATACCAAGAGGATGTTATAAAGAGTATGGCTCCCTTCTTCCCACCCTTTGGTCAAAAGTGATTGTTTTCAAGAAATGCTTTTCAGTTACTTTTTTGTGATTCTGTTTTGCTTTCATTTTCTTTGGAGTATTAAAAAACCTGAAGAGATTGCTTGCTTAATGGACATTGGAAATATAGTAGAGTTAATTTACATATGTTTTCATCATTCCAACTAGATTTCTTAAAGTGCAAATTTATAAAAGCAAGAGGGATTGTGTCTTATTATTTCAATTCACTATTTCATTTGGGCAATGATGAGATTTTAAAACACATAGAATGTTTAAGGTACAATCAAACTCAAAAGTCCTTTGCAAATAAAAGTGAACGCGTGTTTTCATTATTTGTAAGAGGTTATGCATTAAGCTTCCAATTTGTGGGAAATAACATTTATATGAGAAAGCTCTTTGAAACTGATTAATAAACTGTTCCTAAATTATAAAGCCACTATAAAGCCAGTGACACTGCGCTCTTCAAGTAGCCTGTGAAGTCAGTAACTTTTGTGAAAAATAAACTTAATAGCCAAACCATTTATGAGCAGTAATGTACACTAAATTATTTGTTTTATTGACATACAGAGATACAAATGCTTAACTTACGATTAGATTTAATTAGGTGATTATGTGCTGATTAATTGGTATTGCATTTTATTTGAAATTATTAAATACATTTGGTTACTATAATTGAATCTTATGAAAGAAAATAAAACAACTAAATATCTATGTAAAATTATCTAAGTGGCTTGTGTGTGTGGATGTGTGTTATTTATTTTTAGAATTATTTGTTTTTAAAATTTTTATTGGTCTCTCAATTTTTCTACAAATATATGTGGAACACATATTATGTACCAAGCATTGGATTTACCCAAGGATAGTATTGTCTGGAGAGGTGTCAAACATCTAAAGGGGATTGTAACACAATGTGATAGAGCACTGTAGAGAGCACTAGGAAGAGGCAATTAACTCCACCCTGGGAGGTCAAGAAAAGCTTGCTTCCCAGGAGGGACATTTAAGGCAAGTCCTGGAGGATAAGTCAAGTTAGCCAGGGCAAGGGAGGGATTGGCCTTTCACAAAAGCTCAGAGATCCTGCAGGGTAGCTGTAAGAGGTTCAGTATGAATGGAGTAGAGAGATCAAGGAGGGGAAAAAAGAGGGGTTGAGGCTATATAAGTGGGTTTCAAGTATATTGGTCTTGAATTGAAATGTATCAGCTGAATTTAGAAATAGGGGCCATATTTGACCTTGAAGAGAGTAGTTTAATGGGAGAGGTGGGAGTGGATACCAGACTACAGCAGGTTGAAGAATGAAGAAAAAATGATAGAGACAGTGGTTGCTATTAAGAAGTTAATTTGATTTATGAAAACATTCAAAGTTTATATGTCATTAAACATATAAGATTATTATGGAATTATAGGTTGGCTACAATAACAGATAGTAGGTTTATCATCATATACCTCTTTTAATGTTTGCTAATTTTATTTTCCAAGAGTATTGTGGAGAAAATAATATTAGGTGATAAAAATGTTTCCTCCAAAAAAGAAGTGTTTTTTGTTTGTCTTTTTGTTTGTTTTTTCATGAGCAGGGCTAATGTCTTCTACTTAATAATTATGGTGTATCTGAGATTTGATAAATTCCTGCAAATTTCTCTTTCAGAGTGACTAATCGAGGGAACTTAAAAGTAGTTATAGTTACTTACTGTTTTAAAAAAAGCAGATCATAAGAATTTAATTTTTGATAGCAAAATTATTTCACAGTATTATACAAAGCAGCCCACCTATACTGTAAGTACCATGTTGCCTACCTTTCAGTACAAATTAGTTTTTTTTTTTTAGGCTATAAAAATTAAAAATGAAAATGGTAGATGATGCTTCTGATATTAAAACTACTATTAGGGTGGATTTACCATGAAGTTAATGAAACTTCACAGCCCCCTTATTTGCACTGTGATCTACCTAGTTTGTATTTCTAATTTCTAAGGCCTTGTACCTAATTTTGTATTTATAATTTCCGTTCTTTTTTAAAAGAGGGCCTTCAAATTGTATAAGTTTCAAATCAACAAAAATCTGAGTCTGCTCTGAATTTTTTATGATAGATAATGATCTTTAGATAAAAAATCTCATGGTATTTGAAGCTTCTACTTCAACCTTTAGCAAGAAAATTGGAGAAGTAAACTACCAAAGGGAGAAATACACACAAATTTTAAATAGGTGGTAACGAGTAGAGAATAGAAATTTTTGAAAACTAAAAAAGCAAAAAATTTCTACACTAAGTAATTTTATTTTATCTGTCTGTGGTTTCATGATTTAGTAAGAGGCCACAATTTTTGAGGCTTACTAAGAGTCAGGCTTAAATTAATACTTATAGCAATGCTATGAGTTATTACTGTCTGCATTGTACAGATGAGGAAGCTGAGGCCTAGAATACTGAGACGAATTTTCTGGACCTGCCTGTTAAGGAGGTGTTTAACTTGGCTGTCTATTGTTCAGATGGTCAGTACACACTGTTCAAGTGGTTAGGTTTGTCTGTTCTATACCTGAACAAAATTAATTCTTCACAGAGAAATATATCTGAAGGCAAATGCCCTTGGTCATATTAGGGCCATGTCTTGCTCAGGGCACATCCATGAACACACAGAAAAAGGGGCCCCGAGAACTTCAAGAGTTGATCTGTCTGTGGCATCATTAGTATACATGAATGACAGCTTATTACTTTAGCATATTTTAGATGACTATCCTAGCTAAGGTATTTTATTATTGATTTTCTACCCCAGAAGAGCATTAAACCATTCAAAAATCCACTGGTTGTTCATAATCAGAATCTTGTTAGAACATTTGAATGCCTAACAGGAAATGACTTTTTAAGAAAAGAGGAATAAAGAAAGCCCTAAAATCTGACAAAATAAAATGAAAGAGATGGGCCTAAATCAACTATGGCCATAGGAAAAAAGAAACATTCAAAAAAACATTCAATAAAAACCCCCTTGAATAGATTCTTATATGACCCAGATACCTGTTGTCATACACACAGCTTAAGATTTATGTTGCCACTAAAATACTCAGTGTTCCTAAAGCTTGTGGTAGATAAACCAGAGTCAGGAATCTCATCTACTCTCAAGTTACCTGTGAGTAGCTGAAGAACAGATCATCCCATTTTTTCACCCAGCTGTCAAAGCATTTATGTTACCTAAATGGAGTCATATTATTCCATAGAGCCAATAGTATGTTTAATTGAATCCTCCTGTGCTAATTGTGTTTTCAGGCTGGTTCCTGGTCTTAAGAATTTTTTCTAGAAGCCTGGAAAGGTTTTAGTTGTTCATTTCCGGCTTTTCCCAGCCTATTAAGGCCTCCCTTACTTTCCTCCCACTCCAGCAATTTGTGTATATTTTTAAATAACACCTGGTATGTAAAACGTAGTTTATTTTCATGTTTCAAATCTTAAATCTGATTTTTAGAAAAAAATAAAAAGCCAACAGCTGGGATCAGGTATAATCTACTTAGTTTTAGTAAATTTTTCTTCCAAGTAGCTTTAGTTGATTTTGTCTTTTTTCTATTCTTTTCTGATTATAAAATTTTCTTCAGAAGTTTGATAGGAAAGAGGATTGAAACAAGTGAATTTTTGAGGGCTCTTATTACACTATGATGTTACTGTATAATGCTTTTTAAGGTCTTTGTATTTGGTAAATTACATGCAAAAAAACTGCTGTTAGAAATTTATAAAATTTTATAGCTGAAGGAGTTGCTTCCGAATGTTATGTTTAACCTAAATAGCTGACAGATTTATCCTTCAAATAACCTCCCACCCTTGCCCCTCTAACCCCTAACCTACTAATTTTGTCTTATTTAGTTATGAATAAATAACATTTATGGTTACAGTTTGTGATGGCCCTTGGGAACTGTGAGATGCTCTCAACTGGAATTTAAATTTCTACAAGCAATAATCCAATTTGTCAGATTTTGGGATCTTAGCCATGTATACTTAGCATTATTCAATCACCGAAGTCATATCTCTAGGAAAGAACAGGTCTTGCCACATAAATTCAGTCTTGAATGAAAGCCAGCATGAGTCAAACAGACACAACTAATTGGGTCTTCACTGTAAAGAACATTTGTTATCAAATTGTGGCATAATTGTTCATTATCTCATAGAAAACTTTTAACTCTATTAGGAAAATGTTTTGCTATGAAAATATAAAATGTATGAACTGTGGGTACTTACTGGGAAGCACTCATTGGGTGATTTTAATCATGCTTTAGGTGTAACAGAAATCTCGGGCTTTTCACAGTAGGGCATCACATTTGAAATGAAATTTAAAATACTTTGGACTGATCAAGTTAGTCTTTTAATTATAGCACAGCTTAGTGTGTTTAATGAAAACTTACTAGTATTTGTGTGAAAGTTAGAGCTGGATGATTTTACTTGGATTTTAAGCCACCTGTAACCCTGAATGTTTCACTCATTTCTTCTTTTTATACACACATAGCTATTTAGAGAAAGGGGGGAAGAATCAGGATTGGTCTTTCCAGGGTCCTAGTACAAGTTCCACCTTGCTCTTTGAATTGAATACTTTTTCTCCAGGCAAAGGGGGACCATGTAACCACTGGGAATGAAGTGTAGGCTATAATTCTTAGTCATTTGTTGATGTAGGCTAAATTCCAAACAAATGAGCTAGAGGTGAAAGTCCCTAGGTCCTATTACTAATCCCCATGGTCTCTTAGGTTCCTCTTGTTTTTCTTCTCATTACATTACTAACTATATAATGTCAGGGGATACATCAAACTCCCGTAATGGAAGCACAATGTATAAACAATTTATAACTCAAAAATTCTCCATCCTATATGTAGAGTTCTCATATTAGTGTATAACATCATTGAACTCTAGGGAACTTTTTTAAAAATTCCCCTGATTTCCTAATTTTTCCCTGATACTGGATTTTAATTTTTATGATTTCCTTACTGTTTTATTAAATCGTAGTCACGATAGGACATTTAAAAATCATTTCACTAATGACTTCTGTTGTTGAATAGTCTTGGATTCCACAGTACTACTTCTTGAATGTCAGTATCTTCCCTTTGAAAAGTGCCAGATTCACGATAAAGAAAAATATGAAGTTTAAAAAAGTTGTAATGGTACTATTTACACACAATATTATTTTTCTAAGTACTATATTTAGATTTTTTTCTTTTACAATTATTCATTATACATAATTACTATAGAAAATAAGAAAAGAATGACAAGCAAAAAGACAAATTAAAATCACCTAAAAGCCTGTTATTTAGAGGTAGAGTGTTTTTTCATTTTGTCATCTATCATTTAATATCTATTTACACACACACACATATTAAATGAGCTCATACTATGTCCACTTATATTGCAATATTTTTTTCCCCATTTAATATTAGTGTTAATACATTTTCCTGTCCATGATTTGGTGTCTATGCTATCATCTAACGTTGTTTAATGTGATGCTGTATATATTGCTATAATTTATTTAGCCAATCTCTAATTAGTGGACATTTAAAATGTTTCCATGTTTATATTGTTTGCAAGAGTTTTCTAATCAGCGTCCTTATATATGAATCTTATGCATTTGACTGTTCATTTCCTTAGAATGAATTTCCAGATGCATAATTCCTAGGTTAAATGGTAAGCACACATGAAAATCTGTTGCCAAATTGTTCCCAAGAAATAGTATGGCAATATATATAGCCCCTCCTACTGAATGTAAGTGATTTTCTTTATCCCATATTATCCTTTTCTTTTTAATCTTTAACATTCTCACAGTTGAAAATGGCATCACATAGTTGCTCTGATTTCAATTTTATTAATTACTAGTGACATCGAATGCCTTTTTACATATTTACCTCTATATCTATAATTTTTAATGAGTTGTCTGTTTTACTGTTTAGCATCTTTTGTATTAAATCTACTTGTAGAATTTAAAAATGTAACTGTCTATTAGATATGATAAATGATTTCTTAACTTTATTTGCCTTTTAATGTTTGATATTTTTTATATATAGTTTAAACCTTTAACTTTTAAAAATTAAATACATCATTTGTTCAAGTGAACACATAAATGGCATACATGTGCTATTTGAATCATAATAATCATTAAACAAGTAACCATGTATTCATAACCCAGTTTAAGAAGACCCCATTTCCAAAACTTTGAAGCTCATATGAGCTCCTATGAGATCACATTTCCTCTTCTCTCCAGAAGTAACCAATTTCCTTAATTTCGTTCTTATTTTCTTTATAGTTTTATCACATATGGACAATTTTTAAACAATATATTCTTTGATTTGGTGTATTTTTAACTATATATAATTAGAATCATACTTGAATTATTTTGTGATTTCCTTTTTTTTTTCTTTTAAACAAAACATTGTCCACTGAGAATCATTAATGTCGATTCACCCTTTTTAAAGCATATATGGTACTCCACTATATGGCCATATTATAATTTATTCATTCTTCTGTTGTTTCTATTGTTTTGCTATTACAAAAAAAAATGCTACCATAACATTCTTGTACGTATCTCCTGGTGCTTATGTGCAAAAAGTATATTCTTAATATTAGAATTGCTGGATCATAGGGCGGGCATATTTTCTGCTATTAAAAAAAAAAAAGCCAAATTGTTTTCCAAAAGGCTTTTACCATTTTATAATCTCACCAGCTTCTGTTGTTCCATATTATTTTTGTAACATCGTAGCATTTTATATTATCAGGCTTTAAAATCACTGGTAGCTATAAAATGATATCTTGTTTTATTTTGAATTTCTCTGATTACCGATGAGATTATCTTTTTCATAAGTTTATTGGTCATTTGTGGATACTCTTCTGAGTAATACCTTTTCATGACTTTTGACCATTTTTCCATTAGATTATCGTTCCTTCCGTCCTTGCTTACTTCTTTCTCCCATCCCACCTCCCCTTCTTTCTTTCTTCCTTCCTTTTTTTTTTTTTTTTTTTTGTTCATTGCAAGGTGGTTTTTATATATTCTGGATAGTGAACTTAAGTTAGTTTTATGTGTGAAAATGCCTTCTCTCAATTTGTTAAACCCCTCCCCCCATCCCTTTATGGTAATATCTGAAATTGATTTTTGTGAATGCTTTCACACACTGGTAGGTTGCATTATTGGTCTCAATTTTTTACCCATTCCTAGATTCCCTTTTGTATGTGGCTTCAAGTTCCTTCTACAAAATTAGATATTTCTCCAGCTCTTGACTTAGAATCAGTCATGTGGCTTGTTTTGGTCAATAGAATGTGCAGAATGGATATCATTTCTGAGCCTAGGCCTTAAGAGGTCTTGTGAATTTTTGCTTTTCCCATTGCTATGAGAAGAATATGTCTGAGCTAATCCACTAGTCCCAAGAGAGGTGAGCTACCTCAGCCAAGCAACAAGAGCTGAGCCCAGGTGATTTCAACTGAATCCCAAATAAAGCATTGCTGTGCTAAGCCACTGAGTTTGAGGTGACCTGTTTTGTAACAACAATGAACTGATACAAAGGCTGACCCAATTTTACTTATTTCTGTTTCTCTTATCTTAGTAATGTCTCTAGTCGTTTGGTTTTCTTTGGGTTAGTATTTGCCGACTATGTTTTTCTTCTATCCTTTCACTTTCAACCTATTTTGTGGTCCTTATGTGTTAGGTATATCTTTTCTGTTTTTTTTTTTTTTTTTTTTTTTTTTTTAATTTCAGTCTGACAATTTTTTCTTTGGAAGAGTTTAGTCATTTTCATTTATAGTGATTATTGCCTTCAAATTCATTTCTACCATCTTAACTTTCATTTTCTCTTATTTCACTTTTTCTGTGTTCTTTCCTTACACCTTTTCTGCTATCTTTTGGATTGGTTTGTTATTATGTTGTATACAACTATTGGTGGTAAACTTTCTCCATTTTTGTTTGTCTGAAAATGTCTTCATCACACTTATCTTGAAAGATACTTTTGCTAGATATACAATTCTAGGCTGAGAGTTATTGTCATTTGGCATACTGAAGCTATTATTCCATAATCTCCTCACTCCCATAATTACTCTCAAGATGCCAGCAATCATTTTAATTGTTTATTTGTAGATAACCTTTCTTTTCTCTCTGGCTTCTTTTAAGTCCTCTTTAATTCAAGTATGCTGCAGTTTCTCATGATGTGTCTAGGTAAGAATTTATTTTTCTTTGTCTTTCTTGGCATTATTGTAATTCCTGACTATGAGGACTTACGCTTTTCCACAATTCTAGCAATTCTCTTGTATCTCCTCATTCTCTTTATTATCTTGTTTTTGGTCGTCTTATCGAACATATCTCTGTTTTCTCTCTCTTCCAGATTCTTGACCTCTTGTTTATATGTCAATAATTGATTCTCTTTGCTGCTCACGGTTACTCAGATTTATCTTATGGTTCACTGGTTCTTCTTCAGCTCTGTCTAATATAATGATTAACTTGATAATTAAATTTCTAATCTTAATTATTATAGTTTTCATCTTTAGAAGTAACATTTTATTTCTTGAAGCCTGTCCATTTTTATGGTCTCTTATTTCTTTATAATTTTTCATACTTATTTTCTTTAAACACATTAATCTCACATTTTTTTATTCAACATCTGATAATTCTAATACCAGCAATTTCTGTAGTCTAATTGAATTGCTTGGTTATTCTGCTGATTCTTGTTCATAATGGCTTTGTTGCTTATGTGTTATATGATTTTATTTGTGAGCTCGCACTGATTCGAACTCTATCTGTGGGAAGCCTATGAGACCTAGGTAAAAGGTACCTTCTATAGAGAGAATTTTCAGTTGCTTCTGCAAACCAACCAGAGCATTAAAAAATTAAGAGCTGCTTTCATCTCCTTTAACCTTTTTTTTTCCAGTCTGCATAAAAAACGTGAGTTCTGTTGCTAAAGCAAATGCAAGTTGACTTGAAGTTACGAGTTTTCAAGCATTCTCTTTTTTTCCTCTTTATCCAGAATCTAGAATCCAGAACCCTCCTTCTGTGGAGCAGAAGGTTTTTGTTTCATGTTGTTTGTTCGCTTGCATGTTTTTTCAGTTTACCCTTTTCACTTAGAATGTCTCTTCTCATGATTTCAGCTTTGTAGGAGTGGCTTAATCTTTTTGCTGCTTTAAATTGATCCAGCCTCCTGCTTATCATTAAAATTGAAATCTCCAAACTGTCAGAAATTAGAGACTATAAGCAAATGCCCCCAGGTAATTGTGCATTTTAGTATTCGATTACCTTTCTTGATTTCATTTTTTGCCTCTGAAAAATTTCTTTATTTTCTTGTCATCTAATCTATGCTTCAAAGTTTTTTAAAAATGTTTCATTCAGAATTTTCAGGTATTCTATATAGAAACATTACTTGGTGTACACCATATTTCTAGAATTATAAATCTAGAAATTTAAAATTTTGATATAGTCAAATCTATCAACATTTTCTTGAGTGGGTTTTGTTTCTGCTGTTAAAGTTCGGAAGCCCTGCTTTACTTCAAGGATATTCAAATATCCACATATATTTTCATTTTGTAATTTTATGTTTTAAATTTTTAAATATATAATCCATTTAGAATTTATCTTGGTCAGACATGAGAATTAGAAATCTAATTTTATTTTTTCTTAGATAGTTAACTTGTCCCAACATCTAGGTCATTTGTCAAAAAATAAAAATATGAAATAGTAAAAGCCAAAGTTATTATCACCAATGAAAAGTGTTGTGTTTGAATAGAAGTCATAATCATACATATTAGCAGTATAATATGGAAAACTAATTATGAAAATGGACATTTTTGCGTTTTAAAGTATCTTAAGTTTCTTTGTACTCTTGGAAAAAAGAGGAAGGACTTTTAATTCCTTGGTTTTCTTTGCCAGTGCCTATTGTGAAAGATACCTTTTTTTTTTCTTAAAAATTCCCAGAATACTGTAAAATAGGTCATTAAAACAGGAAACACTGGGGAGCTAAAAATTTTTGCTGACCTCATGTATACATTCTGTTTTTCTAAAATCAAAACCTTGTATATATTGAATTCCCCATTGTGACACAATTATTGGTGGTCTCGCAGAGAATTAGAAACAGACACACATTAATTTGGAGGGGGAAAGTGAAACTTTATTTCCCCAGGGATGTAGACTGTGAAGGTGGAGAGAGGGGTGTGTGTATAATTTCTATGGAAAAGTATTAGGCTCTTAATTATAGATTAAATTGTGCTTTCTTGTCAAACTTTCCTGTATCTGTAGAATCATTTCTGTGCAAACTAGAAGTTCACTGTTCGAGAATTAAAATTAAACTTCCAATTACAATTTGTAGTTCTATGTTCACAGACCGGTGTGGGAATAACATGGGATTTAAGTTATGGACACAATCTCAATTGCTTGGCAATTATTTTTCAACCTTTTAAAATTCCATGCTGGGTCTTATATAGGATAAGAAACTTCCACCTCATTTATTTACAAGGTAAGAGAATAGGTTATTTTATTAATAGAACATGTAAATTATTGGTTACATATGTTAAAGAGTCAAATAATAACAATACACTTGAAACTAAAAGTATATGGAATAGATTGACTCTTTGGCACTTCCAGATTTTGTAGTGTTTTTTTTTTTTTCTTACAATCAGAGAATTTATTTTGGTTATAGATGAACAAGGCAGTTAGAGATTGAATCGGAATAACGTTTTTGATGTATTAGAAGTTGCTTTATGGACTACATTTCTGAAAACTTGGTATTTGTTATTTTTTCCTCATAAAAAAAAGTTATACGACTTTAAGCAACATTCGTGATATATTTCATATGCCCGTGGCAGATGAAACATAATATTAGGAAGGTAGTAGGCATTCACTAAATGCCAGTAAATTGACTGAAAAGGAAGCATAGGAAAATATCACCCTGTTTATTTTAACTTTCTGGTTGGTTGTATTCTAAATAAATGACAGTTTATCATAGAGAGAAAAACAGGACTTAATGGAATCTAGGAAAGATGTGGAAAGGGATGTTCGTTCATTCAGCAGGTCAGGAAATTTCAACCAGTTGTCAAGAGTTCTGAATGTTTTCCTGTTCAACATCATGGGGTGCTTACCCATCTTTAAGTTAATTTGGTTTTATGTGAGCTGAAACTTTGAGTGATTTCTTGACTAGTGCTTTTTCATTTTACATCAGTTTTTTTTTTTAATGATTTGCATTTCATTTACAACAGTTGCCCAAAATAGCCTCGAAAAAGGAGGGCTGTGTTCACTTTTAATACTTAAAAATCGCTTGGAGGAAGTTCAGTTGAACTTGAGTGTGTGTTTGCAAGAAAGTAAAACATAACCAGAATGAGTAACCTCTGTTCTCTGAGGCTTATTAAGCATATCGTTTATGCTTGAAATAACAGAGTGAATTTATTTGTTTTAATGTCCAAAAACTTTGACCCAAGAGTTAAAAGGAACTGGCTGACCAATACAGTAAAAATAGCAGCAAACTTACTTTTTTAACTGAGATGATATTTAACCTTACATCTCTTCATCACTAAACATGTTGAAAACAGTTTGAAATAATTTTCTAGTGTTATAAACACATTTAGAATGTCTACTCTGATAATATGAAGGGTAGGCCTGCCAAATTATCTGAATAACCCAGGTCCCAAAAACCACACTGGAGATAAAGAAGAGTTATTTTTTTAGCTTAAATTATCCAAATAGCTTATCTTTATAATCCCATGACACTTAGTAATTGCTAAATCCTCATTTGATCTCTGCTGCCTTGTGGGCAGTTATATTAACAAAATAAAAAGATTTAAGGAAATATGTCAGGAACCAGCAGCAAAAGGCTCATTTTACTTTAAAAATGTTGTTTGTAAATTAGAGATGATACATGATAGTTTAGTTAAACCTGAACAAATCCTGATCAATTTCATATATCTATACTTTGTTGATAAATCTTGAGAGATTTTGCTCTGTTGTTTTCTATTATCTCTAATGGAGTGGTCATGTCTTAGCTTAATTTTCTGTTCCTTCTCAGTCTACTAATAAAAGCTGGCCTCTTTCCCAAATGACGACTACTTCTTCTTCTTCTTCTTCTTCTTCTTCTTCTTCTTCTTCTTCTTCTTCTTCTTCTTCTTCTTCTTCTTCTTCTTTTTATTATTATTATTATTATCTCTCTAAAAAAATACTGATGACGATATCTTTTTTTTATTACCCTTTATACTAAGCCTCTTCATGCTTTCTCGATTAAATATGGTAACAGTCAATTATTTAATACTTAATAAATAATTTTGGTCAAACAAGGGCTTTCCCCCACTTGACACTTATTTTACAGCTGTAAGTGTACTCTAGAAAGTACGATAGAGAATACAAAACACATTTAGTAGAGTAATTTCTTTTAGAATCTGAGTTTGATTATAGAAAAAATGATGTTGATAAAATGGCCTTTCAAGAAGTAAACTTTTCATTTTGTCCTTGGTACTGTGCCATATACATTGCAGGGTATAAAAGCTTAGATGTGATTATTGCCTTCAATTTACAGTCTGGATGAGATGATTATACTTACATCTGAACATCAGCACTTAAAGAACATGTAAGACAGCATATGACTAAATGTCAAAATAAGCAGTATAAACAGCAAATACTATAAGAGCTCCTAATAGAACGTAAGTCTTGGTAGAGGACATTTGACTTAACCAGTAGAGTCACCTCTTACTTAGGGGTTAGATGCTAAAGATCAACACATAATATAAAAACTATTGGAATCCACATCCTCAAAAGTCTCTTACATTGTTCATAAATTTCAGTACATATACTCATAAATATGTGCTACATTGGATACTGACACATGCTTTCTCTTTTAGCAAGTCTGTACAGGTAGTGTTTCTTTCACTGTACAAACAGATCACTGAAGAAACCGGCTCGAGTTATCTTTAAACCTGATAGTCAGCCTTGGGATTATGAACTGCTTATACTGTGAGAGGGGCATGGGAAGTGGGTTTGACTGACTGGGTATAGAAAATGATAGAGAATCATAGGCAGAATTGCTCCTTTAAGAGAATAATAGGCAGAATTGTCCACACTTTACAGTTCTTCTTTCACCCTTTCCTTTCTATTAAGTCTGTATACGTGGCTTTACACAAGTTAAATGCGTATATGATATGTTACGCTGTATGTAAGTTACACATTCTCTTGCCATCTCTGTATCTACCCATAGGTGGTAAATTCTGATTTGTTTTATTTTGCTGCATTTAACATTTGTGTAGTATGATTAGATTACTATGTTGATTTTTCATGATTATTTTTATAAGATCGAGACTGTTTTATTCAGAGCTTTTGTATTTTCCTCTATCATTTTCTATATCTTTCTTCTTAGTCTTTTATTTTCATGGGAGGAAATATTCTCTATCTTCCTTTAAGTTTAAACTACCACCTGTCCTGGGTTCCACCCAGTGCTTTTCATTTCCTCTAAAATTTCATCTCCTTAAAAGATATTCAAATTAGCAAATATTAAGGAACATCTACTATGATGCAAAGAAATTAGACTAAGCTTTGGAAAAGAAGCTTCAAAGTGCATCAGAAAGGAAAGTGGGACATTTAATTGCTCAAAGCACCATGTTGTAAATTCTGAGCTGGTGATACAGCATGAACCTCGGGTAGGATTCAGACAGAGGGCAGGATGGATGTATTCATAATACCTTTCATTCAGACTGAGATAAATTTGTGCTACCTGGTCCTGGTTCTCTGTGAGTTCATGGTCTAGTGATGGAGACACTCATAAAAAAGATACATTTCAACACAATGTGGTACCTATGTTCAGACAGGGATTAGAACAAAATCCTGTGGGGGCACAGGGACTCTTGGATTTTGATGAGAGGTAGAAAAGGAGAGGTTAAAGGTAGGGGCTTGCCAGGACATAGAAGGGAGAAAAGCACAAGAGTTCAAGGAAAGCAATCCTCATAGACATGAATCTGGAAAGAGCAAGAAGCCCACTATGGCAGTGACAGCAGGCTGGGGATGAGGGATTTGGCACATGGAGAAGCAGATTGTAAAATATATTGTATGACTAGGGGAGGACTTGTATTTCATCTTGTAGGAAAAAGGGAGTTAAAAGAGAGTTATAAGTTACCGCATGACATTATCAGATTTGGTTTCTTACAAGAAAATACATTAACCCTGGTGGCAGGGAGACCAGCTGACATCGAAAGCTACATGAGGGCAAAGTAATGTTAAATCTCTCTTGGTATGCCCAGCACGGTCCCATGGTATATGTTCTATAATTTACTGAATTGAACCTTTCTATTGCCTGAATCATCTAAGAAAAGGTTAAGAAACCAGACTGAGGCCTTAACAGTAGATGTGGAAAGAAGAGGAATAATTTTAGTGAGGTTTGTGAGATGGTAACCATAGGGTCTATTGTCTGATCAGATGTTGGAAGGCAATTATGAAGAAAAGCAATTTGAAGATAATGCCAAGGCATTTCACTTAGGAGACAAGATGGATTTATCATGAATCAAAACAGATGCTACAGGAGACACCATGAGCTCTCTTTCTGAAGTAGACATGTTTGTTTAAAGGGCTTGTGGATTTCTCACTCAGCTATATCCAGTGGGAAACAAAAAATGTGGGTCTGGAGACTGGATTTAAGATTAAGGCTGGAGATACAGAGTTCAGAGTTACCTTATTCAGAAAAAGAGTCTTTACAGATGTAATCAGTTAAGTTAAAATGAAGCCATATTGGATTAGGGTGGGCCCACGTGCCCTTCTAAGAAGAGAATATGGAAACATAGACAGTGGAGAAGACTATGTGAAGACAGATAGAGATTGGAGTAAATAGACCAAGGAACGCCAAGTATTGCCAGGAACCTCCAGAAGCTAGGAAGAGGTGAGGAAGGACCTTAGCTAGAGCTGTTAGTGTGAGCAATACCCTGATAACACCTTGATTTCAGACTTCTAGTCTCCAGAATTGTGAAAGAATATATTATGTTGTTTTAGGCTACCCAATTTTTGGCACTTTGTTATTGCAGTGTTAGGAGACAAATATAAAGACCATGGGTGGACCCTGGCTTAAGGGTACAAGAGGAGAACTCGTGAAAGAGGCAGAGAAGAAACAGCCTCAGAGGGAGGGAAGAGCCTTGCAAGCACAGGTATGGAGTAGTAGCACAAGCATAGTTCGATTAGAAGAGTGATGGTTCAGCCATAGGGTCCCAAAAGGTACTTAGAAACAGTTTGAAGTGCCCTTCTGCACCAGATGCAGGTGTATGGTTAGCCTCTGACAGGAGACAGAATGGTTCTGGGCTATTTCCACATCTTGAATCTTTTGTCTCTCAAGGTTGGCCTTTCCTCCTCTTGCCTCTGAATTCACACTGGTCTTCCCTGTTTTGTAGAGGACAAGCGACCCTGGGTCCGGTCCAATCTGCCATTCACTCTCATCTCCCTTTGCACCCACTGTTCATTTCCTCATCACTCACCTTCTGGAATTTGATTTCTCTCTTAGTTTCCCAATTAGCCTTTAACTCAATAACTCCAGTGACTTTTTCCCTCTCCTCGTTTTCCTTGACCTCACTGCATCTCTGCAGCATTAATATTTCTGATCTTCTCTCCCTTGTTGAAAGTTTCTCTTCCAATGAATTCTCTGCTGCTATATTATTCCAGTTCTTAAATTACATCTTGGTCTCCCCAGGGTTCATTCTTCCTGCTGCTGCATAATGTGGACTAGATGTTTCTTGATTTGACTATGACTTCTATGATTCCTTTCCTCTCTCCCACAGTTAATTTATATAACTAGTCATTGAAGGAATTAATTCAACACTTACTAATGCCACTTAAATTTCTTCTTTACATCTGATATTCCTCAGACCTAACCTAATTTTAATCAGGAATATTGAGCATCAATTCTAGTCTGTGTCACCTTAGAATTGCTCTTATTTTATTTAAAATATTTCCTTAAGGAGCTTTTTGAAGAAAGTTTTGAAAATATAGAAAATATGAAAGAAAAAAATTAATATTTCCTTTAAATTTTTTTGTATGTAGAGATTTATTGTTTATTTTTATAAGCATAGTTAAAAACAAATGTTATATGTGTGTCTATAACATATAATATGTTTGTCTTCTGCTTTTTAATTTAACATTATAAGCATTTTCATGTTATTAAAGCTCAAAAATATTTCTCATGGCTGCATGGTTTTTCGTTGAAAGGTTATATTATTTTTTTCCTAACCATTTTCCTATGGTCAACATATAAGTTTGCTCTCTGTTTTTCTTTTATACATGGTACTGCAATAAGTATGTGCATAAAACTTTATGTTAGTCTAGATTTTTTTTAATAACTTCCCTAAAATAACTTTAATAACTTCCCTTTTTTGGATCCATGGCATAAACATTTAAAACTTTAATATATATTGTCAAGTTGCTTGTAACAGAATTCTACCTACTTGCATACTAGCAATCTATAGAAGTGCCTATTTACCACAGCCATGCCAGAAATGTTTACTTAGATTTTCTGCTCTTGAAGTACTTACATTTTTTTCTCCAAGAACACTGATGGTATGTCTTAGTGAAGAGGCCTAAAATTCAGATATTTTTGTGATACATGCATTTAAGAACTGATAGTAGAAACTATGTTGATGACAAGCGTTTGCCTTTCATTAACAAAAACGTTTTATTTGAAAAACAGACTCTCAGGATAGGAAAGATCTGAAAGAAAATTTGATATGATTTTAGAGGCAATCTCTTTGAATCTGTGGGACAGTATTTTGGCTTGAATTTCTCTGTAATTCCTCTGCAGAAAAGAAAATATCCTTAATTTCTTACTTTTAAGAAAAAAAAAAACAATTCCAACAGAGGGAATAACTTTCTGCAGATATGAGAGTCTCACTTCCTTATAGAAAATGTCCTTCCAGAGGCATGTGAACATATTCTAATATGCTTGTTATCTCCTTGCCAAATGAAGTTATTGTTTAGCAAAACTTACATGAGAAGAAGCGTGCATTACCCTGATGTAGGTATGTGTAGTTTGTGGTGTGTAGGGTCTGCTCAAAACATTAATTAAATTCTTCCTGCTAGTTTATACAGAACGTACTATCTGTTTATAGAAGAGATGGTTTTGTGTTTTAGACTTCTTTCAAAGAGTCTCAGATCTGATATTTTACAGAAAACAATCTATGTCTTATTAAGTCTGATTTTTGGAGTCATTTTCTTATAACTTCCTGGGTTTCTGGGGTTAGTGATATTTGAATGAAAGTCAGAGAAAATATAGATGTTTGATAATACATTGTGTTCTGCATTCCCAACTTTTAGAAAAAGCAAACCACTATTAATATGCTGAAAGCTAAATTTTGTAGAATGTTAAACATTCATGAAAGGAACGATGAAAGCAAGGATAGGTTTTCTGCCAGCACTGCGGTCAGCAGCAGTGCTCTGGCCTGATTACTTAAGCCGATGTTTTCCCTAAATCAGTCATGAATCAGTAATTATCAAGTTTTGCAATACTAGGCAATTCTCTGGAGACTAGCAAATGATTTGTAATGTTAACTTGATAGCTTTTTAAAAAAGAAATAATTTGGCTCCTCTTGATGGGTTTCCCTGGGCACCGGGCAGAACCCCTGTTGGTTTAATGGGGCTTTGTCTGATCAAATAGCAAATGTTTGCTTTCTTTTCCTACAAATGTAAGATTGCTGCTGGTGTGTGGTGTATTGGTTTCACTTCCATTCATTTGGCTTAACTATTTAAATCACAAAGTAATTTAAATTTAGTCCAAAAAAGAAAAAAAAAAAAGAAGTCATAGATGGAAATTCAGGAATCAAGGTTTTTTGCTATAGTTAGTGTCTTCTAGCATGTGTTGGGATGATCTGTTTGATTACTGTTTTCTTCTGCTCTAAGGTGTTCTCTGTGCATTGGTATTGTGGATATTAGAGTTGGAAGAGACCTGATGAAAATTTTCTAATTCAGTCCCCTACTTCCTGAAGCTCGTAGGGGGTTGTTTCAGTTAGAGCCCAGGGCTGGTTTAACAGAGATCCAAATGTGGGTTCTTTCTCTTACTTGATAGTGCATTAGCCAGCATGTCTGCATCAACGCAGCGACCTTGTTTCTGAATCAGAAAACCTGGAGCTCAGCGAATTACATCCTTCACATTTGTTCTAATGTACTTCCTGCGTGACACCAGAATTTTAAACAGCTTGTTCTTTAGTTGCCCAGAACCTTCATGCTTTTGCCTCTCTTTTACTGTCACTGTCCTCCAACTACATATATTTTACTCAGGAGCCTTGTATAACTCCTTTGTCCACTTCCTGCTTGTTTCATATGGAGATGCTCTTTCCTTGGGTACATTTTTGACAACACCTTTGCTTGGAGATTCCCGAGAATTTTAATGATCTAATGTCCAGGAAGGCCCCTCAGTATGGGGACCAGGAGAACCAGCATCGTTTGAGCTTTTCAAAATACTCTGCAATCCTAATATCTTTTCTTCAAGGGGGTGCTTTTTATTCTTTAGCCAGTCTTTGCCTTTGGGAGCCCTTTGAGTACTAATGAATTTTGGCATTCTGAGGCTCTTCCAGACACTCTGACCTCAGGAGTTTAGTCAGGTTCTTGGTAGAAGATATATATTCCCATTCTCTCTGTTTCTTCACCACCATTCAAACTGGGCTCCGGTACTGTGAATGAGCCTAACTCGTGGCTAATCTTCAACATTGTGACAGTTCTGTAGCATGGGTTCCCAGATTCATCTATTGTGCTATCAAGGGGGAACTGTAGAAGTTCACACAATCACAGGCTTGGAAGGGAGCCTACTGGTCATTGAATGCTTGAGTCACCCCTAAAAATCACTGCCAAGTAATTATCTAGCCTGACGGGAAACTTATTACCTCCCAAGGCGGTTCATTCTAATTTGGACAGCTCCGACTAGTAGGAAATTCTTTCTCATACCTACTCAGTGTTTATGTGTTTCCCGTACTGAGTAAAACAAAATGCCTATTAATTAGACCCCCTAGAGTCTTTCCAGAGTTGACTTACCCTAATACCTTTGAGTGGAAAATTTATTTGCATTTGGTGGATGTCACCCTGCAAAATTCAGAGTGCAGCCTTTATCATTGAGAGATCTATAGTGGGCATTTCATATAAAACATTTGTGGAACTAAACTGAATTATTCTCTGAAGAAAGCAGAGATGGTTATAGCAGTGCTTATAGCATGTGTCATTCTTTTGGAAGTTACTGCCTTGGGCTCTTAGTTTCTTTATATGAACAAGTCTTGTCTATACAGCTAGTTGTTAAACTCCTTGGGTGTGGACCTGTCTAATATGTGCAGTCTCTAACAAGCCTTACTTATGACCTTGCAGTCACAGGATCAGCTAGTGTTTTACAAGAAAGTGAAAGTGCAGGAATTGCTCCTTCTGTCACTTAATAGCTTTTCTTTGCCCCAAATGGGTAGTGGTGGTGGTGGTGGTACATGAGTATTGGCATGAGCCCAGGGCCAATTCAGTCTTATTGAAGGTTTTAGAACTAATCTCCTAACAGAAATGAGTTTTCCCATGCCAGCCTACAAAAATCTATCCCCTTTTTGTCTCTGACAGTACCACAACATTGGCAAAGCTACATCAGGGTTAAATTCATGCTTGGGTGTTGGCTTGGCAGCCTGACGATCACATACCAGGAACACCCTGCTCCACTCATCTGCCTGGTGTACCCTTCCTCATTCCTCAGGCCTCAGCAGGAATGTCTCTCCGTGCAGCCTTCCTGATCTGCCCAGGCAGAGGGATCACCTCTTCTTTCCTGTCCTTGCTGTACTGTGGACAGTCCTCTATTTTTACCCATGCTACATTGAATATATATTATTTGCTTCTACCACTGCACCTTTTGTTGTTTTGTGAACTTCTGGAAGAATGGGACTGTCTCATTTCTCTTTGTTTCCCCTGTGCTGAGATCAGTGACTAGTACAAAGTACGAAGATAACTCAATGATACTTTTGAAAGAATGACTATTGCAATAGATGAGTTGTTTGTGATGGCTTGAGAAATGCATTCTCAAGTGCTAGAGAACCTATTTATAAACAAACTTTTGGAATATAACATTTTTTTGATTTGGGATTGCTGGTACTGTTTTATATGCTCTCAGGTCTCTGCCCACTACAGCAACGGTCATGTTGTCTTGGATAAGCCATGGGCTGGAATGGGAACAAAGTGAGGCAGGCCCTGAGGAGACAGACTCACTGTACATGTTCTAAGGGAGTATGTGGTGGCAAGTAAGATGTGGTATCCACTGGGTATGGCAACCAAGAACAGATCAGGCAAACACTTAGCTTTGCAGTCTAATGGAATAGGTGAGAAGTCCTAAAAGTGTTTGAAAAAGTGGTAGGAATTGAGGAAGAGGTGATCCTCAGAAGTGTAGACTGTTAACTGGTCAGCCAGCATCAGAAAATCTGTCCACAGGTGAGAGGCTGTATGTGAAGGAAATGCTGGCAAGGGCCTGGCGGAGTTCCACATCTAGGGGGACACTGGCCTAAAGCCCTTTATCATTCATTCATTCAACAAATATTTATTGACTATTGCTATAGACTGAATACTGTGTCCCCTGCCCCCAAATTAATACGTTGAAACCTAATCACCAATGTGGCAGTATTTGAAGATGGAGCCTTTGGAAGGTGCTTAAGTCATGAGGGCGAAGCCCTCATGAATGAGACTAGTATCCTTATAAAAGAGACTGCTTGTTGAGGACAGAAAGACAAGACAGCCATCTATAAACCAGGAATCGGGCTCTTACCAGATACTAAATCTGCTAGTACTTTTATCTTGGACTTCCTAGACTCCAGAACTATGAGAGACAAATTTCTGTCATTTGTAAGCCACCTAGTCTAAAGTAGTTTCTTATAGAAGCCTGAGCAGACTGAGACAAATACCTGTTGTGAAAATGCTTCCAAGTGGAGGTAAATTCTTGATCTGATTTTTAGTAGATAAAGAAAAAAAATGCCTAGTTACTAGCATTTTGTGGATTCCTCGTTATGGGGCTAGAACTCCCACAAATGCCTTCTATTTCCAATCAGGATTTATCCTGGAGACAGGACGGGACAGAGCTTTCGGGTTCAAATAACTTCAGCGGTGGTGAGAAGAAGACCTGGGGGCTGGGTACTAAATGTCCCTTGACTGATAGTCCTGCATCTAGCCTATGATTGTCCATTAAGCCATTAAATATAGTTGACCAGTATGCCAATGGTGGCACTACATAGCAGAGAACAAGAAACACTGATTTTAATATCATTTTGCACTTAAAAAAACAGCTCCATACTTACCAAAATACTTTTACACTTCATAATTTCATGAGACTCCAAAATTCTTTGATTAGGCAGGGATGGTATTATGCCCATTTTTAAATGAGTACATTGGGCACTAACAGTTTAAATGGATTGTTTAACTCCTGGTTAGCTAGTGGCAGGGGCAGAAATAAAACTATGCATTCTTTATTGCTAAATTGCTGCTCTTTTTTCTTATGCCATTGCTGTGCTTATGAGACACTGTGACAACTCCTGGAGGACCATGTTTACTGAGAATTCAGTTCAGGTTTGATTGACTCCTGAGAAACAGAATCCACCCAGATCTGAACATTCAAGAGAATACTCTTAGCAATAATTATGAACCCAAGTATTGTTTATGATACCTGCTTTAAGAAATATGCTTCAATTCCAATTGACCAGTTATTATCTATTTTAAAGAGGTCTCTCTAAATGTACTAAAGTAAATTAACAATACTAGGGATTTAAAAATACTAGTTTCTATTAAAAATGATCCAGTTTTTGTTATTTTAATACATTGAATTGAGTTGCTACGATGTATTATGTACTATTCTAAACTTTGAAAATATGGCAATAGATAAAACAGATACACTTATTTGTCATAGGGCTTTTGTTCTGGTTGGGGCAGGGGTGTTTGTGGAGGAGACTAAGAGAAACCAAGTGAAGTATAAAGTATGTCCGATGCTGGTAAATGTTACAGAGAAAAATGCAGCGGGGAATAGGGACAGGATATGTGGGGATTAGAAGGGGCTGCAACTTTAAATAGGATGGTTAGAGGAAGCCCCCATGAAAAACTTGAAGGAAAAATGTAAATTTTCAAAAACTACAAAGAAATTAGTAAACATCCAAACTAGCTATCAATTATTAGTAAGCACGTGCGCGCGCGCGCGCGCGCACCCACACACGCAACCTAGCATTTACTTTTCAGATTAAATCCCAACTCTATTCATCTCAAAAAATGAAACAAATTTGATTCTGTTTTTGTAGAACTATAAGGATATGGAATTTAGCTATCACCAATCTCATTTTTTTGTGTGTGTTTGCAGACCTCCCACTGTTTATCTCAGTGATAAAACTCTATAATAAATTTTTACTTGAAAGATATCAGGATATTACAAAAATGGAATGACAAATGAAGGCTATGAGATGAGGCAAATATTTGGCAAATTCCTGTAAAGCACTTAGAACAAACTTTATTAAGTGTGGCAGAAACAGATGATCATTACTGTATTTATTTTTATCTAGGGTCAAACATAATTAAAATAAAACATTTTCTGTGGGTTTCCAAATTACCCTAATGATTTATTAGTCTCCAAAGATCTTTGTAGATGGCAATTTTGGCATAGAGTTCTAAAAGAGAGCTCTCTAGATCTGGAAAGAAGTTGGAAATAATTTGTTTAAAAACTAAACAAAAGAGCCCCAAGAAACACCATGAGAGAATGTTTTGTGACATATTGAGGATTCAGTTGCAAGGTGCTATCGGTGATTTTTTTTGGCAGGCTGAGTCCTAAAATGCCCAGTTAGTCATGGTTTAGATCTGCAAAGATCAAGGAGGAAATGCAGCTGCCCTCTTGTGGCCAAACTGATTTTTCCCCCTCTCTGAATACCTTGAAGAAAACATCTCCCAACTGTGCCCACAACCCTGTTATTAATGCAAAACATTTCAAGTTTTCAGATAGGCTTAGAGACCCCTCCCAAAGCAAGACCTTGCAAGTCAGTCAATACATACTTTTCAGTTGAGCGACGCCCCTGGCTATTGGTAGATTATATTAAAATCATGGCCTTTCTACCATCCCCCAAGAGAAGTCATGTGAGATTTCTGGGAGAATTTTAAGAATGAAATCCTCAAGTCCACAGATACTTTTGTGGGGTAAGAAGTGAGAATTAACTTCAGGAATAGACAGAAGAAATAATAAGAAGGGCTTTGGTAAATCTCAGCTGGATAATCAAGGCTAAATCACTTAACCTGAGAGCTTAGACTTCAGTTTCATTATATGTAAAATGCAACTTCCAGGATCCTGTTTAACTCTAAAACTCTATAAATACGTGAGTCAATGGACAGGGCAAACTACTTTTCCATCTCTGAGATTTCTTTCCTCTCTGGTTACGTGGCTTTATGATTAGTGAACTAAAGGGCCCTTAGGGGAACTGTGTGATGAAACCTTAGAAAATTGCAGAGCCATAGGGAGATTTGTAGAGTTGCCCCACTGGTCCTGTGAGATTTTTTCTGTTTATTTATACAAGTACTGAATCTATTAACTATCTGCTATGTGCTATGCATTATTCAAGGTGCAAATAATAAATTAGTGATGGGGAAAATTCTTTAAGGTGATTATAGTTTTTAAAAAATTAAATTCAATCATTTTTATGTGGCTTTACACAGGTTGCTTTTATGTTCATGTGATTCTGAAAATAAGGGGAACTTACTTTCAACTTTAAATGTCTCTGAAGAATCTTCTAGGTGAGATTGACTTGAAGCTTAGCAAAACTCTTAGTAAATTTGGGCAAGAACAAGGTCAGGAATAAAAACTTTGTGGTCAGGGGAAGTGTGCCCTTTGGTGAAGCTTTTAGTGGAAGAGGTACCTGGCTGTGCTTGGCTTATTCTGCAAACTTTTCTTCAATGGACCATTTTTAACATAAAAGGATATCCTAATAGTTCCCATATCTTTTTGGAAAATGTCTTTTCTTTGTTGTTTTCACATTCATATTCTGCTGTGCAATGGTTAATTCCAAAAGCAAGATTGTATTTTGAATGATTTCTACTTTCATTTAAGATTTTTATTTTATAAAGCTAAGATGTGTTTTGTTTTGTTTTCTTCTCAAGTCCTTGTGCATACTCGAATGTGTAAAATAGAGAAACAATTATAAATTGTGGAACATTAATCTTTCCGGACATGAGAAAGCTACACATTATTAAAATGAAAATTGCCTTATATTATTAGCTATATGGATATGCACATGTGTGCTATGATCAGGTTTTAGGATCCTGATAAAAATGATTACTCCAGATTATAAGAAGTTCTGGGAGGACCTCTTGATAACACAGATTTTTTTCCTGTTGCCTTGATATTTTCGGAATATCTTACACATCATATACTATACGTGTCTTTGTTGTAAGTTAGAGTTTGGTTAGATAGAACATTTGAACTCTATTCAACTTGGCAGTGTAAAGAGCCTGGAGTCCGATGATTTGTCTTTAGGGCGGTGTTTGGGGAATAACAAAATATTTCAGAATCATTAAGGGTATTAGAAATGGGAATTTGGGAGTGGTTGAAATGCTTTGTGTACTTCTATGAAGGAAGGATGGGAGAGATTAGAAGAAGAAAATGTTTTTAAAAATTTTACTTAGAGATTTGTAAATATAACAAGAATTATTGCAGGTTTATAATAAAATAAAATGACCATAAACTGGTAAAAAGATGAGGCTTGTTTTACTCTCAGTGTAATAAAACCAAAAAGATAAAAATAAAAACAAAAAGATTTCACATTTACAAAGAGGGTCATTGATGAGTAATGTTAGAGCTCCCTCTTAGCCAAAGATTTATCTGTTAGGAAGATTTTTAAATATAGGGTGTGTGATATCATTTTTATACTAATGGTGATATCATAGATTATATCTTTAAATATGATTTTCATGTGGATAGGCTTTAAATAGGTAGTCTGAAGTCTTGGAAAAAGCACAGAGCAGATTCAGAATATGCTGGGTCAGCTGGCTGTGCGTACTCTGAATAACTTTTTTAGCCTGGTTTCTTTACTTGTAAATTGAGGTGTTTCCTCTTACAGGCTTGTCTAGAAAAGGCTCCATGCCTTTTTCTCCCCACATTAGGTTTTTTGGAGAGCTTTGCTATACACATGATCCTTGATTTATGAAGGAATTATGTCTTGATAAACTCATTATAAGTTGAAAATATCAAACATCGAAAATGCATGTAATACACCTAACCTACCAAATATCATATCTTAGCCTCACCTACTTTACATGTGCTCAGAACACAATATCAAGAAAACTCTGGCAACACAGCACACTGTGGTGTTCCAGTGTTTACCCTACGATCTCACAGCTGCCTGGGAGCTGCTGCTGAGCACGACACAGTACTTCGTTGCACATCACTATTCCAGGAAAAGATCAATATTTGAAATTTGAAATATGGGTTTTAATGAATGATTATCCCTTTTGCACCAGCACAAAGTAAAAAATTGTAAGTCACACCTTGGTAAGTCAGGGACTGTCTGTATATCTGTCTGCTTTCTAAGATCATGCCAATCAACAAGTCCTAAGAAGCTAAAAGAAGAAAAAAATTGTTTAGATGTTGTTTGGGTTAAGCAGCACATGAAAATTTAATATACCTCTTCTAGTTATGCCAAGCAAAGGTGAATTTTTCAGCATTGAAGGCAAATGAAACTTCGCCCCACAAACTATAAGGAAACCTGCAGTTTTGGCTTTTTGTTTAGGTATGGAGATGTGGAGAGCAGGGGTTTATGATTTCTGTGCATATGGCTCAACAGCTTATCCAAGGATAAATAAGTGGTTGCACTTTGAACCTGGTTGTTGATTGCTATTTACTCAGGCCTCTTTTTGTATTTATTTGTGTTTTTATTTCATACAAACATTTTGAGCATTGGGTATACATTATGGAGCATAGTTCATATATCTTTATGGACAAGACTACATTTAGAGCATTGCCTAACTTAGGGCTGGCCACAAGCTCAATCGTGTATCAGGCCAGACATGGAGCAGGCCCTACCTAATACAACTGTGAGCACTGGTAACCGCAGTGAGTTAGGAAACATGTGCTCAGTCCAGAAAGTAGTCACCTGTCAGCAGCTTGTTGCCACACCAGGATGTGCACTGCATATTGCCAGATATTCCAAATTTTTTTTGAAAGAAGTCAGAAATATAGATTTGAATGTGAACTCTCCTGATTTTTAAAACATCATGCATACCAAACAGGCCTCATTATCTGAGGACTGCTAGTTTGTGTATTCTGATTGTGTATTCAGCTGGAAAGCTGTGGTAGTGCTCTCTTGGCTGTTTTCTAATAGCACAATGATTAAGAATTTGACAACCTGAGTACAAATTACAGCTCCAATACATCCTGGCTATATGACCTTGGCAAGCTACTTGGCATCTCTGTGCCTTAGTTTCCTCATTTATGAAATGCAGATGATAATGATAGTACTTATAGAATTCTTAGAAAGAATCAAACTAATTAAAATATATAAAGTGCTTAGAATAGTGCCTAGGAAATGGTAGGTGATACTGAAGTGTTTAATATTAGAGTCTCCTTAGTGTCCTCTCACTAAGAGGCCCGTGAAGTCTGAAAGAGAGGAGAGAAAAAAAGGGAAAGAAATCTTTATTGAACACCTTTTGTGTACTGGGAACTATGCCAAGTGCTTTATATGACGTTTTCTCATTTAGTCCTCATTCGAACACTTGAGGTAGGTGACATTCCCATTTTACAGTAGGGAGAACTGAGACCCCATGAGATACAGTGACTACTCCAAGATAGAGCTGGGATTTGGTCTTAAGTGGGCCTGTTTCCAAAACCCATCATTTTATCAGAAAGCTTACCATCCTCGAGCCAGGGAGATTTGTTGTGAATTTGATGCCTGATGGGACTTCTTTCACAAAGGGATTTAAGGGAAATTGCCTTCTAAATGTATCAACTTGTGTCTAAATTAAGTCAGAAGAGCTTTGTCACCAATAAACCGACAGTACCTTGTTCCCCCAAACCTCCACCTCAAGCAAGCATGAACTTCTTGAGGGCAACGGAGGGATCTTTGCTCTATCTGTAGATCCCAGCATATTTGATGAGTTCAAATGCTTACACAGGAATGAATGAGGGACTCGAAATAAGAGGCTCTCCATGAACATGGTTTTGGAGAGTCTGAACATGACATATGATGATATGTCCGTCTAGCTAGGCCAAGTATAGGCCCTTAATTACTGTGCTAAAAGCCCCCAGAATGTTACAAAAACTTTGCCTCTTTTCTTAAACTGTTTAGTGTTTCTTAAGGAGTCAATGAACAGAATCAGAGTGGGTGGGAGGAGTGGAGGGAAGGAAGAAGGAAGGGAGAAAAGGATGACAGTGGGAAATCTGCGTGTAGAGGTGAAGAGTTGGGGTGTGAGAGGCAAAAGCCATTGAACAAACTTCCTGTCTATTGTACAAAATGGTCTTAGGCTCAGATGAACTTCTCAAATCAGGGCAGAATCAAAAATCGCGCACAACAATTTCTTTGGAAAAGCCCTTTTCACCTCAACATGCTCTACTTTTAGATTTGTTTTCAATAGCTTTTGTTTGGGTAGATGGAATAAAAGAGTATGAGAAGTTTACTTAAAAGAATATTTGAATAATAAATCACATAAAGTCTTTCCCAATTAGGGCTTAAGTCACATGCATCTACAACTCTAAAGCAGAAAAATGTGAAAATCTTTCTGGTGGCTGGTGACATTTTCAAAGTATTAAAAATTCCTCCTCCATATGAGAAGTTCGAACAGCCACAGATCTTACTAATTCTTGCCTCATTGACTTAAATGTATTAGGAGTCAGTGAAATTATCAAAACCACAAAATAAATGATTAATAGGTCTGTTTTCAAGAATCAAGTGGAAAACAAACAAGCAAATAGAACTACAGTTCCCGCCCTGTCCCTCTATCACTTTCATCTCCGTCTCCCACTAGAGTGAGGGCACCGTCAGGTCTGCTGCATCATCACTCTGCTTCTCTTCTTCGTTCTATCCAGATGGAGTGCCAAGTCTGTAAAGGCTGCACTGTCCCACCCGAGGGCCAGGCAGGCTCACAGATGGACCTTTGGAACTAATCCAGACATAGAGCAACACTGAGCCCATCCTTCCACAGCCAACTGTCTGTATCTGAATGAAAGTCTGGCTAGTGATCTCTAATAGGCTTAATCAGGAGTCTTGCCCTTCCTGGCTGAAGGAGTTCTGGAAAGTTTCTTAACCTCTCTGAGTCTCAATTTGAAATGGGAATAATCCTAGAACCTACCTCACATACTTGTGATGATTAAATGAGTTTTACCATTTAAAAGGCTTATCACAGTGACAAAATATGTTCATAATAGTTAAAATTAATAAAATATTTTAGAGGTGATATTCATCACAAGAGCAGGTGATCATATTTGCTTTGGGAATAACCCCTTCAAAGTGCTTTAGCTTTGTAAATGGTTTAAAACGGTTCTTGGTGTGAGATCAAGAAACTTTATTCACCACTCTCCAAAAATTAGCCATTTCTATTATGCAAAGACTTCTATCCCTTTCTGTAAACTATCTAGACTTCTAAAATGGAATGTGTTATTGTCTTGTTCCTTCAAGGGGAAAATGATGTAGTTATACGGCAACTGTAAATAGATAAAGTGGTGGTGATCGATTAGATATTAGATTTGCTTTTTTTTTTTTTAAGTAATTTTGTACCATACTTTTGTTTCCAAATTCTAGGTTATTTCTCATTTTTATCAATTAAAAATTTCACAAAGCTTGGTTTTCTAGTTTATCCCACAAGATGTTTTTTGATCAGTGGAAAACACCATTGTCAATTCTCAGGGACTATCCTTCAGACATTTACCTGTATCACACTATTGTAGGGGGGGAAACTGATGAGCACATAGTGGCAAAGCAGAATTCAGAATTGCGCTCTACAATTGCACTTCATTTAAAATACATTGCATCCCCAAGACTTTCTCCTGGTAAAGTTGGGATAGGGTAGTATAAAATAGCAAAAGGCCATAGGCTTTGGCGCCAAACAAACCTGTATTTGAATCTTTGATATAACACTCATTATTGAATTTTGAAAATATTAATTATTCTAATAAATTTATTGAATAAAATAATGTATCTCAAATTTTAGCATGGATCAGAATCACCTACAAGACATGTTAAAACACAGACTATGGACACCATCACCAAAGTTTCTGATTCAGTAGGTCTGTTGTTTGGCCCAAGAATTTGCATTTTTAACAAGTTTCCAAGTAAAGATGATGATGATTCTGGTCTGAGGATCATAGTTTTAGAATCACTAGGATACATTATGTGCAATAAATTAGGTTCAGATAGTTCCAGAGTTGGGCCAAAGTTTTCATATCTATAAATTGAAAGATTATTAACTTGAAATATTTTCTCTGAGGGTTAGAAATATTGTGTAGAAGTTCCTAGATATTAGTGAGCAGTCAATAAATAGTAGATACTATTCTCTAGAGTCAGCCATGAATTCAAGTCAAGCTCTGCTGATTGCTGATTGAATGATCCATTGTAAACTCTGTAACCTCTCAAAATATATTTGTCAAGTAGATGCTATTGTCTCAATTGTATATCCCCCAAATTCATATATTGAATCTCTAACCTCCAGTGTGATGGTAATTGGAGATGAAGCTTTTGGAAGATAATTATGTTTTGATGAGGTCATGAGGTTGGGGGCTTCACAGTTGGATTTGTCTTCTGATAAGAAGAGACCAGAGAGCTGCTTCTCGCGTGCGCTCTCTCTCTCCCTTTCTCTCTCTTTCTCTCTCTCCACTCCCTCTCTCCCTCTCTCCCTCTCTCTCCCTCCTTCCCTCTCTCTCTTCCTCTCTTTCTTTCTTTCTCTCTCCCCTTCTCCCCACCATGTGAGGACACAAGCCAGGAAAAGAAGTCTCACCAAAAACCTAAATGTCAGGTACCTTAATCTTGTTCTTCCCCCCAAGACTGTGGGAAATAAATTCCTATTTTTTAAGCCACCCAGTATATGTATTTTATTATGGCAGCCTGAGCTGATACAGTGGAGATAATCCCTACCCTGTGAATTAGAGATATAGTGAGATACTGTGTGTATAACACTTGAAACAGTTTTGGCTACCTGTAGTAAGAAGCAGCTAATGAATATTAGCATTGTTATTTAATAATCACAGTCATCACTGTGCCCTTTCTTCCAATTCCTTTCTTCCAATTCCTTTGCAGAATTTTTACTCACGTTAACTTTGCTAAGAACTCCCCAAATTTGATGGTGAGCTGATTGCAAGGCATGTAGCTGAGATGATGTGAGGGGTAATTCATATCACTGCCTTTCAACTTCGTTGCTATAGATCATTTTATGTCCAAGCATCTCGAATCTTTAGACCATCACGTATTTATGTAAGAACAAAAATGCTATCAACCTTCTTTCTGGGTTTAGCCTGTCCAAAAGATTAAGCCATTTCATGTGGCTCATTTTCTGATGATGTTCCTTTTTGCAGAGCATGCTGGTCACTTGCCTCCTGGGTGGTATTTTGCACATGTGTTTTCCATTAAAGTAGCAAGTAAAGAGTGGCAACTGTGAATATTTTTTGGCTGGTGCTCATGTTCTGATTTCTTCTTCTGTAATTAGCTTGGGGTGGAAGTTTTTGGAAGAAGGGAGGGGGAGGCTTATTTATGAATTGAAAATTGGACTTGCTGCATACGACACTGGGTTAAATTGCTCAGACTTAGTTGTGATGAAAACTTTCCCATGGTTCTTCCTTTCATTAAAATTTCTTCATTTATAAGTAGATTCCTCTGATTTATATTTCAACAATTGTCAAGCATCTAATCTCGTTTTAAAAATTATGTTAAAATATTAAAGACATGATTGAAGCTTTAAAAATGAAAAGAAAAAAATGAAGTCAAATGCTTTTGATCATTTTAGGGACAATTTTTACCATGAATAAGAGTTTTGGATCACCTAAACAACAGCAAACAAGATATTGGGCGGGGGGCGGGGAGGGGGGTGGTCACTTTTAATAGTTTTTATTATTCTACCTAAAATACATTATATATAACCACTCTGGAAAAAGTTTTTTAAAAAATTAAACATACATGTACAATGTGAGCCAGTAATCCCACTCCAAAGTATTTACCCAAGAAAAATAAAAATTTATGTTCGTAACAAATGTATACACAAATGTTTACAGCAGCTCTATTTATAATTGTTCCAAACTGGAAATAACTCAAGAATCTTTTAGTGAGTGAGTATATAAGCAAACATTCATACAATGGAATACTACTCAGCAGTGAAAAGAAACAAACTATTAAGCAACAATTTGGATGAATCCAAAAGGCGTTTTCCTGAGTGAAAAGTTACATGACAAAGATTAAATGACATTCTTGAAAATATAAAACCATAGTAAGAGAGAATAGACCAGTGGTTTGCCAGTGGTTAAAGGTAGGTAGGGGATTATAAAGTAGTAGTACTAGAGAAGTCTTGGGGTGATAGAATCATTCTGTACCCTGATTGTAGTGTTGGTTCCATGATTCTATACATGCAGTAAAATTCATAGAACTCTACACCAAAAGAAGTCATTTTATGTGTAAATGATTGTCCCAGTGTGGTATGTAGTGAGGTTTTTAAATGTGTGTTGAGTTGAATCTATTATGGAATTTCTGTACAGGTAGGAAGTGTCAGGAAGAGATTTATTTTTGTTTGCTGTGCATAATGAAGTGAAAGAGGAAGGATGGGTTCAATAGTACCCACATTTCACATACAACAACCAAAAATCATGAGACAATATAATGAGTTAATATTACTCATAAATTGCTTTTTGAAATCTCTAATGTTCACCACTTACTTTCTGATCTTCACTGCATTTTCGAAAATGAATTGCATCTGGATTCTGAGTTTGAGATGCTTGAGATGGGAAGTAGTTGGGTCAAAAGTAGGAGTTCACTTTTCTTTATACTGCACATTGGCTATCATATTCTACCATCTGAAACTAATTTGTTGTGTGTAATTTCTTCCATAAAGTTGCTGGAATAAACAATGCATGCACCGCTCCTTAGATGTGTATTCAACAGGGACTTGCTTGCCTGTGTGTGATTTTCAGCTCTTTTAGAGTTTTCAGAAGTACCATCCAGCATTGGAGATGTCATGTGGGTTCTCGGAGGGCCTATTATTTATAAACTAGGGTGCTTGTGTGTGTGTGGGGGGGTGTTTATCTGTGACTGATGTGACATGGACTATGTTTCCCATTCCAAAGTTGTTCCTAAGTCCAGTTCAGTGAGTTAGTAATGGGGAACAGACAGGCCCACTCATGCCTCTGGTCCAAACAAGCACAGCAGGATTGGGATTGTTTAATCAAATGGGTGAGAAGTTACAGCATTGTGGCTTGTCACTTGCCTCCTAGGCACCTCAGATGGTGCATTTTCCATGGTGGCAGTTAGTTGCTGGCTGTGGCTTGACTTTACTTCTGTGATGTAGATGCTAAAGCATTTCACAAAGTTCCTCAAACCCTTCCACCTCTCATCCTTACTGCCAGGAGCTTTGCTAGGTGATGGCATGATATAGAGGAATAAGACACAGTCCTCACAGACCTCACAAATTTTTTCACGGTCCTTAACAATGCAAGCAAATCCTTTTCAAACTATACATTCCAAACTTCATTTTGCCTTTTTTAAAGAGAGACTACACTTAGGTCATATTTTCATTTTTTCCCCACAATTAAATAAAATACTAGGCTTAAAGATATCTCTTCTGAATTTGTATACTATCATTATTACTTTAAGACAGGGAGTATAAATTATTACAGAATATTTCGAGTGCTCTTGTCAGCTCTAGAAATATACTTTTGAGTTCCTCCTTGTAGCAAAAAGAATCCCTCTCCAGGAATCTTTTGGCTCACACTTGAACTTTGGCACATGGTTCTCTCTTGCCTTATTTCCTTGGATGCCATCAGTGTTCTTATGTTGTTCAAAAGAATTTTTGGAGCATCTTCTATACCACCCACTGTTCTTAGTACTAAAAAAAAATAAGATAAAGTCACAGACTTCATGAAGAGGGGAAAGAAATAGAATAAACAAGGAAATAAAAAATAATTGTAGAGCATGTGAAATGCAAGAAAGGAAATAAAACACGAAGAAGATAGAGTGATTATAGGGGTGTAAAAAATGTGTTACTTTAGATAACAGGTGGTCATAGAAGACCTCTTTGAAGAGGTCACATTTGGGCTGAATCCATAAATAAGAAGACAGCCATGGAAAGAACATTCTAGAGTAGATTGTTTATCAATCAGGCACTATATTCTTCATATTGGAGGGGTTCAATTTTCCCTTCATGTTCAGCATCACTCACTCTAGCCTGCTCAGTAACTTCCTTCTCTGCCTGCTGATTCAGAGGCATGAGGAATCCAAAGTGACTGGGTAAGTCTTAACCTCCAATTCAATTAAAATCACTGAATGTTTCCTCTAAAGCATGCCTCCCTTTGGCACTAAGACCCCTAGGACAGTAGAGCAGAAGGTCACGGGAACAGGAAGCAGGTGTTTTGCTAGTGGTTTACTAAGGGTAATAGTGAGTGGTGCCACTCTCATTTCCACTCTTGATTCTTAGACCCATAAATTCAAGCTCTTGGAGAAACAGCACCACAGATTGGATGCTGATTCAGAGCATATTTAGCCTTCCAGAGAACTTTGCCCATTCCTACAAGGTATTCCTCTCTAGCTAGTACTGTCACTGAGTCTTCAAAAGGTCATTCCAACATTCTGTCAGGCGAGCTGTTTCAGGATGGTGAGGGTTCATTGCTGTACTTTTATTGCTGGGAAGTGATTTCCTTGATCAGAAGAAATGTTGTGTGGATACTATGTGTGTATGTGGGAGGGGTGCGGAGGGGGGAGGTGCAGGGGCGGGTAAGGCATTTTATAAGACCACAGATAGTAGTTTTATCAGAAGCACCACATGCAGGAAAGGAAAAATCCATATCCAGAGTAAATGTCTATTCCAGCAAGAACAAAACACTGCACCTTCCATGATGGACTGCTTCCACTGATTGCCTGACCTCCATAAGCCCCTACTCTGATTGGTGGACCCCAGTGACATTTTGGTTTTCCTGGAATTAGTGTTAGTTTAGAGCCAGTGTCCAGTAGTACTGCAAAGTTGGGATTATTTCCTTTCTCTAATACACAGTTGCCCTGGTAAAAGGCTAATGGTCTCTTTGGGGATGGCTGGGAGCCAAACTAACAGTGTAGATTTTTGGCAGTGCACAAGGGTGCTTTTATCTATGAGACCCAGGCTCTCCCTTTTATTCAACGGGTTCTGGATCTGTAAACTGGCTTAAGTCAGGGTGTTAATTGAAGGTCATAACTCTCTGTCTTTATTATTCAAGTTAGACTTTTGCTCACTAGACCTAGAACTTTCTGCTTACCCAGATAAATAAGAATTTAGTAAGTTTCCTATCTAGTTCACTTCTAGGAACGTCATGATTAACTAGCCAATGCCACAGATCTTTAGGAGTCAGACTAATTTGCATGCCTCTTTGACTTCCTTGTCCATTATTGTAACCACACCACCTTGCCTTTGGTGGTTAAGTGCTGCCACTTGGCCCCTGCCACAAAGGGATCCAATTACCCCTTTCGTATTTAGGTTTCCTAATTCAGTGACTGCAGTTCCCACTATTAGATCTGGCCTACAGAGAATGATCGCAGGACTCTTCCAGGGTCCAGGGTTGCCTCATAAACTTACTCACAGTCATGGTGAAAGGTATGTCTCTGGACTCTTCCAGGGTAAATGAGTAAATGATATACCCATTCTAACATTCCTCTCTCCCTGTCTTTGAATCCCTTCCTCTATATTAAACCAAAGTGAGCATTTCTAACTCACTCATTGTGGACCACCTTTGGGCCATGTTTTAGCTAACTAACCAAACAGGCTACTAGAGTCCTTTCTCATTTCCTGAGCTGCAACAATAAATGAGGAATGTCTACATAGTGAGCCCATATCAATAAATTTGGCCTCATTCAACTTTAGGTCCCTTCCACCAGTATCCCCCACTCCTACTGTTCTATCCTAAACATAGTCCCTGGATTTCTCTCTGTATGAGTCAGAAATCTTAAGTAGTTCTGTTGAAGTGTACTGTACTTCCTCATGGATCACAATTCGTACCTCATCTTTAGGGGCCTTTAGGGACTTGTGTCTAATTATAGACCTAGAAGCAGAATGGGGTGATAAGTGTAGGCCCTCAGAAGACTTGGCATTTTCTTGCATGGAAACTGCCTTGGTGAAGGCCATTACAGTTTCCTCAGACAGTGCAGGGTTAATCCCCTCAGACCGGGGCTAGAGAAAGGGGGGCGGGGCCACTCCTACTGGCAAAGAAATTTCCTCAGAATTTAGGGGTTTGGTGTCCCCAGCTTCATCAGGGTCTTCCCACACACTCCATTCCAACTTTCAAGATTCTATTCTCAATGCAATCCAAGAGTTAGATATATAGAGTCTAGATTTCAGAGACTAGTTAGAGGTAGAGATATGAATTTGTGATTCATTAGCATATGGATAGTATTTAAAGATATGGGACTCAATAGACCCAAACCCTCAACCTCTCAGGAAAGACCGTAGACAGAGGAAAGGCCTGAGGACCTAATTAGGAAGGTTTATAAATGTTCATATTCATGTGTGCACTATCACTCTGGAAAGAATTGAAATGATGATTTTCAGTACAAACAACTCCTTTATTCAAATAATGACCAAGACCTACATTGTGCCAGAAACTCTGC
Source organism: Rousettus aegyptiacus (assembly GCF_014176215.1). Taxonomy (NCBI): domain Eukaryota; kingdom Metazoa; phylum Chordata; class Mammalia; order Chiroptera; family Pteropodidae; genus Rousettus; species Rousettus aegyptiacus. The sequence continues at coordinate 34,938,211 of NW_023416310.1, forward strand.
TAGGGATACCACGGTGAACACTACACGGTCACAGCCCTCAAGGTATATCTACGAACTTGTGAAGAAGACAGACAGCAAAAAGATAAATAAATAAATAAATAAATAAATAAATAAATAAATAAATAAATAAACAAACAAACAAGAATACAATCAAATATCAAGCAGTGATAGGTACTATGAAGAAAAATAAAGCTGGATAAGGGGATAGAGAGTGAAGGATTGAAGGGAATATTTTAAATAGAATAATTGGGGAAGGTGTTTCTGAAAAGGAGTAGAGATTTGATGTGAGAGAGCTGGCTATGGATGTCTGGAGGATGGAGCAGAGTTGGGTATGAAAAGCAAGGAAGAATGGCTGGAACTGACTGAAAGGGAAGCTAGAGGAGGTCTGGTTCGGTAGGGTCTTAAGAAGAGGGAAGGAGCTTAGTGTTTTCTCTTTTAGGAGAACATATTCAGCTGAGCTTATGACAAATATATATTATATGTATAGTATATAATATATGGTAACTTATTGGTTATTAAATTTATTTTACAAGCATCATCAAAAGTTCTATTACTACTTGTATATAATAATGTTCAATCCATGTTAAAACATATTTCTTTCAGGACTATTACTCTTCTGAAAATTCTTGATTTCACATATAATTGGTTTTCAGTGTGATCCCTTCTGTAGTATGTAAACTCTATTAGGGTAGTGATTTTTCTCACTGCTGCATCACAAATGCCTAGCATAGTAGCTGGCACATAATAGGTGTTCATTAAATGTTTGACAAATGAATTAGTAAGTGAAGTAAAATGAGCTTCCTTGTCAAAACACCTTGACCCTTCAACTAGAAAATGCTGGAAATACAAATAAATTTAGGCTAGTTGAAAGTAGAACTTAACCAACTGTTATCTTTTATGTTAATTGCTCTGTAGAGTATTTTTCTTATATCATTTATTTGAGTAGTAAAAGTGGAAAATAATCCCTATCCAAAGAGCAATACCTATTTTAACTCCATTAACTCAAAAGTTAAAAAAAAAAAAAAAAAAGATAAGCAAAGATGGCAAACAAATAAGATCTACTAATTTTTTTTCACAATTTATAAAAATAACGAGCAACTTTCAGGTTGTTTTATTTTGTAATCTATTTAACAAGAAAGATACGAGCGTATTATAGGTGTTAAAATGGACCTATATTAATTACTGTGGTTTTAGTGTTAAATTTATAAGGGTTTATAAGGGTGGTGGGCTAATGATGGTATTTTAGCAGATTGGGACTATCACTCTTAAAAACATTTTCTCTTAGGGGATAAATTAAGAGTGCTTATTTTATTATATAATCATAAACACATCACAGCAAATCCACCTTGAGGTGTTTACTGACGCTCGTTTAGATGCTGAAGGCAATGCATTAGGAACTGATGGCGACCAATTCTTATCCAATCAGTTCCTGATGCAGTATCTGCGACATCAAAAACTCTGAAATCATTATATTAAGTATCATTTATTTCCAAATGCAGCAACTTTGCTCCCTTTTGTTCCTATGTATAAAATTTGCAACTAAGTAACTCTTTTTAACATGTCACATGATAAATCAATTCAAAGTCACACTAGTAAATAATTTTCCCAGTTTACCAAGATAGACATTGTAAATACAATGTCTGTAAGACTCACGTAGCATAATCATTTATTTCATGGCAAACTAGCATGGATAAGTATTTCTTAGAGAGAATATTTTTAAAATAGCTTTTCTTAAATCACTTGTTCCCATTTTTAATGATAATTTTAAAAATATTAAAATCCCAAAATAGGTTTGAATGAGATAATCTGATGATCATTTAATTTCAAGTTCATTGATTAGGATAAACTGCATGTCCATTTTTAAGGTAAGTTTATCATGTCTTTTTAACTACACTAGAATTCTAGCTTGCTGAAATAATATTAGAATTAGGAATAGTAGATATAGGAGGTATATAATACCAAGAAGAATGTAATGGCCAAACATACAGCCCCCAGAATGTTACTGGTTTCCTATCCTATTGATCATTTTGCAGGTCAGCTTTTGATGTCTCGTTCTAATTAATCTTCTGGAATTCCCTGCAAATGTAGAATGAATGAAGAGCTCTGGTATTACTTAGCAAATTCATCCTTCTGTCCAGTGGAACTTCTGGTTTATGTGAGCTATTTTGGGCATAGAGGGTAGGAAATAATTGGGTAGGGGACTTGGAAGTTTAATAGAAGCGGAGCTTAGAGGTTGAGATCACAAAATGGAAACTGAAGAGTCCACTGATTGTTATGTCTGTCTTCATTTATCTGGATCTCAAGTAAAACTGAGAGTTAAGCTTTCATCATATTTTTATTTTACAGATGGTGAAATTTTGTAATACTCCAGGGACATAATTTCCAGCTTATTCTCTCTTTCTAGAGTTCTTATCTATGATCAAGAATGTTATCTCGATTATTTAACAGATATATCCTTAAGGTTTATATACTTTTCATACAGAGTATTTTAGTAAAGCCAAAGGACTTGTAAGCAGAATGGTATTAGGGACCTTAAAAGATCTTTGTAGGAGAAGAAAAACCAGGAGAACTCAAAAAGCCAGCCCATCATGATATTTCCCTATATCTCTTGAGGTCTCTTGGTAGGTATAGTTTTGGTTTTCACAGCTTCATTTGACAGATTAAGGAACTGAGTTAACAACGGTTGCAGTGGCTCGGAAATTACTTATCATTGTGCCGTTTTATGAACAAAAAGACTGAGGTAAGGAAATAAAAATAGGTGAAGCACAGGTTCCCTCAAGATTTGATTGTTCCAAATATGCTCTGTGTTATCTTATCTACGTAGTATCATTTATCAAAAGTAGCAGGACAGGAGTCCAATTGCCCACATTTCATGCTCCTAGGGTTCTCTTCACTGCTTGTAGTGCCTAGTATAAGGCTGTAACAAGTTTTTAAAGTATTGAGGACTGGACACGATGGCTGGGAATGTTAGATATAGAAATGTCATCTTTCATTACAAACTCCTTCAGGGAAGAGACATTCGTGGAGACGTGGTGAATGGCTTTACACAGGCCAGTGGTTATCAAACTTGTGCATGCAGCAGAATTATCCAGAGGGTGTGTTAAAGTATACATTGCTGGGATATACACTCCAAGTTTCTAATTTAGTGGATCTGGGATGGAGCCCAAGAGTTTGCATTTTTAACAAGTTCTCTGGTGATGTCCAGGAACTATAATATGAGAATGACTATTCTAGCACGTTCTGAGACTACGTGGGCTATTGGAAACTAGTGATCTTAAATAAGACTGTAATAAGTGAGTATCATGATCTAGAAGAAAAAAGGACAGAATCAAGCACCTATAGAAGTTCAAATCCTCGTATTTATTGGAGTTCATGAATGTTGCTTGTTAGATATCTTTATATTGCTATATCTCTTTTAAGAGTACATTTGCAACTTCCTTTTTTTCACCCTAGAAAAATCATAAAATAGAAACTCTGCAGTTTTCTGGATTACTTGATTTTGGAAATATAGCTAGTATGCCTATAGACAGCACAGAATGGGAACGCAGCTCAGAGGTAGGCCATCACAAAGCAGAATTCTAAAATCTAGGTCATAGTTTTGAGCAATCTTTGGAGCATTGTAGAGGCTAAGGGCATCTTCCAGTAGCTGAGGGTGTCCATAATAGAGCTAAAAGGTGGAAGGTCATACTTTCTAAAGTATTTCCCAGAGGTTTTTCCAGAGGTATCCTCCTGGCATGTCTATTTCAGGTGACAAGACTGTCAGACAGCCAGAAGGTAGGCTTATGTGTTCTTGGAATTGATTAAATTCCTGTCTTCTCCCCAGATTTTCACCATACTGTTTACACAACTTCTCATTTTTCAAATCTTCATCTCACCTTCAGTCTGGATAAGGTTGCCCCATTCTATGCTCATAGTAGTTAACCATTTTAATTACAAGGAGGTATTTACATGATTGGTTTAACAATGAACTCTTCTACTAGACTGAGGGCAGGAATGGTTTGTTCACTGCTACATTCCCAATATGGAGCCTAGTACTTCATTGATTAAGTATTTATTGTGTGGAAAATGAAAAACGACTATATTTTATGTGGAGCAGAACTTGAAGCTAGAGTTTCTTCCTGGCCAGGCAGGTTGTCTGAGTGTAGCACCTTTCCCCATCCTACCACCTTCAGGCCAATTTATTCACTGCTAGTAGAGTGTGGGTGCAAGTGCAGCGAGTTTTGAGATTATGAATTAAACAATGCCATATATTTAGAAGTTGGCCTTTGAGAAACGTGGGCTAAACAGACCCAAATTTGGTACCTAGTAGGGTTCTCACTCTTGAAGGGCTCTAACTGATAAAAGATTAAGTGCGTAACCAAGAAAGTTTCCTTTAATCCTGCTCTACCTTAGTGGAAGACAGTTCTGGCTTAGATAGGATGGGCAGCGCTAGAGTACATGATTACTGAAAGTGTAACCCATTTTTGTTTTATTTTGTTTTGTTGCTGTTTGATTTTTTTTTTTTTTTTTTTTTTTTTTTTTTTTTTTTAGAAAGGGTTTTGCTAAAGAAAGGCAAAGGGCCCTTTCCGGGCATTCAACTACTGTTTAGCCTCCAATAGTATAAACATAGGGAGGACCACAGAAAGTCTTAATCTGGATGTCCACAGAAGACAGACATTGTGAGCCTAGGGATACTTTGCAGCCTTTATGAGGGCGCTGCTAGGATGTCTCCAGCTTCTTTGACTCTCAGTGACTTCACAGGCCTTTGAACCTGCCCACATTCCTTAGCATATATGTTCAGATGCAGAAAATAATAAAGTCCTTCAGTGGCACAAGGGTGACCATCTAGCTAGCTTGTTCTCAATAAGAAAATAAAAGCTGCTCTCAAGTTGGGGCTTCCTCATAGCACAATGCTCCTTGCAGCAACTGAAGGGCTGTGTCAGCCTCCTGAGTCTGTGGAGCCCTCAGTGCTAGTGTCTAATAGGGCTGGAAATTTTCCTTGACTTTTGATGTCAGGAATGAAATGTTGATTTCTAGCACTAAGGAGGTTCAGTCAAGAGTTGATTGGGGAAATGACCTCAGGAGAATACCTTTGTTTAATTGGGGAACTGACTAGGCAATATGGAAAAGCAGGAAATCAGTGGAGAAATCATTTGACCTCTGGACTTACACCACTCCGGTAGGCACCAGGGCTGTGTGGTGATAGGATACTTTGGGTCTGGAAGTCTATACCTGGGGAGGAAGCCAGGGGTGTTTAGCAAACACTCAGTACAAGCTTGGGGCACCAGAGTATGATGTATAGTACTTGTTAGGCCACTAGGGGAGGGCAGAATCAGGCAGCATCTAAAGAAGTTTGGGTATGCTCTTTGCATGGAGCCTTAAATAGCTGAGGGCTGTGAGAGGCACATGGCCCCTAAGGGCAAAGCCAAGTCCAAGCCTAGAGGTGAGGTCTCACATGAGCAATGCTCACAGCCTCAGTGAGTTGGGATCACTGGTCAAACAGGAGTATACAGGCTGGAGAATAAATACAGAGAACATGGCTACTGGTACTGAGCAGAAGTAGAATTTAGGTTTACAGAAATAGCTCAGGATCTCAGATTCAGCATACCTCTAAGGTGCAGGCTTATAGTCTAGTAATAGGCTCTGCCTACTTTCTCTGGGAAAGAGGCTGGCTGCTTGACATGCAGGCTCTACATAGTGTATGTGGAGAAAGAGTAACAAATGCCACGCTGTTGGCGCTGGTGATTGAGGGGAGAGCTTAGTTCTCAGGGGCCCTAAAGGTCTCAGGTAATGAATAAGAAAGAGACTCGCTACTAAAAGGCTGGGCGCCCTGCTGTACTCCATCTTAGGAGTGGCGGGAACTCACCCTATCCAACAACATTTTGAATGTCTCATTGGCAAAGATGCCAAATCTTTCCCTTTGATGCTAATTACTACCAGTATACAATTCTAGAATTTTAGATTCCATGTGGCTGAAAAGTAGGTGATTTTTTTTTTTTTTTTTTTTTTTATAAAACAGCAGCAAAACTAATTAGTTGCTAAAGGTTGGAGCTCTTGATTTCTGAGCCAGTTTTTTTTTTTTTTTTAAACTAGTTTTCTTCTTGGTAGGGACCTGCCTATCCCGTGGTTTACACTCCTAAAGTTTAATTGCAAGGAAGTTATTTAGAACCCACGGTAAATATTTTTCTTTAGAGCGAGTTTATAAATAATTAGGTTCTGAGAAAATTTTATTTGATCTCTGTTATATATAAACAAGTCATATCACTTATCTAAGTAGAACTTTCCGTGTGCTTCTCTAGTCATTCACACTGAAACACCAAACCCTTATGGACCATGTGACTATCCCTTCAGCTTCATTTCCTACCAGTTTTTCTCTCACTCTACTCCATCCATAGCCTTCCTATTGGGCTGAAATATAGTGATTCTCACTTTTGGCTGCACGATAGCTCTTAAAAAGTGATGGCAGGTCCCATCCCCAGGCAATCTGATTTCATTTATCTGCAGTGGAGCCCTTGACATTGGCATTTCCAAATGCTCCCCTGGTGCCTATGTGTGTGGAGAGTACTATGACCATCTGCAGACAGCAACGGCACTCAGTGCATGCATAAGCATAGCAACACAGTTCCTGACACATGGTATGTAATTGGCTATTTTAAAAAGATCTCTTACTCTCTCGAATTATATTCATCTATTTTCCTTTTGAAAAAATAATTTTCTACTCTTTTTAAAAATTGTCAAAAAGAATTGAAATTAGGAATTTTTTAATGTTTTAAAAAATGGTTATTTCAACTAGCAGGAAGATATGGATGTCATTAGAGAGTTTTGGAGGCTTTAAAAGGCTTTAATGAACCCTGATAATTAATATGAAACCCTCTTTTTACCAGAGGTAAGATATTTTTGGGCTTACAGTTTAATATTTATCCTATTAGTCTTGGAGCAACCAGTTCTCAAACTGATTCTTACATACTATCCAACATCAATTTCTGGCAAGAAAACCTATTAGATCATACTATATTAATCTGCTTCAATGGCAGAAATGTAATTTAATCAGATAGACATATAGGGTTCCCTTCTTGAAGATACTAAAAAGGCTATGTGTCATTCAAAATCTTTGAAATAGCATTTTAACCATTTTTGTTATTAAAATTAATCTTACATTTACTTACAAATTTGCACCATTGAATTTGTTTTATGTTGCTGAGTGAATGAGGAAGAGAACTGGCCTTGCTTTTTTATCCTGAGAAATTACATCTGTTCTTATTTTTTTTTGCAGAACAATTTTCTCCCCATTTCTAGGAGTTATCAAAAATTAGAGTTAGGTATAGCTCAAAAGTTTTGTGGCAACCTTAGCTTGAGCCACAGTGGATTCTAAATTTCAATATCAGTGAAGACAGTTGAATGAAAAACACTCACAGAAGAACTGAGGAAGGGCCATTCAATGTGGTAATCAGAGCAGCGGAAGTTTGAGGAGGGTCTGACAGAACATCCTCTTATGGATAGCTTGAAATTTGATAGGATAGCATCCACAAAAAAAGTGGGAGGAGCTTTCAGAAGGAAAAAACTTTTAGATTCAGCTTCTAACATCCAACCTTCCTGTTTACGATTTTCTTTAAAAACCAAGTAGCATTGAAGGACCACTTTAAATAGCACATGAATATGATAAAGAAAAACTAATTTCCAAACCAATTGCCTTCTTAGTATAACAAAGCTTCTAAAAAATGCTTTGTAAGATTATAAAAGGTTGAGCAAGAAACAGTAACCATATCAGCCTTTTTTCTTGGTCAGGAAACAGAAACTTGGTATTCTAATTTTGGTTGCTTTGAAAGTCTTTAGATCCATTAGGGAAAGGAAATTGCTCTGTTTAGCATAATCCCAGAGACCACTGTGGGGGATTGTATGAACATCTCACAGTTGCCAGCTGAGATTAAGCCAACTCACAGCCATCCAGGTTAGACCTACAAGAAGAAAATCATGTGAGCAGAGGTACACAAGGTCTTGGTCAGAAGCATGGCTTCATTCACTGAGTGCATTAGCTGAAGACCTGGCATTGAAGTCTCCATACTTTTTTCTTGATGAAACATTGTTAAGTTATGTCTCTTGATGAATTGAAACCTTATTTTCACACATTTCTGGCATATGCAGCATTGTATATGATGTTGTAAAAGTATAATCTTTGCATTTAGAATGGATTTGTTCTATTTAATACTTATATAATAAGAAACACAATCAAGTAGTAGTACAAGTAAATGTAAAACCAATCACTTGAAAACAATTTTAAAAGAAGCTTTTAAAATTGGGAATACCAATGCCAAACACCCTTAAATATTTCCTTATTACAAGAAAACCAGCAATTATATAAGTAAAAAAAAGTAATGACCATATATTCACCAAAGGGACAGGTGTGACAATGGGGGCCCAGGTCTCCACATTTTTTAGATGGTAGTTTCCAAGTCCTTCCCTTTGCCCATGCTGCTTTATTACACTTACGAGGGATTGGGCCATGAGTCTCAGCCCCTTCATTCCATTGGGTGGTGCTAATCAATGGTAGGAATAAAGGTCACAAAAGGAAGGAGAAGGAGATGCCTGCAGCAGTTCTGCCATCTGCTGTGGGAATTCTCAACTTCGAGTGTAAGAAGTTGGTTACAAATGTAGATCCCCAGGACCCACATTCAGATTTCGATTCAGTAGGTCTGGTTTAGGAGCTAGGTTTGCACTTTGGCAAGGATTTCCCCTGCCTTTCTCCCTAGCTTCATTTCATACTGGACCACTTCTTCCCCTACAGTGTAGACTCTAGCTATAACAAACAAACTACTTGAACTTGCAAGGATTCAATAAACTGTATTATGCTTTTGCCCATACTTGGAATAGTTTCTGCTCCCTTTCTTCCTCCTTTAATGCACATATGTGCACAGGCATGCATATACACCTTGCGTGATTGACATATATGCTGAATCTAAGACCAGTATCAGATACTGCTTTCTCTCTTCAAGTCTCCCTTCTCTGTGATCATATTCAACTTGTACTGTCTTCTGTTTTGGCACCTGTTATACACAATGATATTTTCTTGCTTAAATGTTGTTTCCTTCGTTAAACTGTGCGCTTCTAAATGTAGGGGACCATGCTTATTTATTTGTATAGTCTTAGCAATTAGTCTCAGCATAACATCTGGTACTTAATAAGTACTTGATAAAAAATTATTGAACTAAATCAAATGTTTGGAGCAAAGAATTATGGATTCTAGCTTAAAACTTGTCCATTAATAACTGAGACTTGATAATTAAGATAGTATTAATTTGCTGAGTTAGATAAATGGCTTTTCATGAAAAAAATTCACATAGTTATGAAGTTACAAAAAATGAGAAAGAACAAGTGAGTATAATCTTGTTTTTTCATGTAAACTCCTAAGTAAAAGGCTACTTTTTGAAAAATAAAAATTCTCACTGGAATTTAATATTTAAAATTGCTCAGGATCAAAAATAAATAGAATTTATCCTAATAAAAAACAAGGGAATGTCGTTTTTCATGTTTTTCCTCTCAAAGAATTAGGATGAATCAAACCGATCTTCAAAGCAATATGCATGATGGTTCGTTTTTTTTTTTTTTCTCTTAGCCTCAAATTTGATTTTTCTTTCTTCCTAGAAGGTTTAATACTGAAAAGCGACTATAAAGAGATAGGAAGCATAAGGATGTAGTTCTTCTTCCCTCTACTGGAAAACATTAGAACAAGACAATCATAAATGGAAATACTATGCATTGATGAGGAAGATAAGGTAGCTGTGGGTGAACACAGCCATAGGGTATGTCATGCGCACAGCTATGGTGGGAAAAGCTCTGAAGGGAAAGCACAGACACACGCTTTGCTGCCTTGTCCACCTTACAGGCTTACTATGATAGGCATTTATAGGAGAGAGGGGGAAACTCATATGAAGTGGTTTTGGTAACAAAGTTATGCTAATGTGCTAGATAGTGTATAGGCCAGATAAACTGAAAAATTAGTAGCAGAGCGAACCATCAAGGAGTATGCTATTTCTAACACTTCTTTACATCCTGTTTAAATATTGTTAGATTTTACCAAGAAAAGGAGCCTCTAAATCTATAGTAGGATGTTTCTGCAGGCATCTTTGGGGGCATGGCAATGTATGCATTTGTGATCTTAGGACTTCCTGAAGAATTGTATTAGAATGTAACAAAGAAATTCCTGCCACATCATTGGATCTGTTCAGATGGTGGTAATTTTAGCATTTCTCTGAAAACCAGTGTTATTTATTCAAAACTAGAAATATTTAGGGACCTTCCTGCTGCCCGCTTGACTGTGGAACATGGCACAGGGTGTTAGGAAGCACCTGAGCTTCAGAGTGAAGTAGACTGGTGTGATTCCTGGTTCAATCACTTACTTGCTATAGGCTTATTATTACTTTTTTATATTATTAAGGCAAATGATTTTGTTTTTTAGAGCGTTAGTTTCAACATTGTAATACTTGTGCATGAGATTGTTAAGAACTAACTGTGATAATATTTGTGAAAATATCTATCTAGTACAGAATCTGACAGCTACTCAATAAACTCTAGTTTTATTTTGTTTTAATTTTACTACTATATGCTTTGGTTAATTCAATTACAATATATATATTTTTTTCAAATTATGAACCTCTAGATTTTAGAAAAGGTACTCAAATTCTACTCTTGTTTTTCATGTTTGTGTCTTCTTTGTTATATTCATCTGTCCTAGAGGTTTTTTATATCTACTTCTATACCTTGCTCGAGTTACTAACTTTTTATTGCTGTACTGGGGTGTAGGTAGAGTTGTCTCTATTTCTATATTGAGGGGCTTCTGAGTTTACATGATATTTATGGTTTCTCAGAACCCCATGGTATCTAGAGTTGATATAAGCTATATTTATAATTCAGTTTTCTCTTCTTTATAGATATGAGCACTATCATTTGAAACATATAGTTTAGAAATCTTGTCCTCTCTCAGCTTTTAAGTCTAAATTCTGAAATATCTTTAGTCTTTGGGTACTCAAACTCACTCTGGTGCTTGAGTGGTACTAATTTTTTTCACATTTGGATGTCTTTTGCAGTCTAACTTTTTGAAATCAACTCAAAACAAAGGCAGAAAGTCTACAAACACCAACTGAAAAAGTGTTGGTGGGTGAGAGGACTTATAAGAACCTACTTATAAGGTTGGCTTCTGAATCCCAATTTCTTAGCAGTTGTGATAAACACCTGAAGGTTCCCCAAACAAACTCTGATTTTGATTTCAGAGTGGGAGTCACTCTTCAAGCAATAACGTTTTCAGGTCAGCTTCCTTTTACCTTGTCTTCTTATTCTAGACTTGGGACAAGGTTTGAAAGATAGCTAAATATTATTATTTTTGTTGCCTTGTAGGCATTCATAAAATGTTTGGCTTTAAATTGCTTTCAATAAAATAGTTGGCTGGAGTTACAAATGAGCATTTTGGCTGGAATTTTGTTAAATACTAGTTTGAAGCTGAATTTTGGTAAAGCTGCCCTGAATACATCTATCTTTGTCAATGGATTTGTTGTTTATTAAGTGCATACTTTCTGAATTTTTGTGGGAAGAGAAGGTCAGACAGAGGAGCACGAGTATTACAAGTGATTACAAATAGAGAAAGGGATTCATGGCAAATGGTGTCTAGAGATAAGGCGTTACGAGAAGGGAGTCTGAGTCATACTGTGCTTAAGTGGGTGTCCAGCCCGAGGCCAAAGCCAGAACTGCCATTGAGCTTAGCTTCCCATTGGCATGTTTTCCACATTCTGAATGGTAGAGACATTCCTAAATAGATAGTCACAATTCATGACAGAGCAGAAGTATAATTGATATAAAGAATGGTTCCCATAAAAAAGGGCTTTACCCTTCTCTAGTTCAAGTTTTCACAAAGCCTTAAAAAGAAGCCAGCTCTACTTCAAGAGACATGGTGCATCCTTCATAACTGGAGCCAAGCAGATGAATAGATAACCTCCTTAAGGAAAGCCATTAGCAAGTTGGATAATGATACTGACATGAATAACTGAAGAGAAATAAAGGAAATTGTTGCTATTAGAACCATCATTAGAGGTTGCTTTTGTACAATTGAGTGGCAACCCTTAAGACTTGGCTTATGCCACATCCCCTTTCTTAAGAGAATATTTTGAAGGTCCTCTTTCTAGACACTAGAGACATAGCAATAACTAGCTCCAGTGACATGAAGCATTAATCATGGCCAACAGTGTTGTGGTTGTAGTGGCCGGATCAGTGTCAACTTACCTTCTTTTGTAGAGCATACCTACAATACAAGAGGGAGGGACGTTTATCCTGAAAATTTTTAGGAGAAGGTGTTTAGAACCTCAGACCTCTGAAGATTCTTTCTTGCAGCAGAGAAAAATCTTAAGTCTGTAAGTTTGTTACAGTTTTCTAAGAGGATACTTTGTTTGGGACAATGGAGGAAATACTAAAGGTAATAAAAACAAAGAGTGGAAGATGATTAGGTACTTGAGGAGTGCAAACCTTTAAATCTCAATGATAAAATGTTGGGCAAGGTTGCAACAGGGTTAACTTACCCACTGTCAGCTCCTTGGAGGCAGGACCCAATTTGAAACTTCTGTAATTCTCACAGTGCCTAATTGGGGCCCAATGGCTTCTCATTGAGGGGTTGAGGGCCATGCCACAATCTGGCAGGATGCACATCCTGCAAGGTGGTTATTTCAGAAGCAAGTGCATCCAATGGTCTATTTAATTGGAAAGCGACCCAGCAAAATGGCTTAACCTTTACAAAAACTCAGTTTTCTCATTTTAAAATGAGATCCCAATTTCTATTTCATAGAATTGTGAGGGGCTTAAATGAGATTATTTGTGTAAAGTACCTACTAATGCCTGATATAAACACTTAATAAATAATAGCTGCTATTGATTATTTCTTCAGCATTACAATGATTTACATAGGTTAAAAGTTTGATTTGAGTTACCCTATTGCTAAACAAAAAACCTTGGATAATCATACTACTACTAATAACAATAACAAAAGCTGGTAGTTAATGAGTGATTACCATGTGCCTAACCTTGTACTAAGTATTTTGTGAATATCATTTCATTTGATGTTGGCAACAACCCTATGAGGAGGGTTCTTACAGAAATCAAACTGAAAATGGGAGAAGATCCAATAGCAGTACCTTTCCAAGGAGTTGCAAAGCAACTTGGGACTCATTTTCCAGAAGGGAGGGAGGGAGGCAGGAGAAGAGAAGGGGGAGGGGGGAGAGAGAAAGGAGCCGGGGCGGGGGGGGGGGGGAGAGAATGAATGAGAGAGAGAGAAGGAAAGAAAGAAAGAAAGAAAGAAAGAGAAGGAAAGAAAGAGAAAGAAAAAGAGAAAAAAGAAAGAAAGAAACAAAGAAAGAAAGAAACAAAGAAAGAAAAAGAAAGAAAGAAAGAAAAAGAAAAAGATAGAAAAAAAGAGGCAAAGTCATTTTCTAATTCTATGAGCCTTTTATGAAGAGGAGTCTGAGAAAGCTACCTGGTCAGTACTTGTGAAAGGAAACATGAAGCCTTGCAGGCAGCAACAAGGATAATAAGAGATAGTACTGTGAGGAAAAAATGAAGGAAACATTTTTTGGCATGGTTTTTGAGATATTCGATAGGGGTCTGGTCTACAGAAGAAAGCCCATGGTGGGTGGGGTGGAAAGCCTAAAGGGTAAATATCCAATGAGAGGGAGGCCTTAAAAACAATCTCTTAGGATTGGAATTAAAGAATTAGTCTCTAGAGCAAGATATGAGGGCTCCAGGAGAAGGAGAATAAACACTCCCTTGTGAAATCAGTTATTCTGATTGTGAGTTTGCATCTGTTTGGGGAGGAGATGTCAAGACTCTTCATAAATACAAAATTTGAAGTTATTTTATTGAGGTAAGTACACTTACATAAAATGCACAAATCCTAAGTGTACAGCTTGATGAATTATCACAAAATGAACACACCCATGTAACCACCACCCAGGTCAAGAAAGAGAACATTACCATCTTTATAAATATTTACTACTCATAGCTTTCACATGATTAGTTTCATAAATGAATTTGTGTCCTTCTAACATAGATATTTAAAGTCAAACATGGCCAGTTAGGATGTTTTATATATAAAGTGAGAAAAGAGGGCTTGTTTTAAAAACGGAATTGGAGACAAACACTTAAAATCCATAAAATTCTGCAAAAGTGAGATATTAAAATTTGAAATAAATTATAATTAAATCCTGAAATAAAGAATAATCTTATGCATCTCCCAAACACATTAGGACATTGAAAATTAAGGTTCAAAGGGGAATCTCCAGTAAAAAAAAAAAAATACCTGCCTTCTTTGCCTAAAGCCTTAAAAATATATATAGCATTTGGCACTGTTCCAAGCATATGGTGTGCTCAGCAAATATTTGTCAATAATGATAATGGTGATAAGTTTCCTTTTTCATTGAATACACAGTGATCCCTGGTTTCCCTAAAGCAATAACCTGTGAAGAGAAATATGAATTTTAGTCTTCTGAAGCTCCTGGTCGGAGACTCAGGGGAGAGAGTAATCTATGTGAATGAGTGATGATGTGTTTTATACACCGGTTGAAATGATTTCACCTTTCACATCTACCTCTTCCTACAACCAAACAGTTTCGAGTTTTGCAGAGATGAGGGAAAGGATAGAAAGAAAGGAAGAAAATAAGAGGCAAGATGATTAAGAACAGAAGTATGGGGGCAGAAAACAAATGTGAGTTACAGACACTCAGAAAGATACCTTTGTACTTTCTTTTGTTTCAAGTTATTAATATTACAACTTACCATAGCAACTTACCAGATTTCATTATGTGCTACTTTTATTATGGTAGGTAATCATTTGTAAGCTGAAGGAAGTTTTCCACTGCAGCCACCATTGTGGATGACCACTGAGACAGAAAATTAAAAGCCAGGTGTCAAATGGAAAAATTATCTATTCTTTACAGACTGTAATATCCTTAATGGGGCTGTCAGTTGAACTTTATAGAAGACAGAGATGACAAGCGCTATGTAAATTTGCCCATGAGTAATGAGTCTGGTAACTCTTACCTGTTAAAGTGCTAATTCAAACCTGGTTTTACAAATCTCCAAAATGATCCCTGCTGTGCTACAAGTTATTAATAATTTGTTTTTCTTTGATTTTTAGGTTGCCAGCAAAAATTAGGAACGGATGAAGCACCTATTTTATTAATGTGTGAATTTGATGATTTGTCATATTCTCAGCTATAGAAAGGTATGATTTTAGCATTTACTTGTTGGTGTTAAAGTATACATAAATGTAGAATTCAAATGAACCTTTATTCCTTGGTGTCCACTCTAGCTAGTGGATTATAACTTAGCAGCTTTGTTTTTGATTCAGCCATTTGTGTTATATGACAAATTGAATAATTTTTTAAGGCATTTATACAAGAATATAGACCTTCCAAGTAAATTCTTTAGGAATAAGTGTCATGTGGACTAAAGAAAACTGCGGTCTACTTTCAGGTTTATCACTAACCAGTTATATAACCTGTGGCCACTTAACCTCTAAAATTGAGTGGTAATTAAGAAGATGGGCTTTGGAATCAAACACACCTAGTTTAAGGCCCTTATTAAAACTCTAAGAGCTTCGGTTTTCTCGTATGCAATAGCTTGACTTCATTTAAGGTTTACATGGGACAGTGAATATGTAAAATGCCCAGCACACAGTCAATGCTCAATAAATATAAATTCATGTATGCAGTCACTCTTTTCCTTTCCAGATCTGAAATGTTAAGATTCTGTAAATGATGGAGCTTCTGGAGTGTCTGTCAAGATGGTATCCAGTTAAGAATTTCAATTTCCTGAAGAGTGGCACATTGTAACCAACTTTACTTGAGCATAGGTTTTTGGGCACTGGTATATTTCAGTTATACAGAGTTTATTGAAAACTCTGACATCCCTTGTCAAAATACCATGTGGCCTCATCAGTCCTTCAAGAAAAGCTGTTTGCTTGCTTGCCTTAAGGATAGGTTCCCTTGGGATCACCAAGGCTGAGACAAAGGAACATGGCTGGGCCTGGGAGGAAGATGGACAAACACAGAAGGCCAGTATCCTTGGGTAGGGCTAATTATGGGAATAAATTAATACTTCCATCAGCATCCTCTCTCTTGCAGTTTCCACAACTATGGATGTAGTTTAGGGAGTAGAGGGAACAGTAGGAGACCAGGCCACCTTGAAGCTTGCCCAGTTCATCCCAAGCATAATAACAGCATCACACCCTATATCTTTCCAGTTCTTTAGCATTAGCAGGTGTTTTCTCAGCCATAGAAATTAATCAGGAAAAATGATAGTTGGCTTGTTCTAAAGGTGAGGGAATTGAAACCCAGAGAGCCGTAGGTGGGGAAGTTGAATATTCTAAAACTAGGCTTCCTGACCTGCAGTCCCATGCTTGTTCCTCCATACCATTTTGCCTCAGATAGATAGTTGTGCAGATTCAGATAATTTCTTTCCTTCCCATTTATGTCTTTCCGAGTTTCAGTCTCTTCGTTCATACAGTGGAAATGTCAATACTACCTTCCTCACCAGGTTTGTGCCAGGACTAAATTAGATAAATGTGTATAGAGTGTTTCACACGGTAGTAGCTATTAGTTGTTGCTGTCATATGGTTATAGCTCCCTTGCTGCATGAAAGGACGCCAAATTGCTAGCATCACTTTTTATCGTTCCACCAATGAACTCCATGTTTTGAAAGATTTTATATATCAAATTACAAATATTGGTTAATAACTTTTTTGTTATTATCAAACTCATTTAAGACTGCTAATTGGAGCTTCTGATCAGCAATTGCATCAATACCGAATTATTTAATTACAATAAATTAAAGAAATCTGTTATTGAGAGAGCTCTCGAGGTTGTTCAAAGTGTCTAAAACATCTTGCTGATCTCTATCTCTGTCCTTGCAGATTCTAGACATAGTTGAGCTCTCTCTTTTCAATGAATAAGCCAAATATTATTATAATCTGAGTGGGTTGACATTTCATGTGTGATCTAATTCACTTTTTGAACGTTGCAATTTTTTTTTCCATCACATCATGAGAAATTGGTGTGGTCCCTAATAATGAAAATGAATTCATTAAGAATGAAACTAAAGATAAATTTTTGATATACTACCAGAAGTTATTAATTAAAAGGCATACCACCATTTCAGATACATTCTGATATATAATAACTAAATTGTGTATTTTATTCATGTTCATTGAAGGCCAAGTTAAATTATAATTTTTAATATTTTTTATTTCATTTTTTAACTCTCCATCCATACAATTTTTATAATATCATAGAGGAAAGGAAAATCATTTTTTCAGTATATAGAAATTAGATCTTTTACAGCCAAATTTAGCTGTAAAGGAGGAAACAAAGAATATTGAAAACAATACATTTATATAAACTCATCTCTTATTTTGAAAAGATATGTTACATAGAGAACAAGTCGTGAGTCTTTCAAATACTATTGGGTCAGGCTTAAATAATTTCATTGTGAGAGCATTTTCCTTCTCCATGTGCAGTCTTAAGTGCATATTTTGTGCTCTTAGGAATAACTTTCCAAAGCTGTGTGAAGAATGTAGCAATAAAATCTAATAAGAATTATGGCTCATGATTTGAATGATGTCAGTATCCTTTTAATCCTCCCAAACATGAAAACGTTTTCTTCTTCTAAATTAGATTTCTTAACTCTTTGTTTCTAAGAAAATAAGTAGAGCCTTGCAATTCCTTTGGCAAAGTAAGAGTTAAAGGAAGATGTATCATTCTATTACTAAAGCTTATGCTTATTATTAAGATAATTATTTTAGAAAAATGTATGCTAGACAATATTTTTATGAATACATATTATTTTGCCTGGTATTTTAAAATCTATTATCTAACATCAGAAGATCCCTGAGTTCACTGTTCTAGCAATAATTTTGTGTTTTGTTTAAGCCAGTGGATCTCAAATTTGAGTGAATTAGAATCATGTAGAAAGAAGGCTTGTTAAACCTCAGATTGCTGGGCTCATTCTTGAAGTTTCTCATTAGGTTTTCTGATTCTGGGGTGGGTGTGATATTTGCATTTCTAATAGGCTCCGTGTTGATGCTTATTGCTGCTAATGCGGGATCACCTTTAGATAACAACTGTGTTAAGCCATTTAAACCGTCTTACATTTTAATTTGGTAGGATTCAACTATCATGAGGCATGTGTGTCTCACTGGGTTAGAAGACGCTAAATCAGCTATAATTTGGTTATTTGTCCACTCCAGATTTATTTCAAGTCAAATAACTGCATACAGAAAAAGGCATGATTGACAAAACGGTCTGATGCTTGAAGATGTCAGACTGTAGAATCTCTACAGGTAAGTGTGTGATTTCTTTAGTGACATCACATTTGCCTGCAGAGATTTTCCAGTCTGCCACTTTGAAATTGTATTTAAGATGAAAGAAAGATGTCTTCATTCTACATGTCTACAGTGATCTTTCCAGGGCTGCTAAAATTTAAAACTATATTTATCTAAGGTTAAAATTGAATGAGAAAAAGGAGTTATAGTTGGGGTTCAGATAGGAAACTAAATGAGAGTGGATACTCTAATTCTGCCTCACATCTCCAAGGAGAATAAAGGAAAATGGGAAAAGCAAACCACAGCCAATCTCATTTGTAAGTATTTTAGCTACACTGAAAGCCTTATATCCTTGAGTTTCAAGCAATTTTATCTAAAGTTCAGACTCTGCTATTCGGTTTCTCAGTGTCCTTAATTTGCTCTTATGCCTAATCACAAGGAAGAAGGATAGAATGAGGAGTTGGGCTTCTCTTTGATTTCTCCCCTCTCTACTACCTAGTAGCTGTCTTATACTATATAACACCACCTTCCGCTAATTTTTAAAAGTGCTGGGATAATCCCAAATTAGCAATAGTTACTTCAGAAACTCAAGAATAATCTGATGTTGTGAGTATTGTGATATCATTAAATCTACACTATTTTTGTTCATTTGTTAGAACATATTTTTTCTAGAGTTAACTGTAAATTGATTTCAATATTTGACTGCAGCAAAGACTTTGTGTATTTTCTTCTTTGCTGTATTCCAGCACAGAGAACAGTTCCTAACACATGATAGGTACTCAGTAAACATTTATTTACTGAGTGGACATTAATTTACTTAGGATTTATTTTTTGCAAATGCTTATTTACCATTAGAAAGGCAATATATTTTATTAATATCAAAGTGAATATATTTGATTTCAGGCAAGATAAAAACAGAGCACTAAATATAAAAAATCCATCTTGGTAATAAAGACTATTCTTATAATAAAATACATTATAATAAGATTTTAAAAAATAATTTTCTTATAGTCTTATAGTGTTATATTATGCCTTTCTCACATGTAGTTTTATTTCAGCTGATGAGATTTTTTTTTGTCCTGGATTATATCCAAATTTATGTAATAATGAATCACAAAATTAAGTTTGATTATTGTTTACACTACACAATACAGTGTCTTGATTATCTGTTACTCTGCCATATACACATCATTTGACCTCAAGATGACTCTAAAAGCATCCTCCCAGTTGCATCCTGACTTTTCTACTATAAATACAGACTTAACATTAAATCTCTCATAAGTGTGTGGAGGATATAACAGGTGGCCCTGATCTGATGTAAGTGGAGCTAAATAATGTGTTGAAATAATTTGAGCTTAGAAAGATAGGAAACATCTGGGTTTCAAGGGAGAACATTTTCATCTTTTTTACTGCTTTTTAAATAGAGAGCTACATCATTCTAGATTATGTAGAAAAAAGGGGGGGCTAGTGTTCAGAACTCCATGATTCTCATTCTGTTCATCTATGTATGATCTAAAGGGTGGGTCTAGTGTGCTTTGGTTGTGGGAAAAAGAGGAGACTTCTTATGCCATTTTTCATTTTCCTTTTTCCAATCATGCTTTTTGTTTTATATGTGCTTGCTGGGCCTGGTTAATAGCATTACTTGTTCTTTTGAAGGAAAATTGAACTTGTGAATGATGGATCATAGTTGCCATACCCCTGATTGCTGACGTCTTGTTTGTTTCTTTGGTGTATGGGTAGGAAAGGATGAAACAGCTTTGAAACAGCGTCATCATGTTAGCTGTATGATTAGGCTTTTTAGAGACAGCCAGCCTATAATACAGGGCTCTTGTTAGTTTAAGCACACACAGAGAGAGAGGGAGAGAGAGAGAGAGAGAGAGAAGGATATAAAAGTATTATTTGATATTAACATATTAGTATAGATAAATTTATAAGACTATGCCCAGAAGATATGAAAATTCTGAGAAAACTGAACAGTATGATTGTGTTTTGAAAAATCAAGAGGCCAAAATCTACCCAGTGGTTCTCAACCCTGACTGCCCATCAGAATCATCTTGGAATTTATGAAATGGATTCCCACGCCCCATCCAAGACCTCCTGAATCTGAACTTACAAGATGTGAATTTGAGAAGTCTCTACTTAAAAAAAAAAATAATGCACTTTATTTTTTAAAGAAGTTTTAGATTCACAGCAAAATTGAGTGAAAGGACAGGGAGTTCCCATATATAGTAAGTCCTCACTTAATGTTGTCAATAGTTTCCGGGACTTTAAGCAAAATGTATGATAAAACCAATTTTACTATAGGCTAATTGATATAACTAAGAGCTAAGTTCCCAGGGTATTTCATTAATACTAAAACAAAACAATGTTATTTGAGTACCCACTGTACTCTCTATTTCTACACATCCTTAAGTCTCCCACTATGGACAATCTGCCTCATAGTGATACATTCATTGCAATTTATGAACTATACTGAGGCATCATTATCATTTGAAGTCCATAGTTTACATTAGGGTCATTCTTCCTTGTTCTATGGATTTTGACAAATATATGATGACATGTATCCACCATTGTAGTATTTATTATACAGAATAGTTTCACTACCCTAAAAATTCTCTGTGCTTTGCCTATTCATCCCTCCCTCCCCCGAACCCCTGATCTTTTCACTGTTTTCCTAATTTTGTCTTTTCCAGAAAGTTATAAGGTGAGAATCATCCAGTATGCAGCCTTTTCAGATTGGCTTATTTCACTTAGTAATATGCATTTACATTTTCTCCATGTATTTTCATAGCTTGATAACTCATTTCTTTTTGGCATTGAATAATATACCCCACTGTCTGGATGTACCACACTTTATCCATTTATCTGCTGAAGGACTTTGCGGTTGTCTCCAAGTTTGGGCAATTATGAATAAAGCTACTATATACATCCATGTGTAGGTTTTTTGTGGAAACAAAAGCTTTCAGTTTATTTTGATAAATATCAAGGAGCATCGTTGCTGGATTATATGGTAGGAGTGTTTTTAGTACTCTAAGAAACTGCCAAACTGTTGTCCAAAGTGGATGTAACATTTTGCATTTCCCCCAGCAATGAGCAAGTGTTCCTGTTGTACATCCTTGTCAGCATTTAGGGTTGTCAGTGTTTTGGATTTTGGCCATTTTAATAGGTGTGTAGTCTCTCATTGTTTTAATACCCTAATGGCATATGATGTTGAATATCTTTTCATATGCCTACTTAACATCTATATATCTTCTTTGATGAAGTGTCTTTGGTGAGATTAAAAATCAACCCATTTTTTTAATTCAGTTATTTTCTTATTGTTGAGGTTCAAGAGTTCTTTGCATATTTTGGGTATTGGTGCTTTAGCAGATATGTCTTTTGTAAATATTTTCTTTTAGTCTGTGGCTATTCCCTTGACACTGTCTTTTGCAGAACAGAAGTTTTTAATTTTAATGAAGCTCAATGTAATTATTTCATTCACTGTACCTTTGCTGTTATATCTTAAAAGACATTGCCATACCAAAGGTCACCTAAGTTTTCTCCTGTGTCACCTTCTAGGAATTTTTATAGTTATGTGTTTTACATTAATGTCTGCGATCCATTTTGAGTTAATTTTTGTGAAGAATATAAGGTCTGTGTATAGGTTAATTTTTTTGTATGTGGACTTCTAGTTGTTCCAGCACCGGTTGTGAAAAAGACTATCTTAGCTCTATTGTATTACCTTTGCTCCTTTCTTAAAGGACTATATTTATGTGAGTCTATTTCTGGGCTCTCTGTTTTTGTTTCATTCTTCTACTTATCTATTATTTCACTAATACCATACTGCCTTGATTACAGTATCTTCTAGTAAGTCTTCAAGTTGAATAGTGTCAGTCCTCTGACTTGATTATTCTTGTTCAACATTGTCTTGGCTACTCTGGGTCTTTTGCCTCTTCATATAAACCTTAGAATCTGTTCGTCAATATCTATGAAATAACTTGCTGGGATTTCAATTAGGATTGCACTGAATCTATAGATCAAGTTGGGAAGAACTAACATCTTGACAATATTAAGTCTTTCTAGCCATAAGCGTGGAATCCCTCTCTATTTATTTAGTTTTTCCTAGAAATCTTTCATCAGAGTATTGTTGTTTTCCTCTTATAGATCTGTAAATCTTTTTTGTTTGTTTATACTTAAGTATTTCATTTATTTGGGGTGCTATTATAAATGGAAACATGTTTTTAATTTTAAATTCTAGTTCATTGCTGGTATATAGGAAAATTATTGACTTTTGCATATTAACCTTGTGTCCTTTGACCGTGCTATAAACGTTTATTAGTTCCAGGAGTTATTTTGTTAGTTCTTTCAGGTTTTCTGCAAGATAATCATGTTGCGTGCAAACAAAGGCAATTTTCCTTCCTTTTCTTCCTTCCCACTTGGTAAACTTTTATTTTCTTTCCTTGCCTTACTGCGCTAGCTAAAACGTCCAGAACAGTGTTGAAAAGACTAATGAGAGAGAACATCCTTGTGTTGTTTCTGATCTAAGCAGGAAAGCTTCAAGCTTCTCACCATTAAGTATGCTATTAGCTGGAGATTTTTTGTATATGTATTTTTTGTAGAGTTGAAGTTCCTCCCTATTCCTGGTTTGCTGAGAGTTTTTATTATGAATGGGAGTTAGGTTTTGTCAAATTTTTTTTGCATCGACTGATATAGTTGTGTGATTTTTTTCCTTAGTCTGTTAATGTAACGAATAAAATTAATTGATTTTTTTGAATGTTGAACCAGTCTTGCAGTTCTGGGATAAATCTCACTAGGTTATGGTGTATAATTCTTTGTATATGTTGTTCATTCAATTCGCTAATAATTCATTGAGGATTTTTGTTTTCATGTTCATGAGAGATATTAGTTTATTGTTTTATTTTTTTGTAAGTCTTTGTCTGGTTTTGGTATTAGGGTAATGTTGACCTCATGGAATATGTTAGAATGTATTTTCTCTTCTATTTTCTGGAAGAGATTATAGAGAATTGATATAATTTCTTTCTTAAATGTTTCATAGAATTTGAAAGTGACCTATCTAGGTCTGAGGCTTTCTGTTTGGAAAATTATTAAATATTGATTCAATTTATTTAATAAATATTGATCATTCAGGTTGTCTACTTTGTCTTGCATGGGTTTTGGAAGATTGGCCCATTTCATCTAGGCTATCAAATTTGCGAGCATAGAAATGTTCATAATATTCTTTTATTATCTTTTTAATGTTCATGAGATCTGTAACAATGTCCCCTTTTTCATTTCTGATATTAGAGATAAGTGCTTTCTCTTTTTTTTTCCTTCATTAGCCTCACTAGATGCTTATTGGTTTTATTGATCTTTTCAAAGAACAGGCTTTCGGTTTTGTTGAGTTTCTCTATTGAGTTCCTGTTTTCAATTATATTGACTTCTGCTTTAATTTTATTATTTCTTCTGCTTACTTTGGATATATTTTTTTCAACGTTCTTATGGTGGAATCTTAGATAATTGATTTAGCTTCCTTTATTTCTAATACAATTGACCCATGAAAAAAAATGGATTTGAACTGCATGGGATCTGCACAGTTCAAACTTGTATTGTTCAAGGGCCAACTGTATTATCTATCCCCAGTTGAAAATCCACATATGCAGAAGACTGATGAGTTATACTCAGTTTTTCAACTGTGTGGAGGGAGTGGCACCCCTAACCTTTGTGTTGTTCACGGGTCAGCTGAATATGCATTCAGTGCTATAAAATCCCTCTAAGCACTGCTTTCCCTGCATCCCGAAATTTTTGATAATTTTTTTATTTTAATTTATTTCAAAATATTTAAAAATTTCTCTTGAGATTTCTTCTTTGACCCATATATTATTAAGAAGTATGTTGTTTAATCTTCATGTATTTTGTGATTTTCTAGTTACCTTTCTGTTATCGATTTCTACTTTAATTTCATTGTGGTCTGCGAGCATATTTCTATTATTTTAAATTTATTAAGGTGTATTTTATGGTCCACAATGTGGTCTATCCTGGTGAATGTCCCATGTGAGCTTGAGAAGAATATAATTTGCTGTTGTTGAATGATATAGTCTACAGATTTCAATTATTTCCAGTTGATTAATGGTACTATTGAGTTCAACTATGTCCTTAGTGATTTTCTGGTTGCTGAATCTACCTATTTCTGATAGAGGGGTGTTATGTCTCCAACTGAAGAGTGTCTTCATCTATTTCTCCTTGTAGTTCTATTAGTTTTTGCTGCATGTATTTTAATGCTCTGTTATTAGATGTATACACGTTAAGGATTGTTATGTCTTCTTGGAGAATTAACCCCTTTATCTTCATGTAATCTCTCTCTTTACCATGATAGGTTATCTTGGTCTGAAGGCTTCTCTGTATGAAATTAATATAGCTACTTCTACTTTCTTTTGATTAGTGTTAGCATGGTATATGTTTTTCCATTTTTTTACTTTTAATCTATATATGTCTTTATATTAAAAGTGGATTCCCTGTAGATGACATATAACTGGGTCTTATTTTTTGATATACTCTGACAGTCTCTGTTTTTAATTGGTATATTTAGACCATTTACATTTAAAGTGATTATTGTTATAGTGATTGATATCTACCATATTTGCTATTGTTTTCATTTATTGTCCTTCTTTGTTTGTATTTTTGTCTTCTACTCTTTTTCTTCTATTTTTAGTTTTAATTGAGAATTTTATATGATTCCATTTTCTCTCCTTTCCTAGCATCTCAATTTTTTTTCATGGTTTCTCTAGAGTTTGAAATATATCTTTACGGCTAACCCAAGTTCACTTTGAAATAGCACTGTACCTGTCTATGGCCATACAACCCTGAATACTCCCAATTGCGTGAAATAACGCCATACCAATTTACAGGTAGTGTAAGTACTTGGTAATAAGAAAATATTCTTAATTAATCCATGTTATCCCTTGTGTCATTGTCATAATTTATTTCACTTATACATAAACAAATACAATCTATATCTATAGATTTATCTATATAGATATATCACACATAAGCATATATAATTTAATATATTGTTATTATTATTTTGAACAACTTTTACCTGTTAGGTCAGTTAAGAATAAAAAATAAAAATTTTTATTTTACTTTCACTAATTTATTTTCTGATGCTCTCTTTTTCTTTAGATCTGAGTTTCTGGCTCACATTAATATCTTCTCTCTGAAGAACTTTTAACATCTCTTGCAAGGCAGGTCTACTGGCAGCAAATTTCCTCAATTTTTGTTTGTTTAAGTCTTATTTCTCTTTAACTTTTGAAGCATGATTTCACAGGGTACAGAATTCTAGATTGGTATTTTTTTTTTCTCTAAACATTTTAAACATTTCATTCTATTCTCTTCTTGTATGATTTCTGAGGGTAAGTCTAATGTAATATCTTTGCTTCTTTATAGGTAAGATGATTTTTTCTTCTTTTTTGGAAATTTTCTTACCGATTTTCTGAATTTTGATATGATATGCCTAGGTGTATGATTTTTTTTTTGTTCGTATGTTTTTTTTTGTTGTTGTTTGATTTTTGCATTTATCCTGATGGTGTTCTCCTAGTTTTCTGGATCTATGACTTGATGTCTGACATTAATTTGAGGGAGATTCTCCATTATTATTACTTCAAATATTGCTTCTGTTTTTTTTTTTTTATTGTACATCTGGTATACCCATTACTCTTATGTTGTATCTTTCATAGTCATCCCATATTTCTTGGATATTCTGTTCTTCCCCTCCCCGCCACTCCCCCCAGTCATTTTCCCTCTTTGCTTTTCATTTTTGGAAGCTTCTATTGTCATGTCTTTAAGCTCAGAGATCCTTTCCTCTGCTGTCCCGTCACTAATTAATTTATCAAAGGCATTCTTCATTTCTGTTATAATGTTTTTTGAACTCTAGAAATGCTTCTTGACTTTTTTCTTAAAATTTCCATCTCTCTGCTTACATTAAAC
Source organism: Rousettus aegyptiacus (assembly GCF_014176215.1). Taxonomy (NCBI): domain Eukaryota; kingdom Metazoa; phylum Chordata; class Mammalia; order Chiroptera; family Pteropodidae; genus Rousettus; species Rousettus aegyptiacus. The sequence goes on from NW_023416310.1 coordinate 34,964,501, forward strand.
ATCTGCTTCTTGCATATTGTCTTTTTCCAATAAAGCCCTTATCATAGTTTGTTTGTTTGTTTGATTCATGGTCTGACAATTCCAGCATTATTGTTATATCTTACTCTGATTCTTAGATTTTTTATTCTCCTCAACCTGTATATTTTCTCTTTTAGTATTCCTTGTCATTTTTTGTTGAAAGATAAACATAAGGTACTGGATAAAAGGAACTATGAGAAATTGGCCTTTAGTAATATGATAGTAAGGGGAGGAGGGGAAGTATTCTACAATATTCTATAGTTACATGATCAGATCTCAGGTTTTTTTGTGAGCCTGTGCCCCTGCACTGTGAACTTTACCAGTGCTTTTCAGCCTCCCTCACCCTTCCATCCCTCCTCCTTAGATGGGACAGGATGGCTAGAGGGAGCAGTTAAGTATTTCCCTTCCCCCAGGGGCTCTGATAAAATTCCAGTTGCTTAGGCCTCTGGTAAAATAGTTTTATCTTGAGGGTAGGCCTTGTTGAGAACACAATGCTCTGGAATATTTCAAAATGGTTCCTTTCTTCCCGTCCCTGCTCGAAGCACAAGGAGATTTTTCTCTGATACATACTGTAAGGAAGGACCTAGTAGAGTTCCTGGAAGTAAAATTCACAAGGTGGAGACCCCTTTGTGACAGAAGTCTTTGACTCAGACTTTTCCACACTGAGCCTTCAGAAATTCTTCGTTGCAGTTCAGGTTTCCTACCCTAGCACTGGTTCCTGTGAAGGTTTCTGCTCAAGGGTTTCTACTCCAGTAAGTTGTGATTCTCTGCATTCACCTGTCTCTCCAATTTTGGGACAGTGTTTTATACTGCTAACTCACTTCTCTGAAGAATCTAAGATGAGTTGTTAATTTTTCAGTTTATTCAGCTTAATACTTATTGTTAGGATAGAGTGATGACTTCTAAGCAACTTACATGCCACAAGTCTAGAAGTCTATCAAGATAAGTCTGATGACTGGATGGGTTTAGAGCTTGTTGCCTTTTAAACTTCAAAAAAGCAACACCATCTTATTTCAAAGAAAATCTATGAATTTATAAACTATAAAATAATATAAAACAGAAAATTGGTAAAAGTAGGGACTGTTCTGATTGAAGTGTGTGTTGGTGAGGCAAGACCCAGAGTTTTACTCTCTCAGACCATCCCCTGATGGCAGCTCCAAATTGCCGTTGCAGAGTCCTTCATTAGCCTGGAATAAGCCAATCTCTGAAAACTTTTGGGGGCTTAGGGGTGGGAGTGGATTGTGTTTGAGTGGCCAATTAAGGCAAGGAGGGATAGTACCCAAAGGGGTACTGACTTCAGATATTTGCCCTGTAATCCCAGTGGAGAGTGAAGTGGGCAGTGGGGGTGATACAATTGGAATCGAAGTTAGATTCCTATTTGTTGCACAAAAAGACCATTTTACAACTTAACCTCTTTTAAATGATCCTGCTGGTACAGGGTGTTATTTTGTTAACCTAGCCTAAGGGGATGTTTTAAGGATGGGGGATTGCCCTGGTGATGAACAAATATGAGAAATAAACTTCCAGTGGGGCTTGGTTGCCTGCTGACTTCGATTTCCAGATGATCTATAACAATGGTTATTCACTAACAGCTGGCGCATGTCTCTCTAGGACAAAGCCACTGGAAGTGCTGGCGCTCAGACTGGTGAACCAGAACGGTTTCCCTGGTAACAGTTAACTAGCACGTGTTTTATTGTTTCCAACTGCTTTTCCTGGGGTATTTGCAGGTGGTGGGAGATGCTTTCTTAAAGAGGGGTCATAACCTCATGAACTTTCAGATGTTGCAACAAATTGGGGAACAAAACATTTTCTTCCTTTTAAGTATATTAAGTAAATCTTATTACATAGCATTTTCAAGACAGATGCAGCCCAACGGTTTTTCTAGTTTGCCATTATTTCCAGATGTTATCAATTTTTAAAGTGAGTGTTCCATTCATGATTAGGATCTATAGCAAGGAAATATTAGTGATGTGTACGGCAGCAGGATATTATTTTGACCTTTTTGGGGTATTTTCTGGTTTTATATTTTGCTGTAAAATGTGAGATCAAATCATAGAATGTAAAAATTTGCTTTTTCATTAATTAATTTAGCCGAATGTTTTTGCCTTTGCTGGTAATTTTCTTCTTGTTTTTTTTTCTTTTTTTTTTTATGTACTAGAAAATGTATAGTGTTGCTATAAAATACAAGACCAAACAAGATGAGACTTGCTCATATTAGAATTTCTTTCTATATTTATTTGACATAGTTTTGAAAGGAACAGTTAATTTCCAGATCGATAGCTCCCTCTTCTGTCTGGTTTGGAGAATTTGCTCCTTCTGAAACTACAGATGGAAGCTGCAGTATGTATTACAGAATTCTCTAGCTTGTCTGAAGATTGTATATAGTTACTATCTGTAGATAGCAATTGATGAATTAGAATATGGAGGATGCTTCCACTGTAATAATTTGGCTTAAAATAAAATCATCAACCCTGCTGTACATGCTGGCTGAAAGTAAATGAAAATATTCTTTTAAGTTAATATTGAACTTTATCTGCAGATATCATTTTTAAAAAGTGCAGACCAGATCAATCGCTTATCTGAACTCTATCTGAAATACCTGAACTTTGATTAAATAAGCATTTGTCACTTGATTTGCACAGAATTCAAACAATACTGCAACTTAAGGCTTCTCTTGAGCCTGATTTGCAAGGCCATTTCTGATAAATGTTCTTCATGAGTTTCCAAGCATTCTACTTATAAATTAGATCAATGGCATTCAAATGGTTTTCTTTAGGACCTTAGAATATTTAAAAGGCTTTAAATCTTTTTCTTTGAAAAATCTTTTCTTTGTTTCCTTCAGTCTAATTTAATACAATAGGGTTATGCTCTGAATGTGAACACAGAAAGATCTATAACTTAAATTCATAAATATAGAACCAAAAGAGTTAATAAAACTATTTATGACAGTGAGGGTATTTATATATAGTCTTTGTTTCTAGAGACATGACGAAGTGATAAATTTTGACTGGGAAAAAGAAAACATGGATTCATTTAGATTCACCCCTCTCACTCCCCTTATTGGCAGGATGTTGAGGATTATATAACCCTAATTATTATGTGAATATATATTAAATGAGCACTTCTTACAATTTTCCACTTTGCTTTTTTTGAGGTAGTCCACTTAGAGACTCTCTGAAGGAAAAAGTTCATTTTATCTATCACATTCTTATTGGTGCCATGTCATCATATTATTACTTTTAGTTTCCATAGGAGGGTACAAGGAATAACCTGGATATAGTGGAATGAGAATCAGAAAACTATTCATTATCAAAACTTGGAGACTTAAGCATATATTTTAAATTTTTGAATTACCTCCTTATCCCCAAGTAGGTGAAATAATACACTGAATAATAAAGTATTAGATAGTAAATAGAATGAGGGAATGTTGGAAACTACAGTCTATAGGATACCCCATTCAACCTCCCCTTTCATAGAATTGGCCCAAGAGAGGGTAGTTGTCTTGTTAGGGTCCTAAAGCTATGAGGTGACAGAAACGGTTTTCTTGGATCCTATCAAGGGCTCTTTTGGCCAGGCCACAACCTGTACAGCGGTCAAGGGGATTTTCACTACTTGGCTATGGCTGTGATTTCTTTCCTTCTCCAAGTACATAGACTCTCGCCTCCCCATTTCCCAGATTTGCATACCAGTGACTTACTAGCTGAGTGACTCTGAACTAGTTAACCAACCTCTCTGTGCTTCAGTTTTCACTTCTATGAAATGAGGATAATAATAATATGTCTCTCATAGAGTTAGTACCAGTGATGTGCATGGCTCAGTGCCTGGCACATAGTAAGTACTTGATAAACATTGGCTATTGTTTTTATTATTGTAATTTTCTGCCAGTCTTTATCCAGTGTGTGCTGTGGTCTTCATTTACTCTTTAGCATGCAGTAATCACATTCTAAAAGGTTGTATACCCATGTTCACAGCAGCATTATTTACCATTGCCAAAAGGTGGGAGAAACCCAAGTGTCTCTTTGTGGATTCATAGGTAAATAAAACGTGATCTATGCATACACTAGAATACTATTCAGCCTTAAAAAGAAAGAAGTTCTGACATGTGCTACGATATGGATGAAACTTGAGGATTTTATGTTAAGTGAAAGAAGCTAGTCACAAAAAAGCAAAAACTGCATGATTCCACTTGTGTGAAGTAGACAGAGTCGTCAAATTCAAAGAGACAGAAAGTAGAATGGTGGTTGAAAGAGGGGCAAGGAGGGAAGGGACAGTGAGAAGTTGTCTAATGAGTACAGAATTTCAGTTTTGCAAGATGAAAGAGTTCTGGAGATTGGTTACACAACAATGTGAATGTACTTAACACTACTGACCTATATATTTAAAATGGTTAAGATGGTAAATTTTATGTATATTCTGTTTCCTTCCTCTAAGATTGCTGACTTCCTGCCAAGGTTGGACTTAATTTCCAGGGACTTATAGTTTATGGACTTGATTAAAGTACAAAACATACTTTCCCCAGAGACACATAAAGAAACCCCACAGAGACTCTTCAAAAAATGCAAACACATGAAAAGCAAATATGATTCAACAAGTTTACCACTAACAAAAATTTCTTTGGAGAGATAGTATGGGCAATTAGAAGCTTAGAAACAGCATTATTGAACAAAGCAAGCAAAGATGTAGAGAGAGAAAATGAGAGAATAAACTTTCATCTTGGTTTAGGATTATTTTTCAAATTTCTGTTTAATTATCATTATTGTTTAGAGAGATGATTAAATGCATTATACATTTACAAGATAAAAAAAAGCACAACTGGAAAAGGGTTTTAGCTAAATTGGCATTTGATAATTTTTATAATCTGGTGCAAAAGTTGTACCCTTTTATTTCAATTCAAGAAATCTTTTATTAAATATTTATCCTTTTTATTTCAATTCAGTAACATTTTCTGAATATCTGCTATGTAGTGACTCAGAGAGGAGACTGCTGGGTTGGATTTTTTAAAAAAATGTTTAAAGACAGTAAATATTTCAAAAAATGTTAATGTTCAAAGTAACTAAATATACCGGGAATAATAACAAATAGTTATCTCTCCAAATAACATTTGCATTATGACCATGGGGCTTATATAAAATAAGTACTTGAAGAGGAAAATTCTTCAGCTATGTTATAGCAAGAACGTCCTTTCTCTGACATATTATAGGGAACAATCACTACGCGGGTGAATGTGTCTGCCCAACCCGATAACAAAAAAGAGACAAGATTTGTACATATATTGGCTTGCCAAAAAAAGCAATGAATATGTTTAGTATCAGGACAGCATTAAAGTGTGTTGAACTCTGTCACTTTTAAAATGCCACATTTTAATTCTACTTTGTCCTTTGAAATAACAACTAAAAGTTTTGCTTTAAATGTTATAAATTAAACATCGAAATACAATCATTAGCTTATTCAGTGTCACTGCCACAATTCTAATTTTAGCATCATCTTAATAAAAAGCCCGGGTTTATAAATCTATCGATAAGCCTTTTATTAGAATTCCACAAGGTCAATAACAATCTGGAAATCACAAAATATGCATAAAAGAAAACAAACTTACTAAAAAAAAATAGTTGTAACAGCATAAGACAAAAGGTAAATTTTGATGACATTATTCAGTTTTTTATCTTTCAGCATCAGGTACTTTCTCTGATCATCTGAAGACTTTAGACATAGGTGGGGAGAAAAAAGGGGGGCAATATTAACATTAAGAGCCACAAAATGTGCAGTAGGCTCTGAGAAACACATCTAAACATATCAATATATTTCATAATAGAAACATTTTTCTTTCATTGTCAATATTTCTAGTTGAATATGTACCTACCACTCCAAGGATTCTTAATAAAAACATTTTATTCTTTCGAGAAGGAGTCATCGTTAAGTTCATTTTTAAAAAGTTTCACTTTTGGCTTAAAGCTAAATGTGAAACTTTAGTGGTTTTTAAATCCTTTTCAAGTTATGAAACCTTAGAAAGAAACTAAAGAAGAAGAGATGAGATCTGAGCCTACCTCTTTCAGCCCTTGAGACTTCCCATTCCAAGCGGTTTCTTAAATAGTGAGGCTGCATCAGGACCCTCACTTCTTCTCCTTGAAAGTTATTAAATCAGCAGAAAGGCTGATAATAATGGCACATGAAATCTAAGTTTTGTATAGGAAATAGACAGGCAGTCTACACTTTGTTATTCACTTGATAGACAGAGCCATTTTGACAGCCCTAACCTTGGAAACCACAGGTCCTGCTGAGCTCAGCAGGAGTCAAACGCTGAGTACCATCTGTCAAAGCTTTATTTCCCCTCCTTCTTATCCACTCTTTTACTATAAGATGCTAAAAAGAGCACTGAATTAAAGTCACAAAGTATAGTTAAACTTATGTGCATTGTAACACTAATGTTGGGGTAAAAAATTCACTCTGTAACCTACCAAATTTGAGTAAACTGAATTCTAGATATTTTAGATCCTTTCTTATTGGTTATTAACAGAAGAAAGTGTGGGTTGAGGAACTCCATAATTACACTCCAAACAACTAATACTACAAAATAAGGAAACCATTGTTTCGTATGGTTTTGCCAACACTATAGCTAAAATAATGAGTGGTTTGGAAAGTTCTCAACTTTTAGGATTTTTTTTCTTAATATAGTTTAATTAAACATATATCAAAACAACAATGTACTTCCTTGCAAAAAATAGGGATTAAACCCTTGCTTCATAAAAGAAATCTCCTTCAGAACACACACTCTCCTCTTCTCTCTAGCATAATCAATTCTAAAAATTAAGAAGCCTAATCATAATAAAATCAATTAATTTAAGTGTAGTATATAGCTCATGCTGTTCTTGTATAGAAGGCAGTATATCAATGATAATATAAAGGAGCTAGAAATGGCATTGTTTTTGATTTAAGTGCTACCAAAATGGTACATATTTTTAAAGTATGAATTTCTTTACATTATATTTAAATATTTTATGTATTTAACGAATAATTTTATGTATATATTTAAAATCTTTGAATTTAGATTACCATTTCTAACACACATAGTTCATTCAGAAATTTAGAGAAAGTTCCATTAACACAGAATTATAAAAGAATAGTTTAGAATTTAAAAGTTGAAATCTTTTTTACCAGAATTATTCCAAATTTTAATTTTCAGTTTAATTTTGTGCTTCATTCTGACTTATTTTTTGTTTTATCTATTCTTTCTTCCAATTTTCCAAAATGCTGAAAGAGTTGTTTAGGATACTATTCATCATGATAATTGAGCTATGTGTACTATATGTATTTGATATATCATACTACAGCAAGTAATTATTCATTTTTAATGAATAATTATGTTGTCAAGAAGCGATTGTGAAAAAACATTCTAATTGATGATTATATTAATCGCAAGTGTGTACTTTTCAATTACATTTCATTCAATGCACCATATGTATTTTTTACAGATTTGAGAGCCCTACATATCAATGTTTAAAATATCTTATGTAAAATATTTTTAATAAATTGCATACTAGTAGGATAATTTTGTTAGTTAAAGTGACCAAAAAATGATTTATTTATTTATTTATTAGTTAACTCAAAAAGAGTTAACTAATAACAAATAGTTTCTAATATTACAAGATGGGGTTTTTGTGCCTCAGTTTTGCAAGAGACTTTAGCCATATATATTTTTGTTAACATATGCATGAGCTCACTAAGCTTCCCTCACCTGCCCTTCATCCTAGGAGAGGCTAATCTAATTCGGGGGCTGAAGAAGGAAACTACCTTTGCTTTCAAAGTCCCTGCTCTGTGAACACCTCTTCCACCAGAGTGTTAGTACCTGAAATGTTTTCCCCTAAGGTCAGCAAACAACTTGCACCACATTGAGAGAGAAAATTCAAAGGCAAATGCCCTAAGGGAAAAGGAGCACACGTGGACTTAAATTAATCTTGCTGAGAGCAGAGAGAAGCAAAGGAGAGCAGGAGGGGAGGCACTTCCGGATGGAGGAAGGGTGTAGACAGGGAAGACAAACTTGGGCTTTCTTGGGGTTTTACCTAAGGAGGGCTGGTCATTGTCTATAGAGCTTGCTTTGCATCCTGCCTGTATAGACTTTGTTGTCATGCTGTTAATTATCAGAATCTCAGAATCTCAATGTTTGAGGGATATTAAGTATCGTTCGATTCATTAGAGATGAAAAAACTGAGACCCAGACAAATCTTTTGTATGATTACCTAAACCTTGGTTAAAAAAAGAAAGTCAACCAAATAACAATAACAAGAAAAAAAAAAACATATTTCAATGAGATTTGGCTATGTTTAAATCCCTTCAGAGAATTGATTGGATCCCTTGAGCATCCGCTAGTTACACAGGTCTGTGGTAATCTGAGGAGGGGGAATAATATTCACTCAGTCATTTAATAAAGATTTCTCAAGGCTCTGCCATTTGCTAAAAATTGAGAAGACAAAAAAAAAAAAAAAGGCCCTTGCATTCATAGAGGCTACATTTTAGCAGGTGGAAGGGGGACAATGACAGGACATAGAGCCATTACTTACAGAATTACAGAAGTATTATAAAATTACAACCCTTCTAAGTAACATGAGGGGGAGAGACATGAAGCTATGAATGGGTACCACAGTGTGACCTTTTCCTGTCAGACAGGTCTACAAGGTGCCCTGAGGAAGTTGTGACTGAGGTAAGGTGTGCCGGGGAAGGGCAGAGAGAAGAGGGAACAGCGTGAACAAAAGCAGAGGGCGCACAAGCATGTATGAGAACTTGAAAGAAAGTTGGTGTGAGGGCAATGTAGAATGGGAATCGGAAAGTGGAGGGGAGGGCCAGAACTCACAGGGCAGTGAGGGCTGTGCTAAGGATGATTAAGCTTTATCAGCTAAGAACAACTGGAAACAAACAGATTATTTGAAGCAGCATTGTAGTGTGGTGACAAGATTAAATTGGGTTTTGAGATGACTTCTTTGGCAGCAATGAGGGTAAAGGGTTTACTGGGCAAGAGAAATGGCATAATCAGGTTCAGGTTCCATATCTCCTGATTCCTAGGCCAGGTATTGCTGGTAGAACTATGCCGCCTTAAATGCAACACAGCTTTCTGTTGCTTAGAGTATGTGCCCTGAAGGTGAGGGTGTTTGAGGATGCTACCTGAATCTATAGGTATCTATCTATAAGGCAGGCAGCCTTGTGTCATGGTAGTTTGTAAGAGCCACCACAATCAGGGAGCTGTTTTTATTCTCATCTTGACAGAAAAGTGGAGAATGTTTGCCCCGCCACGCCGCCCCCCCCCGCCCCCGACACTCCAGTTTAGTTTTTCTCTTTGTGACCTTTATGTTGAACCATACAGGTTAACAAACCAATATTTTATTTAATTCTCATTAAAAAATTGCAAGGTAGGTATTATTATTGTCTATTTCACAAAAGAAGAAGCTGAGATTCAAAGAGGATGAATAATGTATGTTCTGATTTCCTCAACTGTAAAATGGAAGTAATAATATTACTGACCTCAGAGGATTTAATGAGCAACACTGATGAATCAGTAATTGTTTATTTTTGTTATTATTATCATCCATGGAAACCAGAGACATATTTAATGATAATTTATAGTAACTACATTGGGTTTCATGGTTACTGCACTTATTTTCATTTTCTTTTCATAATATTTTTTTTAAAGAAATAATAAAAGCAATTCAGTAACTATTGAAAGTTTGGAAAACAATAACCTATATTCTGTTTATCCTGATAGAATATGATTAGGTCCATTTTTTTTTCACAAATGTCCATTTTTTTCCTAGAAGTGTACCTATCTTTACATAGTTGATCATAATGTACCATAATTATAACCTGGTTTTCCTCTTAACACTATACCAGAATTTTTCATGTTGCTGCCAAGTCGTGGTGAATATATAATTTTAAATGTCTAATTATTTCATAATTTAATTAGCCATGTCAGAGCATAGAGTATTTTGGTTGCTTTCAGTTTTTCTCCATTATTGTTAATACTAAATGGCCATTTTTGTACACATAACATTTTATTCCTTGGGAGTATTAAGATAAATTTTCAGAAACTAGATTACAAATTAGGTTAGAACTTGAATATTTTTGTAGTATTTGCTACTTATTAGTAAATCATGGTCTTGCTTTTTTATTTTTAGTTTATTAACCTTATTTGATAAATATCCTTTGTTTTATTTGGCTTCCAACCTATTTTTTTAAAAAGTTGTGGATATGGGAGTAAGTAATACAGAACAAAGACTTGAGGTCTTCTTTCTACTATACTAATGATATCAATGGGAAAAAAATTTCTCACAGCCCGGAATGAAAGAGCCAGCCCTTAGGGACTAGCTGAGGCAACAGAAAGGCCAGAAGTCTAGGATTTGGGAGTTCTGAGTCCGAGTTCTACCACCACCAGTCTCTATACTGTTTGACTTTGGTCTTCTCAGTCATAACATTGATTTGTTGATTCTTGCCATATTTCATGGGAAGTTTGAGTCTTAGATAATGCCCCTGAGTGCTCTTGGAACAGTGTAAATCACTACACTGGTGTAGGGCAGCACCTTGCTCAACTGGATCCTGAGCACTGAGCTGCTCTAAGAAGCTGTATTACAGTGCTTCTCTCGGACTTGAATCTACATAGGAATCACCTGGGCATCTTGTAGGCCAGGGATTTTACATTTCTAACAAGCTCCCAGGTGATGCCTGATGCTGCTGCTGCTGGTCCGTGGACCACACTTTGAAAAGCAGGCCATAGCAGCCCTCCGAGTGGTTGTTCACTTGTGCAGGTGACTGTCTCCATGGCGCAGGGTACTCTGACCACAGAGCAATTTTAATAAATAAAAAAGATTAAAAATTAATAGTAATTGGCCAGATGTTCCTGGAATGGGGTCTAATATGTTGGAGTGTATGGGTACCGACCTGTTTGTAGAGTATTATCTGATCTATTTTCCCTTGAATAATGGAGAGCCACTGAACCTAGAAATGGCCCTCTTGCTGAGATGTGGTAGGGAATGGAAAGCTGGAATAATAGAGTAATAGTGAAAGGTCCTAGCCTATAAAAATAATAATAATTATTATAATTATTATTATTATCATCATAATAATTATGAACACAAACCCAAGTATGACCTTTTCCATCCTTGTTTTGTATTGTCGGAGGTTCCACCAAAGTCTCCTAAAAGGCTGACCAATAAAATTTACCAGCAGCAACTTAGAAGTCCTAATGCATTGTCACAAATCTTTCCAAACATCTGCCACATGAAAAGAAGCAAGATCCTGCAGCGGCCGAGGGCAAGAGGGCATCTCCAAAGTGAGACGTCCGCGTTGCTCTGAGGAGACCCTTTCTCTGCATGCCGGCTGCCCCCAGGGACTCCAGCACCTGTTCTTACACATTCCTGCTGGCTTCTATTGTTTGCAATTGCTGTCAAAAGCTTCTCAAGAGAGAGGGTTGGGACAAGTCTGGTCAGGGAACAAGAAAAACTGGAGTGTGGCAGTTGGCCTCACAAATGTGAGGATGTTAACAGTCCCAGTAGGGACTCTCATTTCCCTTTCACATCACCAGGAGCTTCATGTCAAGAGGAAATCCTTTGCGTTTAGGTACTGTGGCAGAGAACTTTCCTTTGAAACTTGGGTGACACTGATAGCCTAGTTTCATTTTTCTAAAACTGAAATGTCATGGTCAGTACGTGGAGATACAGAGCCATAGGGTCCTGTGGAGTTATTGCCCAGAGACTTTCATGATACATTTTCAAGAAGAAAGAAAGATTCCTAGGTTGAGAGGAAAAGTAGTCTGGGCATTAGAACTGAGCTTTGAAAAATTAGCATAGCTTTTGAGGAAACATTTGGAGGGAGAATATTATAAATGTACTTTTATTTTTTCTTTTTTAATTTCTTTATTTCTTGAATTTTTCTTTTCTTTTTTTTAATCTCTGAGGACCTCCTTGGTAGAATTCTGCAGTGACTTAAACTCGATAGTGCAAGTGGCTCTGTCTTTATTGTATCATTATAAGTGTGCATTTTTGGGAGTATGAACACTTTTTAAATTTATCTTATTATAAGCAGTGGAGAAGTAGCATTTAAAAAAATATCAAATTAAAAGTTTTTCTTCTTGTTCATTGATCATTGCAGTCTTGGTTTAAAATTTAAAGTACAGAAAATAGTTTTTGAAATACAGAGAACTCCTTTTTAGGGAATGCTTAGCCAATAGATTTCTGCAATTAAAAGTTCTCTCAGTAAAAGATATATATATTTTTATATGCTAAAAGTTAGTGTTTGCAAATATAAACTGCTGCCTTTCTTTAGCATGAACAGATAGGCCTCATTCTCATAATGGCTTTAGAACAAAATGAAGTTATGGCCTGAATTTCAGAATATAATTCATTTAACAAAAATGAAAATCTCAAGTTTTCTTTATTCAAAATATTAATGTGATTGACTTAATTGAGTTTCGATTGTGATAGAAGATGTTAGAACTACTCAGGAAATAGCAGGGAAGCAATATGCAAGCTTATTTATTTTAACGATATACAACATACATTTTTAGAAACTATAGGGAATTTGCTTTAAGCAAGAAGCAAAAAGTTTGTTTTTGAAATATTCTTCCTTTTCTAACTAAGTATAATAATTGGATTTTGATTAAACTGATATTTATTAATTCCTTTGATTCATTTAAGGTTTTATGTATATTTTAAAATAGAATATCAGTTCTATAGATAACTATTTTATTAGGAAACTATAAAATGATGTCTTCAATATTAACATCAAGTTATTTGGCTACCAAGTAAATCACCATTATTTTCCACTGAGGTTTTTAATTCTGCTGTATTATTTGAATTAGAATTTAATTCTGCTGCATTATTAAAATTTAATATAAATTGCAAGTGTATGATTTTTACAGTGACCATCAATTGCTAATGTAATGTGAGTTTGAAAAATGTTTTAAAACTGGTGTGATTCACATTTTTTAAATGGCTGGTTTAAGCTATTGTAGAATCTGGAATGAATCAGTGTAAAAGATTATTAAAATGTAAAATTCAAAAAGAAATCTGGTCACCTTACTCAAATAGAACAGCTGGATATACTTACGATTAAAACTGTCAGCCTAAAGCAGGTATATTTTCACTCTTCTACAGATAGAGGAATGTCTTCAGCCACAGGAAATGCTAATGAGTTTTTTGCTAGTCCTGTTATAGATGGCATTGTCTTGCTCCTGTTCCTTTTCACCCCTCTATTGGGTAGGAGACACTTCTGAAAGCTTGGTTCTACTCTGACAATGTCTCTTTGCAGTGAACGCAGGAACTCTCCAAGCTTGGAGCCCTCGTCAAAGGGGAGGTGGAATATTTCCAGTTCTGGCCTGTTCTTATAAAGGGGGCATAAATTGCAAGTCTTTCAACCTCTCACAATCCCTCTTGCCCTTTTTAAAAGTCAGCAAGGGGATATTAACTCCGCAGAGGAACCTATCACTTCAAGGAAGGAACTGGGGCTGTGGGACTGTGAACTGTCTCCTGCCATCCAGTTTATCCAAATGCAGGAGCACTGAAGAGCATGCTTGGTACAAGCCCAACTCTAGGGGAGTGGTGCCTTCAGGTGGGAAAGCACCAGTAAAGGGTTGGCTCCTCTACACAGAATCTATACAGACTTTAAATTTTATAATTTTGTTTTAGAGGAGCTCTGAAAAAAAAAAAAAACAACGAAATAATTCACTGTAATAAAAAACTTCCTAACCTGTTGTGTGAGCTGGTCAAACCAAATTTTAGTTTTCAGGTAAAAGTAAAAATAGTTATGATATTGTACTTCCTAAACTCATAGATTTTTGAAATATCCTGAAAGCATACATTTTCATTTGTAAATTCATGTCATAATTGGCTTACGGAAACCTTTGAATATGTACTGTCATAGTTAAATGCTGTTCCATAATATTTATTCAGTCTATAGATTTTTCTCACGTAATATCCTTCCTAGCAATATATATATATTGTTGTTTATTTATATAAGCTACATGGGGTTAAGCTCTTCCAATACATATTTTCATGTCAGACAACCTAAGAGAGCTAACAGAGGTATGGCATGATTAAGTTTATAGGTCACATGCTAAATTTACATGGAGAGCCAAGTTTCCAGCTTCAAGCAAATGACTTATCTGTAATTTGATGCAAGCAAAATGACTGACCTTTCAAATGTTTGTTGGGCTTCAAGTGTCCGGAATAATCAATATGTACATTATTGTTTATATTTTATGCTCCTCATTCCGTTAATGTATGCCTACAGAGTGCCGGGACACCATTAGTTTCTGATACTTCTGAAGCTATTGGGTGGCATTTATCAAACAGAAAGCCAGTACATATTGACTTGTGACAGTTTTTGCATTTCTTGAGCTCAATGTTTCATGAGCTGCTTATCCAGTTTTGGTAAGCAAGGCTTTTATTGCTCTGAAGCCTCCTCAATTAAATAATAATGAACCAATTTGTATAAAACAAACCTTTAACTTGCAGACTCATTAATTTCTTCATTCTGAGTGTCAGAAGATGAATTCTTGGGCAGGGGAGACCAGAGAAGCATGGTGGAGTGGATTGATTGCTGGATGAGGGAGTCAGGAGATGGGTGGCTCTGTCTCTAACTGGCTGTGTGACCTTGGATAGTTCTCTTAATGTCCTTGATCCTCTGATTCCCCAAATTTGAAGGAGTGAAGTGGACCAGATAATCACTAAGGTCCAGTGAAGACACTCAATGGATAATGGAATATCAATGTGCAAATATGTGAACAGCTGTGTAGCCTTAACAGTAAGTGCAAAACTGAGACATGGGGAAATCTTTTAACCACCCTACTTTCCCTCTGTATAAAGAAGTATGGGAAAGCTGTATTTTTTTCTATTTGCCCAGAATATATTGGACTCGTTGTGGGTGTCTGGGAGAAAGGTATTTGTGAAGTGTACACACATATAACAATATGTATATAAATATATAAACTATGTAAAATAAATATATAAGTACAAATATAAATATATTACATACAAATATAAATAATTCATATATAAATTATATATACTTGTTATATATAAGTTCCTCTCCCCCGCCTCACTTCATTTTCTCCCACTCCACATAGCGTATCCCCACCGAATCCAAAAAGGGCACAAAGTGAAAAATGTCACTTGTTATTGAGGCAGAACAGGAACTCTGAGTTGCTCATTGAAGAGATAGGGGACAGCTGCCCAATCCTGTATTAACTAACTCACTCTTTCTAGGGTTTTATTATTGGAGAGTCTAATGGCTTAAAATTAACCATCCAAGGTTCAATTAAAAAAATCATGAATTGATGAATTGGTTTCTAAATTCTCTGTGTTATCGACAAGTTGCTGCATCACTGAAGCTATAAGACATGTCATCCATTATTAACTTTGATGGACTTAAAAAAGATAAATTAGCTCTTTTAGACAAAAATGAGTTCTCAGAAAGCTGCCCTTCTAAAGTGGACATGGTCTCAATTTTCTCTGAATTTCAGCTCACTTATTTGTTTGAATTTATTCTGGTTTCACTTAGATTTTATTGATTGTTTAGTAAACATTAACTGACAATAGAGCCTTCTTAATATGAGCAGATAATAGGTAATCAATGCATAATGCAGTTTAAGTGATAAAATATTTTTGGCAGGAATATAAAATCTTCCATAAGAACTGTAAATGAATGCTTTAATTTAAAAAATATTGAAATTTACAATGAAAATTTTAGAAAAGAAACCTACCTCTTTAATGTATAAAAAGTTAAATTTACTGTAAAGACAGCAGTAATAGATAGGAACACATAAATAAAACATGCTATTTCTAAGGCACACTTGAAATATAAATATATACATTTAGGACTAAATTAACATCCTCTGAATTCTAGTAGTTTGTACTAGAATAAAGGTAAAGTCAATAATAAATATGATTCAAAATAACATTCAGAATTTGAGTTCAGTAGTTGATTTATTACAGAGGGAAAATGTTCTTACCTTGGCTTTTGCAAAAGTCCTTTTTCTATAATTCTTCAGACTAAAATGACCTTTTGTTTCATAATCAGAATCTTATTTTTCTAACATTATAAGCATGAATTTACCACTAACAACTTCAGTATCTGCTGCAACACAAGGTGTATTGGGGAAAAAAAGGACTTCGGCAAGTTTTTAATACCTCAGATTGGACCCGCCCTTTATCCCACAATCCCTTTTGTGCATCTCATTATTGATCAGATTTGTGCTGTTTTTCGAAGCCCAGGAATTACCGGGGCAGTGTTTTACTTCACTATTTATCTCTTTAGCAAACTGTTGCCATCTCTGACCTTTCAAAAATGTTTATGACAAGGTGTTTGCTGTTAATTGCACATAGGAAAGAATGAAAAGTCTTCCAGTCAGGTCTTATATTTAACAGAAGATAAGATTTTCGTGCAGAATCAGAGTCTTAGAGAAGGCAATTTGGGTTGTTGTTTTTACTTTTACCTAGCAGTATAGCTTGAGAGGATTACTATTTTCTAATTAATAGACCCATTAATAGGATAAGTAAAAAGGATATAGCTTTATATAAAGTATGCAGTACCGCTACTGACCTAGATCTGTTTTCATATCTAGTAGAGATGCAAGAATGGAAATATAAAATAAAAGATTGAAAAGGACCTTAAAGATCAACTAAGTCAATCCATTTTATTTTGCAGATTGAGAAACAAAGGTAGAAAAAGTAAGTCACTTGTGTTCTGTTGCTTAACTGGTAAGGACCACATCAAAGTCCCTTGATCACCTATCTAATGTTTTATGACTGTCAGTAAAACACAAAACTCTGTACAAATGCTGGTGGTTACATTATGGCTGGGGTGCCTTTGTGGAGACAACAGCCTGCTAAAGTCCATGTGGGTGGGCAAACTTTTCAGTTACAAAACAGAGGCATTCTTTATTCTCACAAGGCCGCATTTGATTTGGCCCTGCTCACCACTTTGACTTCATTTCCCGCAGCTCTCCCCATCATCTACCATGCTCCTGTCACACTGCCCTTTCTCCTATTCCTAGGAACATCTCAAGCTCTTTCCCATCTTGGCTTTTTTTTCAGCATGGAATACTCTTCCCTCATGTCTTTCCCCAGATGCTTTCTATTCATTGTTTGGGTTTTAGCTCATTTCTTTCCCCTTCACCCCATTAAAGTCTTAAGTTCCATGAGCAGTGAGCCTTGCCTCTCTTGTTCATTGCTCTTTTCACTCACGTCTAGAGTAATGCTTGAATCTAGTGGTATATCAATAAATACTGCATGAATAAATGAATTTGAGAAAAGGTAGCAAGGACAGTGAGAATGGAAGAAGGTTGTTGGGCTAGGGGTTGACTCCCTACTAAATGTGGTATGAAAATCCATCTGGTAGCAGAAGCCCGACTGATGAGAGTGAGAATAAGAGAGTGGGACATCAAGTTTTTAAGAGAGTGGGCTCAGTTTTCAAGAAGGTTGTCACTAAAGGGACCGGGGATGACACATATCAGTCAGAGTTTTACTCTTTCGTCAAAAACCTAATAGGAAACTTCTACCCTTGCAACTTAAGAGTGCCCTCTTGCAGTTCTTTAATTATTACAGATTTGTGGCAATGCATCTCTGTCTCATTTTCCCAACTATTTGACCTGCTGGAAAACTGAAAGAATGGTTTGACCACAGGATTGTTGTCTGTCTTCCTGCATGTCACCAAGTGTATCCTCATCAGCAGTCGTTTTCCAGATCATCCTTGGGGAAGCACACCTTCCCTCATCACTTTTTGTGGAGTCATGAAGTCTATACAAAGTACCGGTAGCTTACCTTTGGATCCCAGGAAACACATTGTCCATCCTTTCCTTCACACTTTTTGAGAAGCTGCCAAGAGTATTACAGTTCCAATTTCTTTTCTTGGATTTTACATCAGGAGAGATATCGTAAAAATACTGAGTGTCAGCATGAGTGGCTTCAAACCATTCCCATTGTGGTTTGTGCCCTTCATGGTCAATTTTTATTACATCGTTCTGATTCTTGATGTGTGCAATAAGAAGCTCTTCATCCCTACTATAGCCAGAAATTTCACATGTAAAAGCCAATCCCTTTAAAGGTGGTTTTGGATAGATCTCCGTGTAGTTTCTCTAATGAGTCGTTGGTATGAAATTACAGTAGGAAGGAATATCTTGTTTTTGCAAAGATTCTTTTTATTATGAAGCCAGATACTGCTACTATTTCAGGGAAGAAAATATTGCCCTTGTTTCAAACGTAGTAAAACATGTAGCCTCTTTCTCAGCATCAATTACAAATATAGATCCTCTATGGAATCTTTTTCTTTGTGTGCGTGTTCTTCTGTTAGTAATATAGAAAGGTTAATAATTCATGTAGAGACAGTACTATAAATCAGACAATAAATATTAAGGTTAAAGTGCAAATGTAGTAGTATGACATGATCTGGCCAAGAGTGTCTCAAAGGAGTTGCTGTGGACATTTTCAGTTAGGTAAGTCTTCCTTGTGGGAAGCTTCCCCAGGCTTTGTAGGTTGTGGAGAATTCCTGGTCCTGGGATACAACTTCCGGTAGCATCTGCCAGCTATTTTGACAACCCCAAACACCTTCGCACATTTGCAATAAACCTATAGGGGTACACAGTATGTCTCTTGGCCATGACTTAGCTCAGAAATTACATGTACAAATGCCAATGGTGCCAGAGACTATCCAGATAACATAAATGTGTTAATGTGGACCAGTGTAAAGCAATAGGGTGTGGTGTGGCCTGTGCTTGGTTGTGAAGGAAATGTGCATGATTTACTTCAAGATGTTCCAAAATCAAAGTTGAATAGACTTTAACTCCTTGCACTTCCTTAGCGTTTCAGGATCACTCCTTCATCCCCTAGCCTTTGCTTTTCAATCTGCCCCCTCTTGGTTTTCATCACTTTGATCCTTTCCTTTAACCATTGTATCCTCATTATTCTGTATTATAGGGATTTAATGTCATAGTTTTTCTCTTCTGCTCAGCTGTGATGTTTTTGAGTGTCTTGTCATACTTTGTCCCTATATTTCTAGCACCTGATATATCTCTTGACACATTGTAGGCCTGCCTTAAATACAAGTTGAATAAATGAATGCACAAAAATTATTTCAGGCCTTTAACCGATGTGGGGGGAGTTTAGAATAAGGACATTGATATTTTAAATTTCCTGAGTTCACAGCTGCTGTTGGTCCTTCAAAGGCATCTCTGGATTTCCTTTAAGTCCTTTTCTAGCACATGGACCAGAGTTTACTTTCATATCCCTGTATCTGTCCTATTTGTTTAGTAGCACATTGGTTTTGCTGTACAATTGGAATAATTTTAACCTGAGATTGTAAAAACTTGTTTTATGAACTCTTATTGCCGTGCTCTGCCCAGGATCACATGCTGCTTTCTCAGAGATGTCAGGGCACAGTGGCTTGTGATCATTCTATACTAGTAATGTACTCAATTGCTTGTTCTAGTTCATGGCAGGGGACAAGTGATTGCCTCTATCCCGGGGAGATCTGGCCTCATTGGTGTTGGGTGGTGATTTTAGTGGAGCTAAAAACTCCTCCTAAAGAAGAGGCCGGTTGGGACCCCTGTAGTAGAGGCCTCACGGTGTCCCGGCTTCACTTTTCCTTGCCTTATAGCTGCTTTACCCAGAGCTTGGAACATCTCCTGCCATAGAAAGTTGCCATGAAATTTATGATTAATGCCTTTATGCTTACTGATCACAATCTTTATGGTATAATATTCTTTCCAGACTACTCCCTTCTTTGTCCCTGGGTTGCTAATGCCACTGGAGGACCATGTTGCCAGAGAGATGGCTCACGAAGTACAACAGAACCCCCGGAATCATCATGTAGCCCCTGGAATAATGTCCAAACTTTCCCTTAAACTCCCTAAGCCAGACTAAGAAGGCAAGGTAGTTTTTGAAGGTGTTAACCTGATGCCTTCTCAGACCACCAGAGCTCTGAGAATAAACTCTTACTCTAAATGGCCCAACTCCTGTGTCAGTCGATGGATTGAGCAGCACAGGCAGCACAAGTCTCAGACTCGGTTGCCCTCCTGTTTCACACCCGTTCCAAAGTCAAGACTTCCCAGAGTGCATCCTATGTTCCCCTTCTTTCCTTCCTTCTTCCCTTCTTCCCTTCTTCCCTTCTTCTCCCATCTCTCTCCTAATTTAAACCTGTTCCTTTGGGTTAGAATTATCTTTGAGAAACTAAATTTACTGATTTCCACCATCTTTCTGCCAACTTATTTGGCTATAGCACCCCTAAACAGAGCAGGAAATGTCACATTCAAAGGTAACAGAGTAAACTTCTTTGTCCCCAGGAGCTTAAGCAACTGGAACACCGAAATTTTATGTAGAAAATCTTTTTACTAGTAGGTTAAAAATTCCCAGATGCTTACAATGTACTTCCTCTTTTTCCATTCATATTATTGTTTCTTGAGAATGTTTTTAAACATAAAGAGATAATATTAATTCACATGCTCCTGTTTTTCCTTGTTCATGGCCTGCATTTTGGGGTTTGGTTAGTTTTTAAATAGAGCACACATTTGACCAGCTGTTTGGTTTTCCCACAGCCAACACACACATTACCGGGGTGTTCTCCTGTGATTTTCAAGGCCTGGCTTTCTTCTGATAAGGTTAGCAGCACACACAGCTTATCCATATCTGCTGTGTTCCTTGAGGTCAATCAGAGCACTCTTTCTTCTGGGACTAATGCGAATCTCCCAGAGAGACACGATTATTGCGTTTGAAAAATCTATTGATCTGCAATATGGCTCACCTAGTATTTGGGGTTCTGGGGTACTTTCCGAAACTGGGAGATCAATTCAGGGGATTCAGAATAAGAAGATACTAGTTAATCCATACCGTCCATTTCTGAGTATTTGCTGCTACTACTATTAGAATAGCAGAATGCTGAATTTAGTTGCCACAGAATGTCAACAGTATAGGTCATGTAGCATTGCTGACTTGATGGCTGAATTCTAAATTTATAGTAATAGTATCGGGCACAGTCACAGATTAAAAAACGATATGTGGGATCATGAGTGTTTCTGTTGGTATGATTTTCCGTTTTCCCCTTTTCTTTGCTTAAATATGAGGCACCTTCTTTTATGTCTCCTCATGCTGATCTATATAGAAATATGAGGATCAGATGACTTCATGTTGCTGAAAGCAAGAGCATTGGGCTGCCAACTTTTAGAATTCACTTCTCACGTGGTCTATGTTAAAATTTTCAAAAGAAGCTTTGGACCATGACAACATTCTATTTGTTGTTTGTTGCCATCTAGACCCAGGAATTGAATATATTATTGTTTAAAAACACTTCAATGAACTATCCACCCTTTGGCTTTTGTTTCAATATATTTTTGTTGAAAATATACTTCTCCCCCCCACCTCCCACACACACAGTTGCAAGCCAATCAACTGGAATTTTAGTCTCTTACCCTCCTAGATCTAACTCTCAGTCATAGCCCCTGTTTGCTGTTTATATCTTTGCTCTGGGTTTATACCTGCAGAGCAGGTGAAAGATACTTTCTCATAGTTACATTGTGAAAATTAAATAAAATAATCCACAAAGTATCTAGCATAATATCTGGCATACAGTGAACCCTTAAAACATTAGACTAATTTGTATCTTTGCATTGTAGAGAGTCTCATGAACAATGAAATGAATTAAATGCTGAATATATTGGATAAGTCTCAGGTTGATAGAATTGAAATTTCATAGGAAAATACTTGGATATGAACTTTTGTTCCTTATGAAAATATTTTGTCAGAGCTTAAGAGATAAAAACTTGAAAGTTGTTATTCCATTCAGGTATAGAACTAAAGCAATTTTCTGAAGATTTTGTGTTTGGGCATTTATTTATTGTTTTTATACTCATATCTATAGAAGGAATCTATAGAACATTCATTAATTGGTAGCCACAGTCTTATCATCTATGAAAGGGAGTTACTAATTGTGACAGTCTTGTGGGATTTGGTGAGGATCGAATGAGATAAAGCATATAAAGAGTTTTGAATATCACCTAGTACATAGTAAGTGTTCAATAAATACTTGATTAATATTATCAATATTAATAAAGATCCAACCACAGAGGTTGCTGGATTTCCATAAGGATGTTGAAAAGGATGGAATAGATGATCTTTAAGCTCATTCTAGCTATGAAATATGCCCATTTGTAATAAATCTAAGATAGTTAAGCACCAGAACATTGTTGAAGGCTTCATTTTTGGACTTGGATAATTCTCAATGATGTCTTTCATTATAAAAATTGACATTTTTAAATCTCAAAATGTTGAAGAGCCCCAAGACAAATACTAACTACCCATTTCTCCTTTTCGATGGTTATAATTTAATGATAAATTATCCTTTTCACTTGCAGAGAGTCAAATCTGTTTTAGAAGTTGTTTTGTTCCACCCGCCCCCCGAAATATAATAAAAACAAATGGAAAGAAACCAATCTGTTTAAATTTTTTCTCCTGATTAGAGAATATGATGGCTTTAGCTGTTTTCAATGCAAAAGTGCTGATGCAGGAAGGCCTAATTGATTAGAACAATATATGGCCGGTTTATGTTTTAGGTCAAATCTTTGGGAAATTTATTTTGTTTATGCAAAATTAAATGTGTTGCAAGCATCTTTTCTATTAAATGCCATTTTTTTCTTTTGCTTATTTGGTTCCAAGGTTGACTTGTGGGGATGAAACGTGTCACAGATTCAGATGCTGTTTGTAGACAGCAATTAAGTTCTATTACTCTCCTTGCTATTTTTATATTTTGTTAATGTTTCCTTTTGCCATTAGAACAGCTCCGCATTTCTCATTCTTCTATTTTATAGTCTGCAGGTTGTGGTTTGGTCCTATTAAGAGATAGTTCTCTATCTCTCTGTCTCTCTGTCTCTCTCTCTGTCTCTCTGTCTCTTCTCTCTTGTCTCTCTCTCTCTCTCTCAGTGATTCACACTTTCATCACTCTCTGAGTGATACACGTTTTCATCATGAGCTCCCTGGATAACACAAGTAGGGTTATGCCCAACCTGCAGTTATAGTATCAGGGCCCTCAGAGCTAGACACAGCGATACCCAGAAACATTGGGTACTGTGGTTGTTGTCACCTCACCACTCTCAAGTGGTGAAAAGGAAGTGCTTTATCTCACTTGCTTGACTTTTTCCTCACAATATTGAACACGTTCACAGGCATCTCTAGTCTTTTCCATCTACATCTTCCTTTCCACATTCCCATCTGTTACTAATAATATACAGAGTGTGAAGAAGGCAAAGCTTCTTTCTTTTCTTTTCACCTTCTATTTCTTCTGGCTCCTTTGCCCCTTTTTAGCAATACTCTGAGTTGGGTGGAAGGCAGTGGGGACTCACTCCTGGGTCTCTGGTGCCACCACCTCTGCCTACCCACCCACACTCTCTGGGCCCTTTTCTTTCTCAACCAATCAGTATTTATCCTGAGGTGCTTTCATCTAGGAGATATGGATTTTAGATCTGCAGGTTGGATTCAGCCTCAGAAGTATTTTCTTTGGCCAGCACAATGTTTATTTTTATTTTTTTAAATTATTAGTTACTAAGTTTAACAATGAGGAAATTTCACATAAAGTCAAGAAAATGATATGTGTCTTTGGACCCACCCCTCCTAATGGCAGTCACCAGACAGGTAGGTAAGCACTGCCCAAATTCACCACAGTCATTACCCATCCTTAAAGCCTTATATCTGGTCTGCCTTATTATTTGCATTCTTGCCTGGACTCTCTAGTCATTTGCTTTTGTAACCTAACAAATTCAACTCCTAGAAGGTAGTAATTCATAAAGTGGCTTAGTGAAATACATAACTTTTCCATGTTCATCATGTAGTAAATATCAATATATGAACTTCCTTTTTTATGTTGAATTAAGATGGTGAACAAAAATTTTAATCTGATGTACTTCCAGTTTTGACTTGGGAGTGTTTCTATCTTTTTCTATATCAGTATTTGGGTGATACATGAATCTTTGTCTAATTTTTACCTTTCCTTTTTAAAATGTTATAAAAAAATGAGTGGAAACAATAAAAATGCTAATGCTGGTGTAATAAAGTTTGAAATCATTCAGTGCAATACTTGTTAGGCTCATTCAGCCACTCACTGAGATTTAAGATGAAAACTTAAAAGAGAATGTGTCAAATGTAGAAAAGAGATCAATGAGAATGGAACTGTTCTAAGAGCACATAAGTCTATTGTTCCACTTTTCCTTTTTCTAATCTGGTTGGAGTTTTCAGGAACACTGTGTGCATGTAATATATACTGCCTGTATTTTGTTTGTTTTTCAGAATATTTTTAGAGACACAAACGCTTAACCAAAGGGAACAGATTTCATTGGTAGATTTCTTTAGGTTCTGATATAGACCAGTGGGGGAGATATTTTTGGAAACACTTATTGAATACCTAGTAGGTGCCAGGCCCTCCTGAGTTGTTACAGGGGTTTGGGAAGTAGGTATTCTCCCTGTTTAGTAAGGCAGCGCTGTGCTTCAATTGGCCTAGGTCTATTTCCTGACTCCTCCACTGACTTGCTCTGGACTTTGGGCAAGCAATATAACTTTTTTAGCCTCAGTTTTATCATCCATGAGATGGTTTATTGTATTACATGAGGTAATGTATGTTAGCACAGTTAGTGCAATTCCTGGCACAAAATAAGAACTCAACAAATGTTGGCTATTTAAAACAGGGTCTTGAAATCCTACCATTTTGAATAGCTGCCTACTCTTCTTCCAGGTAGGGAGACACTTAGCTTCCCAGAAGCAGAGGTGGATACTTCTTATGTCTAGGGGCCCCCTTCCCTCTTCAAAGGAAATTGCTTAGAACTGGAGATCTGCTTTTTCCCACTCTGATTCCATCTTTGGTTGCTCCTTTTATTATTCTGACCTTCTGTACAGCTTGACTATCATTCTACAGACTCTTTCTTGCTTAAAATGAAATGAATTACCCCTCTGGCACCCTTCTCCTCAGCCTCCTACCTGTTCTTTCCGCATGAAGTTTAAATAATTTCAGTGTTTCAGTGAATTTTTAAGGTGATAAACATGGAACTGGTAGTCCTTAGCCTGGGCAGCAGCTTTAGTTAGAGTGACTACGTAGTGTGCAATTAATTAAATGAAAAGTTATTTTTAGATGTATGTATTCATTTGTCCTCATCACTTTCTTCAGATTTGTAAAAAGAAAACAAAACAAAATAACCAACAGGTTAATATATGGTCTGGTTAGAAGTCATTAACTCTTTATCTTCACCTTCCTCAGCAAAATCACTCATGGGCTTCTCTGCTGCTAGAAAATCTGAGTGAAGGCAGGATGGACAGACATTGCATTTGGGAAGAAAAGCTTCTTTTCTTCCTGTAGTGCATTCTGTCTGTTGATGCCTCCCAAAGGCAGCACTCTAGGCTGTGGAGATTTGCTCCAAATACTCTAATATTAGATGCTTTTGAGCATCATTATAGAATTCAGTTCTCAGAGCTATTGAGCCATTTTAAAAGCACAGAGCTCTGCTGTCTGTTGGGGAATGATTCACCTTTCAGGCCACACTCTGGCAATTTTATCCCCAGGGCTATCTCTAATGTCTTGCTGTAGATTGGATCAAATTGAACTTAAAAACGCTCTTACACAAGATTATACCAAGTAAATATATGTATATGATTATATATATATATATATACACACACCTTATATGTACTTAAAAAAATACATGAATCTTCAAAAAAAGATACCTCCTATATGATTCTATTTATATAACACTCTCAAAATGACAACATTATAGAGGTGGAGAGAAGATGAGTGGTTGCCAGGCGTTAGGGACAGGGTGTGACTATGAAGGCGTAGAAAGGGAACACTTTGTGGTGATGGATCAGTTCTGCATCGTGATTGTTGTGGTAGTTACACAGATCTTTACATGTGACAAAATTTCATAGAACTAAACGCACAATTACAAAGAAAGAAAGAAAAAACAATCCCAGCAAGATAATTACTTGTTATATGTTAAGTCAAATATGCATAAATACAATAAATAAAGTAGAAAGCAAATTAAACATGTATTGCTAAGATTTGGAGTAGACTTATTAGCTGTAGCTGGACTGGCAAATTAAAATGGTCATTTAATCAAATCATATTTACACTCAGTGTCAGTTGAAATAGGTTCACTAAAGTCTTCTGCTTTATTATAGTTTTTAGTATCTACTAATGAATAATTATGCATTTGAATTCCCTACAAGTAGAATGCAGTACCTTGCATTCTACTTTAGGCTTAACCAATAATTTCAAGTGGCTCTTCCTATCATCAAGGCATAAAAATCTTAAGTTAATAAAATGTTTTTTTCTTTTCTTTTTTTATTTTTGCATTAGAATGGAACAGAGCTTTAACGCATGAGTTTATAAATGCTCATTCTTGTTGTGGACATTAGCCTCTGTGTGGTCAGTCATCAATAATGTAGAATTTATGGGAAATCTCTCTTTTTCCTCTATCCCTTTATCACTATCACCCCACCTCGATACTACTATTGACTCTGATTGATTTTTAGGAGTGTGGGGGTAACTGAGAAGACCACCTTTTTCTCTGCTGCTGACTCTTGATTTTCTTAGAAGCATTAACTCCTTATACACACTCACTCTTTATAGACTGTGAAGAGTTTAAGCTTATTTTGTGGGACTCCCCCCCCAATACACTTTGTGTATATTGTCTCTTTTTAATGACCCTTCACACAAAATTCCCAGTGCCTTTATGGAGCTGGGGTCCTATGTCTTATAGTGGAAAGTGATCTGATAAATAAATAACAACATGACAACATGTAAATCATCTATTGTCAATTCCATCTTAGGTGAGATTACCAGAAAAAAATTAAAGCAATCTATTGCAGTAATTTATTTAAGCAATTCTTATATTTAAAATGTCAACACTTAAATAGGCCTGGAATAATAATAAATAACTCATTGATATTAGAAATTGGAGCAAAGCCTAACCTAAATGAATGAATTTCTAAAATATAGTGGAATTGTAGTCACTATGGCACCTGGGAAGAAAAGATGAATTTTTTGAGGGGTGCATCCAATTGGCTATTTTCATAGTGTTAAAGTTATGATAATCAAGTAATTGAGTAAATCAAGCATAAAGCTTTTCTCATTTCTGTTCAATATGTTAAAAATATAAAAAATATGTAAAATAGACTTTGGGAAATATGTTTGCAAATCTCAGCATCTCTACTAGATTTTAAGTTCTCTGAGAGCAGGGGCTATGTCTGTTATAGCTTTGTGTCTTAGTATTATTTAGTAGATACATAATATACTTAATATATTTAATAGTAGATATTTAATAAAGATTAGCAGATTTATTTATTTGTTTATTTATTTTTTAGGCAAGGCAACCCTTGGTTGACCTTACAAATTGCAAAGATCTTGTCATCTTACAATCCCTTATTATTATTATTATTATTATTAATTTTTTACACCTGTAGCACCTAGTGTTTCTAGGTGGTCTCCCATTCCAATACTAACCAGGCCTGACCCTGCTTAGCTTCCGAGATCAGGCAGGATTGGTCTTGTTCAGGGTGGCATGGCTATAGACAAGATTAGCAGATTTCATGAGTATTTTGATATCATCAAAAATGTAGATGCAAACATACTATTGTACAGGTGACAACAATCACTGATTGCTATATTCCTGTTCTCAGATCACTTATTCTCCTTAAGTAACACCATATTCAACAACAATATAGCATTAATTACACTATGTTTTTTGCCTTGATATTCTTTAAAAGATTACTTGGAATATTACTGTTAAAATTATATACATGTATGAAAAAATTCTACTTTATGTCCATGTCTCAAACATCTTTCCTTGATTAAGAACAAAACATCTGTACTTTGGGAAAATGCCAGTCTATTCTATAATGGGCATCTACAGTTCTTGTTCAAAGAGAAAATTTAATATTGCTTTTCAACAAAAATAACAGATGGCTGATATACAACCCATATCATTACCAATAATGTTTTTACTATGTTTCTGGGTTTATATTTCCAAATTTCATTCCCAGGAGTAGAAAAACAACCATATCTTATTCCGCTCTAAAAATATTCCTAAACTCTGACTTCTAAAACTATTGAAGAAAAATATTTTAATTTTTTCCATTTTTATTTTTTAAAAATCTGTGTCACAAAACAGTTCAGCAAACTTTCTGTAGAGGGCCACGTGGTAATTTTTTTTTGGCTTTGCAAATCAGTTTATTTTAACTATTCAGCACTGTTCATGCCAGGGAAAACAGCCATAGACAATAGGGATACAAATGGGTGTGACTGGATTTAGCCCACAGGCCTTCATTTGTTTACTCCTGCTACACACAGTATTAAAAGAGTGTCAACTAAAAAAAACAATACAAATATTTTTGCTTTATTTTGTGGAGAAAGCTAGTGTTATGGAGGAGATTCACCTGGAAGCACTACTGAGATCTCAAAACGTTGAAAGTAACAAATGTTTAGGAGGAGATTGATAATAAACCCGTGGAATCTGCCATGACGGGTACATAGAGTTGGCACTAGCTTCAAACAGAAAAACCATGTCCTCTGGTGCCCAGGTGAAAGGAGAATAACCACGGGTCAGTGATGTCATCAGTCAGTAAATGTCCGTTGGTGCTTCCCCAGGGCGATGTGTGTAGAACAGATGGTTAACTAGCACAAAGCCAAAAGCTAAGAAGTTTTCAATTGGTTGCTCATGACCACCTCTGTGATACTAAAATGAGTATCAAATGAGTATCAAAATGGGTTCGATGAGCTCTCAATTACGATATTAGATAAAAGAAAGAAATAGCAATCTATTGTTTTTCCATTTAGACCAATCTAAATTGATTATTCTCCTCATCTCCCATTTACTCTGCCATGTGTCTCTCTTAAACCATAATTTCAGGAGTAAAAGTATTTATACATTTTTGCTGAGTTCAAGGATTTAATGTGCTGAGCAATATATCATTCAAGGAGCTGACCTGCAATTTTCTGATTGATAATGGAAATGTTAATGTAATGTGAGCCTTTTTATTTTTGGCCTTAAGCATGCTAATAACTGGAATCATAATGTTGTGCCTATTAAGTGTGCAGGCAGAAGGGAAGGTGCAGAAGTTGAGATCTATTTTTCAAATTAATTATAATATTGGAAAAATGAATTAGATGGAAGGAAAAATCCAATTTCATACCCTTTTGTTGAAAAAGGGGCAATGGAATAACCAATTTCTGAACTGTGTGATGCTGCTATTCTTTGGATAAGTTTATTGCAGAAAGTTTTACTCATTAATCCATATTTTCTGTTTATTAGTGCAATACTTGCTACTGTGAAATCTTAGATTTCACTGAACGAAACACACCGTTTCTTTGGACTTGTTGTCAATCTCTCTACCCTGACGCCCTTCCATAACTATGGCATTCCATATAGCAGTCACCCAGTCATCTCGGGCCTTCCTGCTCTGTGCCTGCAGGGCTCATACAAAGTCTGAAGGAGAGTAAGAGAAACGATGAAAAAGGAACCTATGGATGGCACCCGGAAAGTGCTCAGAGAGGGCAGGTCTGTGGCACACATTCTCAAAGGAAGAGTTTCACCCTCCCAGGGAGTTGGAGCGGGTGATCAGTGTTTGAAGGACAGAAAAATCTGAGGCCTTACAGTGGCTCCAAAGAGTCACAGAACACAGATATATAGTATATCTGTGACATTAAATTGTCAAGGAGAGGCAATTAGAAAAAATGTTTAAAAAGACTTCTTAGAAGAGTGACAATGAAAAAGGGTTTACATATACTGCTCTGTAAGCGAGAAGCAGTATTTGGCCTTTCCCCCAACCCTTCCAAATCACCTCATTTTATTAAGTTAACAATGGACACCCACCCACTTGCTCGTGGATTGTATCTAAGTCCCCAGAGGTGCTCTGGGTTTGCCTCGTTGTGGACAGGAGAGAGGCCTGGGTGACTCTCTTCTTCAGCAAACCTAATCCCCAAAGCACTGGCTCTTACATAGTGTCTGATTCCGGTTCTCCAGACCCAGGTGCAGTGAGCTGAAAAACCAGTCAAATACTTGTTGCAATGTTTTGAGTTACTGTCCAGAATGGCATACACTGAGTTATTTTTAAGGAGAGACTCTAAAGACTTGAAAATCTTGGGAGCATTTTTATGCTGGCCAGTTTTATTGTCTCTATGAGAAAGGATTGGGTTTTTCTTTTCTACTTTTCCACTGATTTTAAACTTAAACTCTGCGAATGTCAGAATTCCAAATAACAGTCCCCCTTCTCTGTTCCGATGGAGTGGGGGAGAGGGAGAATGAAACACACAGGCAGTCTTTCCTTGGTTCCACCTTCTCCCCCTATAAGGACGATAAGTTTAAGTGAAAACCGAGTGCACTGGAAGAGTGAGGACATTTTCCTGACTCCGTCTCCTTTGCTTATATCATCCCCAGCTCTCCGTTTCTGGGGTAAAGACAGCAGCTGTGTAGTGTGGACCTTGAGCAGCTGAAGATCCAATTAACACAGTCTCAGACTGACATGGTCATGCTCAGAAACCCCTTTGGAGACAGGCTACGTGGCAGTTACTGAAAGGATGTTCTCACCTCTGGGGCTGAGCTCTGTCAGTCAGGAATTGATGGGGGGAAAAAAAAAAGCAGTGGTGAAATTTGGGAAAGACATTAGAGTCTAATGATCCCTTTCTTTGTCATATATTTTTGCAGAGTGAATTCTACAGAATGGGAGAAGATTAATTTAAGGTCAAGCAGATATTTATCAGTGCCAGGCACTGCTCCCAGCATAATCAAGAAGTAAAAAACAGCCCGAGTATGAAGGAGATAAGAAAGTATAAGCTCAACTGCAACAAAAAAGCAAAAGTGAGTATCACAAGAAAGGCGCAAGAAGTACTGTGGGTAATCAAAGAATAATAGCTCACATCTAATTGGAAGGACGAGGAGAGGTTTCCTGGAAGAGGTGACGTGTGAGGTAGGGCCGCAAACATGGATAGGATCTGAAGGTAGGATGTGGGATATATATTCCATGGGGAGGGGAGGATGTGATCAGAAACTCAAGGCTGGGAAAGCACCAGGTGTGTTAAGGGAACAAGCAGCTGGTTTTTAAACCAAGAAGTTAAAGGTGATGTTTGAGAGTTTCCTCTAGAGGAGGGCAGAAAGTGCCTTGTAAACGTAGAGGAAGGAGGAGCAGAGATAGCAGAGGCTGTGAGGTTAGATGGCTCTTTAAAAAGACTGGAATGCAATGTAGGGCTAGAGCAGTTCGGTTTGCAGTGACCCCCACATGTGAATCTAAATTTCGAAGGGTTGTATGAGCTGGCTCCTTTGATACATGGTTAGACGTCTTGGTGTCCCTGTGAGAAACCCAGCAATGGAGGGATGCAGAGCAGTACCTCAGAGGAAAGGGCTTTTTTATCTGTCACTACTCAGAATTTGGTGGTTTTCTCTCAACCCAAGAGGAAGTCTGGAGGAAACGTGTGACTCAGGTTAGATGAAGGTCTCTGGTCTTGCTGGAGAAGTAAGACACATCCCCTGGTTTTATTGGGTACCGTAATCAAGGTCCTGACTTCTCTGAGCTTCCTTTTCCTGGTCTGGTGGATGGTACTATTACCTTTCCTAGGTACCCAAGATCCAGTTGGGATCTAAAGTGATCATATCTATGAAAGCATTTTGAACATTTTTATTTCTAATGTAGTGTGAGCTAATAGTTTTGATTCATTGATTATAAGTTGTTTTTATAAGCTCTTTGCTCCATTGGTCTAAAATATAGAATCCGAGCTTTTAGGAGTCATCATAAACGAGAGATCAATAGAATGTAAACATTAAAAGGGGCTTCAGTGCCATCTACTTCTCCTTGGTTGCTGAATGGCAGTTCACCATAGTGATAAAGAGTGTACATTCTGGAAATGGATTGAGTGTGTCTAAATCTCATCTCTGCTACTTACCAGTTACGTGACTTTGGGCAAGACTATTTTAACCCCTCTGTGCCTCAGTTTACTCATCCATAAAGTAAGCATGAAAAATGCTCTGTATCTCTTCTATCTCATGGACTTATTGTGAGGATTAAGTGAATTAATATGTGTAGAGCCCTGAGAATCTGCACACAGTATGTGCTAAAAGCACTGCTATGGCTCGTTCCACTGACTCATTCTTCAGATGAGGAAACTGAGTTCTGGAGAGGCACAGCGATTTGCTTAGTGGCAGGGCCAGGACTAGAACATGTTTACATGACCCCAGGTCAGTGTCTTTCTACTGCCCCCCTCTGTCCCCTGTTCATTCAGTCAGCAGGACTTACTTTTGATGAAAATTTTAAATGAAGAAAAATCTGTCAAAATTTTTCAGTTATCTTCAAGGAGGGGAAATTATGTATCTTCAGGGAGAAGGAAGAGCCTTTCAGTAAGAACTATGTAAAATCTGTTTTACACATAGATTAGCACTGCATACATTCCCTGAGCCCTTCGCACTGAGTCTACTCCCTGTGGCTGTCGTTTCTCCTCCACCTGAGGCATTTTACATTACACCTGCTAATCTAGGTTTTTGGCACATTGAATTAAAATTACACAAGATTCTCCCTGGGCTATTTGAAGAAATAAATTGCAGACTGTTGCCTTGAGTATAGAGTCTATATTTCTTCATACTTGTATTCTAGGCATCTAGCACAAAATCTAACAAGGACTCATAAATGTCCACAGAATTGACGTGTAACGAAATAGTGTTCAGCTGGTGACGCTGGAGAAAAGTTTTGCTCCTGCAACCTCATTGTTGCCTACTGAAGACATTCATTTCATATCGTTTTTACCCTGTCCTGAGACTCAAACAAGATGTTTGAGGGACTCATTCCTGGGTCCTGCGAAGAGGCTCTTGAGACCTCAATTTGTGAATCCATGAAAGGGGAATAATAATATGCATGATATCTTGCAAATAAATGAGCATCCCTCTGCAAAATGCTTAACCAGCAGAGGCATGGGCGATTTGGGAAACAGTAGAAGAGCGAGGAAGCACCACCTAGCAGCCTGCACCTGGTTGGACAGGGAAGTCAGCCTCAGAGTGGGTGTGAGAACACTGCACAACAGCAGAGAAGAGGGGATTCAACCTCTCCACTCCTTAGGAGCTTGGGAGGGGCAGGTGGCCAAAAGGTCCAGGATCTGGAAGAGGTATATCCCTGTCCTGCTTACCTGTGCCAAACAGGCACATGAGGAAGAATCGATTATGATTGTAAAAATTCCTCTATGTTGAACCGTTTAGTAACACTTTCTCTACAAGATGGGAGAGAAGCCTGCTATAGGACAGAGAACACAATGGGTCTGTATTTCACGAGGAAAGAAAAGAGCTTTAAGAAATAGTAAGAAGATAAGGGCAAGTGCTTGAATTTCTTGCCTAAAGAGGAAGAATGTTTATGTCCATTTTGAAATGAACAAAAGTGTGTGACCTGTTTTGTTGCCAGAAGCTTTGACCTAATACATCCCAGATACTTTGCTTTCTACTTGTCACTGGCCCAGAGAGCACTAAAAGGTGATCTGGCAGGATCTAGGAAGGTGATACTTACTTCTATATCTCCCTCACCAAAATCCAAAATGCCTGCAGTGCCATCATTAAAGATATGTTGTTTATGCCTATTTTATCCAGATATCTTTCTTAACAGGTATGGGGAAAATATGGTCTTTTAATGTTAAAACCCTCATATGAGAGGACTCTGGGGAGCTGGGGCATCTGGAGAAGTTGAGGAAGGGATCAGAAAGGGGAGAAATTAGGTAAAAAAAAAAAACAAAACTTACTTTACGTTCACCTCATTTGAACCCGTCACTCTTCCTAACACTTATATAAACCCTAGCTAACTAGGGTAAAATCAGCTTTAGGAGTTGACAGTTCTGCCTTCATTAAATTCCATTGATCAGGAAGCCCCGAACGGAGAATAGAATTGGTCCCTTCAGCTATAGTGTGGTGTCGAGGAAAGGGCAATTTCTTTTACCAGTGAGGGGCGCAGTTGTCAACCAGCTGTGGGCAGTGCCAGCTCATTCCCTCCCTTCTTTCACCTGGTTATATGCAGCCAAGTCACATGCCTCTTTAGGTTTCTCTCCTTTTCAAAATATTGTCTCTGTCACTGATCATTCTACATCTAGAACGGTTCTATGCATCTTGAAGACTTCATAAGTCCCTTCTAAAGTAAAATGTCCCTAGTTGTGGTTATACTTTGCTTTACTTTCTATTATCTCCTTAATGATCAATTAATACTAGCATATTTTGGTTGATGGTCATTGAGAACAAGATTATTTTTGAAGATCGTGGTATAATACCAAAATGTTTCTCTCTCAAGAATGATAGCCTGAGGATTTTGTAAAGGTATAAAAAGGACAATAGAAAGTAAAGTGAAAAAATAGAACTTGCCAAGATAAATACTGACAGCAACTATGCAATTAATTGTCCTACATAAAACAGTGGTGCTGTAAGAGGCCCTAGAATTTGTAAATGGGAGTAATTTAAAGCTTCAAGTTTTTAAAAAGTTGCTATTTAATAAGATTCGGTATTTGATGTATTTTCTACATTTCATTGTACAATTTGTATGTGATATACATAATAGATATACAATGTAGAATATATATTTTATCAAATGTTTTTATTTAATTTATTTAGATGTAGCAGAGGAAAAAATATAGAGCAATTCCTAAAGGAACTAAATTTTAAACCAACCTTTCAAAGAAGCAGGAATTGGAAGAAAGAATGGCATAAGTCCTGGGAGGATGAAGTTATACACAGGAGGCTCCCGACTGCATGACTAAGTTGGTGGGGCCAGTGAGGGGAGGCTGAGACGTGAAGTTTAAGCTAATTGGGGGACCAACTGATGTAGCAACCTGGAATGGTAGACTTGGGAAGTGAGTCTGGAGGATTTCCCAGTAAGCTTGTGAGCAGGATGCTCAGCATGAAGGGTGGGAGAGAAGGCCTGGAGAGGCAGTTAAGTCGGTGCGATCGAAGGAGACAGAGGACCAGACGAAAATAAAAGTTCCTGGCTTCTCTCAGATCACACATGGATAAATTTGAGAAATGGGCAGAAACACTGTCTCCACCTCTCTCTCGAGGAGCGGGGTGTGAGGGGTCTACTCTCAGTTTCCCTATGCTCTCTTATCAAGGTAACTTCTTGGACAAAAATGATAAGACTCAGGGGGATGGTTCCCTCTGGCTAAGGCTGCAGAATGTATCATGCTGCTCTTTCAGATGACCTTAGCCCCTCTCCCAGCAGGGACTCATGCTCTCTTCTGTTGAGATAAACCATCAGCAAAGCCATCATGTCCAGAGAACTGAAATTTCTTTGTCTGTTAGTAGAACAATGGCAGATGCATCCACTGGGCTGGTGACTGGCTCCATTTTTGGAGCCCGTAACAATCATTAAAAAAAATATAATTCCAGATTGAAATAAAGAATGAAAATCTCAAAGTGGCTCTTCAAATGAGTGGGCAAAGTGTTTTAAGTATTCATTTTCAAAAGATCCACTCACTCCCACATTATTTTAGAGTCTGTCTTTCTTTGAGAACAAAGAAGCAAAGAGTAGAAACTAATTTTTAATCTGACTTAACTCTTAATTCTGAGGACAAGGCCACAACTGGCGTCTGAAGGGGGAAAAATAAAGCCCCAGATGCTTCATGGAGTCAGGAAATCTTCCATTTTCTTCTCAGTCTTAAAGGACACACTCTCAGGAAAATGATTGAAACCTGGGAAATTATGGATATG
The DNA here is from genome assembly GCF_014176215.1 of Rousettus aegyptiacus. Lineage (NCBI taxonomy): Eukaryota > Metazoa > Chordata > Mammalia > Chiroptera > Pteropodidae > Rousettus > Rousettus aegyptiacus. The sequence goes on from NW_023416310.1 coordinate 35,000,232, forward strand.
AGATTAACTGAAAAAAAAAAAAACAACTAAACAGCTGCAATTGTCTGCCTTTTTTTTTTTTTTAAGTTTAAGGAATAGGAAACATTTTATGCATTGGATTTTATAATTGATTCCAAGAGTATATTATGCTAATAGATAGTAGCTTTACAACATAAAAAGACATTCGGGTTTCTATTCTGAATTTCAGGCATGGAGATGCATTGCCACTGTTATATCATACTTATTTGATCTGATAAAAGAAAAGAAGATTGAACATTAAAAGCTGAAGGTCATCCATACAGTTGTCCCAATAGCAATCTGTGTACCTTTAACCCTGTGGAGAAAAAGTAATTACCCTTTGGCTTCTGGTGACCTCAACTAACCTTTGTTGAAGGGCCAGAGAAAATAAAGGCTGACCATCAGCCTGCCCTGGCTGCCCTGGGCTTAACCTGCTGTGTGAATGAAGAACAACCCAACAATAGGATGAGAGGGTGTTGCCATGGAAATAGCCCTGAATGAAGGAACAAAAATCAGAAATTTATCACAATTAATTGTTTTATTAAGAACCCCCCATCTTTTGGATTATTCCCTGGGGAGAGGGGAAGATGTGTTCTCATTTAGATTTTATGAGAGAAAAATTCGACTCGACTAAATGAAGCAGCCCATACAGGAAAATCACCTAAGTTGTGGCTAGAACAAGACAGCTTTTTGAGAGACGAAAAGATTTAGATCTCCATATAATCTGTAAAGATGCAAATGCAAACAGTCAGGAAGAGGGCCTAGAAACCTCATTGCTACCAAGTGATTCAGTGAGGTGTGGGTTTGGGCGTCTGTCTTTTCAGATTTTCAGCAGACTGTTGCCTGTGCTCCAATGCTCTGGTAAGGTCTAGAAAGTACAGGAATCATATTAACTGTGTCAGTGGACAGAAACGCAATGTCACATCTTGTTGTCCTTATGTAACCTTTCTGTTAAATAGATCTAAATCCTATGCGTTTTTAAGGTGAGCTCGTTTAGATTAGAAAATAGAAACTTGCCATCCAGTTCTGTTCAGATTAAACTTTACTAACCTAAGATGCTCTGCTGCTATAGACTAATTGAGGGAAAAACAAATAAAGAGAGTGAGGGACAGTTCTGTCATGGAGAGCCTACAGGTTACCTCTTAGGTACAAGCAGACTTACTTAGAAGTGATAATATTTATTTTTAACAGTAGAGTACTTTAATTTATATTCATTTGATTTTTCATTTTTATTTTAATGCAAGGATGAAATTAGACTTTAGGAAGTAAAAATGTTCTTGTTTGTTCTTTTATTTATTTTTATTAAGTGGATTAATGAATTCACAGCAATGTGAAACACTCATTCGTTTTATTTCCTAAATAGTTATTTATGTTAATCAGTTTTTAAAATAATTTGAGGTACTAAAACAAAGCAGGCGGTTAAGCTCAGATATTGATTTTCTCTTTAATGGGTATTTCATCAGTGAAATTATAACCACTGATGAAGGAGAATAAACTATAGCAAGTGTTCACTGAAGCCCTTGTTCACAGTGAGAAGATTTGCTTTTTTGTCACTGTGTAAGTTGTCAGCATAAGTTTCATTTATGTCTATTAACTCCAGATGTTTATAGAAAATTTATATTATATTGGGGAGAGGGATTATTTGACTTTCATTAGAACTTGGAAAGTTATGTTTAATAGACATAAACTTTTTAAACTAAAGGATGCTGTTGGTCCTTTGTTAACCAACAGTGAAATCCAGTTCTTGGGATTGTTTATCCACCTCCTGCCTGCAGTTAGTTTATCATTCATTTTGTATGCTTCTTCTATTGCTGGGGCTGGGATTCTCTATGTGCTGACATGTCAAGTACCTGTAGTCGTAAAACCCATCTCAAATAAAATAATAGACGTGGTTAGGCCCATTAAACACTCTCTGTGGCCTTTGGCAGGCTTTCGTCTTTTTCTCTGCTACAGATAACAGTTTTCTTAAGTGGCAGCAACACAACTCTAAAAATAAACCTGCAACAAGGTCCTGCTTGTGCTTACCTTATAGTTCAGGAGCACCTTGCTTGTGATCATGCTTCTTCATTTCCATGTACTTTAGTTTTTGGGTGAGCTCATACCTGCTTGTAGGGTGTTAAGAACATTCGCTCTGGCTGAGAGACCTGCAGTGTTGAGCTCAGTCTTCAGGGCCATCACTATATTTGGACCATCTCCAGGTTTTCTGTGTTTATTAACCCTCAGCTGGACAGCTTGTCTGAGGCAGCAGAACCCGAAGTGAAAGTGGTAAGAGGTTTCTGTTATTTTACCTGTTTGGGCCAATAGAAGAATAAGAGGGAGAATGATGATCAAAATCAAAGTGTAAAAAACAAGACTCATCTGTTCTTATGTAGAGACAGCAGATATCTACTAGGTCTCTCCTATTCAAAATGATTATACATAGTTTCTGCTGGTTTCGGCAATCAGTTCTGTATTACAATTACTAAAAGATGTTTCACTACGTATAGTTTACATGTAAAGTATATTTTTATTACTCTAATTTCATTTAGAGGAAAAACATCATATTTATTTAGTTAGTTTACATAGAAATCTCAAAATAATTTTGCAAGGAACAGGGTAGATGAAATCACTCAATGACTAGATATTTAAATGAAAACATGATAGTATTTACTGATTTATAACTAATTGTGCTTTAATTTAACAGCTCTTCAACAATAGCCATAAAATATGGTATTAAAGTATGAAGAGTCATTTAAAAAATGAGGACTACTGAGAATAGTTCCTTATAGTTTTCTAGTTATCTACTCTTCTACTCCTTAATCCTTTGTATGCACACTTAACTACTAAATAAACGTACGAACTATGCAATGTAAATGAGGAACTAAATACAATATGCCAAAAACAAAAAAAGATAGTTATGTACTAAGTTTAAGAAAAAGTTAGATAATAAAAATATATGTGGAAAAATGCTAAAATTGCCATCCTGTACACTCTAAGTATTCATATTTAAAAACTAACATGAAATTTTGTTAAGAGAGTTTAAGATAATTTTTATAGAGTTAAGATATATATTTAAAAACAGAACATTTTGTCAACAGAGATAACTGTACTTTGTATAAGGTGAACATACATATTTTTAAAATAACATGGCTTTTTGTCAGATGAGTTTACAACAATGTTGAGTTGAATGGCTACTTTCAACTAAAGTGGGGGGAAGCTATTTTAATAGCTTATGGTGTTAATACCACCACTTCCTAATTAAGCATATAATTATGGCATGGCATTATTTTGATACAGTATTTAAAATATGTTTTTGAGTATTATGTGCAGTGTAATGAATCATATATAGAATACAGGATACTATACGGGAATACCTAACTGTGACACTAACAGTGTAGTTGGGTTAAAAGGAGCCAAAAACATAAAAAATTACATGGGATCAGTGTTCCTCATAAAAGGACAAAATTCAATCTTCTTCAACAGACTGATGGAAATGCTGTATAGCTTCCTATAGTTTTAAGCACAGTGTAGAAAGATGACTAAAAAAATAAATTTAGATCAATTTAAATACATCTCAAAAAGCAAAGATAATTAAAAAAAATCGTTAAATTTGCCTTTCACAAAGTCTCACATGGCTGACTTGATTTTGAAGCAGGGAGTAGGAATTTCTGTCATTAAAGATATATATTATGTCATTCTAAAGCAAATGATTAGCTTAGTTTAAAGTCACAACCACCAGAATTTAATATACAATAGTACCATGTACCCAGCTGTGAAGTAGCTGGGTTCGGTACTGTTTGCACCTTCATACCACAAGCACAAACTACAGTAATATTTAAGCTTCGAGCAAGAGTATTAGCTACCCTAAAAGTTACCTTCAGGATTAAATACCTTTAAATGCTGCCGCGCCCTGGGTTTCCAGTTAACCAAACTATATTTCCAGCAGAAACTCCTGAGGCATAGAGTAGTTCTTGTCTATAAGCCCTTCCCGCTGGTCTTCTCATGAAGCGGTGCTGGAAACGTGTCTTTTAAAATCCTGTTGATAATTTGACTCTCTGTCAACTAGTGCTTGTCGACCCATCACTAGCCTTTCTTAGGGTGGAGATGACCGGAAGGTTGAAGGACTGCAGGCCATACATCACTCTCTCCTCAGTGTGCCTTAATATGAACATGGCCTCATGACTCTGAGGACAGGAGGTAGAGCTGAGCCATCATATATTCCACAAATTGCAGTCTTTCCCTATATCCTGCAGTGCTGGAGAAGGGGATTATTACTGCAAAAAAAAAAAAAAAAAAAAAAAAATCTGGCCACACTGTAGAAATAATCTCCGCAGTTCAGCTTTCCCCCCACCTCCCCCTGTCCTCTCTCTCTCTTCCTCTGTCTCTCCCTCTCTCTTTCTCGCTCTCTGTGCGAGGCCCCAGCTGATTCGGGCTGCATCCATCCATACATAAATCATTCCCCTTATTCTATTGGTTACATGGTACATGGCAAGTATTGATTTTTTCCGTTGCCTCATTGCTGGAGAACACTTGGTTTTTGCGAGACAGAAAAAGGAAAAAAAAAAAAAAGCCCTAAATCACACAAAAATATCTTCACCAGAGTTTTGTCTAGGTAAAAAAATAATCAGGCAGATTTGTAGCATGATAAGGATAAACATATTCTAAAGAGAGCATACTTTTGGGAGGCCCTTTACTGTCTTATAGCATACCCTGTCTCAAAATAAAGAAAAGAATCATTCCCAGCTGTGAAAAGCTGTGGGTTCAGGAAGTAGGAATGATATACAGAAAAGGAGATGCTCTTTAATTGTGCATGGCAAGGAGATGACATCTAACTAATTACTTCTAACTCCAGAAAAAAAGTTTAGTTTAAAACACAATTCACTCAAAAAACAAGAATAAGAATGCAAAAATAATGGCTCATGGCCAAATGACACGTGTAGGACAGAAAGAAAGAGATGCTTATCTTGGTTTGTTTTGTGTGGTGATAAAATGTTCAAGTGTGCCTCGTTTGTGTGAAGTACAAATATAGAATGTACCTCAGTTGTCAAAATATTGTGTCTTTTAAAACTCAGACAGGACATAGAGAAAAGTGAATATGTCTTAGTTTGGGGTTTGACATTTAAGTATCAGAGATTGAGTACTCTTCAGAACCTAAGTTAAAACACACGGGAGTCTTAATATATGACTTGTCACAAAGGCCAACTTTTTTAAAGTGGTAGTGTTCTTAGACTCTATCCAGAGAAGTTTTTTGCCTGAAATATCAAAATGACTTCTTTATGAGGTAGTACTGTCTGAAAGATTGTTCTAATATACAAGGAGATTATTATAATGAAGAAATTATTATAAGAAGGTTATAGTGCAAATATAAGGAATGAAAAGACTATGATAAGCCCCCTTTTTAAATTTTGTACTCCTTTGCAACAATTGATTATCAATCAAACAAAGGGTGAAGTTGAGGAACAAAAACAAATCAACATGTTATACAGGTGACAGGATATTTTGCTTTGGGTTCTACTTTGAGCCGCTTTCTAACAAATTTATCATACACAAATTGCAGATGAGGAGGGCAATGTCTTCTATAACCTTCTTTATGGCTAAAAGAATTCCTTTTAACCCAAAACATTTACTCTGTGCATGAACAAAACCTATTATGTTAAACTGTCACCAGCTTCAGAAATCAGACTAGGATTTCTCCTCTTTTGCCTCACAAAAGCTGTGCTGGGGAATTCTTTTTGTCTTTTTTCTTTGTCAGTTTATGTTGTGGTCCTTGGTCCTTGGTCCATGTTTGTGATAGGATCTGTCCCATAGCAGATTCTGTGGAGCAGAGCTGAAAGGGGCATGTCTATGTGGAGTTGTGGCCAGCCCATCTGGGTGTTTGGCCCTTCTGTGCACAGAGTAATACTTCTTTCTCTTCTTATTGTTAAGATCCTTTTATTGAAAAACGTTGAGCATTTCTTTTTGCATAAAGTGCTGCTTTATCTAAATTGTCATTTCAAGGGAAGCACTGTGAAGGTGTGGGAGGAGGCCTGCATGGAATTTTGTCCAAATTAATGTTTCGTTGTTTTGTTTTGCTTATGTGATTGTTCAGCTTTGGGCTATAGACCAGTTGCATGGTTCCTCAATAATCTCACAACACATACAATGATTCTACCTACTCGCATCGTGAAGAAGTCCATAGAGGACTTTGAGTATTTTTAATTTAAAAGGGAAATAGATAAGAAAACAACAAAACCTATAGACAACCATTTGAGCCTGACTTCTTCCTTTTCTCTGCCTCATCCTTTCCTGACTCAACAACTTGAGCAAATGTTTATTGACCACTTACTCTGGGCTGGGGAAGTTGCAAAGCTAAATGCTCATGTCCTCTCCCAGCATGGGGAACTTGCTGAGCAAACACAGGTGTCCAGGCTGCTGCCCAAGCAGAGGAGTGTCGCATGGTGAGGCTTCTGCTGTGCTGCTCCTCTATGCTCCCTACAGTCCTGTTTCTATAGACAAATCATATAATTACACTAAGTAATGAATACCCCAAAAGGTCTTTGTTTTAATGCTTTAACATCATTAACTTTAGCAAGAGCCTTGCCCACAGCACACCCTTAGAAGACATTTGTTAGTGTTAGTTTAAGACAAGTGGGTACCCAAGGAGAAGTAGTTATAACCAAAGCTGGTAATTATTATTTCACATAATTCTCACAACGACCTGTTTTAAAATATTTTAGTGCCCATTTTAAAGGTGAAGAAATTGAGGCGGGGGGAGTTCAAGTAACTTGCCCAAGGCCGTCCATCTAATAAATGGGGGGCTCGGGTTTCAGACTCTTATTGTTCTTAACCGTCACCCCAGCGTGGAGCAGCAGTGGCAGCTGGCAGAGGCTTTCCGTTCCAGCTGGAAATCTTGAGAGAGGGCATCACTGTGAGAAATGGCCTCTGTACTGGCCCTGAAGTTTGTTACATCCTATAATTTTTGTACCCTCTGGGTATACTTTGGTTCACTATGAAGAAAAAAGAAGAAACATTTTTCCCCCCTCTTTAATTCCCATGCCCCCACTTCCACCCTGACCTATGGATGTTGCAGTTTCCCCTTAAGAACTGGATCTCTGATGGCAGGGCATCTCCTCCCATGTGTTTGCAGCATGCACCCAGGGCCTGGAGCATTCGGGGGGCCCCCCGGCACACTTGGGGGGCCCCTGCACACACAGGGGGCCCGTGGCTCCACCTGGGGTGCAAACCCAGGACCTTCTGCATGTAAAGCAGACATGCTAACCACTACACTATGGAACTACCCCCAAGAAGAAACATTTTTAATCTACTAGTAGAAATTATTATTGGGAGAAATTTTTTCGTGAACCCTTTTAGATGTGAATATAATTTTGGGAAAGAAAATGTTTACCTATTAAATTAACTGTTGGGGCAAGTGCAGATATTTATAAATGGGGTTTACTTATGGTGAGACTAACAATGGAAGTGACTATGATAGGCCCCATCAAATGGGAATCCTAGACAGGATCCAAACACTGCCTTTGATGACAAGTAGGACTTTCCACACCAAGTGGTGACTACCTTCAGTTGAATTCATAGGTTGTTTTTTTTTTTAGTTAAATTTATTGAGATAACATGGGTTAATAATATTATATAAATTTCAAGTGTACAACATTATAATTCAATATCTGTATCCCCTATTGCACACTCACCATCAAAAGTCTAGTTTTCATATTACTATATATTTGACCCTCTACCTAATTTGCCCACCCCCATATCCACTTCCCCCTGGTAACCTACATTCTGTTGGTCTATATCTATGAATTTTTGTTTTGTTAGTTCCTTTGTTACTTTTTTTTTTATATATATATACCACATATGAGTAAAATATGGTATTTGTTCTTTTCCATCTAACTTATTTCACTTAGCATAATACTTTCAAATTCAGAGGTGGTTAAAGGAACCAAAATATCACTCTTTTTTACTTCCCTTCTAATCAAATACTGCCAGGTTAAGAAAATAAAAACAGTGAGTGGAATTTACCTGAGATATTCACCTGTAACATCATTTCTTGACTTCCTCAAAATTTTTGAGGTAGGAAGTATAGTTGTGGAATGGGTTAATTGCCTTGTTTGCAATCAACCTCTTAGAGGCAGAGGCAGTTCAAACCTGTCCTGGATACTGAAGTGAGACTTTCCTGCCTGAGTCCCCTCCTTCTCAGTGCTCTTGCTCATAAAAATGAATAAACAAACAAATTATTTATGCAAGTATTGAGGTCAAGAAGGTATTTTAAAATGTAACAAATAATAATAAAATAACTAACAGAGTTGATACATCATCAGGCACACATTTCCCTTCCTTCCCATTAAATTTCTGCCATTGTTTTTGATCTTTTTTTTGTGTGTGTGCCCATCAGACTGACATGACATATTGGCCAATTGCAAAACCAAGACCTGGAAGGTACCTTATGACAGTGGCAACTTGAGCACACAGCGAAGTAAACCTTGCTCCCAGCCATTTGCCTGCTTCCAGCCTGTATCAGCAGGAGACTTGTCCCAGCAAACGAGGGCTGTCTAAGTTGTCAGCACACATTTTATGGCCTGGGTAGAAGAACAAAAGAGGTGTGGGTGGCTGGTGAGGGACCCAGCACAACCTATACCCTGTGTTTTAAAACTGGACTGATAAGAATGAAAGAAAGGTTATTTTTACCTGAATTTACTGCTTAGCAACAAAGACTCTACCTCCAGAGAATGCTATTCTATGGGTTACCAAGAAACCGGCTATGACAATTACCAAACAGCTGGCCGACTAATCTACATATCCTTTAACCCCAGCTTGCTAAACAAGGGACTGTGGACAGCTCACAAACAATAGGCATGCATCTAATATTTTATTTAAGAGCTGACAGGAGCCACAGCTGTATTGGTCCTGCAGCCGCGTAGATTTAACTATTATAATTTGGACATCTAGCTCTCCCAGATATGCTGTGCTTGAAAGGTTGTTGAAGCAGGAGAAACACCAAAAATAATTTCTGCCAAAGGCTACCCTGTGGAGCTTTTGGGGGAAGTATTTCTTGTAACTGAACACAAAGTGCAAGGTTTTGTTGGGAATGGAAAACCTGCAAAGATAGTCACTTAGAGAAAGGCAAAACAAAATCCAGTGCTTCACAAATTAGTACTGATAAATGCTGAGTTGGCCTGGTTGTAGAATTCACCACATATGCAATAGATTGGCACCTTCTAGCAGTTAGATGTAGACAAGTATTTAGCACCATTAATATTGGATTGAGATAATCTTGTTCTAAAGGGCCCTTCCGCTGTGGACTCAGAGGAAAAGAAAATAAAAAACAAGATCTATTTGTTTGCATATGTTATTCATATGTATATTTTTAGGATTTTTACTTACATCTGAAGATACTTGCCCTCACGAGGTCTAAGTTTCAACTCACAGGCTTACACATCTTCTGCACACAAACAGCTGTGGAAGATGAGTCTGTTGCACACTGGAATGTCCAGGATAATTTAGAGGAGGCCTCACTACAGCCCCTCTCCTTCCTGCCTCCACAAGATCCACTGTGGGCACCTGAGAGAACCTATTTCTAGAAAGTGGAATTATAAAAACCTGAAATTTGTCTTTTAAAAAGAAACATAACAGAATCTCCATGTGAAAGCCATGAGTGGTCATTTTTGAAAGCTTCAGTTCAATCGTGCTACTATTGTGTAAGACATCTTTGGAACTCTTCAGAATCAGTTTACCATTACATAATAAATCTCATCATCTTGATTTACAGTCACATTTCACTTTGGACCAACCAGATAATATAGCACCAAGAATGATGCCTGGCACACAGTCACCCTCATACGTATTTGTTAAATGAAGGAGTGAATGAACCCAGCCTCATCCACTCCACTCATCTTATTAACCAGAAAATTATAAATGAACTTGGCTGATTCAGAAATTCAAATTCACATGCACTAGATGAGGATTTGCTATTTTTGAGATTATTGAAAGGACTCTAATGCTCCTAAGAAGGAACATCACTCTTTTATTCATTGAACAAATGTTTATTGGGTGCCTTCATGAATAGGTAATATTGTAGGTCTTGTGTTACAATGCCGAACTAGACAGAGGTGCTTATGACTTTTAGCAAGGGGAGAGAGAAGATGAGCAAATACACACTAAAGTTGCAAGTGATAATACATACCATGGGACAGATGAAGTGAAGAAGAGGAGAGAGATTGGAGGGTGGGAGCACGGTGTCTCTAAGGAGGTAACATTTGAGCAGAAACCTGCATGGATGAAGGAGCAGGACATGTGAAATCTGGAGGGGAGTTCCTTTAGGAAAAGAGATGGCAGGTTCAGAGATCCCAAGGAGGGGAGATATGTAACTATTAAAATAAAAAGTCATTAATATAGGCAACTTAAAGTCTAGTGTTTTAGGAGTATGAATTTTGGAGATGAATTTCTCTGCCTTTTATGGGCTGCCTGTTCCTTTCTCTTAGGATGCTCTGATTGATAGGTAGTCCTTTGAGTTTTGTGTTGGTCATAGCTAACAAAAGAGGAAAAAATATGACCCTACTTACCAGAACAGTGCAATAGCAGAGTTTGTTTAAAATAATGTGCCTAAATGAAAAAGACTGTTTGAAATGGTTTGTGGAGTGCTAAAATTTGGTCAGACAACCCCCGTAAATACAAATGTCTCTAGGATTTCATGTAATTTTTCCAGCCCTGTATATTCTAAAGGTACTGGATTTTCTTTACATTTATAAATATACTGGTTATTTTTGGTGATAAAATCCCTTTTAATCAGTTTTTTAAATAATTCAAATCTTATTTATTTTCCATTAGTATACAAATCTCTGGGTATTATCTACCTATTTTATCATCAAGTTAATAATCTCAATATGAATAATAGCTGCTATTTATTAAACCTCTACTATGTGCCAGCCACTAAATTTATATTTTTCACCTTTATTCCTTAAGCCAACTCTGTATAAAAAATGTTGTCACCCTTATTTTAAAGATGAAAACCGAGGGCCAGAAAAACTTAATAATTTATGCAACTAGTGAGTAATAGAGTTGGGATATTCAAAACCTATCTGCTGGGCTCTGAAGCCCATGTTTTTTTTCCAATACGTCATAAACATCTCATTCTTTTTCTTAGTAAAAATTTTTTTGAGAACAATTTGAAGTATCTGACCCTAATAAAGACTAAATTATTTGAATTTTGAACATTTATTCAGCAAAATGTTTTTTGAGAACCTACTCTTTCTCATTTCTTATGCTAGCTCCTGATGAAATAGTATTAATAACATAATATATTTCCCTAAAAGGAGTTGCAAATGTAGCTGGGAGGACAGAGACATATACAGCCAATAAAAATACACTTGAGATGAGGATTACAGTAGAGCTACTCATTCAGAGCTAAAAGACACAGAGGAAGAATTTTGTTGAGACAATGGCAGTTGAGGAAGGCTGACTGATCATCCATACCTTGCAGGATGAGGACCATCTACTGTGTAGAGAAAGCTTGGAAGGACATTCTAGTCAACATGACCACAAAAATGGCAGAATGAGTATGGTGGGATTGAAAGTTGGGACATGTCACAAAAAGTGACCTGAGAACTCAACCTAACTTGAATATTGGCACTTATTTTCCAACACTTTTGGGTTTTCTTTTACTTTATTTGATCTTTTACTTTATTTTATTCTGGATTATTTGAACTATGCATGTTTATGGTGGAAGCTTTAGAAAGTATAAATCAGTATAATAAATCAGAAAAACAAAATGTCACACTTATCTAGTATTGCTAACATAGCCATGCTTTTTTTCCCCTTCATATATGGAGGTTATTTTGATCATAAAATTTTGCAGTAGGCTTTCTGGCCTAACTTCTTATTATGAAGCTCTGTGTTAACATCAATACCGACAAATATGTGGTGGTGACTTTGGTGCCTGCCTGTCCCATGTCCCTGTTTTTGGTTCTGCCAGTTCTATGTCCATGGGATACCCTTTTGCCCAGTGCCCACACCTGAACCATGTGTAGACACACTTGACCCAAGTTGGGCCTATTATATCTTCTTCTCAGAAGTTTGGGACTAAGGCATTAAAAGACTGAGACAGTACAATGGTGGTGGTTTCTGGACCCAGAATTGGCACCAAGGCCAGTTAAAGCCACATGTAAACTGAAGTTATAGAGGGAGAATGGGCCTGGTTTCTCTCAGAGGAGAGAGTAGAGGAGGTGTGCAAAGGGCCAGAGAAAAGAGACCATGTAGCCCAGAGAGAGATGGAGATGGAGAGAAGAGCTGCCTAATAATTTTCCTAGTTCCATAGATCCAGCTATAGTTTTGGTACTTCCTTTCAGTTAGATTCCCCACAAGTTTTCCTTGGGAATCATTTGAACAGATACTCATTTTTTTTAAACCAAACTAGAGCAATTTATTTAACTAGAGCAATTTATTTAACTAATTTTTTTGACCTTTAGGGTTTTTTATTTTTTAAAATTTTTGCTGTTGGTGTTTTGAAAAAATATTTTGATAGTTCTATCTTTGATCTTTTTCTTTTTAATTAGTTCCATTGAATTTCAACTTAAATTTTCTTTCCCTAATCAGAGATCACAGATTTTTTTGTAGGTTTGAAAAAAATGATATAATTTTTCACATTTAATTCATATGAAATTACTTTTGGTATATGTGTAAGATGAGGCTCTAACTGAAACATTTTTAAAAATGCTAATAGCTAATTAATTATCCCGGAATCATTCTTCCTTTTCTCACTGATTTGTGATATCTCCTTGACCATATGTTGTTTATATATTTTCACATGGGTCTTTTACTAGGCTAGCTATTCTGTTTATTCAAAATGTAATATTAAAAAATAAAATATTTATAGTCTATGGACAGTAATAATCACTAAAAAAATCAGCTAGATTTAGAGAAGGATGATGTTAGTTACCAGGTCATTTGAGTCCTATGACTTGACCCCCCAGGACTCTGAATGACAAGTGATATTTATATTGTAATACTTTCATCTTCTTTCTGAGGCTCATTGGGCAACTCTCACAATTAGACTCAGTATAAGTTTTAGAATTTCAACATGTGAAATTGTGTTTTATTTTAGAAAACATGCAACTATCTAGCATTTCAAAATGTGCTAGATTCAAGCACCTGACAGAGATAACAGGCACATACTGTCATTTTCTCTTTTTGCTTCTGTCATCAATATGTTAATTGATTAACATCTTTCTTACCACTGAACTTGGAACATTAGAATCTTTCTTCGCACAGTACTCCAAACAACTACTATTATCAATTGGTATTGCCTAGTAAAATGTAATCTATTTTTAGATTGATTCTAGAAAGCAATATAAATTCTTAGGTGAAGGTAAAATAGAGAAGCTACATTATGGAAATGATTGGTATAGATTTAAGGCACTGCTCTTTAATTTTTTTTTTGACTGCTGTCATAATAATTAAGACATTTTACATTTACATTTAGCCATATAGAAAGAAGAACAATTGGATAAAATGTTGATGTGTTCAGGAAAAAGATATTTTGTGCTAATTCTGTAGTACTGGAATGGAAATAAGTTACTCTTTAAAAAAATCCTCATTATTCAGAAATAAAACCCTATGGTGTTTAATATTTTCAGAGATTCGTATAATCAGATGGAATGATTTTTGTCCCAATCTCTTTGTTTTATCTGAAGGGAAAAATCCAAATTTTTATTTCTCTGAACTTAAGTAAACCCTCAAAGCTTAAAATAAACCTCAGTAAAAATTTGCCAATATATAGAAAAAAACTTGGTACCATCATCGATTTACAGGTCAGGCACTATTCATTAAGTCTGTGGTAGATTTATGGGTTTACGGATTATCATCACCCCTCATCCCCAATCATTATTTAGCTAAGAAAACAACAGTTCTGGGCTGTACTCTAATGTTTGCAAGCTACATGACCTTATCCAACTTATGTCAACTTTCTAATCTGAAACCCTACAATAAGTTTGTATAACTTAAAAATCTCCATGTTTTTTTAAAAAAACTATGCCAACCTTGAATGTCTATTCTTTTAAGAAATAATTTTAATAATTTGAGCTATGGTTTTCATTTTGTTCTCTCAGTATTACATCATGTGTTCAATCTAATAAGATGAAATAATGCTGACGTATTAAACTCAGCAAAGTAAAGTGATGTTAGGGTGATGTTAAACTAAGCAAGGTCAAGTGAAGTTAGGGGTATATGCTCAGAGGCTGGATGAAGATGGAGAATGAAGGAAAATAGGCAACCTCTCATCTCTTGAAGCAGATGGTAGAGCATTACATTTTATCCTTTGGTTTTTTAGCGTTTGGCTTTGGCATTTAAAGTAGGCCGAGGAAATATTCCCAGAATTTAATAGTCTTTTTTTTTTTTTTTTCCATCCATGTCATTAAGATCCAGAAGTTTCTAAGAGTGCCCCAGAGCTGCAGTCAATACCCTCTAGCAGAGCTCAAAGTTGAAATGTCTATTGTCTGGATGACAGTTTTTGCAGCATTTTTTTTTCCCCCTGTGGTAGTTCAAAAGTGAGGAATTCCTACACTTAACTAGCACGTTTTATTAAAGAGACCTATTCAGAGATTTATGATGTTTGGTTGTGGTGATACTGGCAGGAAAAATAAGCAGACAGTTGGAGATAGTTTAGATATATCTGTTTTCTACTATCCAAAAGGTAATATATGCCAGACTGGAGATTTCCAGTGAAATGGCTCCTGACCTTAGAGTTGAAGACCATGGAAATGTAACCTGTTGTCAAGTTTTGATCATTGTTTCAGAGTCATTGCTTCATTGGTTGAAGATTAAAAAATTGAAAAGGCAGAAAACTTGAGATATTCAGCAAATGATGAGAATCTTAAAGGTACATGCTCATGGGAATAAACTTTGATCAAAGGTGAGGATGCCAAATGAAAAGTATTTCTCTTTCCATTAGCTATAGCCCTATTCCTAAGGTCACCAGTTGTGATATTTTCTGGTTTTAGCTCTCCAGTGGTTATCACTATAACTCTAAAAATCTATTTTGTAGAACTTTAAATATTTATTTCTTGCCTTATTAGTTTAACCTAGTTTAAGTCCTTGCTGTAAAAAATAACTAAAATGACCATTTCAGTTCACATTCACCACCCCTCTTCCTTTTGCCCTGTACCTTCTCCCCCTATCCCTTTTTTTTTTTTTTTTTTGCCTCTGTCCCTTCTACTGGTTATACTTTTATTTCCTGTTCCATCAGATGTATTGGGTAACTACCTATGCTTTAAAATGTGGTGGAGTTGATCGATTACCCCTATATGCTCTCCCATCTCTTCCCCTCTAAAACCTACTGTTGGTCAATTCTACCATTATTTTTACATTGTCAAGATTCAAAGCATTTACATTCTAAATGGTGACTCGTTTCATGCTTTGTCTACATGTTGATTCTGAAAACCAAAAAGTAATTAACATCATTAACAATATTCTGATATTGCTTAATATTATGTACTGCGGAAACAGATTATGACTATAAAGATGATATAATTTATGTTCTTAAATCAAGTCTGCTTGAAGTAGAATATTTCGAGTTCCAAGTTCAACTGAATTTGGGTCATAAGGCCTGGGGTATGTCCTGGTTCAAGTATGTGGCCTTGAACAGGCTACTTAACTTTTCCACTCAGGTTTCACTGCATCTGCAATGCGGACATCGGTTCTTCTCCTACTTGCAACTCATAGTTATTGGGAGGCTCATAGGAGACAATAGACATAGTTTTATAAAAATAGCTTATACAAAATAGGTATTCTTTCAAAGAATGGTTAAACATTTTGTTCTTTAAAACAAGAGATTAATTTACCCTCTTTCCTAATTCCAATGAGATATACCATGAGATAGTCCTAGGAATAGTGACATGAATTCAGTTTCATTATTAATAGGTAACACACATGAGGTATCAAAGAACCTCTTTATGGTGACTCCATCAAATTTCATTGTCTTACTAACTTGATGAGAAACAATGATTTTTTAAAAAAATTATATTATTTTAATTTAATTTTTTCAGGTTTATTTACTTTTTAATTAAATTTATCATGACAACATTAATAAAATTATATAGGTTTCAAGTGTACAATTAGATAATACATCATCTGCCTATTGCATTGTGGGTTCACCGCCCAAAGTCAGATCTCCTTTGCTCATTGCATCATTATTTATGGTGACTAAGACATGAAGAAACAGTGATTTTGTCTGTCATGCTGACTGCTTGCAAAAGTTTGTGTTGTGAGGCATTTTGCCCAGAGTATTGCTTTCTCACAGACTCTGACATTTTTATGTTTTCTTTTCCTTGACCGCTCCCATTTTTTCTTAGTGCCCACTGTTTGCTGAATGTAGCTGATATTGCAGACTGTAAGTGGGCTAAAGATGCATCTGAAGCAGTGGTTCTCAGACCTGATTGCACAGTAGAATTATCCGAGGAGCTTCAAACACATGCTGATGGCCAGGCCCACCCCAGAGATTCTCATTTATTAGTCTGGGGTGAGCCAGCTATTGTTAGTTAACAAAATCTCAACCAGTGATTCAAGCCACAGACTGGTACTGGTCTGTGGCTTGTTAGAAACCAGGCTGTAAAGCAGGAGGTGATCGGCGGGCTAGGCAGTGAAGCTTCATCTGTATTTGCAGCCACGCCCCAGGGCTACCATCAGTGCCTCAGCTCCACCTCAGATCATCAGGCATTTGATTCTCATAGGAGCACTGGTCCCTGGTACCAAAATGTTGGGTGGGGACCACTGTTCTAAGGCACAGACAATATTGAGGATCACCAACACACTGGCTCTCAAATTTTGGAGAGCACCAGGATCAGCTGAAGAGCATGAAGAAATGCAAGCTCTGGGGCTTCACTTTCAGAGATGCTTAATCAAGAGACATGGGATGCAGCTTATGTATTTATGTTTAAATCTATCAGACTTATTCTGAAGCAGGTCATCTGCCGACCGCATTGTGAGAAATACTGTTTTTAACAGGGTCTTAGAAACAGCTAGCATTAATACAATAGTAACAATCCGGTGACTGCCTCATTACGTGGATTACAGATGCCACCAGAGAGACACACTTTTCAATACTTGGAAATTTATTTTTTATTCATTCATTCAAAACAGTGTCTCTAACACCTCTAGTTCAAGGAACTGTGTTGGGGCTGCAGGGGACACAAAGTACGAATCAAATATAGATGCCATTCACTAAGTACCCGCAGTCAGATGAGGCTGGACATAAAACTGTAATTCATAGCTTACATAAACATTTACTTCTAAAATTGGTTTTTAAGGTGAAGATTGTAACTGTTTAAATTGCTAAAGAGGGCAACATTTTGGAGACTAGCATGCTGTCCTCAAAATACTTAGCACAGGTTGTTTTCCTCCAACTTCGGGACAGAATGCTGTTTCTGCAGTTGAGCCTTATATGTGGCTGCCTTGCATTTAGGGATAATGTCTGAAAAAAAGTATGTCTTTAAATACTGGAATCATTTCAGTGCATGGGACATGGCAGATTCAAGGCTCACAACTCAAGTTCACTCAAACATGTGCTCTTTGGATGGGATGGAGCTGGGAAATAATGTGTGTTGGGGTGGGGGGTGTTGCCTGGACTTTATAAATAGGATGCTCTTCTTACTCACGCTGTCACTCTTTTCATGTTTTGTTTGTTTATCTAAATTTTCTTACGGTCAATGGGTGCCTGATAATATAAGTGAAAGGTGATTAAGGCTAGAAGATAGACACAGGCCAGCGCTGTGTCAATTGGGATAAATTTTAGCCAACCTCACAATAACTGTGTAAAAATTGCCAAAGAGTAAAAATTTACCGGTCTTTAATAATGTCTACTTATAGGAATAAGGTACAACCTAAGAGTAAGGTTATATTGGGAGGTTCATTTAAAAAGTCAAGAAACATCAAAAGATTCACAAAAGGCAAAGAAAGAGTAAGACATTACAAATGGAAGATTAATGGATTTCTCTCCAAGGTCTTTGAAATAAAAACTAAAAATAGAACAATTGTGTTTCACCATAGCCTTGCTTAGACCATTGTGAACACACTGCAATGAAACAAA
Organism: Rousettus aegyptiacus; assembly: GCF_014176215.1. Lineage (NCBI taxonomy): Eukaryota > Metazoa > Chordata > Mammalia > Chiroptera > Pteropodidae > Rousettus > Rousettus aegyptiacus. Next base: position 35,018,278 of record NW_023416310.1, read on the forward strand.
CCCACAGAAACTATCCAGGATAGCCAAGCAAGGAATTTTTAGGGTTGATAGCCTTTAAGTCCCAGTACAATCAGGACATGGCAACTACTGGCAGAGCCTCTAAACCTAAAAATTCCTTTGTTATTTTTGTACCCTTTGTACCAACGACCCCTTAAACAGAGATACAAACTACATCCATCCACATACAGCAGTCCTTCTAGGAACATCTGGCAAAGCCAAATCAGGCTTTCTCTGTGGACAGTAACAGTCTCCGTGGCCTTACACGCCTGTGAGGTTCCACCTGAGACTGGCAGCATTCAAGGAAAAAAAATCCTTACTTCAAGAAAAGGGAAGAGGCTTATTTTTGTACTTACCTCATTGTCTTACTTTGGGGCTTCAATCATTTTATGTTAACTGTTGGTGACTCATACACCGGCTGCCCCTAACATTTCAGCATTTGGGATGAGAGGACAAATGGAGGCCCACAAACCATATGTCTATACACATAAATGTTCTAAATCAAGCTAACAAACTGTTAAATGAAATATGTTCTTTCTTTCTACTTTGACAGATATACCTTCATAATGACAAAATTAAAATGCGGGTGAAGCCATGGTTTTTATATAATAGAAAGTTGGCACAATGTTAAAGATGACTAAACTTAATTATTATTTTGCACGTCTTGGTGTTCTATTATTGGCCAGTGATGTCTGGATGAATAAAATACATGCATATTTTATCAATTATATAATTATTCTGTAAGATATATTTTTTCTCTTTTAGCAAAATCATTAATTACATCATTCTACTTAATATTTTTCATAATTTAAGTGTTATATAGAAATGAGCTAAAAGAATAGAAATGAAATGTACTTATAGTCAAAAGTATACAATTTCACTATATTTTGGCAAAAATATCAGAGTAAATGTAAAGATAAAAATATTATATATCATGTATGTTTTAAAAGTTACATTTATTTTAAAATATTCAAGATTTATTAAAAGAGGTAAAAACAAACAATGATTAATGAATATAACAAATTTTAAATAATGCCAAAATTTAAAATTTATTTTTTAATTTTTATAAATATACAACTTCACGGTTCTAATGTTGACTGTTCATCTCATTGCCAATATAAATAATTTTTATTATATTTCACACATATTATGTCTAGATCAACATAAAGATAAATTCAAGAGTTTGAAGGGATACTTCCAATGTTTACATGGCTTGCGGGCTCTGGCTAAGTGATTTTTGTCCATTGATTTATTAAGAACAAAGGAAATCTACCTGAAAACCCATCTATGTGAGGTACTGTAGCTTCAAAGATGAAGAAGCCAGAGTGCTTGTTCCCAAGAAGCATGCAATCAAATATTAGTAGAATGTGATAATTGGTATTACTGAGAGTTTTTCGAAGTGCGAGGGAAGAAACAAAGAACAAAGGGGTTTTTGCTGAGGAAACTGGTGAGAGAGAAGACTCCCAGGTAAGGGGATCTTTGAGGGGAGCACAAGGCTTATTTTCATCTCCAAGCTTCCCTGTAGCACAAGAGCTATTTGGGTGGTAGCTTTTGATAAGTCTGTCCTTTGAGGAAATCAGTATGACAGTGTTTGGAGTTACTACAGAGGATGAGCCAATGAGTGTCAGACTTTTTGTGTGTATTTGGTTCATGTGCTTTTTCTATGGAAGCAGATGGTTCAGGTTTCAAATGGTACATGTTTTCCTGCAGTGGACCCAGAGGAGGACAGACTTGAGCAGAGCATTAGAGATGGATTTGCAGGCACATTGTTCAAGGTCTTAGGTTACTTGTCTCATTACTCAGCAGTGGTGGTACAGGATAGCTCGGGGTACAGGAAGGAAGAAGCCAGAGCTGCTTGGTATGCAAATTATTTCATATTCATAGGCTCAGGGCTCTGAGGGGAAAAATTTCCCATGCCTGCTAATGAATCATTTCAGTCAGGGAACCTACTACTGAGTCTACTGAGAGCTACTCAAGAAACTTACTACTGACTACTGAGAGCAATATCCATAGTTATAAAATGCTTGCTGTGTAATAAGGACTGTTGTAGACACTTATAGAATAAATTAATTTCATTTAACATAAAATGCCAAAGAACAACCAAATAACCTATGTGAACATTGGGTTGCTATGAAATAGAAATAAAGTATTGATTAACCTCTAATCACATTTTATACAAATGCATTCCTCCCCAAATATGTAATTTGCCAATACCATCTAAAGGAACAATAACTTTTTTCAAATGTTTATTTGTTAAGTAAAAGAGGAAATGAAGAGATTTGTTTGGCTTTGTATCTCTACTGGGTGTCCTTCTAGTGATTTTTTCCTATGTTTTTTCTCTTATATCAGACACAACATATTTGGGATCACCCATGCAGTACTGCAGAACAGGAGACTAAAACATAACATTCTAAATAGATTAAAGGTAACAGAACCTCTTTTCAATATTTATGCTGTGCGTGTTGTGGGGAAAGGTTGTGGTTATAAAACAGGTAGGCTTTCAAATAATTTCAGAACTACAAGGGGACCAAAAAAAGGTCTTTTTATTGCATGTGGAAGATTAGGAAAGGAAGAAGAAGATAAATAAAGAGTTCTGATGCATTATTTATTTCTTAATTTTTTATTATAATATAGTATTTTTAGTAAATGACATTTGCAAGCTAAAGTTTTTGAGTAGTCTACTTTTTCTGTCACAGGAGAATAAAAAGTTTATTAATCCTAGTTTTTTTGTTTTGTTTTGTTTTGTTTTTGCCACCTAATGAACAATTGGCATTTGAAAATCCTGTAAAGGAAAAGAAAAAAACGTTATTTACTGTGTCAGAGAAAACTGTCTCCTCTGACATCACCTAGACCAAAATATCACAATTATGGGTCCAGGGTCTCCAGATCAATCCAACCTCTACCTTTTGAATCAACCCTTTTTCTTTCAAAGCACTCATAGAAAATTTGGATAGGACCCAGTGGAACAACATTCCGTATCTGAAAATGGCCAAAGCAATTCTCAGAAATATATTGGACAAAGATAAGAGTTAGCTAGAAAATGTGAGAAATGGGGGGAAGGAAACCTGTTTAGCTTATAGCTATCTCAACCAGCTTTGTACTTATCTGGACAAGGAAACAATTTGATTGGAACGAATTTTTAAGCAGCTAATGTCATCTTCAGCGCAATTTACTGATGATGGTAATTTAGCACTGACCTTAAGTTCTACATCCAGACCCCAAATTCATCAGCTTTCTTTGAATTTTGTCTTCTCTTTCCTCACTTTCCTGAATTAAAAAATTTTCCCATCCTCTCCAAGTTCTGTTTTTATCACCATTTCCTTTCTTTACCCATTGGGCACCCCCCCCCCCCAACACACACACACACACACAAAAACCTCTCAATGTTTACAGATGTTTCTGGGCATGAATCAATTTCCTGGCTGCCAAATGAAGCCATCAGTTAGAAATAAGGTAGGGAAAGGTAGAGGCAAGGAAATGACAATAAGTAAAACAGTCTTTACGGATCAGATTCTTAAACACTTAGATAATGTTTAGAAGAATAAATGAGCTTCTAAAATTGTGCAATTTAAATTAGTTGTGTCATGATGGTGAAGGTGCTAAAATCAAGGTCAAGGGTCATTTATTCACCTGGGATCCATCTAGAAATTAAATAATAGGTATTTATTTGTAATGAGCCTAAAAACCCCTAACCTAAGCTGGGGTTTTGTTTTGTTTTGTTTTGTTTTGTTTTGTTTTGTTTTGTTTTGTTTTTATCTCCAAAAGCCATGATGTGAGTGAGGCTTGGTGTTATAGTCTTAGGATATATTCTTTTGTGTACAAAAGCCCCTAAGGGGAAAATAAAAAAAACCTGTTCCTAGTGCCCTTTGTTCTGAACATAAATCTTCATAGCATTTCTCACTTTTAGATTTCAGGATCCCCCAAAGAGAAGATAGTACAAAGTTTAAGGTAGGGAAGAGGACTATTAACTGGTGGTGTCAACTACAGCTTGAGGAGAAAATAGGGAATGCTTGGAGAATGCTCTGAGGAAGCACTTTTCAAACTTTAGTGAGCATCAGAACTACCTGGAGGGCCCCTGAACACATACACATTGTTGGGCCCCATCTCCAGAGTTTCTGATTCAGTGGGTCTGAGGGAAGACCCAAGAATTTGCATTTCTAATAAGTTCCCAGGAAAGACTGACACTGATGGTCTGGGGAACCACTGAGAACCATTGCTCTAAAGTCTAGGCAGATGTGAAAAGGAGAAAGAGAGGAGGAGTGGGGCTGTCTGTAACAGTAGAATGAGTAAGGTCCATTCATGTTGCCTGCCAGCACTTTAGTACCAATAAGATTGTCCTGTTTTTCCATTTTTTAGTGCTTTGTCTTAAGATACAGATACCCGTTGAGTACCAGGTATATTGTGCTCTCTTAATGTTCCTCTTCTAGGAAAAGTTGAGTCTATTTGCTTTCAGGCCATCTGTGCTCTCAAGTCCACAAGGTACCATCAACTGGTGTCACTGATAACTTGCCCACAGCAAAACTAAGGACACCGGTGCCAAACAAGTGTCCCTGTTCCCTTAAGAAGGCATGTCTTTGTTTAAGCAATTTTGTCTAATTATGAACCTTTTTTTGGAGGTGGGGCTCAGAATGAGTTGGTGGAATAAACTATATGGAAGACAATTTGTAAAAGGTATCTGGAAATATAGGTAAGGAAAAAGAACTTTTAGTATGAGAAAACTTAGGGGAGATGATGAATGTGTGCTCTGCTTGAGAGATGATGTAAGAGCGTTGTGGCTAGAAGGGTTTGGTTCATGCAACGTCAGAGACTGGGTCAGGGCAGCAGAAAAAGGTTATTTGCAGAAAAACATCAAATATGAAATTGGGTGCCTCTTGTGTGTGAACATGTGTACGTGCATGCACGCGCGTACATGTTTGTGTGTGTGTAGAGAGAGAGAGAGATTGAGCAGTACTTTCATATAGTACTTGGAATGCCAGTAATAACATTGAGTTCACCCACTCAGAGCTGTGCTCTTCTGTGACTTCTTTAGGATCCCCAAAGATCCAAGCCAACTGGATAAGGGACTTTTTCCAAGGTGGGTAGTTTATTGGTTAGTCCCTCCAGGCACCTGAAATGCTTGACTTGTTTAGTTTTGTTAAGAGGCATGAAGCTCATATATACCAAAGCATGAGAAATTCCTCACCACCACCCCTTCTCCAACCAGGTGGATAGACCACCTAGGCCTCAAGTTGCAGTCTTGTACCTGAAGTGACACTATCATCCCCTCTTTTAAAGTTGACCCTGGCACTGACCTGGGCAACTGGAACATTAAAAAGAAGGAATTATTTCTCCTAGAGGGTTCATGACTAGAAGAGTCACTATAGTCTAGACTGGGAGGGAACTTGGCTACATCAGTGACCCACATTCTATCCATCAGAGTCATTCGAGTGGACAAGTACATCTTTGGAATATAAATGCACATTGAGATATTTGTGGCTATTGCCAGCCATCTTGATACTATTTGCTTTAATCAGATCAAAACTTCGCTTAGGTAAATAAGCCATTGAAGTTTTAAATTGGATTAAGAGAAGGAAGGAAAAAGAAGAGAGAAATGTGTAGGCTTTTGAAATTAGTTACATTTTTAAGTCTTTCTTTGCAAAACCTAAACAAAAATAAAATAATTAATATGCTTGCTTCCATGGATAGATTTAGTTTCCTTTAGTTCTTTGGAGGGGATATTTGAAAGTGATTAAGTTTGACACTAATCTTCAGATGTTAATCAGTATTCAAATATAGCATGATTTATTTTACCATATCTCTTTTAAAAGTGTAAAAATTATATTTTATCCCTAATTTTAATCTGTTCGAACCTGCAAAATCTCAGGCATAAAAAATGGCCCTTAAAATTTCAGTTACTTAGGTTTTCCTAGAAAGTGAAATTGTGACACTCATTCAAAACAGCATAAATGGATCCAATGCCCTTAAAACACAGAAGAGCATTTAAAAAACATACTAGTTAATAGATACAAACAAAATCTCAATAGTAAATTCCTAGGGAAAATACAGTAGTTCTTATGTATTGTAATCTAAAACTGTTATTGAGAGAGACAGAGACAGAGAGAGTGACTCATTATTCTACCTCCATGCATTTCTGTCAGACCCATAAATACTCTTTCTCTTTCCAAGAGGGGCCAATATTAAATTACCAGGAGGGAAATGTCTGTCCTCTTTTCATTTCACACCTGCCTGGCGGAAACGGGAGGAGGACAGGATCTCTGAGAACTTCCTCTGTCTTATTTTCAGAACCACGCATCAAAAGGGATGTGTATGGTCTCTTTTTCTGCAGTGTGCAGTGACCTGCTCTCGATGAGGGTCTATGGTTAGACAGTTTTGTCCCTAATTGGGCCAATTTGTTAGTTACAAAACTTGGCCAAGATCCAACCCCATTTTTTAGCCTTATCAGTTTATGAGCTACTACTGTATTTTGACTATGTGACTTTTGTGCCCTACTTTTCTTAATGGGTTTCAAATTCAGAGCAAATTTAGGGCAGTAAGCAGTCATCACCCTAAAACTCCTCCAAGAGAGAATACTGCTGAGATTTCCCAAAGAAAGTTGTTTAAAAGTGTTTCCTTTATAATAGGGCTTTGATGTTTTTCCTACTCTTTAGCTGGGTCTGTGAGTAGAGACCAGAGGGGATGTAAGAAGCACATTATTTACTTTACTCCTGTTCTACAACGTTCTCATTCATACCCCAGGACAGCTGCTTGGATACCAACTGCCTTTCCGCCTCTTTCCTCCCTTCCCCAACTCTGTACCACCAGGCACAGTGTTTTCTTTTAAACCGTCTTGCCCTTTTCTTAATTCTTTCTTCCCCTCTTAACCTATACAAATTTCCTGGCTCACAAGACCTTTCTTTGATTGATGAGTGTCATTATTTATACCGCTCAAATGGTACTTATCTAATAGTGCTTTGCAAGTTTGCCTATGTTGGATTGTCTTTTTGTGTTGTTATCTAATAGTCTCTTGTTATGTAATAAGGTCTGAACCTCTTTGAAAGCAGGCTCTTAGATTTTACTTACTTGCATGTCTCAAAATGCTTTGCAAATATTAGGTGCTTCATAAATATTAGTTGGCTGATTTATCTACTGGATAATCTTTACTGTGTCATCTTAGGGTAAGTATTGAAATATGTTACTAGAAAGATAGGATCTCTCTGACAGGTGATTGATTCATTTTAGCTAATAGTTTTAAAAAATGCAAACACTTACTAGCTCTACCCTCAATAAGTTGCTAATGGGGGTTGACAGAAAGGAGCAATTGCTTCTATTTTGGCTTACTATGAATAATAGTGATATTGCTGGGTGACGGTAGCACAACAGCTATCAAACTAAGCATATTTTAGATATTATCTCATTTAATAATTACAACAACTATGCTGCTGCTGCTGCTTGTTATCCTTGTTTTGGTACAGAAACTGGGGCTCCAGTAAAATGCCAGATTGTAGGTGCCCATGCTGGGATTTGCACATGAGGCTTCTTAACTCCAGACTTTAAGCCACAATGCCATGCTGCCATACAGCTTTTCCAAATCCATTCTCAAGAAGTTATTCAGCCATTCAGCAGGTGTCTCGTATCTTGTATTCCTCTGCTGTGGTGCTAATGAGAGGGAATGTTAGGATGCTTATCTAATGGTTGATAATATTGCTCTGGAATCAGCTGGACCAGGGCTTGATTCTGTTTCTTTTCTTTTTCTTTTATTTTCTTTTTTGATTCTCATTCTTGTTACATAAAAGCTGTGTGGTCAGGAGTGAGTTCCTTAACTTTTCTGGTCCTCAATCCCATCATTTAAAAATATTGAGAGATAATATACTAACAAAAACATCTAGCACAGCACCTGTAAGTGCTCAAGAAATGTGAGTGATAATTATTATAATTACAATTCTCTTTCAAACTACCAAAGAGTGCATTAATGAAGGTCAATGAGAAAATTAGCCACTGGAATCCTGTGTAAAAGAGATTCTTGGAAAGACAGGACTGCAGCCTCTCCAGGGGTTTAGCAATATATAGCATATCAATATTTTCTACAAATTTTGTCATTTTCTTTAGATATAAGAATAATTCCACAGCACCTGAGTCTGACGAGGTTGCAAGCAGATCACTTAAGTTATGTACATATGGACATGAGAGGATAAGGGCACTGAAGTACTTACAAGCACGTTTACGTGTGACTCACACAGCCTCCCCACACATTATTTCACTTCCTCTGTATAAGGCTCTAGCTGAGCCCCACGCACTATGTGTGAACTCTGAGGCATTTGGACGAATGCTGTCCAAAGAAAAGAAGATAAGGGCTAGTCAGGGGTAAGAGGTTTTACTACATGAGACAGGGAAATTTGGAGGGCTTTTCTTTTTGACACTTTTTTTTTTTTTTTGGTGACTCTTCAGGTTCTCTGCTTTGTTTGCTAAATGAACTTAGGGCTGTGATGACTTTATATTTAAGACTGTAATACAAGAAAGAGCATTATCTTTGGGGTAAGAAGGTCAGACTTGGAATCCTTACTCTCCCACTCTCTAATCTACTGACCTTGGGGAAATCCCTGACTGGGCTGAGCCCCTGTCATCTGTAAAGCAGGGCCCAGAGTGATGTCACTTCTTAATGCTCAGGGTTGTAAAGGAAGCTACGCACAAGTGTGAAGTCCTGAGCTATGCAAGTATTTTACTGAAAGAGCTGTCATACAGCTGCTTTGCACCATTGTCCCTTTCGTAAATCCCTTTTTCTTTGCATACAAACTAAGATAGGGAATATGCTCTTTTGCTTCCTGTACTATTTCCTCCCAACCTTAACCTCTCCTAAGTTTGTGAAAAAGAATAGGAAAGTTTAAGGACTGAAAAAACTAACCAACGTGTTTGTGCTGTGGGCCTTCATCTGCCAGGGTTGAACATCTTGATTCAGCTACAAACCAGCTACCCATCCTTACCCACAGTCCTCGTGGAGCCTCCCTCTGTGGCTCCTTGGAAATGTACCCTGATTGAAAACATTTCGTTCTCTTTCATATGCCCCAATCTCAACTTGGGTGTCTTTTCAGAGTAATTTACTGAAATCCTCTCATTCGACGGGAGGACAAAGTTATAGGTGAGGCAGACGGTCTAGAATGAGATAGTACAAACCTGAGGTAAGTGAGGAAGTGGGAAGCTGACTTTTTCATTACACTGTGTTGTGTTTCCTTCAATCCACTAAACAAGGGAAGGACAGGAGTGAGCCAAGTCCTGAAGAGGGTGGAGAATTAGAGTAGACATAAACAAGAAATAGAGGTGGCTACTTATTTCCTTTTTCAGTAGTAAAAACATTTATACAAACATGCATATAGATTACATTATGTACATAATAAAGCATACAAATAGCTACACAAGTCCCCCAGCTGCTCAAGACAAAAATTCTTGATTACCTACCTAGAACTGGGATTATCGGAGAAAAATTCTTATTAGTTACCCCTGATCCAGCTCTAACTCTTGCTTTAATTTTTTTTCCAATTTAAAAAATTAAAAAAAAGAACAAAGATGAAATTATAATAATCACTATTTCTATTACTTAAAATGAACCATCGTTAACATCCTGGGATATCTGCTTCCAGTCTTTTTAGAAATAAAAGTAATTTATCATTATGTTTATAAAATTATAAATGCTATATTGAAATAAAAATTATTAAATTTAATGTTACTTGAATCTATATAAGACTCGAGAAACTATTAAACTTCAAATACATATTTCTTCATCTCAAGAAATATTATTTCATAAAAAGGCTTTCTAAAGTTAAGAAAGCATAAAAAATGTTGATACTGTAATCAAAATATTTCAAGTTACATATTTTAATTTTCAACTTTTTAAATTTATTCCCTGCTATGAAAGAATATCACACATTTTCACATTTTTTCTATGTCCTTTACCTTTAATTTTTGTGTTTTATCATTATTTTTACAGTTTGGGTTTAAGAATTGGATTTTATTCTGTACTTTAAATTTACATATGTTTAATACACAATATTAGAGTGGATTGAATGCTTACCATAAGTCTTTAAAAATTATATATTTATTTTATTTCTGAATTTTAAATTTTGATTAAATATGGATCAGCAGGTTTTCATTGTCTAGTTTGTTTTTTTTTTAAGACAGGCTCATGGGTAGCATGCTCCCTTAGTCCTTTCATAGTTCATAATGCTTTTATACTTGACTGCCATCTTGGGTATAACATTATTGGGTCAAGCTATTTTCACCTCAAACGATTGTTCCATTGTCTTACAGCTTTGATTGATCAAAGGCGGCCTGATTTGAATCCGTTGTAGGTTATTTACTTTTTCTGTCCAGATGCCTGAAATTGTTACATTCCTAAAATTCAAGAGCTTAACTAGAATCTTTCTTGGTAGAGAGAGTCCTATATTACATTTTCTCAGAACATATGTTCTTTCCAACTGTAGATATTTTTAAAGTTTTTTCAACTCAGATAAATTTTCTTGTATTATTTTTTGAATATATAACTATTCAATACATTAGGCTTTTTAAGGAATATTATTCTTTGTCTTTTATATCAATTGTCTTTTTTTCATTGCTTTATCTGTTTAAATATGTATGTACCCTAATTATCTCAAGCCTCTATTCTATACCAATAGTTTTATTATCAGTGGTATTTATACACCTCCTTACTTTTCTAATTCATTTGTTATTTAATTATACTGCTTTGGTTTTTTCAGTTTATTTCCATAGGTCTTTAGTTTTATTTTTCACAACACTCTGGTTTCATCCTTTTATTTTTGACCCACCATTGAACTGATATTCTTGTTAAGACGTTTTGTGTCAAGAAGTATTTGTGAGAAAAGTTCCTTGAGACCTATTTCTTAAAGGATTTTGTTTTATTTTGATTTTCTTTTGGATGTTTTGAATAGTATGCTTCCTTCTTCGACTGTGAAAAAAAAAATCCTTCAGTTGAATTGAAACAAAAACCCACAATTATGTTGAGACACCTGCATGTTTGATTATGATTTCCTAACCAAAATCTCAGATAGAAACCAGGAGAGCAAAAGGGATTTGTACATAACCAAGGTGAACACAAGCATCAACACAGAAAGCTGACACCAGGTCATCAAGTGTTTCCTTATCACGACTTGTTAGTTTTCTGTTTACCTCCCAGTCTTATAGTCTGCGTAGTTTTTGTGGAGTCAGAGAACATTTCTAGTTTTAGCTTTTGGCTTGCTTAAGCACATGTACCCCCAAAGAGAAGGATTAAGAAAGCTTTCTTTAACCCACATCTTCTTATATATGAACTAGAATATGAATATATTAGAAAGTTATAGATTAAAAATTTAAATCATCATGTGCTAGGATTCTTATAGAGTGGGCAACTTACCACAGCCCACAGTACTTTTGGCATCAAAAGCTAAAAAATATCTAATTGGCTGAAATTCAAAGAAATAAATGCAGATTTAAATCTTTCTAAGGGAAGCAGTAACATATTCACAGGGAAAATACAAAGACTTGAGACTTATATGGTATTTAAACTGTTTTCAAATAATAGCAAGATAATAGCAAGAAATTAACCAGCTTTACTTAAGAGAACTCAATTTGTTATAATACGCAGTGTTTTTATAGTCTCTCTTCAATGCTCTCATAGTTAGAAGGAGGCAATCCATTTTGATTACATGTGCTAAATTTTGTGGTCTTCTGAAATGGTACACAGCAATGCCTGTTTCAGCAAATATAATCAAATCATTTCATTTACTTTAGCATGCAAATTCAAGCTCCTTAGTGCAGTTTAAAACAGAAAAAAAAGTTGCTGGCTTGGCATATGCTGATGGCTTTGTTTGATTCTTCTTAGGCTGAGAGCAGGTAAAGAGTCTGCAAAATGTTTGTAATTTCATAGGGCGAATAATTACAACAGCGTGCAGAATGTTTAATGTATAGTGCTTTTTGCGTAAAGTACATATTCACTAGAATCTCTTTTATAAATTACTACCCTCTGGAAACATTTAACGAAGTACAAAATTTAAATTTTGTTAAACCTTGCCTTGGAGTCAATCTTGTGTAGACAAGAAAGGGAAAACAATCCAACTGTCCTTTAATTGTTAAAACAGGAGAAAGTAAAAGCTAGAAAAAACTAGGTGTCTCCAGGATCTCATGATTCAAGAAGATCCTCATTGTGGAAATCTAGGCCCTACACGTATGTATTCACAGGATAAAAGATGCCCCAGTCTCTTTTTTTTGCCCTCGCTTGTATTTATCAAACTTCGTATTTCCTTTCATTTGGAGTCATAGCTATGCACACATGTAATGCTTAAGATATGTTGTCTCAAAAATCCAGGAGTAACGGGAAGTAAATTTATCCACTCAAAATGATGTGATACCATTCAGAGTAAGAGGATTTTACAGATAGGAATGGTTATTTACCTTCACTTTCAAAACCAGAACAAGTATTCACTTGAGTACCTACTGAGATGGCCATTTTGCCAAATAAATGGTACATATAACAACATTTGCAATGAGCCTTGGGGGAAAAGCAACCCCTTTCTGAGCAATAGAGGAGAGCAGAGCTTCTTGGAATTGAGTAAGAGGGTGTGGTTCTGTAGCAAACAGCAGTGGCTACAACTTCTCCCAGTTTTTGTTTTCCTGGACCCGCTGGTCAGAACTGGAAATCTGTGGGCCCAGCCCTGGTGGCTGCTCAACAAATACAATAGCATCGGATTGTGTCACTGGAGAGGAATTGAAATGCTTGGAAGGAGGGAGGTGAGCAGATGGACCTCCATGGATTATTATGCTGTGCTAGGATTTTTACAGAATGAGTACCTTGCCACGTCCCACAATACTACCACATCTTTATGCTGTGACTTCCATATTGATCTGTAGTTAGGTTTATGAGCTCCTGCCTCACATATACATCCACCTTTATGTCATGTCACCTAAATTACATCACAAAATTAATGTATATCTGAAGTAGGACCTTTGATTCTCTACCACTTGCCTTGTTTTCCGTATCTCGTTGATGACATCTTCATAAATTGACCCAATGATTCTACAGAGAAACTCAAACTATCCTTGATAATTTGTTCCCTCCTTCTACTCCATCCTTGATAATTTTTTCCCTCATCCTACTTGTTTGGTGACCTTCTGTCAGCAAATCCTGTCAATTTTCTCCTCTACTCTGGAAATGTTGCCTGGAATCTGTCTACTTCTTTCCACGGGCCTGGCCACCATCATCTCTCATTTAGGTAAGGCAACAGCCTCCCAATCTGCAACCTGTTTTCTTCTTTCCACTCAAGGAAGAAGGGAACCCCATAAATGTTTGCTGAATGAATGTGAAGCAGGCAAGACTATGGCATAATGACATACAGTAGGCTCTACAGAGGGAAAAGCCTGAGTTAAGACATGGGCAGAATCTATAAAATTATGAATCAAAAGGAAAAGAAGTTTAGTCTCCAGATCCCAAAATACAAAACACCGGGCTGAGGAGGCTGCCTTTGACATTTCAGGGAGGTGATTTTATTTATTTATTTATTTATTTTTATATTTATTTTTATTTTTTAGGTGAGACGACCCTTGGTTGACCTCAAAGACTGCATGGACCTTGTCAGCTTACGACCCTTTGTTTTTTTATTTTTTTATTTTTTTATGCCTACAGCACCTAGTCTTCCTAGGTGATCTTCCATTTAAGTACTAACCAGGACTGACCCTCATTAGCTTTCAGGGAGGTGATTTTAGAACAGTAAACTTGGGAGACTCATTAATTAAGAAGCAACCCAGAAGAATATATAAATGAATGGGAATGAATATCCAAAAAATTTACAAAAGACAGTGTCATAAAAGTCTACCAAATGAGGCCTGGATGACAGGAACTGTTGTAGGTGAAGGCCAGGGAAAATTCACCATCCATCCACTTTTGTAAAGGTCATAGCTCTTGTCAGTCTGGGTTTAATTCAATATAAATCAAAGTAACTACTATGTTTTTTGTTTTGTTTTGTTTTCTTTCAAACTGAGAGATGTACTAAATGCGTTTATTTTCCCAGCACAGTTTGGAGGACACTCCCTTTCTACTGGTTAGCGAGCAGAGGCTTGAGAGGATAAGAAACCAGCTGGAGGTCACATTTGGTGAGGGGAAGAGCCAGGGAATGAAAGCAGTACTGTCACTAGAGCCCTATATGTACCTTCTGTCCTGATCCTAATTAACATTCAGCATCCCAAGCCCTAAGGAAAATGCCAAGAGACATTTGCCTTTAGCTTTTACTTCTCCATCCTTTAGTCTTTTAGGTGGTCCCTACCCAGCCTTTAGAAAAGCCAAGTCTCCCTCCCCCACCTTTAGAAAAAAATGAAAGCTTATAAGTCATTAACACGTTAGCATGAATTAGCTAATGACCTTACAGGGAAACCGCTGACCTTTGTGAGGTGAAACTATTTTGACCAGAGGCCTCTTCCTCTCCCTCAAGTCCCAGAATCAGAGCTGTTACTCTTGGGTCCATGCTGGCTAATGAGCATGTGCAGGCAGAGGCGCTCAATAAAGATTGACTGATTTATTGATTAACGGGAGCGAGGCTGAGCTTAATCTTCCCTTGCAGCTGCTCCTTTCCTTCCTCGTCTCTGGAGAAGTGTGTTTGGCCCCACCCAACATCCCCACATATTGCTCACCCCACTCTTTTGAACTGGGACTTAATGGGAATTTGCTGTGAAGTTAATTGGAGGCAGAAAAACATCTAGAGACCCCAAAAGGGAGGGGCCAAACCCGCAGCCCCAGTGCTGAGCTCCTGGCAAGGCAGGAATCTCCATATCACACAAGGGGAAAGCTGATCAAGGCTTTCCCACTGCCAGAGCGGTGCAGGGGGTGCGACCTTAATATGCCAGAGAAAGGCCCCACCAAAGCATCTTCAGATTCCCGCCTCTCTGTGCGAAGCGGTGTGAAAGAGCTAAAAAGGGCTCACAGACCCTGGCGTGTGGCACTTGTATTCCTGGCCCTCCTTGCATGTCGGCTGAAAGGGGGAGAAGCTGGTATCAGGGTGACACTCTAGCTGGTAGGTGGAGAGTGCCTGGCATCTGGCATGGAGCTGGCATACAGGGCCTCATCTGGGCAGGGGCTGCCTGCCACCGGGTGCTGAGGGTACAGTGTGGCTGTGGCAAAGACGGCAGTGGTATGAGGTTGCCCATAATCAGGAACATTTGTGTTCAAGGCCACATGGCACATTTTTATGTTTAGTTTTGGAGGCTGCACTTTGCAAAGGGCACATAACACCTAATACATACACATAGTATGGAGAGGGGGTTTCATACTCTGTCATATGAGCAACCATGGGAAAAAACCATGCCTGTTTATCCTTGATACAAATAGGACCTAGAAGGTACCTGAAAGCCAACTTCAACTACTGGTAGAGTTGTGATATAGAACATGGTTTTGACTTATTTTCTCCCCAGTGCTTCACGTTAGGACCAATGAGTAGAGAACGTGGAAAGAAGAAGGACAAGTTTCTAAAGGAGGAGTTTTCTTATGATCAAAGGCATCTGAAAGCGAAATAGGCATTCCCAGGGGTGATGAGCTGCTCATCTTTGTGGGCTCAAGAAGAGGCTGAGGGATTGGCACGTGTATTGTGTATGGTGCTCAAGCATCTGAAAAGAAATTATCAGACCACTGAGGGTCCCTGCAACTCTGAGCTGTAGAGTTCCAGGAAGTCTACAGCATCTGCCCGTTTGGCAGGATCAGGATACTGGAGCAGAAAATCCGCAGAACTCTCTACCTGTGCACAGGTATCTGGGCACCAAGTCCTTGCTTGTTCTTCTGCAGAAAAGACCAGCACGGACACTCAAAAATAGCCTTTCAAGCACTGGGGTTAAAGGACATTTTAGAATTCACTTCCAAATATCTCTAAACTCCAAAGCCTGGAAAGACAGTGTCTTAGTGAAAGGAACTTGTCTTTACTGAATATTTACCATATTGTAGACCTGTGCTGCCCCATATTGAATACATTATACATAAGCACTTGGTATGTCCACATTGAGTTGTATAAAATACATTTAAGATTTCAAAGAGATTTAGTCCAACAATAAGAGTTTAAAGATATCTCATTTATATATTTTATACTGATGTTTTATAATGATAGTATTTTGTAATATATAAGTAAATTAAGTTCACCTGTTTCTCTTCCTTTTTAAAGAATGAAGCTATTAGAAAATTTAAAATTACATATGTGACTCACATTATATATCTATTGAGCCATGTTGCTCTAGACCCAGGATAAGTATTTCTGTTCATTATCTTATTTAATCCTCACGACTATTCCATGAGGTGGGCACTGTTATCACCCCCATTTTATTAAAAAAGACACTAGAATTTAGGAAGGTCGAATAACTTCCCCAAGGCCATACAGCTAATATGTTGCTGACTTGGGATTTGAACCCAGGTCCCCCAGACTCTGGGACCATGCTCTCCTTCGGCTTTATGTTACTATATTGACATCCTCTTTAGAGAATTGCTGCTATATTATAAAAAGCCGAAGGAAGGAACATGAGAAATGATTGTGGAAATGCTGACAGCAGCTAAACTACATAATTAAAAATGCAACAAGGCCTCTAAAGTATGCGCCGTAGGGGCAGGAATGGACGATGAATCTGGCTCTAAGTTCCACCACAAAATCGTGTTCTCAGAAAAGGAAGCCTGTAAATACGGAAGCTCAGAAATGCACATGATAGGGAATTTTAAAGTTTCAGAGATGGAGGGCCATCCAGGGTTAGAGCTTCCCCAGGCCTGAACTCTAGGCAGGATTCAAGCCAAGGCAGAGACCCCTTCTACCTCATGAAGAGCCTTAGGATGAACACTTTCTGCGGGGTCGTTTGGTGGCATCACTGCTGGAGCAGAGAGGGGAAGGAGATTAGAGGTGTCCTGCAGAGAATTTAAACAGCCCTCTTGATCGTGATTTAACTAACTCATAAATGACCATCCTGTATTTGGAACTGCTTTACCTGATTCAAGGAAGCATTTTTTTGTTTCTTTTTTTTTTTCCTTCTAGTTTGTATAGTGAGGGAAATTTTGTCTTGTTTGGAAGGGGTTCTTCACATTTCTCAATACACAAAAAGCCTTCTCTCTCCCTGTCCTGCTCCCAGTGCTTCCCCTGAGGAGAGGGTGTTGCTGGCCCTGTTACACTCCAGTGTGTCTCCAAGCTAGGCCGTGGTGAGCTGAGGGCTGCATGTTGCGGGGCACTCCAGGGCTTTGCCCTGCACTCGCACTTAGGAAAACAAAGGGTACCCTAGGCTGTGGAGGGTGGGGAAATTGATGACAGACAGGCCTTCTGTCATTCTGAGTTAGATAAATAAGTACACCCCCTCTTCTCCAAATAACATTCAGTCCAGAAGACTCATGAGACAGGAGGCGAATGGCCTGTGCAAATATCTGACTGAAGAGAGAAAGGAGCCATGGTAATGATTTTACCTGCCCAAAGGGAAGAGGAGTGGGAGTTGGAAGGGAAGTGATTGACTTATAATTATACTGACTGGAGACCCTGGGGTTGTGATCACAGAAAATTACTCGAACTTTCCATAGGCCTAGAGCAGTAACAAAACCCCCAAAGCCCAAGGCTCTGAAGCAGGTTGGCTACAGTCACCTCTGGGTCTCTCAGGAGGAGGTGGGGCAAGTGCAGGGGGGAGTGGGATGCTAGCTAGCTCGAGAGGTTCAGGGCTAAGTGGGTTGGGACTGTTTCAGGGACCTAACCACCCAGGACCATGCAAGAGGGTGTAGGAGGCAGGAGATGAATCAGAGGGAACACTTTTTAAGCGCAAGCATAAGGAAAACTTGAGGGTCCCATCCTCTCAGCTTCCGAGGTCTGGAATTATGGTGGGGCCCACAGATAGGAAAGACAAATGAGTGACCCTTCGTTCAGACCCCTAGTTCCTTTAGCTCTGCATTCTGGGTCTGCGAGAGACATGCAGATGTGACTTGAGGGAATATAGCTGTTCTCCTTAATGACCTCAGAAGGTTGAGGCTGAACCTGCAGACACACCTGACAGACTTGCCTGCTGGAATTTATCCAGCCCTTTCGGAACCCACTTTTGTTTCTAGTGTATTTCTACTGGTAATATTGTTAGCAGTAATGGCTATAACCAATCAGGGGTCCGAGCAGGGTGGGGTAAATCAAAAAAGGGCATCCTTTGGCCAAAGGTTGCTGCACTAGATGTCTGCTGTCATCTGCGCCTCTGTTTCGGGAGAGTGGGGATAATAAGGCTGTTGTGCTTCTGAAATAATCCCCAACTCTCACTAGCCCCATAAATTCCATCAAAGTCCTAAAGGAGAAGGTAAATTAATAAACTTGGTTTTCTGTCCGTATATTTTCCCAGCCCACACAGTAAGTAGTTAATGCAAGTGAAATAAATGTCTGAAAGATGTAAATGATGGCTTTGCAGTTGTGTTTTTCCAAGGACCATTCATTGTAAGGCAGTGGTAAGAGGGATTTATTGAGCTAACTGCCTTGCAGACGCTCCTGCTTTATTCAGGTTTTTCCCTTCGTGGCACCACCAGTGTCAATTCAGCCAGAAAAAATACAGAAGTCCCCCTTTTCTAATAAAGGGGGCACATTATTTTAAGCTGCTTAGGTGAGCATTCTAGAGTTCCAGACAGAGGCTGAGCAAATCTTGTCATTTGACCAAAGCTCCAGTTAAAGCACTGAAATAATAGCAATGATTTCAAAGCCCAACATGAGATGCCCAAATAGCTTCTGGAATTAAAAAGGCCTTAAAAGTTAAAACTAGCTCAGCACTCACCAGCTCCTACCCGCCATGTACTCTATCTTGTACTCTACCTCTTACTCAGAGCTGTATGGAAAGTAAAACCCCCACAGATCCTGCTCTGCCACACAGTGTTAGCGAGTGAAGTGCAGAGCGGGTCACAGTGTTTCTAATTCAGATTAATGACCCCGCTCAGCCCTGTCTCCTTAGCAGGAAATTAGAAAGTGTAGGAAGGAGCAAATAGTGATTTATAATGTGTGACTCTGGGTATTGGCAGTTGTGCTCGTTAAAAGCTAAGATATTGTTTTGATATAAAATAATTGAGCCTGACTTATTTATGGGATAAAATATTCTGCATAATGGGGGATCCCTTTCACAAAGCTCGCTAGTTACATACGCATGTGCTTGAAGGACAGAACTGACCTTTGCCCATTTTGTGTTTGCTGTTGCTCTGTCAGAAACAGTAATTTGGAGTAACAGCCTGGTGGGGTGTTGTACTTTTCTTGTACTCTGCTGTTGATTCCATATCTCTTCTTCCTGTCCTGGTCATCTCTCCCCTCTTGGTTTAGTCTTGGCCTTCCCTTCTCCACCCTCCACGTTCACTTCTTCAGGAAACTTATATTTTGAGAGCTTCATTCGTCACTTGTTTGTGTCCAGCCATGACCTTTTTCCCAAGCCTTATTATCTCTCCTACTCTCTAAAACACACACACACACACACACACACACACACACACACACACACACTCTTCTATTTGATTCACCTAAACTTATTTGTAAAATCAGACTCATTGTTGTCCCCTGTAAATTCCATTCCTTCTCTAAATCCTCATTCATAGCCATGCATATCCTTTCTGTCCCTCTTTTGCCCTCCGTATTTTGTCTGTCACCAAGAGCTACTCCTTCCTTTTTGGATTCAGCCGTTGTCCTCCATTTTCACACTCAATATATAAAGTGGCTCAGGCTCTTGTTTGAGAGAGAGAAATGATTTCTTTGAATAAAAAATCATGCAGAGCTCAGTCCCTGAGCATGCCCAATAAGCCTTACACTATGAGGATGCATCCTTTGTTTCATGTGCTAGAGATGTGTCTACCCTCAGATGATGTACCGAAACAGTGTCGATGAGAACTGAGAGAAGTCGGATGAGCTTTGGAAATATGTGCCTCTGAGAAGTCATTTCTAGACCTGGAATTGTGTTAGAATCTCCTGTGTGGCTTTTTAAAATGCAGATTCCTATTAAATCTGAATCCCATCTCCTACCACTCTCTCCTTGCTTTCCTTTGAACACACGAAACACGTTTCTGCCTCAGAGCCCTTGTACTTCCTCTTTGGAACTCTCTTCACCTAGATATCCACATTGGCAAAACAGAATCCCTCCATCTGCCCGTTTTCACTTTTTTCATTTCTCTGGATCTCTTCTTCTGGTCATTTTTTCCTCCTAAATAATGAACACTGTGAAGGCAGAGATTTTGTCTGTTTGGGTTATAGCTTTATCCTTAGAGCTAGAAATAAGTTTTGCATATAGTAGACACTCCAGCAGTGTCTCCTGAATCAATGGATGAAGATAGACCAGAATCCAGGAAGGCAGGCTTGTTCTAAACTGATGGTTCTTAAACTATAGCCCCTGGACCAGCAACTTTAGCATCATTTGGGAATTTCTTAGACATGCAAATTCTTGGGCTTCACACCAGTCCTGCTAAATCAGAAGCTGGGAGGTAGCGCTGTGTGCTTCGACAAGCCCTCCAGGTGACTCTGTGCTGGGTGAAGCTTGAGAACCACTGCTCCAAGACATTGTTTGGGTGCCTCGTTATCCTTTGCACTTGCTGCTATTTGTCAAGGCGAAAAAAAGAAAAATCTTACAGCACTCATATTCAACATTACAGTACTCAGTCTATGTCCTAATTATTTCAGGTGCATTGGGTCAGGAAGCTGGCTTGTCCTGTGGTCTTAAAGCATCTAAGATGAACTCAATGCACATTCGTTGGCTGGTTGATTTTGCAATGTTCCTTGGATATCCCTTCTTTTGGCTCTAAGTGACATAAGGAACACGAAAGTTTATGCTTCCACTTAGAGTACGAGTATAACTTCTATTGGAATATAAAAAAGACATTAATTAAAAATACTTGTAGGTTGGTTAATTTTGACTCATGTTTTACTTGTTAAGAGAGTATTAAAGTAGTGAAGAGCATGAGTTTAGGAGTGAGATTTGGGCTGGATCAGGCTATATATGGTAAAATGGGCAATATTACCTGCCTTAAAATATTAATAATACTGACTCACAATTGCTACTCAAAGTAGCAATTAATAATAATAGACATTTTATAACATAATATGCAACATTTATTATGTTGGCGTGTGTGTATATGTTCATGTGTGTGAGCACGTGTGTGTGTGTGTTCATGTGAGTATAATTATTAAGGCAGAAGACAGTGGAAAGTATATTTTAAAACAGTGGTTCTTACACAGTGGTCTTAAGACCAACAGCAGCATCACCACCTAGTAATTGTTAGAAATAAAAATTTCTGGGCTCTACCCAGATCTACTGCAACAACTCTGACAGTGGGCCTAACAATCGGTTTCAACAAGCCCTCCAGGTGATTCTGAAACATGCTCAGTTTTGGGAACCCTGCTTTAAAATCACACACACACACACACACACACACACACACACACACACTTTCTCTCTGTCTCTGACTGCCTATCTGTCTCTCTTTCTCTCTCTCTGGTATGACTCTTCTGGGAAACAATCTATTAACAGATACAAGGATGATGGTAGCCAACAACTAGAGAATTCTTGCTAGGGACAAGTCAATAGGGTCCAAGTCATTCAAATTTGGGAAACAGACCCAGTTTCTGGTTTCTGTTTCAAACCCATTCGGTGGACTAGCTTTCTGACAGGTCTTTGAAAAATGAGGTTCCCAGTAACAGCCCTCTCTCCCTCAAATGTTTCCCTGGCCTGCAGCAATTAAACTGCCGAGCAGGAAACTGGACTTGATGTCCTGTTAACCCTTTGTCAGCTAAAGCACAGAGGCAATTTGTCTTGCTGAGGAGATTTTCTTCTTAACTCCTTTCCCTCCCACCGTGCTACAATGCAAAACTGTCTCCTCCTAAAACATCTTGTCGAGCTTCCATGTATGTGTCTGTGTGATTGAAACAGGCAGGTCAGAGATCAACAGAGGTGAAAGGTTATTACAAACTAAATGCAGCCGCTGAATCTCCTTGTGCTTCTCCTTGCTGTCAGGAAGACAAATAACATTAAAAAAAAAAATTCTCCCAATGAAGCAGTTCTCATTTTCTCCTTTCTCATCAACTTCCAAGCATTTCTTAATGAACTACAGCTCAATCATCTATGAGCCTGATGGTTTTAAATCCGAGCATAGCCTAGCTAGAAACGATCAGAATTGAGTCGATTAAGCCAGCTTTCTGAGTGCTTTTGTCCTTCTGTTATTAAGTTTGGGCTTTTACCACAATCCAAGGCCTTAATGCTACCCCTTATGACAATATCAAACAAATGTATGGTAATGTCAAGCCAGTCCTTCAGGGCTAGGCAGGACTGTGTCGCTGGGCAAACACCTCCTGGTTATTGATAATTGTGGTGTCTTTGTCTTTTACATACACTCATTGCCTTTTAATAGCCACATGTGCTTTATAGATTTTCCCTGTGAATTTTGAATTCTAGACCAGTATCTTCCACCCACCGTCTACTGAGGATCTCTCAGGGAACCCAAGTTAATTTGAATGTGAGCTTAAGCAAAAAGCATTTGAAATCAAAATCTTATTTAAGGCACATCTGTTAGAATCCAGTAACTCTTTGTTAAGGAAAGACAATCCTGTCTCCTTGTTTCTCAGTTTTTAAAGTTGAGAAGAGTTTCGAATTTGACAAACATAATAGGGGGCTACCAAAAAATATCCAAATGATTGTCTCTTTCATGATAAGAATCCCCTATATTGAACCCAAGCTTAAAAAAAAAAACAAAATTATTTAAGTTAGTTTCAAGTATGCAGTACATTGGTTAGACATTTATATAGTTCATCAAATGATCCCCACAATCCAAGCTGTGTAGTACTCAACATAATGCTTTGCTTGCAGTAGATGCCCAACACCTTTTTTTGATTCAATATTGTTTATAAAGGTGGGTTTTAGCCACATAAAGCATAAAAACTAGAATGGAGATATAAGAGATGGTGATATCTGATTTTGCAGTAAAATGAGAATTTATTAATCAAATCTGTGTTTCTACTCTGTTGGTGCAGATGATGGAGGAAGGAATTGTACTTCTGCTTTCAAATGAAAATATGTATGTAAAGCAGCTAATATGCATCCACTCCTGTCATATAAGTGCTCAATGAATGTGCCTCCCCCCCCCCCCCAGATGAGCGATGGCCAATCTACCTACCAAGGGACAATCCTGCTAAAGAGTGGGTAGGGGTCAAAACTGTAGTCAGTGGTTTCTCCACCTTGGCCTGTGGACCTCTGTGGGCAGGGTGGGTAGGAATGATTGTGGGAGGGGTAGATGAAAGGTTTGCAGAGTAATCTTCAAAAGCTTTTAAATCTATATGTGCAGTGAACATTACATGTAGATGGATTAAACACTATCTCTTACACAGAATTTCTACTCTTCCTCAAATATCTATATGAATATTATTGCGGTTAATAAAACACATTTATCTATAATCATTGCAAAATGAATTGCAGTTTTTTGCCATCCTGTGTTTTCTCAGCTGCTATCAAATGATGTCTGAGAAATGTTCTGAGTAGAAAGTGTTTCCTCATGTTGAAAAACAGGGGAAACTGCTGTTTAAGAGCACTACTTAAGTTTGTGGTCCTAAGACCTTGTGGCATGTGTATAAAATACAGATTGTCCAGCTCCATCCCTGACAGTCTGGATTAGAATCTCCCTGGCTGGAAATTGCAAATCTGCTTTTAAAACAAACTTCCTAATGTCAATTTCCCCATGCATGGAAGTCTGAGAACCATGGGCTTAAGGAAACTGGAAAATACCTTCACATAAATAGGAGTCAGCTTCAGAAAGTTAAAGCTTTGCTTTTTTCAAGTTTTACCTGAAGATGTAATGTTTCCTTTCACTTTAAATCCTTGCATACTGTCCAGAAACTTGCTAGAATATCTATCCATCATGTCGGATAGTCTATTGACAATTTTAAAATGCCGTATCCCTGCTAGAACTGTAAAACCATAGAAAAATAAATTGGGATCATCTACAGATGTGGCTTAGTGACACGACTATTTGCCTTCATTGGTGTGTACTGAAACACCATGCGAATTAAATTATAGTGAGCAGGGGAGCTGGATTACAGATCCGAAATCATTAGCAACTCCTGAGAGCATTCACCTGATTTGTGTGTATTTAAATATAATCTCCAATAAAATTAGGAAACCTTTACCACCATCTGTGTTGCCATAGCAAAGTGCAGGGGCAGCAAATATCTGGTCTACGTTTTGACACCCACTTCCCTAGCTCGCCTGGCAACTAGACATTTCTAATCAATTCCAGCAATCCTTCCCCTTAAGCCAGGATATTTAAGCCTCAGAATCTTGTGCCTCAGGCAGCTGTTAGCAGATGAGATGACTGGCTAATGAAACCTATTTGCTATGTCTGAAGTGGTGAAGGGCATAGGTTCTGCAGTCAATGGACTTAGGATGTTCAAATCCCAATTTTGCCACTTATAAGTTGTGAGACATAGAGCAAGATACTTAAGGTATTTAGGTACTCTTGCGGCCTCATCCTCCTTATCTGCAAAAATGGGATGATAGTCTCCATCATACGGGATTGTTGTGAAAGTGACAGAAAGAATCCATGTAAATTGCTTTGGATTTTTAGCACACATTGGGTACCTAATAACTTTTAGGTGTTATTTTTAATACAGCTTGAAAGGACGTGGTGATGAGGACAAGGAGGGAAAAAAGAACTGGTTTTGAGGGACCACTTGAGTTCTATAACGCAAGTGTGGAGTGTTTTTTTTTTTTTTTTTTTTTTTTTTTTTTTTTTTTTTTTTTTTTTTTTTTTTTTTTAGCAGAGCGCATCCTTATTGCAGCATCCTCTCTGGATTATGGCTTATTTGGCTTACATTTATTGAGGGCTTCGTAAACTCCAGAAAAAGTTCTTAGTACTTTATGAAGAGTAATCTAATTCCTGTTAGGCGAATGTTCGTATCCCCAATATATAGATGAGTTACCTGAGATGTAAAGAGATTAACTCAAAAGATGAGGTTAGGCCAGCGCTATTCAACGTGAGCACACCAGCAGCAGCGGCGGCCACAGCAGCTCTGGAAACTTGTGAAAGTTCTCAGGCCTCACCCCTGATCCCCTGACTCAGAAACTCTGTGGGTGGACCTAGAAATTGTTGCTTTAACAAGCTCTCCAGGTGATTCTGAGGCACAGTGAAATTTCAGAACCAGAAGCCAGAGGCAAAGGAGATTGGCAGAACAGGGAGAAGTGCAGGAGTGGGCTTGGGACTAAGTGGAGAGCAGACTTGATGAAATTAGAGAAGGCGTGTCTCCAGTAAGAAAGTGCGAGTGCCTGTTCAGAAATATTTTTTGATTCCTGGCTGTATTTCTTGCAGGATTTATCCTGGAATCCTGTATGTATTTTTTTTTTTTTCATTTATGAGGAACGTTGGTTGATTTCTGCTTTTTTATTTTTTTACTTTGTTACACGTTTCAATAAAACAAGTAAGAAACCCTTTCTCTCTCCAAATTTTGTATAAATTGGCATGAAAGGTACTCAAGTCTCTTTCAAATCTATGCTCTCCGTAACTTATACTGCAGACGTGAGTTTCTGGATTTCAGCTCTCACAGGGTCCTTTCTTTTCTCATAGTCCTTCAATTCAATAACTTCTGGCCGTCGAGGAAGGTTTTGAGCTCTATCTGCTATGTGAATTTGAAAGTCTTGTTGGAGGCCTGTGGCATGTAAGAAAAATCGTAAGAAAAATATAAATGTATATGAATGAAGCCCAAGGCTAAGGAATGTTAGCCATTTCTTCATTGAATCTTTGTAATGATCTTAATGTGGCAGACACTGTCATTATTGTCTCCAGCACAAATGGGAACAGTTACAAACCCCTAGCTTTGAAAGGGACCGAACCGGCCCAGTGTGTGTGCAACAGGGCCAGGATTTAACCCTAGGTCTGTCTGACACCAAAGCCCACTCTCTTAGCCACATCCTTTATGTGACAGAGGAAGAAGGAGTGACTAGGTTCCATCTGACTGCTGTTTAGCCTTCAGAAAGAGAAACACATCTCTTTTTAAGATATTCTGCTGTTTCAAATGTTCCTGGAGGAGACTTAACATTGGCTGGCTTAGAAAGCAGAACGCAGGGCCCAGTGTTCTTGCATGGCGTTCCGGGTGCTGTCCACCTCTTGAGCCTACTGTGCAGCTTGAGGATGAGTGAGGAACTATCCCAAAAGATGGTATCTTCCCAGGGAACTACGGTGCAGCTTGCACTTTACAGGAGGAGGAAAGGAGAAAGCGATTCTTTCTACTCGTGTCTGCTCCTTTCCTGTCATCTCTCCAACAGATTTGTTCTGCTCCTGAAAACATGAGCTACTAATACATAAATACCCAGGCAGAACAAGTTAAAAAAGACAAAACAAAATCCAGCCAGGTGTCATTCTTTATCTCTGGAATTCAGCCAGACTTTCTCTGGTTTTGGCCATGCAGATCTTCCATAGCTTGCTTTTTGTTTCTCCACCTCCAACCCCCTTTATGATTACCCTTTAGTTTTCTATATTCATTCCAGATTTCCTTTTTCTAATACCAGTTTTGGACCTTTATCTCTAAGCCTCATTCTTAGTGCTCTCTGGGCATGCTTATGAGATTTGCCTTGCACCCATGCAGTCTGTGGTTGGGGATGTTGCTGAGTTCTAACACCATGGCAGAGGAGCGAATAACCCTCATCAAGGGAGGGCAGCAGTCAAATGCCTGGTGTGGTAGAAATTTCCCAGCTCACAAGGTCTGGGCGGTGGATCTGAAACTTCAGAGTACTTAAGAATCACCGGGGCCTTTGTTAAATTAGAGATTCTCAAGTCCCACTCTCTCTCAATTCTGATTCAATAGTTCCGAGGTAGAGCCCAGGCATCTGCATTTTAATAAGCACCAGGGCCATTCACATGCCTCATTTTGAGAAATAGAAATTTGGTGGTGGTGTTGAGGTGTTAGACCATGTCACATCCAGCCCTTGGAGTCACTAGACTCATATCCAAACTGGGAGGGTCAGACAGTAGTGCAAGATCCATGAGGAGCAAGACAACAATCTATATCCTCACACTCTTCCTCACTTCTATTTCTTTCCTACCTCTACAATACATGCAACCATAATAAAAGGTTCGGGGATGATACATGAATAAGCTAGGCTAATCAGAGCCCATCAGGGGGTTTTTATTGGAATTATTAGGACCCCTATCTGTAGGGCTGAGGTAAATCTAAGGCTGCTGGTGGTCCTCTTTGTCATTACATAGGGAGATAGCACCTTAAAATGAAGCCCAGAGCAAAAAGGCAGAGCTTAGAAATAGCAATAGATTTCGGAAGACATTGTCTAGACCACTGGACCTATCTATTCCTGGAGTTAGTTTGCCCTTGAACTTCCCATCTATGTAAATTCTCTTTGTGGTTTAAATGTTGGGTTGAGTTTCTGTCTTTTGCAGATGAGAGTCAAGACTACATGAGTCTTGTGGTTGGATGTTCTGAGCAGAGTTATTGGGGAAAGAGAAAAGAATGAGGCCCTGCATAGGGAAGCAAACAATACTGAGAGGGGCTGCAGAGCTGTGGAAGCAGCTGGAAGGCACTGGACACTTGATGGGGGACTGGAGGATAGAACATCAAAAAGGAGGGAGGTGAGGTGAAAAATATTTCCCTCTGTCACCCTGAGGTGTGAATATCTGTCCTTTATTTCCATGCATATCACTGAAGACCCAGCTAACATGTTTTCAGAAAAACCTGTAAGAGTCAGCGTTTGAGACTATGAGCAACAGCTGGGGTGGGAAATGAAGAGAGGTATGTCCTCAGGGCTGATCTGAGGAGCTGTAGGGTGGACTGGCTAGAGGGAACTCTGTCAGTGTTACCTGGAGCTGGACTGATGGCATACGAGCAGGAGAGCTTGGAGGAGATTGCAGATGGGAAAATGGTGATACTATTCCTGGGTCCATGAGAGACAACTCCCAGGGGCAGCAGAAGATCCAGTGACCAGTGTCACAAAAAGTCAGAAGTTTCTGAGCACTGTAATTCATGCCAGTCATTCAGATCTTGCTGGTTGATTAAAATTATCCCTGTGGCAAAACAAGCAAATACAGAGTTACCAGAATTCAGCGTTCAAATGTTATTGGTATTTTTAAAGCTCATAGGCTGATGCTTTTCGGTTCTGATTTGTGCACCTGTGTATGTTAAAACAATTAAAAATCAGTTTTATCTTCCCTCTTCATAATGCCTCCAAGCTTTTTTTCCCCACAAGGGCAGTATTATAAACCTAGTTTACAGTCCCAAGTGAGACAATGATAATCAGATTATGGGCAGGAAATGAGTTTCCTTTGTGGCTAACTGGAATATTTTTGAGTTGCTGTTTCTGAGAGAGGGGCCCTGCTGGAGCATACATCATCCGAACGGTGGGCTGGGCTCGACAGCTGGTTCTTTACTGAGGCTATCACTTATTTCCATGGTTCCCAGTGGCAGCTTCAATAAGATCTCAGGGAAGGATAACTGATAATGGAATAACTGTTGCAGCTGGAATAAATGCAAATCAAAATTTTCAGGATCTCTTGCCTAGAAGCAGAGGACGAAAGCAAAGAAGGAAACTTGATGTACTCAGGTAACAGACTGGCTGGTTGTAGGAAGGTAATTCCACTGTTAGATACTACCTATTGTCACTCTCCCGTTACAGTAACAACTTCTTTTATTCCCTCTGAAGCTGGGTATATCAGAAGTCAAAAATATCCTTGGCATAAATCATTCTTTTTCCAGCATTTGACAGCCACCATCTCAAACTTAGTCATCAGGCACAAGGAAAGCCAAGATCATCACAGATTTGCATGTGTTTAATGCACAAGCAACAGTGGGGAGAGATTTCCTCGGTTTAATCTCTGCTGTTCAGCGTTCATTAGTAGATGAAGTGACTATTTTTTTTAAAAAAAATAGGGCAGTGGAAGTTTCTTTGAGGCAGGGTTAAGCAGATGTGTTTTGTTTTTTAAAAGATTGATTGAATTTTTATCCCAGAGGGATATAATGGAGACAGAGCAAATGAAAGAGGCACTGAAAGATATAAAGGGTGTTTAATTGGAAAGCTCGTCTCATTGCTTGGATGAGGCTCTTTCCCACCAGGAAGCATATTCTGAACCTGGAAATCTGAGTACTAGTATAAAACCAGACATCTAGGGTACCAAAAGGCTGACTCAAATACTTTTGGAGAAAGTGCTGAGCAAGAGACGTATCATTGATACTGGCAAGCTGGAATTGCCTGGATCATTTCTATTAATCCCATTTAGCAATTTTTTAGGCAGTGATGTCTCCTACTGTGTCTTCTGTCTTGGAATAATAATGATGGTTATCATTTTATTATACCAAATGGGATTCATTGGAGGTTTCCAAATGCCATACTGCTGATTGGTTCTAGGCTGGAGATGTGAATCCAAATCAAGTCTGGCAATCAGTTTTAGACAATACCTTTCTTTTTAAGAGCTGAAAGTATTTACCTAAATCCTTCGTGTTTTGCTTTTCTGGGTCAGCATTGCCTGTTTTTCTTTCTTTTTTCTTTCTTTCTTTCTTTCTTTCTTTCTTTCTTTCTTTCTTTCTTTCTTTCTTTCTTTCTAACTTTATCAGATCCCTTTTTTTAAAAAAAAATTATGGTTGATATCCAACATTATTTTATAATAGTTTTAGGTGTATAGCACAGTGGTCAGACATTCACATAATTTACAAAGTGATCTCCCTGATTGTCCAGTTCCCACCTGGGACTATACATCTGTTTTCCCTTTTAAGTTGAAAATCATCTCTAAACACGGTCAAGGGCAAAGTTGTGCAGAAGGAGGTTCTTAGGATCATAACAGTCTTCGTTGTGGGTTTATAAAATTGTTCTGATTTGTCCAAATACCCTAAGAGGTGGGCAAGGGCAGAGGTTACTCCTATTTTAATCTGGCAATACTGAGGCCCAAGAGATTGAACAGTTAGTCCCAGTTTCTAGATCACCTGAGTCTCAGGCCTGACTCCCTGCAGGAGAGGTCAATATTGCTCAACTAAGTAACTGGGGAGTGAATTAGGTTGTGAGGGGGTTAGGGTTTGGGCCGTGATTTCCTATCAGAGCCCATGGAAGACCCCAGGAACCTGAAGTACAAGCCAGACAAAGTGTGTAGCTAAACTCTTGGTGATAGAAAAAAATGTTTAAACACCCGGTCTACAGTGGCTAAAGACAGAGACTAAATGCAGAGTTCAAAGCCAAAAGTCAAGAGTCAGGAGAAGATGGATTTGAGTACAGCAAGCCGGAAATGCTCAGGGTTGAAGGCAATAGTCTGAAACTGTAGCTAGGTGGGGCTCGGGTAGTAGGGTATACTACACAACCAGCGCCTATTCTCCAGGAGACAAATCCTTGGCAGGGCCCTCCTCCTACAGTATTTTATGTGCCTACCCAAACTCATGAAGGCTTGTCATTTGCAGTCTAACAAGTTAAGGTACAAGTAGGAGATAGGAAAATCAGGGACTGGAATTATCTTACCTCTTGGTTCATGTGAGTATTTTAATCTTGGCAAAATGGAAGAAAGGATGCATAAAACCGCTTGGCTATATCAAATTGTTTTTAAAACAAATTCTTTAAAAATTTTTTCCCAAGGTTATTTGTTCATCGTTTTCTCCCCCAAACACCCATAAGATTTGCTATAAATAAGAATTACTACACTGACTCAGACTCATGGTCTCCCTGGGCTACCGTTTTATCCACTAACAGAGTTCTGAGGGACATTCATAAGGTGACATCACTTCCTTTCCTACCCAGTTAATGTTCTCAATTTTGTAGAGATCTGAATTTTATTAGTTCATCTGTAGGGAAGGTAAAATTTTTCTCTACTCTTCTAGGTTCTCCAGCTGGGACTGACATAAATTAATAGGAGAAAAGCATAAGAATTTTACTTATATTTATGTTGGAGCTCTCACAAGAAAAAGGAGACCCAAAGAAGTGACTAGGCCTAGCTGCTTATATACTGGTTTGAACAGAGTGTAAATTATGAAACAACATCTAAAGTATATGGGGCGGGGGGAACTAAAGAAAGATAAGAGTTATTATAACAGTCTGTTTTTACAGATTTCTCTCAGCCTTGACTTCATGTCTCTGGTGATAAAAATGTTCCTTCTTCTTGGTACAGGAAGGGCGCTTTTCACATGGGAATTTCATCTCCTGTTTTTAGGAAGAAAAAGAAAGATCAGAGTGCCTTTTTTGCCTCTACTATTTTTCAAGTGCTTTTAACTCAAAGTAGTCAATATGTCAACGTGCCATCTTTTCGGAAGCGTGTTCCGAATCCTTTCACATTCGAACTTTAAAAAAAAATTTCCCTTGCTAAGCAAAATAAGCCAGACTGAAAAAGTTGAAAATCACGTGATATCACTTATATGTGGGATATAAACCTAAAAGCAACAAATGAACAGGACAAACAGAGACTTAGGGATATGGACAATGGATTAGTGGTTACCAGAAGGTGGGAAAGAAGGGAAGAGGTAGACATGGAAAAGGGGGTCAAATATAGGGAGGTTTGGGGAGGGTGAAGTGGGTAAAGGGGATAAAATATATAGTAGCTAAAGGAAACTGGACTCTGGGTGGTAATCACACAAGTGTGTGTGTGTGTGTGTGTGTGTGTGTGTGTGAAATTATAATCTACATCTGAAAATTATATAATTGTATTAACCAATGTTACCCCGATAAACTTAAAAATATTTCCTGAGGGTTTTATTTTGGGGGTAATAAGTTCCACAAGTTTATTACTGTTTGCATGAAGCAGGGCTTTCCTTTCTTTGTACTAAAACCAACTCAGAAAGCCCCCAGAAGTTGACGTAGAGCTGGATATGTATATCCCACCCCTCCTTGAGTGTTAAAGGGAGATGGAAGTCAGTGAAATCAGGAGTTTTGTGAACTTTGAGGTGAAACGGGAGGCCCCTGGAGTCTCTGGTAGGTCAAAATAGGACTGAATTTCTTTGGAATATAGAGTATTTCTTTGGAATATAGAAATTTCCTGGTATTTCCACTGAAAGTTTCACATGCTGGGAAATCCCCCAGTCCCAGGAGGACTGGGACAGTTTGTCCTTCTTTTCCAAGACTGCAATGTTGGCACATCTCAGATGTCATACACATCCCTAGATCCTTTCTCTTCTGTATTCCTAAGTCTGTTTGGAAGTTGACCCTTAACCATGTGTTACTGATTAACCTCCCAAAAATCTTGGTTTGAAGTTTCTGAGGGAAGTTTGGTGAGAGTGTGCCTGACAGACCAAACACCTCTCCTCAGGCTCCATGGCTCCTGCAGTAAGATCTGCCTGGGCCATTGCCATAAGCCTGATGCCTCCTAATGGAGTCAGCAGCTCATTTGATTCACAGACTTGTGCAGATGAATCTGAGAGATGAATATTTGTTATTCTCTCTGACTTGTGGCTTATGAGATGATGTATGGCAATCTTTTCTTCTAAAAAAGTAGGGATATTAATCATATCAACCCCATAGAGTTGTTATAAGGATTAAATAAGCTAATATAAGAAAAGTGCTTATAACAGGGATAGCATAGTAAATACTTAGCACATAGTAAATACTTAATAAATATTAGGAAAAAGAAAACTTAAATAGTACTCTAGAACTATAGACTGTTGATAGAATTGTTGTCATCCTAGCTTGCAGGTTCCCATCGCAGAAGATTTTGGACTGTGGAGAAAACATACTGAAGGTTAAAGTGGAAGTCATTCAGAGTCGATGAGGTCTTGCCCAAGGAACCTGTGTTTGGTGTCTAGATGGCATAATTTTTCCATCACTTAACTGAAACCTGTATTGTTTTATCCTTAGGCTGACCCTAAATTGGGATAATAAAACCCGCAGAGTTTCAGAGCTACTAATTTGTGTGGTGGCTTGTGAGTGAGGCTTTGACCACTAGAGGTCGCTGAAGGAGGAAGAAAACCCAACTCAAACTGGATTAAGCGACTAGGAGATTTAATTGCTGATGTAACTGGAAGTCTGGGATCGTGCAACTGATCTCCAGGGTTAACTCAGCCCAGTGGTTTTAGAGAAATCCAAAACTCAGCCTTCCCTTCCAATAGAGGATCAGGAATGCATTCGGGTAAGGGTTAGGGAATAGTTCTAGCTCCACAGGTATCAGGTAGCCAGTATTGTCCCAGGCCCTGCATCTGAACTAAGAGCAGCGAGACTAATCCTGGTAAAACCTGTATGGGTAAGAATAGGGTTCCTAACTGGCTGCCAGGCTTAAAGCAGGGGCTTCATGGCCTGCAGCTAGTGAGAATCTTTGCTTACGCTCTTACTTTGCTCAGAAGGTAAATTCAAATTTGTAAGAGCTCATGTTTCCCAATGCTAGAGGCCGTTCTCACCACATTTATTATTGGCTTCTTTGCTTGCCAGTATACAGTATACAATATGGGCCATTTTCCACCCTCTATGGTAGCCAGCTGGGAGACAGAACACATGGAATGAAAATATGGTAACATTTTCATGTCTCTGAGTTCTGTTCTTTCCAAAATAATTAAAAGTGGATGGTCATGTTTCATTGAGTGTGGGCTATTTGGAAATAGCCTTTCCATGGTGGGGGGTGGGGTGCGGGGCAGGAGGGGATTCTGACAACTATTGAATATGAGGATTATACAGGAAAAGGACGCTACTGGGAGAGATTGTCAAAAAGGAGGCACTGAAATTGTTTTTCTCCTGCAGCCTAGATAGAAACCCATCCTGGGAGTATTCTCCAGAAAATGATTTTCCAAAGGTATCTTAAATAGCATTTTGGCAGCATCATTTGGATCAGCCATAATCTCAAAGTTTCATCATTTTGAAGGATAGCACTCAATTCCAACAGTCTGATATGTTTGTATCAAAACATTCAAATTATGATACTTTAATATAGACCCTAATTGTTTAAATTTTTGAAAAATCAATGACTATTTTAAGTCCGTGCATAATATAAAGTTCCTCTTATTTATCTGTGTTTGATAAACATGATCTCCATGTTGTCTTTATGTTTATTTTCTGGACTGTCTGCACTTTGTAGGCAGACGGTAGTAATTGAAAGTTGTAATGGAGTGCCACCTACTGGGGGAACAGAACAATAGGAATAAACAACAACAACAACAAAAAAAAAACAGACGGGGTCTCACAGCAGAGGAATGAATACTTAGAAAAAGAGAACTTGAAAATGTAAAAGATAAAGAAAACATAAAAAGAGATGGGAAGTTTACATTTTGCTTAATATTGGAAATTTTTTATTTGGACTCTTAATATGCTTCTTTGGTATAAGATTTTGTTTTAACATCAAGTCAAACATTAGTACCAGAAGAAACCCTCAGTCTATACTTAAAATGGGACCTTTGAGATCACCCAATTCAACACTCTCATGTTACAGATGAGAAACAGGCTCAGAGAGAATAAGGGAGAATTCATGTTCTCCAGCTAGGTAATCACAGAGGACTTTTGTCCTCTCGTTACCAAGATGGTCTTGACTTGGATGAAGTGGCTATTTGGATAAACATTTTGATTTAAAGGATGCCAAGAGGTTATTCAGGGCCCAAACCATCATCTCTCTTACTGGCTACACAGACCATTAGAAAATATCATTACTAGAGTTGCTGCTTTGAGTGGAAACTCGTGCTCACTTGTTTGTACTCTAAGTCCACATGATCACCTTCATGCAAATAGAGTTTTTCTGATTAGCTGTTATTTTCTTGATTATTTAGAAAGTAACTTGCAGAACTGCAGCTTTAGATTTAATTCTATCCCAGAGAGGGTGAGGAGGAGTAAGAAGGATCTTGTGAGAGGTGACCCCGGCATCCTGGAGGCAGTGAGAGCCAAGGAGAAAAGCTGGGCCTGTGGAGGCATAGACTCTGGGCTCCAGAGTTCAAAGTAGGTACCTGGAGGGAAGGCCAGGCAGAGGGATGGGATGGGGAGCTCTGAAAACGGTGGTGCTCCGACTATGCAAATGCAAATACACCCAATGAGAGGTAATTAGATGGATGCTCAGGAAAGCCAGGGTGGCTAGCAGGAACTCTGATGACTTCTGATTTCAAAAGAACACTTACAAAAAGATGGAAATGCGTGCTTGGAGCCAGAGATAAGAAGGAAGACCTGTGAGAGTAGTAGTATGCAAACTTTGATTCCCATGGCTTGTAAGAAATGCTCAGGGCAACAAAACCCATAGAATTATGTTCAGAGTAAGTCCCACAGGGGGTGGTAGAAGGAATGAGCCTGCCACTTGGAGCGACTCCTGTGCCAGAACCAATAATACAAAAAAATCAGAGTTCCTCCACCTCCATTCACCTTCATTTTTGGCAACAAAGAATGAAAGAATGATCATTGAGTTGGAAAGCATAGAACTAACATTGATGAAAGGGAAATGGAAGTCCAGGCTGGAGGAAACCCATGTCAGGTAGTAACAATGATACGTTTGAAAGCTTCCTGAATTCAGTGATTAACCTGCATCATCTCATTTAATTTGTACAATAACTCTATGGTTTTAGGCACTATCTTATTTAGATATTAGGAGTCTTAAACTCAGGGACATGAAGCTATTTAAGTTCCATGTAATTAGGGGAAGAGAAGAGGCACAATTTGTACCCTGGTCTTCCGAGCTGCAGCCTGAGAGCCGAGCCACTCAATTATTCCCTTTCCAGATGGAGGTCGGGTCTCCTGGTGCAGATGCAGAACACCTCAGCTTCTGAGACAACTTTCAAGTGGGTGGTGTGGGGCATGGTGAGTGGCTGGAGACCCAAGGATGGGAAAACAGGTTTTCTATTTTTAAACTTTTTTTTTCTTAAAAAAAAAAAAAAGATGGAGAGACTATAAAAGATTCTACAAACTACAAAGTAGTGAGCATGATGTGATTTTGGTTAAAATCCTAAAATTGACTGCTAAAAGGTTAATATAAACCTCTTGGAAAGGAAGCAATCAATCCAAGCCCCTAGCAAGGTCTGTTAACACAGGCAATGTCATTTAGAAATACCGGAGTCCTACTCTGTGCCTACGGCTACGCCGGGCACCCCAATAAATAAAACCCTCCCCTCAAAGTAGTTACGACCAATGTCAAGAAGACAGGGACATGGATGACTGCAAAGATGTGGAATCACCAGGCAGGTACAAGTATGTCAGCACAGGTACAAGGGGGCCCAGGGAGGCACACAAACCAGATTAGAGAAAAAGAGGCATAGAAAGTTCCCTGAGGATTGCATTCCTTTTCCTTTCATTACAGTTTTTTAAAATTAAATTTCTGTTAAAATTTAGATTGAACCTTATGAACACATGGGATTGCTGAGAGATTTTAAGTCATAAATTGTCAAATATCGACCACTTTACATGATCCACCTTAACTCAAAGTCTTAAAAGTCCAACAGTATCACGTGCAAGTCTTAATATGGCGAGGGCAGGCGCTCCCTGCCCTCTGTCTCCCCACCCCAGACTTTTCACCAAGTCTGCCATGTTCAGCTCTTAGAGCTGTTTTCAGCTATTTCTTTGGTTTCTTATTGCCACATAGTATGTTTTACTGTCATTTCTTGACTTTTCATTTTAACACTGTGTATTCAATTTCTGTTACCAGGATAGGGATTTAGCTCGCTTCCACCAGGGCTGTCATAAACATCTACATTTCCTGATCCTTCTTATATTGCTCTACTACATTTCTGGTGAGATCACTCTTTATGTTGACTTTGTTAACATCAGAAAAGAAGCCTGTTCCAGCCTCTGAGTTTTCCCTCCATAAGGTGGGATTTCCCTTGCACATTTCTGTGTTGTCTGTCCCCTGTTACTCATTTATTCACTCACTTGTCTCTAGGAGAGGAGGGGCAGCTTGATCTGGGTGGTAAATTTGGATCAGCTCTTTCTCCTTCTGTCCAGCTGTATGCTCTTTGACACCAAGGGTCAAGCTTTCCCTGGAGCGCTTCCCTGGCCAGGTGGGAAAGTTTTCCTGATTCTGGGATTCAAAGGCCATTTCGTTCTCACAACTACACTACATTAGCCAAATCAGACTTTACCAGGGAGAGAAAAAAAAAAGTGATATTTTGTCCTTTATCTGAATTCCTTGGTTTCATTTATCAAACTGTTCAAAATTTGGGTGGAGAAGAGGAAAAATTTTACCGGGTTGCTTGGAAGGACCCAACAATTATAATTATGCACCTCTAAATTTACCCTTTTCCTATAAAAAAGTTTATTCCCTCTAGAGCTGTTCAACTGGCTGTTTATTTGCTTTCGTTTGTTTAGCTCACTAAACTCCTGAAGGCTGAAAATTCTCTGCAAGGTAAGTAATCTCTTGCACACTGCTCCCTCCTCCTCACCTCCCTTCTACTTTGGGACATACCTTTCCTAACTTTGGGATGCTCCTACCCCTCTTGCATCTGTTATGGCTCCTGTCCACGCCTGCAGCCCAGCTGTCACCTAGAAGCTCCCTTTCACCATCATCCTGGGAATTCTGCTTCCTTCTCTCTGGTGTTGAATCCCAGTCTTTCAGATTACACAACTTCCTCTTTTTTTTGGTCCACATTCTACCCTCACACTTGACTAATGATTTTCCTAAGTATATGTTGGACAGAATTTTCCTTGGAACTTTGAAGGAACTGCTGTACTGTATTCCAGAATCTTAGGGTTATAAAATTTCACAATGATGGGCATTTTGCAGGGCATCTGGTAGGTCTTTTCAATTTAGAAACATACTGTTTTAAGTTCTGAGAAATTTTCTTGCATTATAACTTTTATAATAGTCTCTCCTCTGTTTTCTCTGATCTTATTACACCCACCCATCCATGGAACTTCTGTAATTCTGATGTTTGACTTCTTGGATTGATCCTCCAATGTTCTTGTTTTTTCTCTCTTATTTCCCATCTCTTTGCTATTTTGTTTTACTATCTGTCAGATTCTTATACTTTGGCTTTCAATACAGAGCATTTGATTCAATTCCCCTGTTTTTAGTTGGCCATCTCACTTCTCCCTTATTGTGTCTTGGGTTCCTGAGCCCAGAACCCGAGTCTTGAGCCCAGATTCTGAGACCCACTACTTCTCCAGAAAGGAAAGACTACCCATTAGTTCTCATGATAAGAAGAAAAAATTATAACTTCATAAGGTGTTAAGAAAACTTATTGCGGTGATCATTTTACAATATATACAAATATTGAATCATTGTGTTGTATGCCCAAAACAAATATTATACATCAACTATACTTTAATGAAAAAAAAAAATAAATTAAAAGAAAAATAAAGAAAGGAAACCACTTGTTTTTCCGCAGCTGAGGCAGCAGAGTGGGGGCAGAGGTAAGGGTGGAGTGGGGTATGTAGCCTAGCTCTGTGGGTTTAGAAAGAGAATTTCACTCCTCCTTATATAAACTTTCAGACAACACTGCTTTTTTCAGCATCATCCCATACTCCAGTTTTCAGTAGTAACTGATGCCTCCAATTTCTGAGCCTTTTTAGGGCTTTCTTGAGTGTAAATATTTCATCTTATCTTCCCCTACCCACTTGGTTTTTGGTTTTCCCAAGTTTGCTAGGTCAGAGTGACACGATGCATCTACTTTCCAACATCCAAACTTGTGTTGACATCGCCCCTTTGCTGTGGTCTCTTCTCCTATATGATCTTCTATGTGAAATGATGCCTTAAAAATTCTTTTATCAGCATTTTATTGGGATTTTGGGAGAGATAATAATTGTGTTTACTATTCTGTATTTAAAGAGAACTCTCTCTTGCTTCTTTCCTCCTTCCATCATTTTTTAATTAAAAATTTATTAAGATATAATTCACATGTCATCCAATTTACTGATTTAAAGTGTACAATTCTATTTTTTTTTTTTAGTGTATTCACAGAGTTGCTCAACTATCACCACATTTAATTTTAGAATGTTTTCATCAACCCAGAAGGAAATCTGTACCCAGTAGCAATCACTGCTTATTTTCTTCCAATCCCTCCAGGCCTAAACAACCATCAAGCTACTTTCTGTCTCTATGGATTTGCCTAATCTTGGAATTTCACATAAATGAAATCAGACAATATGTTGTCCTTTGTGGCTGGCTTTTTTCACTTAACACAAAGTTTTCAAAGTTCAGCCATGTTACAGCACGTATCAGTATTTCACTTCTTTTGGTTAATGAATAATATTCTATTATCTAGATCTACTACATTTTATCCATTCATCCATTGATGGACATTGGGGTTGTTGCCACTTCTTGGCTATTTGAATACTGAGATTGTAAACATTTGTGTACATGTTTGTGCATGAACATATGCTTCCATTTCTCTTGAGTATACATGTAGGACTGGAATTTCTGGGTGATTATATTTAATCTTTTGAGGAACTGCCAGACTGTTTTCTGAAGTAATGGCATTATTTTCTATTCCTACTAGCATGTGTGAGGGTTCCAAATACTCTGCATTCTCATTAACACTTGTTAGTGCCTGTCTTTTTGATTAAAGCCATCCTAGTGAAAGTGAAGTGATATCTCACTGTTGGATACACTATTGAACATCTTTCATATGTCTGTTGGCCGTTTATATGTCTTTGGAGAAATGTCTACCCTTTGCCCATTTTTACATTTTTAGTTGGGTTACTTGCTTTCTGATTCTTGAGGTGTGTGTGTGTGTGTGTGTGTGTGTGTGTGTGTGTGTACTAGTTTCTTCTGAGTTATGTAATTTGCAAGTGTTTTCTTCTATCCTATGTCTTGTCTTTTAACTTCCTTGATGGTGTCGTTTGCAAGACAAAAGATGCCCAGTTTATTTATTTTCTCTTTGGGCGTTTGTGCTTTTGGTGTCATAGAATGAAGTGGAAAGTATTTATTCCTCTTCTATTCTTTGGAAGAGTTTGTGATAAGTTGGTACTCATTCTTTTTTAAATGTTTTGTAGAATTCACCAGTGAAGACACATCAGCTTGGACTTTCCTTTGTAGGAGGTTTAAAAATTATTTCATTCCATCTCCTAATTTTAAGTTTATTCAGCCTTTCTATTTCTTTCTCAGTCAGTTTCAATATTTTGTATCTTTCTAGTAATTTTCATATTTTATCTTTTTCCATTTTTGTGTTTATTTCTGTCTTGAACACCAAGATTTGAAAAATCATAGTTCAAGGATATGTGGTGATATGTCTGGGCTTTAGGCTGCTGTATGAGACTGTGCGAGTTGTAGTCCATGTAAACTGTACTTCTCTGAGTTGTGTGGTGCACAGGTGGTGGCCCAGCATGGCTTAAACAGCAGAAGTGTTACATATGCCACCTCTGGAGAGAGACCATCTGGGTTTGAATCCTGATTCCAGCACTTTCTAGAGGCTTTGGCAAACTACTAAATATCCTTAAACCTTAGTTTCCTTCTGTATAAATAATAGTACTTTCCTCAGGGTGTTTTGTTTTGTTTTGTTTTTACTTGCAAGGATTAAATGATATAATACATATAAAATACTAAAAATAGTGCCTGATTCAATAAACGTTAATGCTTATTAGATATCCTTTCAGGCTTTGTAAGGTTATAAATGGACTTTTTTTTTTCCTCTTTAATTGCTGAAAGCTTAGTACCTAGCAAGATGCCTGGTCCACAGTAGAAGTTCAGTGTTGTCAAAGAACTGGGTTCTAGGGTACATCTCTTTAGATCCTGATTAGGGTACTGATTGATAATGAATGTCAACTAGAAGAGACAAGAGATACGCTGAAGCTACCTGGACCCTTGTTGGGTTAAACAGAGTCATAAATGGCTAGAATAAAGCCATGGAGTCCATACCTATAAAATTTGCACTTGACATACAACTATGTGCGAGAACAAAATTTGGATATGTATATGTTTGTGTGTATATGTTCCTATAATTGGATTCTAAAATAACAACTGTCATAAGTAAGTAAGAGAAGGATGTGGATTAGCAACAACATAAAATATTCTAGAGGTTCTTGTCAATAATAAACTCATTATGAGTAAACAGTTCAGAAGTAATAGCAATCTGAAGCTACTCATTTTGTGTGGAACAGGAGTGGGGGGACAGGCACATATACAACAGAGATGTGTTGTGGCCTCCTTTTTTGCTGTTTTTCGGGGATGGGGAAGCGTACTATCTCTTCTAATAAACTGGATGTAGACACTTAAGCAACAGGCAACAGACATGGAAACATTCTCTTTATCCATATAATAAGGTTATATTAGTATGAACTAACAATGTAGACAGGCTGCTGTACCTTAGGTACAGCCCTTCTTTATGATTGATGAAAGGATTCTTATCACTGAATTGTCAATGAACAAGAGTTGGACTTCTTCACAGGCATGAGTCTTAGGCTCCCCAGATTTCATACAAAGTTATTAATACTATTCTCAGCTCCGTTTAACTGAAACATAGAATAAGGGTAGCTATCAGTACTCATTAGTACTCAATTACTTTCAAAACTGGAGCCAAGAGCAAGAATATTAATGGAAAACAACAAATAATCTGACTGTTATGTAATCCATCCATCCACACTCTAAAATTTGTCTCTGAGTTAAGCCTATCAGAGAATTAGACTTGGAATGCATCATAGCCTAGAACACAGAATTGCTTTTATTGCATTGTACTTAGCAATTAAAAATAAACTACATACAAGATTGTTTTAGGAAACATCTTTATGAAATATGTCTTTGGTTTTATATTATTCAAACTTTTTCATTATAACATGGTTTCCTAGAATAATTGTTTGAATTAAGCCTGAAAGAGAAAGGTTTTTGTAGGCAAATATGATACAGGAAGTAGCGTTGGGAAGGGACAAGGAAGAATTAGAGCTGAAAAAGTAACGTATATATATGGGAAATAATGGTTATCTCAAATTGTGCCCAATTTACCAAGCCCCTATAAAATCTGAAGCCCAGAACTCTCTGTAAGATCCATGCTACCAACTAAAGCAAAGCCATACCATGAGTCCTATCTTCAGCATGCTTTGCATCTTTCATTAAACAAGTATATTTTCTAGGATTTCAATAATACACAAATGCAAAATATATCAGTGTGATGGATGACAATATATTTTAAGACACAGATATGCTAAAACTAACGGTGACCCCCCCAACGGGAAATCCATTCCAGGAGACAGTCTTCTTAGCAGGAGACAGGCACCCACATCACATGGCTGCTCGCTGCATAGAACTGGCGGCATTACTGACTTTTGCGTGGCTTCTGCAATGGTTTACCACATTCACTCAAACACAAAGGCATCCCTGCAGAGACAATAAAACTGTCAAAGTCCTTCAGAGAAAAGAGCATTTTTCATCGGAATCTTTAGCTTCTGGAGTGTGCCCATTAAAGGGGGTAAGAGGCAGACATTTCACCACCATCTTCTGGGCCAGATCAGATACTTCACCTCCACCTTCAAATAAACACATAAATCCCATGCGCAGATTGCTCACAACCAATATGAGCCTTGAATATTATTTCCAACTACCAGACTTCTGAATGTTTCCACACTGGTCAAATTCGATATACATTGTGTAGAAACTAAAAGCAAATGCATTATTTGCTTCTAAAGCCAGTTTCTCTTCTTTACTTCTGTATAATTCTCAAAATAGAAAAAATTCTCACTATATTCCAAGCTTGAAACCCCATCTCCAAATGCTATCCATCTATCTCAGCCCCTGCATGTAGTCACAAAGCCTAGTGGTTCTTCATCCTAGGTCTCTTCTAGCTTATCTTTCATGTTTGATGGAGTGAAAGCCAAATCTGACTCTCCACCTATTTTAGGCAAATAAAGTTCTACTGAAACACAGCTATACTCATTCATTTCTGTATTATCTATGGGTCATTTCACACTACAACAGCTAGGCTAAGTGGTTGAGACAAAGACTGTTTGGCCCTCAAAGTCTAAAATATTTATGATCAGGCTCTTTATAGAAAATGTTTGCCAAGTCTTGCCCTGTAATATTGCAGCAAGTCTGCCCAGCCCTAATTTCTTTTCAGTTCTCCCTACTTTTAAAAATATGCCCTAATCAAAACCCCCTATTAAGTTGCCAATGGATCTTACACACACACACACACACACACACACACACACACACACGTGCACACACGCACACGCACACGCACACACACAG
Source organism: Rousettus aegyptiacus (assembly GCF_014176215.1). NCBI lineage: Eukaryota > Metazoa > Chordata > Mammalia > Chiroptera > Pteropodidae > Rousettus > Rousettus aegyptiacus. Next base: position 35,061,233 of record NW_023416310.1, read on the forward strand.
AGAGTTTAAAACTTGTAAAATACTGCACTTAGAATAATTCCCTATACTATGTTCAACTTCTTTCATTGCCTCCTTCATTCATTATACTCCAACATCATTGGCTCTTCTCATTTCCCATTCTAGGGCCTTTGCAACTACCATTCCTTTTGCCTACAACACTCTTCCCTGCTCACTTCCATATGGATAACACCTCTTGTTCTTCAGATCTTTGCTTCAATGTCATCTCAGAGGCAAGTTCACGCTTTCTAAAGAAGATTTTTTTCACTCTGTTCTCATCTAACACTCTGTTCTTTTCATCCATAGGGAGAAATTCAGCATTTCTTTGTTCACTTACTTGATCACTATCTGTCTCATTGCTCATAATAGCTCTAGGGGGCCAAGTATCATGTCCATTTTATTTATTACTTCACATCAAGTACCTGTCAAATAGTAAGCACTCAAATCATATTCTTACAAATAAATGGTCTTCCCTCATTCCAAAATAATATTTATGCTTTGGCCTGGTACAATCCAGCTCTACTCTATTTTGCAATCCTAGTTGTATGCCTCATTGTAGGTATTTGGCAGCCTTAGGGGTTATAAGACTGGAGCTGAGTAGGAGAAGGACATGGTTTAGCATTAGGCCTCATGCATCTTGGGATGGTAATCTGGCACAGTGACACCTGGCACAGGGGATCTTTTTGCAAACTCTTGTCTCTCTTTTCCTCTGAAGTCTGTTCTAAATGCTGCTTGTACCCTGTGTGCTGACTGGGAAGGCTGACCACAACCATTTCCCCCAGTGGTCATCTCTGAGCCAAGTTATGTCTTTCTCTTGTTGCCTCTTCTTTTGGGAAACTACTTTTCTCCCTCCAACCCTGGTTATGTGATCTAAATGAGGACTGTTATCATTTTGTATGTCCCAAGAATCCTGATCATAGTGATAGGTCCAGAGATGGCCTGTGAATTCTTCCTTGTGTGTTCTTAAATGGGAGCTGCCCCCTCTGGTGACAGAACCCTGAGGATGCAGGTTTGCAGCTGTGGCACCATGTCCACAGCTGGGTGAAAGAGCCTGTCTTCAGAGAGAGAGGATGAGGAGCACCCCAGCAAGAACAGCACAGAGTAGGGGGTGGGGTAAGGAAAGCCCAGGTATGTACAAGTCCTGGTTTTCCTCTGAGATCTTCAGCGCAGCCTTCCCTGTCCTGCTCATAGCTTGAGAGACAGCTTTCTCTTTGATTCTCTGAGCTACCCCAGAATCCTACCAACAAATCCCTTGTTTGCTTAAGCTATTTAGAGTTAGAGTTCTTCATTTGCCATTTTGTAAGTTATTGGAGCAGAGATCAGGACAGAATATCCTCAGAATATTCTGAAATCACACCATCCAAACAGCTGTCTCCTTGAAGTGGAGAAGTGGAGGCCCCACCTTTGTGTAATTATTCAGAATTATCCTCAAGACCTGAAGAATTTTATGCAGAGGCTGATCCTGAGGGTGCAGATCATTAAACACTTGGAGAGGGTCTTGTGATGAGAAAGTACTTTTCATAGCTTTAACAATAGCTAGCTAATGAGGGATAAATGGGGGGAAAGAGCTGAAGTTTGTGTCCCCAGAAACTTTTATTTTTAAAATGAATATCTTAATATTGCTTATTCCTTATTTTTTTCTAACTTTTTTTGAGTTGTAATTGACATACAACATTGTGTAAGTTTAAGGTATACATCATATTGATGTGATACACTTACATATTACAAAATGATTACTAACCTAGCATTATCTACCACCTCTACCACCTCACATAATACCTATATCTTTTGTTGTGGTGAAAGTATTTGAGATTTACTCTCCCAGCAGACTTGTTGTTAACTATAATCATTATGCCACATGGTAGATCCCTCGTTGTCAAGAGTTTAGCATATCTTTTTGTTTTCCTTGAGATTTCCCTTCTTCTGAACTACAGAGTAACTCTAAGAAGGCGTTGTCCAATAGAACTTCCTGCCATGATCATATCATGTGGTCACTGAGCACTTGAAATGGGCTAGTGCAAATAAAGAACTGAACTTTTAATATTATTTAATTTTGATTAATTTAGATTCAAATTTAAATAGCCACATGTGGCTAGTGGCTACCATGCTGGACTACACACCTCTAAGAGCTTGCACTGTCCAAGAAGAATTTTTGCTCCAACCTCTGCACCCAAGTGGAATATCGCTGGGTCCAGTAACCATAATAGCTGCTTCTTCTCATTACCAAACGATGTTCTTATAGAAATTCAACACAACCCTGCCTGCTCATAATTGCTTGTCCCTTGCTGCTGGGGAGGTCATTGAACCCTGCTTTTCTTGCTGCAAACCTTGGGGAATATGATATCATTCTCTTGAGCCACGCTGCCTGTACTTGGACTCCAAAGCTAGAAGTTTTCTTATTAGTGTTTCCATGCAAAACTACCATCCAGGTCTCTTGCAGCAAACAAGAGTAAAGGTCACAAATGATTCTGTTGTCCATCATCTCATGGACCCAGAATCACTGACCCCTTGTCTATCTAGGTATCCATCTCTAGGAGTCAGGTAGCTTTACCTTTTGAGCCCTCAAAAGCACAAAAGATTGCCTTTGGATTCCTTCAAAAATAGACCCTTAGACAAGAATAAAACTGGAAGTAGTTTATTTAGGAGGTGATTTAGGAAATAGCAGGGAGTTTAGACATAAAATAGGGAGATGAAGGAAGCTGGTAAAGGATAAGATATCAAACCACTGGACAACTCAAGCTCAACTGACCTGGGGAACCTCTAGGATACAGTGTAGAACAGGCTTGAGAGTTATCCCAGCTGAGAGGCAAAGAAGATGGATTCTATCCTCCAAACCCCCATACGTCATTGGCTGAGGGCTTCTGCTGGAGGCGTTAACCCTCCTGCACTCACAGTCTGCTTCAACTGTGCTCCCACTGCAAGAGGAAAGCCCTTAGTCAGAGTTACTGGCATTTGAGTAAGAAGTCGCAGGTGCATAGAGGCGACAGAGGCACGTAGAGGACCCTGCCTTCTCCAGGGTCCTAGACAATGGGGCACTCGTACTTCCTCTTGTAAGACTGGCTACTTTAACTAGTTCTGGGGTGCTCACACCTCCACTTTTAGAATTACCGCCCAGAAGTTTCTCACAAGACAAGTAGAATTTGCTACAATTGTAAAATCTGGGGCAGGGAGCATCATCTCTGGTAAGTTATCCCATTTCAAGTTGCTTTGTCTGTTAGGTAATATACTGACCATCCAATGCACTAAGAACATCAAATAATACTTTTATGTAGTCTGAAATGCACAACAAAAATTAAACTGAAACCACCTCCACTGGCTCTAACAGTAGCACCAGCTTTGCATAAAAGAAAGGAGTTTATAATTTGAAGATACCTTAAATTTTTGGATTTTAAATGTACATATTTTTATAAGTTCTTTCCTTCCCCACTTTTAGTAGGAATGGGGAGTATTATGTTGACAGAAAGTGAATAGGAGATATGAGTTCCCATATGCACAAAGTGAAAAAACATTTTTTTGAAAGGTAACAGAATTGAACAATGGAATTGGGTTTTAAATATAGCAAGATAAAATTTAGTGATCTGGGAGCCTCTCTAGAGGTGAACTCATTGTTCCTTCATGGTAAAAGCATTTGGCTTGGACTAAAATACATCATTTTAGAAAGCTCAATGGTAACTATCTCCTCTCACTACTTCCTGAGTCCTGAAATAGAAAGATTTTTTTGACTTTACATTTAATCACAAACTTAATTTGGTCTATATGCCAAGATTTACAACCTCTCCAGATATGCAGGATATCAATAACAGAGGAGCTACCAGGCAGTGTGCTGCTTTGTACTGAATATTCGGTGTGTGATATGAAGATTTATCTTGTAAATATCACTGGTTATAGCCTTGCAAATTCAGAGATACATCATCGACAGTTCGGCTTTGAATACAGAGTAAATGAAGGAAGAATGGAATTTTTTTAACTAAAAAGATAAAAAATGATGATTAATATTTCATAGCATTAATTAACATTTCCACTGCACACTGATTTTTAATGTTATTTGGGGTGGGGTGTAAGATGTGATTAATACTTTCAGAGTCAAATCAGATAATCTGGTCATAAAGCTAAATGTTTAAAGGTAATGTGAACACATCTTGTGTGGCTTGAGAAATTAGTCATTAAATTCTTCGATTAGCTCTGTGATCACTCTGGAGAAATTGCATTATATAAGAGAGTCAGATTGTAAACTTTTAGAATACGAATCAAGTTATTAAGCAGGTTAGGTTGGAGCCACTGGTGAGAGATGTATGAATTGCTGAATTGGGGGAAAAAGAGGAAACCTGCATCAAGGAGCATGGAATAAACCAAGCTTCCCAGTATATTAACAAACAGAATTTAACAGATCGCCTAGCACAGTAGATTGGTCAGTGCTTTCGTGCTAGTAGACACCTGCATCTTGAAGCCAGCCAGGATTACCTCTGCAAACTCACCAGCTGACCCAGCAGATGAACCATATACACCAAATAGGCCTAGACCCAGGGGAATTGTCCAGGACCATCTACCTATGATCTTGAGTCACTTTCCCTTTGGCCTCATCTTTCTTTCTATCCTGAGGCACTTGGCTCTGAGACTCTGAACATTTACCCATGATCTCTGTGATTCAATTCTCTTCTTTCTTTTACCTTCTTTGTTCCTGTGGCTCTCCCTGTTTCAGCTAAAATCTCACTGCTTCATTCCCTAATCTGTGGTTCAGTTAATCTTAAACTGAATCAGCCCCTAACCTTCTTGGGATTGAGGTAGGTTTTGGGGGAAAAAAAGGGAAGAAGGGATTCGGATAATCAACTCCTGGTGGATGACTAGAGCTTCAGGTTCTACACTTGCTGCAGAGTGTGCTAGGATCAATGAGGTAAAAAGAGCACCGGTCTGGGAGCCTCAGAGATGTGGCCAAGAGCAAGAGACCCAGCACTAATTTACAGGCAGAGACTGAATTTTGTATAAATTAGGATATGCTAGATTGTGCTGTAATAACACTTACTCTCAAATCAGTGTTTTAACAAAATGAAAGTTTACTTCTTTTACAAAGTGTACGTGTGGTATGGTGTGAATATATGCTCTACACAATCACTTAGGGATCCAAGCCAACCAAGGCACTGCTATTTTAGTATCTGCATCATCTGGGTCATGTAGACTATAGTCAAGAGCAAGAGGAATGAGACTGGAGAATATGGCATGGGCTTTTCACTGCCTCAGTGCAAAAGTGTCACTTCTAGACACATTTTACTGTCTAGAACTAATCAGATGGTCCTGTAACTTTAAGGAGATCAGGAAATGTAGGAGAGCTAGTATATATTTGGTGAGAATTTTTTCTCTACTGTTAGATCCATGGGCAAAGATCCCATCAGGAGTGGGGCAGGGGTGCTGCTACTGAAGTGCAGACCAGAAGTTTGTAGAAATAGATACATGGGAATCCATCCAAAAGAGAGGTGAAGGAAGGCAAGAGGAGAGCCTGGTTTACAGGAAGGAGTTCCATGGAGCCCTCAGCTAGCTGAATTCTCATTCTGACCACTGGGAAGGCCTGGCACAGGGGCTGACATGCAGTATTGGAAAGTTATGTTGAAAGATAATTGTTCCACATTATTATGAAAGGGGTTTAATAAGTGACTCTTGAATGTATTAAGAATTCATGTACCTTTAAAAACCATGTGCATTCTTGTGTAATGTTTTGAATCAGTCAAGCATCATCTCAGAAGGCAATGTGCTATCTTCTGGGTATCTCCTGTTTGGAAGAGTTACCTATTCTTTTGAGTCATATACTTCATGTACAAAAAGGAACTTGTTTTTGATAAATTGCTGCTACTGTTTATTATATTATGTAATAATGGCATGACCTCACATAATCTCTTTATAACCCTAGAAGATTGTTACTATTAGCTACCCAACTTTACACGTGAAAATATCGACTTCCGGAGATGTTAAAGTCATACACCTAGTAAGTGGTGGAGCTGGGATTCAAATCTAGGCCTTATCTAAATCTTTTGTCTGCTAGAATTAAATACAATATAATGTGTCTGGCATTTACTAGGAGCTCAATAATGTTGACTTTCTTGCTTTTCTTTTTTCTTTTTGTTCCTCTCTCTTATCCCTGGGATGCCAGCCAAAAAACTCATTTGTTGGGGATTCCTCTGGGGAGCTCTCTTTTGAGAAGAGCCAGAAAACCACTTGCACAATGATTTCTGCAACTGAGCATGTGATGGGAGAGAGAGCTGGTGGTATGGAGGACTGGACACACACTCTCGCCAGCCCTGCTGCTGCCCACGTGTCCCCTCTGGGGCTTGGAGAGGTGGGTGAAGGAGAGGACCAGAAAGAGTCTTGTGCTTATTTACCTCCTCAAAAATAAGAATAAGAGGAATAGCCCTCACTCCTTCCTTCTTCCCTTTTGAAATATTTCTGGCTATAGTGTGGTTTCACTTGTTTGTTTACACCTGGAAAAAGTGATTAACTTGGTAATATAAACATTTCTCCTACCAATTCCCAGCCCTTCTCAAAAATGAAGTCACTTTAAGTGTCATTCTTAAAATTCCGTGGCTTCATCAACCAGATTCTGGGTTCCTCCTATTCTGAGAGCCAGGTAACCTATGACAATGAGTTTGAAGATGGGAGGATATAGTTCCACATTTTGAAAGTAAGACTTTCTGTGTTTTATAAAATGTAGAGAAAAGTAGGCAATGCCTCTTTACAGCATACAGCATAGGATCTGTTTTTTTTTTTTTTTTTTTTTTTTTTTTTTTTAATTTCATTTTGTAAAATAAACTGGATGACTGCCAGGAAAAATGTAATCTGGGACACAGTTCTCAGTGCTTCCATAGTGAACTACTTTGACAACTCCAGGCTGACACTTAGTATGAGTTTTAGGGTCTCAAAAGGTATATTGAGTCTTCACGCATGGGAAGTTTGATGCTTTGTCTTCATCTAGTTTCCACTTAAAAAAAAAAATAGTGGACTCCCAGGATGAGTTAGAGTCTCTCTATAATCAAATATAAAGAGAGCATCTTACATCAAGATAGCAAGACTTTGACCATGGGCTACTGAGTCACCAAAGGGAGGATATGTTGCATCTCCCAGAGTTCTCAAGGATTAGAAAATCATTCCCCTCCCTCTACTTTGCAAGAAACAGGGTGGAGGATCAGTGTAGAAAGTATGCAGCTCTTTGGGGGAATATGCTACTGTCTTGAATAGCTAATCTGATAAATCAGCAGAAGACCACAGGGAGCTTGTTATGAGGAAATTGAGGAAGAATAATTGAACTCTGTAGGAATTAATTCATCCGTCAAATTTCCTTCTAGCTCTAAAGAAAAATCTTCTTCCTTTGAACACTTAACGCTCCTATTGTCAGCCATTCGCTTGGTAGTGGCACCCGTCGCATTCTGTTTGTATCGTGAGTGAATTTCATTCAGTAGATATTTACTGAGCTTCTATCATGTGAAGGTTATAAGCTTTAAAAAAGAAGTAGAATAATATCTAAGCACTCAGTGAGTTTACAGTTTAGACTATAAATTATATGAACGGTGAATAGGTTTTAACTTAAATGTCTACCTCTATCGATTGACGTTGGCTGCTTGGATTGCTGACGAGGATTATGGAGTCTGGCCTACATTCAGTAGAAAGGAGTGCTGTAGTTAGTGATGTCTGCCACTTATTTAGGAATGGAGAATGACAGGTAGCATGGGTGCCACATATTCACAACCCCCAATTTGCAGAACTGATTCAAAGTCTGGATAGTAGAAGAAGCTTATATTTAGTAGAATGTAATCAATCAATACTTTAATCAAATTTTCTAGGTACAAAGTATGTACCAAATATATAAATGATATGAAATAATTATACATTAGTCTACTTGGACCGCCATAGAAAAGTATCATAGACTGGGTGACTCTAACAACAGAAACTCATTTTCTCATAGTTCTAGAGGTTAGAAGTCCAAGATGAAGCTTCTGGCCAGTTCAGTTCTTGTGAGGACTCTCTGCCTTATAGATAACTGCCTTCTGTATGCACGTGACCTTTCTGTGTTCTTGAGGACAAAGAAGAAAGCATAATTAGGTCCCATGGGATTAAGGCCCGAGGCTTATAAACTCATTTAACCTTAGCTACTTCCTTAAAGGAAACATTCAGTACATACATAAGAATATGATATAAATAAGAAACATAATAATATATCTCCTATTTGGAGAATGAGATGTCATAGAAGTTTTTATCATTTTAAATGAAACAAAACATTAAAATCAAATTCTTAATGTTTTTTACAGTAGCTGCATTTATTAATTTAAACATATCTGATTTTATAGGTTGTTCATTGTGAATCAAGTAATCTACATAATTTATTTAAAAGATTATATCAAAGAAGACAATAGTTCAAAGTAACAGGTGGTAAATAGGTTTGCAGGTGCACATTTAACAAAAAGTCATGTACTTTTCTAAAACTTCATGACAGCTGAAAATAATAGCTAGCCATCAAAAAGATACTATCCACCAAATGATGTTAACTGCAAGCTTTTTGCTTTAGAATATGCCCCCATTCCTCTACCTAGCAACATGCCTCATTATTGTATTGGTGTGTGCTTAATAGACTGAAAATATCACGTTTGTTTTTATGTCTATCTCCATTACACTGGAATTTTTTAAATGTTATTTCTTAAGGTAACATTTGCTCTCATTGAAATTTAAATCTGGATCTGGGCTACTTTTTGTTGTGTGTGAGGTTTTTTTAATCCCCCTTCTACCCAAGGTTCATTTATTGAAGTAATAAGATACTAGAACTAGCTATTATCCCTAGAAAAATAGAAAGTATACCAATGTTTTGATTTTGAGTCCATCCAGATCTTGCTTATCTCTTCGCCCTCCAGGGATTTATATCTTGGAGTAAAATAAATTTAAATAACATTTATTCTTTATTATTAAAGTAAAAGCCGACCTGGGTTTTAAGATAACTCTTAGCTTCCAATGGGTCACAACGCCTTGTCATTTCTCTTTTGGCCTGATAGGACCAAACTGTAAAAGACCCACATTGATAACAAAAGGGATTCCCTTGATTTTAATCACGAACAGAACCTTCATAAAATGTTTAATGAATTCTTGGTTAAGGTCTAGAAAATTATAGGGAAATTTTTGTTTATCCACATTTTTATCTCAAAATGACTTTCCCTTTAATTATTAACGTGGGAAAGCTACAGTGGTTGAAGGTGACACAGGCAAAATACAACTGAGTAATGATTGAAAACTACATGTGAAAAGGCTTTGGGAATTCTGTAAACAGGGAAGCATGTTGTTTTAAGAAGTTAGCATGGAAATAATCTCCTTTTCTTGCCTCTGAGACCTAATTTAGTATAATAGATGAAATTATAATCTAATATGTTCCCTCGATGTTTGTTATAATAGTATTTTTCCAATTAAAACACATATCCATTATAGATCAGGAAAAAAATAAGAAATTGTACATAAGCCACTACTCAATAAATATTGATCAAATTGATATATTAATGCAGATATCTCTCATTAATATTTTAATGTACATCTTTTCCGTTTTCAAAATGGAAATTACATATATTAGAATGCTACATGTTCTTAACAATATATCATAAACATTAAATTAAATATAATTAACCAATCCCCTATTGCTGAACATTTATATTATTTGTAATTTTCTGTTATTTCAAGTCATACTGACATCATCTTATATAAATATAGTTGTACATAAATTTCTCATCTTGTGATAAATTATTAAAAGTGGAAGTCGTAGATTAAAGGCTATAAATTTTTTTATGGATCTCAATAAATATCGCTTTTCAGAAATATGTGCCATTTTATGTTCCTATTGGTAATTTGAAAGTGTCCCTTTCTCCAAACCTTTGCCATCACAGAGTGTCACAATGTTTTGTGCCAACTTGAAAGACAAAAAATATGACATATTATGATTATTCATTTACAGACTTGGTTCAGAACATGCAATAGAAGTACAGAAGGAAGGCTTGTCAGTCTGTCTTAGTGCTCTAAAGACGACTCTTAGATTGAAATCTTTTCATTAATCCATTCAAGAAATGTTTTCCGAGTGCCTCTTTAAAAATGGAAAGGAATTTAGAATGTAATATTTTATATTTGGCAAGTTAGTAATATTTTTCAGTTGACGGCATATTAGCACCATGGTCTATGCCAGAATGCTCTCTTGTATTATTTTAATAGTTCCCTTCCTTTCATCCTGATTCCCACACCTTTTCCTTTTTTTTTTTTTCCCATTAGCAGCCATTTTAGTGTGTTTAACATATATACTGGATATGAATGCTTCCTAGAAGAATATATAGTGTTTTGTGGTTTTGAGTTTAAGTGGTTTTGGTTTGCATAAACTTTATTCACAAATCTTACATTTTCTACTGCTAAACACTGCATGAAAAGATTAAAATCTATTCTTGTTATTGTAAGGATGTTAGATTTTTGCTTCTCATTGTTGTATACCTGAGGTTCAAACAGGTATCATTTGATATCTGAGGACCAAATGAACATTTATGTGTTGTTATTTCTTGAATAAAGGAGAATATGATTAGTTATGTGATTACATATGTCTACAATGGATCTATACGTTTCTGAGGGGGTTGCAAGAACTTTTAGGAAAGCTTAAAATGGTAGCACTGCCCCAGAACATAGGATTCCTGGGAAAAATAAGACTGCTCCTTCCATCCTGCACGTACATCCAGTGGGGCATATGCAGCCGCCATTGACTTCGGGGTGGGGGTGGTTGTTGTCACATTTGTGGTGTGCCTCTCTGACCCTGCCATGGGGTACTGCAGCCAGGAATGCAACACGACCTCATGCTTTGTGTCCTGAGCTTCATTCGCAATATCTGACACTTAGGAGCCACTCAAAATATAAATGTTGAATGGGTAAATGAAAAGGAATCAATCAAAGCTTAATCTTAGAGGAACAAGGTAGGAAGACAAGGATCCCCACTACCCCAGAAGGGAGGGATTTCCAATGAAGCAATTTGTAGGTCAGGGTACATAACTCATGCATGTCTTATTCTCCTTTCCTTCCTGAGCATTTAGAATATGATACATCCTAGATCTTTTGCAATTAGATGAAACTGACTAGTTGAAGCTAATGAAATATGTGTGAGATTGATATGTGTCATTTATATGTCCAGCTATGTAAGAGCCAGTGTGCCACCTGTAAGCTTTCTTTTCTCTTCCCTTCCCAGGAGGTCACATGTTCCAGATCGTATGGCTACAAGAAGGCAAAACATTAAATAGCCTTGGCACTATGAAGAGAGACACCACCCTCTTACTCTGCCAGTCCACATTGGGAAGAGGTTTGGAAGTGTTGGAGAGGGTATTACATGTGAAGTAATGTGTCTAGGGAAGCCCTTATGGACTGTTTAAGTTGAGACTTGAAAGCCTGAAGGCGAGAGAGTAAGGCATCTAGGACAGGAGTATTCTGAACAGAGGGAGCAGCAAGGGCAAAGGCCCTTAAATGGGACTGAGTTAGGTGAATTAAAGGAAGCAGGACAAAGTCAGGATAGCTGAAGCAGAGTGAACAAAGGAGAAAGTAACAGGGATAAGGCCAGACCACTGACTGGATTGGAGAAGAACAGATTGTGTAAAATTTTATAAGTTATTATGAGGACTTTGGCTTTCACTTTGAGTGACATGGGGGACATTGGAAAGTTTTGCAAATTGGAGTGACATGATCTGATTTACATTTGACTTATGTTGCGAATAGACCCAGAGTGGCAAAGGGAAGAAGCAGGGTGTGCAGCTAGGAGGCTACACCATAATCCAGGGAAGGGATGACGGTGATTTGGATTAGGGAGATAACAGTAAAAGTGGTATAAAGTCATCACTCTGGGTATAGTTTGTAGGCAGAGCCAACAGAATTTCAGATGATTAGATGAGGGGTATGAGAGAAAAAGTCAAGAATGACTCCATGGATTTTGACCTGTGTGACTGGGAGAGTAGAGTTGCTATTTGCTGAGTTGGGGAAGACTGCAGGAAGAACAAGTTTGGGAAACTATCAGAAGTTCATATTTGAACAGGTTAGGTTTGAGATGCACATTAGACATGCAAGTGTTGATAATGGATTTCACCAGGCTACACTGGCGAGGAGACTGGACTGGTGGGAATGACAGGAATGATGACACTCTTTACCTAAGAGACGAAGGTCCAGGTTCTCTATGTGGTGACTCCAATGCTGAGGGCATTTAGGAGACTGTTTCATGATTTCTGTTGGACATTCTGGCCTGTAATTGGGTTTCCCAATTACTATGATTAAGGAGATTTTCTATGAAACTAATTATTGATTTAGCATTAACTACAAGAGAGCCATCCATTTGTCAGTTAAAAGGCCAGAATTCCACACTCTTTGTGTGGAAAATCACCTACCACCACCATTCTCAAAACTTCTGCCTTCTTGGGTCTGGGATTCATTTTCAGATTTTCAAATCTCAGGGATGAACACCGAAAGTATATTTTAAGGCAAGGCAATTTATACTTATTCTTCCAGCATAAAAAAAATTGCATTTCCACATCAGAGTCATGTTGGTTTCTAAATCTGTTCCCACGGTAAGAACTGTATTTCCCAGCTTTCCCTGGTTGCATTATTTATATTTCTTAGCCAACAAAATCTAAACCTTTTTTTTCACTCACTTTGAACTGCTGTTTATTCCAACCCTTTGCTTCATGAAACATTTATACATTATATGCATGAACCTTATATGAAGAATTTTACCGGCTCCCCACCTTCATTTTGGAGAAGTGACTGATGTCAGCCCTACACCACTATTCTCCAGGCGCCACACATTCCACTCCTAATTGCCGCACATGTGTTGAACTTGACAGTACCCTTTCCATTGCTGGTAAACAGTGATTCATTCTGTATGCTCCAGTTATGCACAAGTGTCATTTCTGAGACTTAGAACTCACGGAATGCTTTGTCAGTTGTTATTTCTGTTCATCTCCCTGTTCATTTATACGATCCCTTACTTTGTGGACTCATTTTGTTTTTTGACTTTTTGCTGCTGTTCTCCTTTGTGATTTTCTCTGTCCTCTTGTTCCTTGCCGAGGGGAAATTGAATGTGTTGCATGGATCCACCATGCCAGTTCAGGGGAAAGCTGTGCTGCTTTGCCCACTAAAAGGAAAGATTCAGCATTGGACCTTTGACCTATGTAAGTCACATAACTCAGATGCTTGTCTGGGTAGCCTCAAGTAAAGAATTAAAAGGAGGCTTCATTTGAACAACTTCGAAGGTAAAATACTCTTTGTTGGAGTAGTATATGGAGCCCAAAGCCATGATCATTTCAGAAACTGTGGTTGGATTAAGGGAGCCACAAAGGCAGGCGTCCAAGGTCCCTAATTCTGGAGAAGAGAAGAGGCCATTCCTTAGAGCAGTTTTGAATGTGGTGGGCAGGGCCACTGTGTTCTACACTAGGATGCCCAGCTGAGGGGAAGATGGGGCCTGGACTGCAGCTTGTGGGCCACCATGCACCCTATTTTTGATGGTTAATTTTATGTGTCAACTAGACTGGGCCATGGCGTGCCCAGATATTTGGTCACATGCGATTCTGTGTGTGTTTCTGTGAGGATGTTTCTGGATGAGATTAGCATTTGTATCACTAGACCAAGTAAAGGAGATTGCCCTCTTGAATGTGGGTGGACTTCATCCAATTAATCAAAGATCTTAATAGAACAAAAAAAGCCGATTAAGGGAGAATATGCTCTCTGCCTGACTGGCTTTCAGCTGGACATTGGTCTCCTCCTGCCTTTGGGACTTATATCATTAGCTCTCCTGGTTCTCAGGCCTGGAACCAGGAGCTGCACTATAGGCTCTTTTGGGTTTCCAGCTTGTGGACTGCGGATGTTGGGACTTCTCAGCCTCCACAACTCTGTGAGCTAATTCCTTCTGAAGAGATACACTAATACACTACTTGAGATGCCCAGGAAGAGGTGCCTTCTGATAATTTACACAAAGTTTCCCTATGGACTAACCAAGACTCTGGCAGTAGACATGAAGTAGGTATGAAGAGGTAGGAAAGGGACTGATACTTATAATTTGAAAAATTATGTCCTCTTTCACTCTTATATAGCTTAAAGTTTGTCTGTGTTTTAAAACTCCTGGTCTCTGCAGGAGTCTTATAATGTGAGTGATTCTTACAACTCTAGAGGGATGCAAACAAAGGCTTTAGTTCGCCTGCTAAATTTGTGGTGATCCCCGAGAATATCTTTGCTGGTCAGAAACAGTAAAATAGTGATGCGTGATATCCATAAAAGTACTCAAACTTTGTGTTTCAGTAGGTTTTTAAACACATCGCCTTCATTGTTTTAATACTGAGGCATGACTGATGCTTATTATAATTCTTATTTTAAAGGATGGAAACAGAGCTGCAGAGGGGACACTTGGATGTCTTCATGGCTGGGTGGTGGCTAAAGGTCAGGTGTTTTCTCTAGTTGAGCTGCTGTCAGGCTCCTAGGCTCTTTCCAGCCTTCCTCACAGGCCTGATGGAACACTCAGAACATTGGTGTATTCTTTCTAAGTACTTCATTTCTTGGAAAAAGTAGTATATTCAGAAGTATTCTTTCCTTAATTAACAAACACTGGAGATGCTGGCACAGATTTTTTTTTTTTTCCCTGAGAAAAAGGCCATGTTTATTTGGGCTGTAATTATATATTTTAATCTAGTTCTCTACTCTTACTGTCCTAAGTCTCTTCTCTTTTAATTGTTGTAAAGGCAAGAATAAATACACGCACGTGCGCGCACACACACACACACTCACATACACACTCACGCAAATATATTTCAAGACCGTTTTGTTCAGCAATTTGCTAAAGAAGAACTCAGACTGCACATATGCAGGACACTGCGGTATCACAGAGATCCCTGCAATCGAGGGTCAATGTGAGGTCATGTTTCCGGTACCTGACATACTGTCCTCAAAATAAGAATTACTGTTGGTGCTCACCCTCAGCGGAGTGGTGAGAGTAGCAGCGATACGATGCAGTGCAAAGTTCTTTGTGCCCTAGGGAGAAGATGAAAGTCAATGAACTGGAGAACCAATGTTTTGTTTTTGTTTTGTTTTCAGCTGCTACCCAAATCGATGTCATGATTTCTTACACTTTTACATAGCTTTCCCTCTGGGGCATTTAATGCAGATTAAAGCAACACAGTCAGCCACAGTTCCAACTCTAAAAAGACTACCTCTGAGGCATGGCACATTATATTTATAATTATTCATAATAGATTCTTAAACCATATTCTAAAGTTTGTGATCTTCATATTTACACATCTTCCTAGGAGGGCTGGCTGATGTTCCAGGCCAAGAATGTTTAGGAGAAAATCGTAGAAGCAGATCTTAATCAACCCTTCGGAATTATCTTTACCTGACATTAATGCTTACCCAAAATCCAATTCTAGGTCACAAAGCTGCATCCTGTGAGGAGTGTAGTGAACTCTCCTTGGCCCCAATGAGCTTATATCCTCCTTGAGGAGACAAGACATTGGGAAATAAAAGAGTGGTAAGCCTTGTTTCCCAGGTCACACTATCCTTAGATGTGATTGAGGCTTGGATAAGTCCAGAGTGTAATGTTCTGTAAGCTAAGGAATTTCCTCTAGCTGACAAAATTTCTATTTACCATTGGTTTAGGTCAGTGCTTCTTAAATTTTGATTTCCTTATAAATCACTTGGAGATCTAGTCAAAAGGCAGATTTCCATTTGGTAGTTCTGGAGTGGGGACAGAGATCTTGAATTTCCAAGGAGGTCTTTGGTGAAATTAATGCTGTTGGTCCATGAACCACACTGTGACTAGTAAACGCCCAGAGTGAAATTAATTTCTCAGGTAGCTGAGTCCTTTTATGCTCTTCTTTTTGATGCCACTGTGGTCTCTATTTCCTATTAATACTATTTTCAGTCTCATTCCCCACTTAAGATTGGTCTCCTGTCACTCAAGCTTGCTTAGTGTTCATTTGGCTAAACTTGGGTGGCCTCACTTCTGGTTCTTTTGCAAGCCCCTAAAAGATGTATGTTACTTTCAGGTCCCAAGGAACTTGGAATGAGTTTTCCACATAGTGGAGTTCCTCAGCTGCCCTGAATATTCCCCCAAAGACTGTGGTAGTCTTTGTCTCTCTTTCTTCCTGGGGACTGTTAACTCATGGTGTATAGGGGGTAACATTAGTCCTAGAAACTTATTCATGGCTTCTCGTGGATAGACAAGTGGTACATATGCAAATGTGTTTCATAGCATACTCTCAGGTTTCCCAAAGACCCAGAAATGAGTGTGCGAATTAGGCTGTCGCTATGGCTCTAACTGCAAAGGGAACAAATAAAAATTATGTGAGGGAGGCAGGCACAGGGGTCCCACTTGCTGTTCTACCAACTGATTATATCAGAATTAGCCGAGAAGCAGCCTTCAAATACACATTTCCAGGGCCTCACCCCAGAACAACTGAATCAGCATTTCAGAGGGTGGGATTTGTATGGTTCTGAAGCACGGAGTGGCTTGCTGTGCTGATGAGCTAATATTAAACACCTTCAATTTATCTAGTCACTAAGAGAGTTACTGAGTACCTAATACAGGTTAAGCATAACACAAACACAGCTCCTCCCTTCAAGCCTTTCCCAGCTGAAAGTGGAAAGTAAACAAAATAGAAATAATTGCAAATGATAAATGTTATGGAGGAAGCAAACAAGGTGATGAACTCACAGTGAAGGAGTAGGTCCTTTAGATGACCTATTAGTGATGCTGTCTCTGGGGCAGCGGCATCAAGGCTGTGATTTGAAGGGGTAGGAGTTATCCAGCAGGATAGTGATACTCAAGCAGAGAACATCGCACGTGAATACTCGCGGGAAAGAGCATGCTTTGGCAACTTCTGTAGATACTACCAGACAAACCAAACTTGATTTTAGTCCAATAAGACTCATTTCAGATTTCTGGCCTCCTGTGAGAAAATAAATTTCTGTTTTTTCAAGCCACTAAGTTTGCAGCCACAATAGAAAATGAATGCAGTACTATTTATAACAAAGTGCTTCCTTTTTTATCTGTACTGTTGTAGATATCACAGTCTTTCTTCTTTTATAGCTCTTTGGATACCTATTGATGCCCGTTTCTTCTGCTGAAGGCGATTGCCAGGATGACACTCCATGTTAACTGTGTGAGTTTTGCCTAAGCTTTGGACTCCTCAACTGTAAAATGGGTCAGAAAGTCCATCCCATAGTTGATTCGATAAGATCGCTTGCCTTGCGCGTGATAATTCTTGTCCAGTCACAGTGTGACTGTGGTACCTTGAAAAGTCAATGAGTGTACCTCAACTTTTGCTCTGTCATTTATCATTTTTAATGATATGGGGGTATATTACAAACCATCATCTCAGGTGGTGCTGTTTGTCAGAGCTGCCAGAAACTGTCTGCCAAAGAGCAGTCTTCCTAACCAAACTGGCACACCCTGAGGGCAGCTGATCTGTGTTAGGAGAAAAGCAGTCTTATTGAGCAAATGTGTGAAGAGGCATTTTCACTTGTGAGACTCTTAACTATGTTTATGTCAGGTAGCTTAGCATAAGAACTGATAACTTCCAGAGCCTATGGGGTGGGTTTGCACAGGGAGAGGGGTGGGCCGGTTCCACTGGAGTTTGCCTCACAGGTCAAAACTGTTAGGCAGTTCCTGCTTTTAGCACTTTCTTCCTTTTCTCTACTCCTCAAAGACACTTCATGTGACCAGGGCAGGCAGGCGTTACAGTGGACTTCTGGGATGTCTGTGATCTGTCACTTTCCCATATAGAGATCTCTTTAGGAGGCAGCCTTCCTTTCATGCTTTTCCTGAGTGCGCACCAGAATCTGGGCACCCCAGAGGCTGAGCTTCAGATGCATCCAAACAACCTTTGCAGTGTTCCTGCACCAAACACTTTGCTTGCCAGATGTGGTGAAGGGTTTGCTGATGAATAAGACAGGTCCCTGCCCTCTAAAAAGAAAAAAAATCAAAAGGTATCCAACTAGCTAGAAAAGAAGAAAGACTGTGATAACTACAACAATACAGATAAAATAGAAGCACTTTGTTATAAAAGGTACTGCACTCATCTCCTATTATGTCTACAAATTTAGTGTGGCTTAAAGCACCAGAAATTTATTTTCTCACAGGAGGCCAGAAATCTGAAATGAGTCTTATGGGACTAAAATCATGGTGTTGGAAGGGCTGTGTTTCCTCTAAGGGCTCTGAGGAGAACCTGTTCCTTGACTCATATGGTTTCTAGTGGCTGCCAGCATTCCTTTACTTAGGGCCTCAGGATTCCAATTGCTACTTCTGTGGTTACATTGTCTTCTCCTCCTCTGTCTGTGAAATCTCCCTCCTCCTCCCTCCTACAAAGATAGATAGGATTACATTTTGGGCCCACTGAAATAAGCTAGGATGACTGCTCTATCTCAAGATCCTTTATGTAACCACATCTGCAAAGTCCTTCATTGCCATCCCAGGTAGCATTCCCAGATTCCAGGGGTTAGGAGGAGAATATTTTCTGGGAAGCCACTATTCAGGTGCCACCCTCGTTCTTCCACTCCCTCCCCCACAACCAAATGGTCTACAGTGGTGATGTTCAGTATGGTAGCCACTAGTCACAGTTGGCCATTGAACAGTTGAATGTGGCTTGTCCAAATTGAGATGTGCTGTAAAAAATACATGTTAGATTTTGAAAATTTACAAAAAATGCAAAGAACCTCATTAATAATTTTTGTTGATAACCTGCTGAAATAACATTTTTGGTGTATTAGGTTAAATGAAATATATTATAAAATTAGTACCACCTATTTCTTTTAAAATTTTAAACACAACTACTAGAAAAATTAAAGTTGCACCTGTGGCTTGCATTTGTGGTTTGCGCTATATTTCTATTGGACAGTGTTCTACAACATCTACAATAGTAATTCTCAAACTGCTACACAGAAGAATCATGTGGGGAGTTTTTAAAAGCCCCATTGTGCATGATGCCCTCTAGACTAATTAAATCAGAAATCTTTATGGAGAGGCCCAGGCATCAGCGTGTTTTAACCCCACCCAGGTGATTCCAATTTGCAGCCAAGGTTGAAAATCCATAGAGTAGAAACCTGGAGGACGGTAAATGATGAAAAGAGCGTTACTCACAAGCGCAGCTGTGAGTCTAGAGTGGGCAAGGGGGCAGAACAGCTGTTTCCATGAGCCAGAAAGCACCTGGGATCTCAGCACTGAGGCTGTCTGGACCTCTTCCCCTTGGGTGCTTCTGGCAGTTAGATCAACCCTTCCCTGGCAGTTTGCACCCCAGTACCTGGCAGAACAAAATGCAATAAAGGCTAGCAAGCTTCTAAATGTTCCATTTTGGGGGCTAGATCAAAGCAAAGCACTTCCACAGTGGCTCACAGTGGAAACATGTTTTGGAGGCATACGTCAGTAATATCTACCACCACCAGAGTTTCCCATTTTTACTAGGATTCCCAGCTATTCCCAACTTCACACAATGGCTGTGTTCTCTGGATGTAGTCTTAGAATTAGGTAATAAAGCTAAAATCCAATGCACTTCCATTGAGTTTTGAAGTATTGTCAGGAAAATGGTTCTTGGTGAAAAAGATAAGCTATTTCAAGAGCTGCTTATGTTACCTGACACAACACAGATACAATGAGATAAACCTCTGCCTTGTTCATGAAGTACGATTACTTATGTATGGCGTCATCAGTGAATAAACCCATCACCTGAATGTATTTTGCAGTGATTTGAAGCTAACTCATTAAAGCACTGTATTATCCTACATTTAAATAATTTTGAAAAATTTTGAATAATTTTCTAAACTGTACAGCACTCCTCTGCCTTCTAAAATAGCATATACTAAACATTAATTAATATTTTCAAAAGAAAGAGGTCTCGAATATGTTTTGCAGGTGGTGAGACGTTCCAAGCAAAGAGGATAAAAATCTGAACAAAAGGCTGTAGCAATCTTGTTCCTTTTCTACTTTCTTCCTTTCTTTATTGAGTGCTAACTCTAAGTTAAGAAAAGGTCCTGGTCTTCTTGGAGTTTAGGGTATAAAAGAGGGAGAAGGCATCAAAGTAAATGAGAGAAAAACATTATAAGGTCTATAATTGGAGATAAGACCTCTTTTCCTTTTTGCTCCTTTCTTCCCTCTTTTCTGCTGTGTGTGTGTGTGTGTGTGTGTGTGTGTGTGTGTGTGTGTGTGTACAGATATACACACAGTTGACTCTTGAACAACATGGATTTGAATGCATGGTCCATTTATATGTAGATTTTTTTCAACAGATATGTACAGTACCATAAATATGTTTTCACTTCCTTATGACTGTAACAACATTTTATTTCCTCTAGCTTACTTTATTGTAAGAATACAGTATATAACACATATAACAAAATTTGTGTTTATTGGCTGTTTATGTTATCACTAAGGCTTCTGGTCAACAGTAGGCTATTAGTAAAGTTTTGAGGGGAGTCAAAAGTTATACTTGGATTTTCAACTGTAGAGGAGCGGGTTGGCTCCTCTAACCCCCGTGTTGTACAAGGGTCAACTGTGAATACCCATATATGTATATATATGTGTGTGTATTTATATACATATATGTGTGTGTATGTATGTATATATGTATGTATCAGATACTTACAAAGATACATACAGAACCAAGTTAAAAAGGAAGAAATTGGGAGGGAGAAATTTGAAAGAAAAAAATTATAAAGTCAGATTAATCAACAAATTATTTCCTTAAATCTGGTCTAAATAACTGAATGTGGGCCACAAGTTTAGATCTGACTTCCCAGTAGCCAGCATAAAGAATACACAACCAATTGCATAATTCACAGCATTCATAAGATTAAAACTTGAGTGGCCAAGAAATGGATTAGGCATTATATATATAAGGCATTGTGAGACATACTCAGCAATGTCCTACATAGCATCTCTCATTGCACCAAAAATTTCTGTAGGGCATGACAGAAGTCTGTAGGGTCAAAGAAAACAGAAAAGAGAATATTAAATTCTAGTTGGTGCTAACCTTTCTGCTGGGATTGGGCTGGGTTAGTCTGAGCCTCCACCTTTATAATTTCCTTTAGTTCAATATTCTGTTTTAAGAGCTAAGCTAGAGACATGCACTGGAGGTTATGGGAGTGGAGAGGGCCCCTCACCTGTGACTGAACCAAAGAAGCGCTGGCTGATGCTAGGTACCTGGAGATGATGCCTGCAGAAGGATCCAGTGGGAGCTGTCCAGAGGAAAAGGCAGGAGGCCTTCTGTCTGTGAGACAATAACTTCAGTGGGGTACAGAAGTATGGAGAGTGCCGACAGGGAGCAATGGGTAGTTTGGCACTGAAAAGGTATGAAATATGAGGCCAGGTATGGTGGGAAGTGGAGCTGAAGAAGTAAGCAAGGGCCAGACCGTGCCTGTCTTATGCGCTCTGCTAAGGAATGTGGTTTTGCTCTGCAGAAAGATACTGGCAGGCCCTTGAAGAGGTTTAGGCAGGGGAGCTGTATCTGCTAACTATTGCATTAGTGCACAACTCTCTCCAAAACTCAGGGGCTTAAACAACAATCACATATTCTTGTGCACAGATCTGTGGGTCTGTGAGGGGAAGGAGGTTATACTTCAGGGTGTGGGTCCTCAGGTTACCTAGGGTAGCCTCGAGTGGGGCCCAGCCTGAAGGAGCAGCAGCCACCCAGGATTAGCTCGTCTCCAGTGAAGTGTGGAAGTAGAGGAGAGTGAGAAGACAGACAGACATCTGTGGAGGCCTCGTAAGAGGAGGGAGATGCCCTCAGGTATACCTATATTCCATTAGCAAAGCGAGTCCTGTGGCCAAGCATGATGTCATCAGGGAGGGGAGATAAACTCTGCCCCCTCAGTGGGAGCTACCGCAGAGTCACGTGCCCGACAGTGGTGTGAATTATACAGGGAAGTTTGTGAAGAACGATGAGCAAAGATTCTGTCTACCTTAGGGGTGAAATAGTTGGTCTTGACATTTTTAGATAGTACACTTGGGTAGTTACATGGAAAGCAGATTTGAGGGAGGTGACACTGGAGTCAGAAGGCTCAGTCAGGACCTAGTGAGAATCGGGCTGGACAATCGTGGGCTGCAAAGGAACAATTAGTTCAAACAACATATGAGATAAAACCATCAGGACTAATGACTTAGAGCCATTTATGGCTAGTTTTAAGATACCTCCATTTGTTATACAGAGTCCACTGCTAAGGTTTGCATATGAAACAGCTAGTTGCCCATCCAATCAATATCTGTTCTCTTGTTTCTTATGAAAACAACTCTGGTTTCACTTGTGGCATTAATGTACTCAACTTAAAAAATATTTTCCTAGCTTCCTTTGCAGCTGGGAGGTGGTCATATGGTAAGCCCTGGTTATAAAGGAGATCCACTAGGTCTAATTACCAGAAATGCTTTTTACAGGGGCATGTACTCTTTTACTATTTGCTCCTATCTTCTTCCTGCCTCAAATGTAAATGAAAGTAAGTCTGGAGGTCCAGTAGCCATTGTGTGGCCAGGAGGCAACCATGCTAAGGATGGCTGAGCAGAGCAAAAGGGTAAATCTTTGAAATCATAAAGACACCACACCAGCTCTCAAATGCCTATCTTTAAATATTAGTTATGTGAGAGGAAATAAGTGCCTTCTTTAAGTGACTGTTTTTCAGATTTGTTTTTAATAGCCAAGTGAAGTTTCTGATACCACACATGACCTTAGCAATATAAAACAACATTATTCATTCAATAATTATCCTGAATCAATGACCAAAATTAGAAACATTAAAACCTCATCAAGATGATCTAGCTTAATATTAAGCAGCTTCTAGTGTATATAAATTTGTGGAGCAATTTTTCTTTGGTTTTCTTCTTCCTTGTCCTCCCAACACAAGTCCTTCTGCCAGCCATCTATCTGCTTTGTAATATATGCTTAGGTGTTAACTGATCTGAGAGAGCTAGCAGTAAAGGGGGCTGGCTGTTTTGTTTTAGAATAGAAAGAACTCTTGAAGAACAAACCTGTGACAGAGAGAAAAAAACAGATGTAGAGATTCCTATTTCCAGATAAGGGGCTACCTTATCTGGTAATACTGGTAATCCAGCCACTGGTAATCAAAAACTTGCATTTCTGTAGGTACCTTCATAAAGCACTTCATATACATTATCTCGTTAGCTGCTGGAGGCTAGATGATTTATTTGAGAATAACTAACAAACGACAAAGACAAGACTCAAATTTTTCTTACTTATATTTTCTCTTCCCGTGCCAAAAGTGGTCTCAGGAACTGTGTTGAGGAGAGCCCTCTGTGTATATGACAGAAGGGCATAAGAAGAGGTGTCAAAGAAATATCACACTGGGCATAGTTAAACAGGAGAGGAAGACTTTAAGTCTATAGTAATAGGAAGGAAAGGGAGAGAGAGAGAGAGAGAGAGAGAGAGAGAGAGAGAGAGAGAGAGAACTCAACTCTATTGACATAAAAAGACAGGAGGGTTTTTAAGCTCTGAGATGAGCTACTGGCAAAGTACTGGAGAACGGTGGGAGGAGGAGTTGGTTAATGTGTTTAGGCCATCTGCGTTTGCTAATCAGCACTCATTGAAGTTAGACTTCCACTTTTCCACTCTGCCAGACGGACTGGGGCTATATCTTCGTTGAGGGTTCCATTCCAAAAAGATGGCTTCTTGGGACCTGAGAAACATTCCTGGGTTGGTAAAATTGGTGAGAAGCTGGGAGCTGATTTACATCTCAAGAGAATAGAGAAATAATTTATGATGAATAGTTTTCTAAAGTAAATGCTCTAAGAAATGGGTGGTGGGGACCTACAGTCAGGAAAGAACCTCTCTAAAGTTTAGTCAATTTGAGGGGAACTTTAAGGCCTTTGAGGTCAGAGGGCAGCACCACTTTTCCCTGCTCTCCGGGAAGCCAGGTCTCAGAAGTTTCCAAGTGATCACCTCTTAACAGGTGGCAGCTTTAGCATGGGACATGCACCGACAAGCTGGTGGGGGGACTCTTGATTTAGATCTTCATCCAGGTGGAGATGATTTCCTCTGTACCCTGGTTTCATGAAGGCTCGTGGGGGTGAATTCCTGCCGTTTTCTGGCACTATATCCATCTTGGAGGGGACAGAGTTCATCTAAATGACATGCCTAGGACAAAGTGCACCCATTTCTTCAGGGAAAGAAACGTTTTCAACTGAGACAATTCCATGTGACTTCAATAGAGGGTACAGTGAGGAAGGAGGAAGGGGACTCTTGTAGCCTGAAGATAGAACTCAAGGGACACAGGGTATCCCCTCTCAGAAATTAACATCATAAAAGGCACAACCAGTAAGTATGGGGTGGCCTGCAGCACAGAAGAAAATGGAGATCTCCTTGGTTGGCATTTCAGCTTGCCTAAGGGGCCCTGCTTTGTTCAGAAGGGAGATGACCTGACCTTAAAATCCGGGTCTCTAGAAGCGAGAGATGAAGGTATTTTATTTTTCCCTTAAGGCTTTGATGTTTTTCAAATAAAAAATGTAAAAGATCCAGTCCCTCCCCCACCCCAAGCTTTTAACAAAGTAGTGGATTTTTAGAAAAGACAAAGGCCTGAGGGTGGATGGTCACTAAAGAGCAGTGCCCTGAAGCCCCTCTTTCCCCCTTTTCAGAGCATTAGGGTTTTCCTTCCCCAACATCACCCCCACTCCTACTTTTTCTCAACCGATCTCTTATTATATTCTCAAAAGTACAAACGGATGGTTACTCTCAGATACTGCTACCCGTCTTTCCTGAATCTCAATCCCTCCAAATACTAAGCTTTTCTCATTTCAGTCTGGCAGCTGTTTCCCTTGTCTGGTGACCAAGCTGGTGTGTGGAGGAGGGGGCTTCTTTGGCCACGTGGTGGCGCGCGCGAGCCTCTCAAAGCCCGGCGGGCCACGGCTACTCATTTCTCCCCGTTTCCGCCTCATCCGCGCCGGGGCTCTGAAAGAGCCGCGCCCCCGGTCTTCCCCGGCGGGATAGCGGGGAGCGCGATTCCGGAGCCCGGGAGGCGGTCGAGCCGCAGCTGCATTCGGCCGGCGTGGGAGGTGCGGCCGGCTGCTGGCAGCCCGGGCTCCAGGCTCCTCCTCCTGTGGGTCCAGCCATCACTCCCACCCCCCTTAGGTCGGCTCTGGCAATCCGAGGCTCCCGCGAACAGCCTAGTTGCGGCGGCGGACGCAGCGGAGGCGGCAGGAAGATCGCAGGCAGCCGGCCGGCCGGCCGCGCGGAGCCCTGGGGCAGCAGCGGCAGCGGCGGCGCTAGCGCAGCCCCCCGAGGTGCCGCGGAGTCCGGCGTGCCCTTGCACGGCTCGGAGAGGACGGAAACCGCGGGCTGCAGCTGGGCAAGGGCGTGGAAAGTGTGCGCGTGTGCGCGCGAGAGAGTGTGGGGGCGACAGTCTCGAATTAGGGCAGAGGAGCGGGCAGGGGAACCCAGTACGGCCCCCTCGGCGCCCCCGCCGGTCCCCTAGGTTCTCCCGCAGCGGCGCCAGCTCCCCAGCGCCCCTCACCATGGACTTGTGTGGAGTTGGGACGCGCCTCAGCAGCAGCGCGCGGGTGGTTGCCCGGCCCTGGGGCTGCGCGGGCGCGCGCGAAGGGATGGCGAGGTAGGATGGCCGCCCGGCGCGACCCTTGTCACCCCAACCCAGCGGCCCCTGGGCGGTGCCGCTGACTCGCCGGAGCGCACAAGGGTGTGGGGGGAGGCGGCCCCGCCGCGCCCGCGCCTTTGGGTGTCGCTTTGCCTCTTCCACCCACTTGCACCTGCCACCGCGCGGATATCATGTCGAAGGCGGCCGGAAGCTCAGCGGCGGCGGCGGAAAGTTGTCCCCCAGCCTCTGCTGGCCCATCCGCGGCCGCTGCGGTGGAGGACCTGTCCAAAGTATCAGACGAGGAGCTGCTGCAGTGGAGCAAGGAGGAGTTGATCCGCAGCCTGCGGCGCGCCGAAGCCGAGAAGGTGAGCGCAATGCTGGACCACAGCAACCTCATCCGTGAGGTCAACCGCCGCCTGCAGCTGCACCTCGGCGAGATCCGCGGGCTCAAGGTGAGCGCGGGGCCGCGCGGCGAGGCTCGTCTTTGCGAGGCGGGGAGCGGGGTGCCCTGGGTGGGTGGGGCTAGATTAACTTTCCCTCCCTCCGTTAACAGGTGATCTATCCCCATTCTCTTGGTCAGTTCCCCCTGCTCCCCATCTTGGAAACTTTTCCAAACTTTAGATGCGTTTGATTTCCTCCTCTTCCCCAAGTGAGGCGCGCCAGCTTCGAGCTCCCTCTCGGGGTTCTCTGTGGCCAGAGGAGCGGGACCCTATGATGCTGAAAGGCTGGGAGGAGTGATGGGCATGCGGAACCTTTAATTTCCTAGGGAGCCTGGAAAATCAGTGCTTTAGGGAGCCCGGTTACAGCCTGGCAGGGGAAATGGCGAGCGAGAGAACCAAGGCCGGGGCATCTTCGCCCTTGGAGATCAGGGATACCACACAGCTGCTCTGGGTCCAAGACTTCTCCGGAGGGCAGAGGGTGAAGACAGGGTCCAGATGACGGGGAGAGAGTGGCGGGCGCCCAGGGAGAAGCAGCAGGCGCCACCCACAGAGATGGCCCTTATCACCCGGTGCAGAAGAGCTTAAGCTCTACCTTCACGTTTTCTAGCTTCTCCAGTGCTTTCTTTCTCCTGGAATTCAAATGGCGTCATCTGGGGTTGTCCCCAATGTCCATTCACCCCCAGTTTGATTTTAATGTCATCTAGCAGGAGGGGGAGCACAGGGGCTCAGTATGAGAGGCGTAGATTTTTGAAAGGTACCCAAGTGTCAGCCATTGATGCCTGCTTTTTGAGCCAGTCCCTCCCTCTTTGCTATCAGGAAAAAGAAAAGAGGAAAATTAAATACAACAAAAACCTAAACCCCTCACCAACTTTATTTTCTCCGTGAAGAGCTCTGAGTGTGCCAGCAGTGTGCGTGCTCGGTCGGCTGGCTGCGGCAGACCGGTGGCCGGGAACCGCCCTGCCGGCGTGCACCTCAAAACTTCCTCTCCACATTGCTTGCGCTGGTGCCTCCTGGTATTCCTTCCTCTCATTGTTCTGCTTTTGTTTATAGGAAGCCAGACACAAACGAAATCACTGCAGGGACCTTAGGGAGCAAATTCCCGCAGGCACATGCTGTTCTTGTCCCCTTTCCATTCCCATCCACTTCTCAGGCAGTCGACACTTTCTTAATTGCCTCAGCGCTCCGGCTCTGGGATTCTGGGGCAAAGAGGAGTGGGAGGAGCAGAAAGCCAGATGCTCACTTGGGTGCTGGGTCCAGTCCACGTGGAGATGGCCCTCCCCTGAGGCCTGGACTGTCTGTCATATAGTCCCTAGAGTGGGTGCAATCAGGAAGATCCCACAGTCAGAAAAATCACAAAGCTTTTTCTTTCCTTTGGTTTAATTCATTACTAATGGAGTATTTTTTAAGTAGCAGACTCTTAGGGGATTAGAGGCAGGCTAGTGTAAGTGGGAAGATCATCTCAGAGGTGGATTTATACCTAGAATCCTTATTTGCCAGGAGGGCGAATTTGGGTAATTAATATCTCACAGCCTCATTTTACTCATCAGTAAAATGCAAATGATAATTACTACCTCCTAGAGGGTTGTGACAATAAGTCATGATAATGTAGGGGAAGGTTTAACACTGAACTTGACTACAAAATATGGTATTTATTCTTACCAGGAGAGGACATGTAAATATGTAGCTGTGTGTCTCCAGGATCTGGGTTTCTTAGGCAAAGTTAGAAAAAAGTATAGTTAGAGAAATGACTATTAGGTCAGTTAAGGGTGGTTACATCCCAAGCAGGTGAGTCTCCTAGTGGTCTAGGTTTATGACCTGGCATTAAAAAGATTTTCCAGTCCACTTCTTTATCAAGTTCCTTCCCATTATCCCCCAGCAGCTGCAATGTGGTATCTCCAAGACCTCTAATCGACTTCTCGAGGGGCTGTGGTAAAGCCCTGCTAAGAAGCCACTGTTCTCCCTTCTCTTCATCATGTTAACTCAGAACTTCTCTGGACACCATAGTAATCTAAGAACATTGTTGACTGAATAATTCTGGAAGGAAATCAGAGGGCTTCTGATGGTTTGGAATTCTTAGTTGAGGACTGTAAATTTAAGGTATGAAGGCCATAGTACTTTTTCTTTTCTATGTCCCTTTCTGTGAACTGCCTTTGAAATTTCATCTAAGTTTCTCAAGGTACTAGGTGGTACTATAGCTGTAGACATGGGGAAATGGGAGCATTAATTCTTTTCCTTTGAGGGGCTCATGACTCTGTCTGACCACTGGCTGACTTGTTTGTGTTTAAACATTTAGGAGGTAGTGCGGTGTGTGGGGGTGTGGAAAGACAAAGGATTTGGAGTCTGACAATTTGGGTAGCTTGGGCAAACCGTTAACTTCTTTGAGTCTCTGTTTTTTCGTCTGCTAACTGGGGTTATTAATTCCACGTGAGGTTTGATGAGGATTAAATAATACATAGATGAAGAAATGCCAATGAGGTTAAATAGCTGTCTCAAGGTCATACAGATATAAAATGTTCCAAATAGGCTCACTTTCCTTTTGGCTAGTTGACATTCTCTGGTTAGAATGTGTGGTCCTGAAAGAGATGGAGGAAGGAGATCAGGATTCTGATGTTGTGAGGAACTGGATTCCTGAGAACCATGCTTGTGTACTGCTGAGCATATACCAACCCTTAGGCTGCCCCGACCTGACATTTCTGGGAGAAGGCATTGGGTTTCCGGGAACTGGATCTCTATAGATTTGTTATCTGCAGCAGATTAATGATCCTGCTTGCTCCCCAACACACCAATTCCCTGCCCTGCAATGATGAAAAATAACAAAATAAAACAATCCTTTAATCACAGATACAATACTTGAGAGTCCTATGAATGAAATTTTGGGCGATATGCTATGAAGTGGGTTTAATCCTTTAAAAGTCCACTTTAGACAGAGGACTAACATCTGGTGGCCTGTGGCAATGTTAAAAGGACACTTAGCGTTTTGAAAAAGAAAGCACAAGTCTTAATGTGGCAGATTCGAAGAAGCTGGCTCACAAGGTTATTATTAAGCTGGTTGCTTAGCTGTTTGTCAGAAGGCAAAGGGAATAGCTTAAAAATTGGAGAGTAAATAATATTCCCAAACAAATTAATAATAGGAGGAAGGAACTATGATAAAGAAAAATGAATGGACTAATAGCCAACCCTTTTTGCTCCAACTAGAATTTTGAGAAGTATATGTTTCACTCCATTTTGAAAGTGCCTTGACTCCTTGAGGCCTACGGTAGCACAAGACCTGTTTACTTCTCAGTTCTGGAGAAATCAGGAATAGTAGGAAGAACATGACTTGAACTTTCTATGAAATGCCAAAATTAAACTAAATGTGGAATAATTTTTGAAGCTCAGAAAGATTAATTTTGTTTAGTATTATTTTCTCAGAATATCCACAGCTTCCGATTTCCCCTAAGGCGTCAGTGTTAAGGGATAATTTATTCTCCTATTTCTCTAGACACAAACATAGCAGGGGCTTGCTGAAAACAGTAATAAGAAATCTTTTCTCAGTGGCTAGAGCTGTATCCTGTTTTGACCACAGGCCTAGCTAGGGCTTTAAAGGGTTTGTCAGTCCACAAACACATATTAAGCATTCACTCTATGCAAGGTACCATGCCAGATGTGCCAAATGGATAAAGAGAGATGTTGGGGTAGACTCTGCCCTCCAGAAGCTAAGATATCTACATTAGGAAAGAAATAAAAATGATGCCCAATGAGTGCTCTAGCTAGTATGTCTTACAGGCTTCAAGCAGTGAGTGGCAAAGTTCATTCATTCATTCCTGCCTGGTACTGCTGTATGTCAGGTGCCATTCTAGAGCTGGATAGAGTCATCTCAGAGGAATCTCTCTTCTTATAAGTTAGTGTAGTGAAGAAGAGAGTATTTTCTAGGTGAAAAGCTAGACAAAATCAGGGTTTAAAATTTGCTGACACAGAAGGAGTGAAAGGCGGAAAGGCCAGAGAAAGCCAGC
Organism: Rousettus aegyptiacus; assembly: GCF_014176215.1. NCBI lineage: Eukaryota > Metazoa > Chordata > Mammalia > Chiroptera > Pteropodidae > Rousettus > Rousettus aegyptiacus. Next base: position 35,091,249 of record NW_023416310.1, read on the forward strand.
CTTTCAGGCCTGGCCAAAGGGTTTATTTATTTTCCCTGGAACAGCAGAGGTGATGGGAGTTGATATGCACATGAGACATTCACGTAAGTAGTGTTTTTAGAAATCAGTCTGGCCAAAGAGAGCTTGGATTGGAGTGGCGAGGGAATGGGGCAGGCCAAGGGGCAGGGGCAGACCAAAGAAGAGAAGCCAGGTAAGAAGCTTTTAGAAATGCCAGGCCTGAGGGCAGAAAGTGGCAATGAAAAGCAAAAGGAATAGATAGGCATTCGAGACAAGGAAACAGTTGCTGGTAATGTCGAGAGTTAGAATTTGAGTTGAACACCGTGCTGCACAGACCCTCCTCTTCCTCGGGCCTGAACGTCACTCCCACTTAGGTTTCATAACTGTCAGGAAGTGCAGGGCTTAGTTGGCAGATGGTTTCTAGTTTATTTTCTGGTCAGTAGCAGGAGAAGTGTTGGAATCAATCTGAGTTTAAGAGAATTAAGTTTGCTCTCTGAGAACCTCTAATTCTGGATTAGATGATGGAGTCCACAAAACCAGAGGTTTTCAGGCTTTGTAGAGCAGGGAAGATCTTAGGTGGCCATCCCCACTTCACCCCCACCAAACCACGGTGCTTCAAGAAACAGTTACCCCTTTTAGTATATGTGTGAATGGAGAATAAACGGGGACTTTACAGTTGATTTTAAAACTCCTTGGTTTCAGGTATCTACAGTGAGGATGCAGTGTTCTGGATACACAGAGGTGAACAGAAAAGACAGTGGAGGGAGGTCTCCATTCTCATGGTTCTAGTCTGGTGAAGATGAAGATATGAGTAATAGCCAAACTCAGCCATATGTCACTCAACCATATGTGATTACAGCTTGTAATAAGTGCAACACAGAGGAAGGCTTAAGGGGTAAGGTAGAGCACCGACAGAGACTTTCTGTAGACTGGGGGTCATGGTCAGAGATGGCTTCTATGGGGGAAGTAACATAAATTGAGACCTGAAGGTTATGTAGAGGCATTGAGGGAAAGCATTCCAAGTAAAAGAGGGGAAAGGCTTGTCCCTTAGGGCCCTGAGACAAGGCCAGTGTTGATGGGGCTCCATATGTGATGTGGAAGGGGATGTTCTTACCCTCTCCTCTGTTACCGTGTATCCAAGCCGCCATCGTCTTCCTCTACCTGGACTAGCCCAGGAGCATGCTAGCTGGTCTCTAGGCTCCCACTTCACTCTCTTCTATCCGTTATCCCACTCTCCCCACCTCCCCAGCCAGGTTATTTTTTCACACAGAATTATGGTGATTCTTTACAAAGCGAATCATATCACTCTTCTATCCTCGGCCTGCCAGCAATCCAAGTCCTTCCCATGGCTGACAAGGCCCTGCTTACCTGGCCCCTCACACCTCTCAGGCCTCCTTTCCCAGCTCTGCCTCCTCGCTTCCAGCCCCCTGGCCTCCCTGCAACTTGATCCACATTTGCCTCAGAGCTTGTATACTTACCCTTCTCTCTGCCTGGGATCATCTTCCCTTAACTGTTTGTTCCTTAATATCACCCGGGTCTTTGTTCAAATGTTTTCCTCTTCCCAGCAAAAGTGTCTTCTCTTAAAAAATAGTATTCATTAAAATCGCTTTAGTTTTCTTTCAGCACCTTTCACAACACGACATCATGTTCCATACTTTCTTTTTGCCAGTCTTTCCTACCAGAATAAAAGCCGTAGGATGTCAGGGTCTTTGCTGTGTCCAATGATGCATCCCTAGCATCTAGATTGGTACCCGACACATAATAGAGGCTTACTAAATATTTGCGGATGAACCAGTGACTCATCATTTATGCTAGGGAAGTAGGCTGGGCCAGAGGGGTGGGGGCTTTGTGAGGCTTAAAAAATTTCGCACCTTATCCTAAGGGCAGTGAGAAACTATTAAGATTTTTAAGCATGAGAATGAGGAGATGAGATAAATTCAAGAGGTAGAGTCAGAAGACTTGTTTGGCTCGAAAATGGAAGGAGTAACTACAGGTTCTTATAAAGAGCAGCGGGAGGGGTGGAGGTGGCAATTGCTGGGAGGTGCAATTCAGAGAGTGGAGTTTGAATATCACCCAAGCTCAGCATTGCTCATGTTGTCTGTGAGAAGCCTGGGAGATGTGTGGGGGGTGTGGTAAGTGGGGGTTGGATGTGCAGGACCGAAATGCCAGGAGAGGGCAGTTGTGCTGTTCCCTCATGGGGTATTGGGGCTGCTCATCCTATGTCATGAACCCAAAACCTAGGCATTGTTCGTTTGTGCTAATGCAAGGTCTGTTGGTTCAGAACATTTAAGCATTTCACAAGTCACAAGCAGCCATCTTTCTTCCTCGAATGTAGGACAGGGGAGCCTGTTTTTTAATGATTTCCTGTTAATTAACAGGCTGCTCCCTAAATACTGACTGGACGACCTTGGACAAGAGAAGTTTTGTGAAGTCCTGTTTTCTGTAATAGTCATTATCCTCTAAGTGCTTTGGTGAACATTAGTTGAAATAATACATGTAAAGCGTTAGGTAGGGAGCATAACCAATACCTATTATTTGTATTTTTATGGAAAGCTACCAACCTGAAGCTTCCCCTCACCTCCTTCCCTACCATTACAGAGAATTCACCAATTCTAGGCTCTCTCACTGAGGGGAAGTCTAAGCTTGATGCACCCTCATGTGTTGTGTACTCTCTTGATTGGCTGTATCTCTCTTTCAGGATATCAACCAGAAACTCCAGGAGGACAACCAGGAACTGAGGGACCTCTGCTGTTTCCTGGACGACGACCGGCAGAAAGGCAAGAGGGTGTCCCGGGAGTGGCAGAGACTGGGCCGCTTCACGGCTGGGGTAATGCACAAGGAAGTGGCCTTATACCTGCAGAAGCTGAAGGAGCTGGAGGTGAAGCAGGAGGAGGTGGTGAAGGAGAACATGGAGCTCAAAGAGCTCTGCGTGCTGCTGGACGAGGAGAAAGGTGCCGGCTGCGCGGGCAGCCGCTGCTCCATTGACAGCCAGGCCAGCCTGTGTCAGCTCACCGCCTCCACGGCGCCGTACGTGCGGGATGTGGGCGACGGCAGCAGCACCTCCAGCACGGGCAGCACCGACAGCCCCGACCACCACAAGCACCATGCGAGCAGTGTTAGCCCCGAGCACTTGCAGAAGCCCCGGGCGGAGGGCAGCCCCGAGCACGCCAAGCACAGGAGCACCAGCCCAGAGCATCTACAGAAACCCAGGGCCTCCGGCACCCCAGATCACCCCAAAGCACTCAAAGGACCCAGCCCTGAGCACCACAAACCCTTGTGCAAGGGCAGCCCTGAACAGCAAAGGCACCCACACCCAGGGAGCAGCCCCGAAACACTGCCCAAGCACGTGCTGAGCGGGAGCCCGGAACACTTCCAGAAGCACAGGCCTGGGGGCAGCCCTGAGCACGCCAGGCACAGCGGAGGGAGCCCCGAGCATCTTCAGAAACATGCCCTCAGTGGGAGCCTGGAGCATCTACCCAGAGCAAGGGGCACTAGCCCAGAGCACCTCAAACAGCATTTTGGAGGGAGCCCTGATCACAAACACGTGGGCGGAGGAGGCGGAGGCAGCGGCGGTGGCAGCAGGGAGGGTACCCTCCGAAGGCAGGCGCAAGAGGAAGTGTCACCCCATCACCGGAATGTCTACAGTGGCATGAACGGTGGGTCAGTACGTGCTGGGGAACTGCCTTGGCTGGGGCAACTCAGTAGAGAGTTCTCAGTGGCGAAGGGAGTTCCAGACATATTAGAAAGTGCAGGCTCTCTGGCTAGGGGATGGGTTGAGGGAGGAGCAAACGTTTGCGCCCAAATCCTGACGCGTGTTTCTTCCCCTCGATCTGTTTTAGTTTATGTGGTTATTGGCAAATAAGCTTGAAGAAGATAAGGCTCAGGGATGAGGGATGAGGGATTAGGAGAGAGGGAGGAACAATAATTCCATGAGACCCAGTGGTCAGGGTTAGATTTGTGGGTATTGTAGATAAAAACTGAACCAGTCTAAGATTTCTACCGTTTTGAACTTGAGTATTCTCCTTGTGTGTGCATGTTCCTACTGGGGCTCACGTGTGGAACAGGCGACCAAAAGGTTTTGGAATCCAGTTAATAGTTTATGTTCAGGAAGAAATAAATAGTTATTATGAAAACAATAAGATTGTTAAACAAGAGACATGGTGTCTCTAAACGAGTTTGATGCTGGATTGTCTGAAATGCCTATAAATATGCTTTACTTGACCTTGAAGATTTTTTTTTTTTCATGATGTTGGAGGCCTTAGTATGAATCTGTGACTGTACTTTGGATCTAAAATGCATTGAATGATTCCCTTCTCTACTCACTCAAAACCCACCCAACCCTCCCACCAAACTTCATGAAACATTCTGAAATGCATGCTCTTTTACATTAAAGGAAGCATCTTATCTGGTTGCTTGAATGTTCCTCTTTAAAATATACAGATGTGTTTGGACACTTTTTTGATTTCTAAAGTATAATAACATCTGCAGGATTTGCTAAGGTGGCTCTAAACCTGAGCTTTCCAACCTTTTGGAAGAGATTTAATTACCTGCATCTTGGTTCTGAAACTACTTTAAATTCCAGATTTAAAAAAATCATTTATTTAAAAAAGCTAACACAAAACCCCTCACAGTCCCTTTTTGTTACCTATGGTTGAATTGGGACTATAACGATTGGTTTTATAAATTGTGGGTTTTTTTTTTTTCATTCAAAATATCTGAGGTTTTTGCTTTATTTCAAAGCTGTTCCAGAGTATATATTTGTGGAGTCAGCTCTGAGCAGTGGTGGCTTCCAATTTTAGCAGTGGCACAACAGGGTAAATTTTCAATATTGTGCTTGGGGATTTACCTGTTGGATTCCATTTCATCCTAATCCTTCTCGTATAGTGCTGAAAATTGACTCATGAAGCTTGGCTTCTAATACATCCAATGTTCTTTTAAGTGCAAATGGAACTAGAAAGAGTGGGAAAGATAGGAAGCTGCCGCTTTCTTGGCTGTTTGTGTTGGGAGGTGAATGCTGGGAGAGGCCAATTCACTCTTTCATTGAGGCCTGCTGCCTGGTGCTTTTACTGGTTCATTGCACCTTCTCTCAGTCTTCCCAGGAGAGGCAGAGGTGCTACCCTGATTGCTGTGGGCAGCCTTGGCTGCTCAGTTCTCACAGGAGATAAAAGTCATTTAAAAAGATATTTTGGTTGTGTTTCTCTCAAGCTTCACTGCCCTGAAGCTTGTCTTCAGGAGATAATGGGTTAACAGGAAGGAAAAGATAATGACTTCTTTTTTTGATTACTTTTTAATGAGCATGAGAATTATATGTGCACTGTTTTAAGGAAACTTTGTATCTTGAACAAAGAAAAAAAAAACAGGGCCAGGTAGTTTGTTTACAAAATAATTCTCTTCATAAAAGATCTTTTTAAAATAAAGAGCTCATTTAATTTAATCAGTGCAGGATTTAACTTACAAGAGAAGATTTTAGGTGCAACATTTAAGTAATGCCTGGCATAAAGTAAGGTAGGTCTCTAGATAAAGATGATATGACATTTCTCGGATCTAGACCAACCAGTGGGTAAAGCAGATGTTTTTTAAAATTTTACAACTTTATTAAAAAGTTTGATGTTGTGAGATGTGTTATTTAGAATACCACTATATTTAATGCTTATGTTTACTCTTCTCATTCTTGAGTGACAAATATTGACCGTTGATCCTCACCAAAACACATTTGTAGTACATTTGCACTGCGTTTTTATTTCAGTAATTAATGGGAAAATGAAGTGCCACAATGAAATGTTTATGAATCATCAGCCGATAAACTTGGGCACTGGTAGCTTGTATTTATCCTGCCATTACAAATTAATTTTTGATATGAGTGGTAAGACACAATCTTTTATGTTTATAAATCCTCATGCTGAGTCCTTGGCTTGTAAATGGAGAGGAACCAGTAGCAAGGTTAATCTCAAATTGCAGATTTGCTGAGTCATTTACAGAGTCATTCTGCTTGGAGTTGGTGTGAGATATGAGTGTTTTGGAGGAGTACTTGCATGTATGAACAAAGAGCAGATGAGAGCAAGTGGGAAGTGTGTCTGCATTATGGTAAAATGAAACAGAGATGGTGGGATATTGTCCTACTTATACGGATATCCAGATAAGAAGACACACATGTACACACTGAAGAAACATCAGTGAAAACAATTGCTGTTTCAGTTGACTGTGTCTCCAGCATCTTTAAATCTTCTTGTGCTTTCAGTTACAAACTCAGTGGAGAAAATAGTTGATGAACTTGACCTCCATGAGTTTTCCTTTGGTTTGAACAGTTGGCTTAATTTTCAATTGGATGCAAAGATGAATTTTAGGTATTTTTCATCTCTTAAAAATATCTAAGGCTGTATAGCCATTTTAAGATTAGTAGTTGATTAAAAAACAACAAAAACAAAGACAAAACAAACAAAAAACCTCTAAATTGAACAAGATGCTTGTGAATGCATTTACTCTCTAGAAGTTATTATTCAACTATTTTCACTTTGTAGAGAGTTCCATCTGCAGAGAGGAAGTTGATCCAACACTTATCACATCTAGACATTAAGGCATTTGTATGTTCGTTCAAGTTACTTGCTGTATTCCAGATTTGTAAATTAAGTAATTGAATAGCCCCTTTTAGCTATAAATGTACAAAAATGATAGCTTCCTTGAGAATGGGAGATTCATTTACCTGATTCCATTGAAATCCGAGGTTGGACTGCATTTTTTTTAGGAGAAAATGAGACCAAGGGGTTTTTGCTTCCAGATATCAGCTGGCAGCTCTTTGCTTTTTAACAGATACTTTTTAGCCCAGGTCATGGATGTCATTCTTCTAGAAATAATAGCTCTATTTTATTGTTAACCTTCCAGACAAAGATGAGTCTGATCGTCAGGCCCTTATGCATAGTCCACCCATGGGACATTATAAATCTGTTGAAAAAATAATTAAAATAGTTTTATTTTAATCCTAGAAGGGCATATTTCTGGTTATCAGCATCTGAGAAGAAATAAATAGAAGAAACATTACTCCTCATTTTGTTATCATCTTTCTTCTAGAAACATTGCTTAATTATACTTCATTTGACATTTTAGAGCATGTTCCAGTGAACAATAGCTTCATGCCCTCCTTTAACATCACCCTAGCCAATGAGAATACACATGAGGAAATTATTCACTTGTGTTAGACAAGGTCCATTTAGAATTACATTTGGCCTTGCCAAATGGAGTGTCAGGGTTGTAAGTCTTCCTCCTGAAAGCTTCTTACTGCTTCCTCCTGAAAGCTGCTGCTTCTTTTGTGAGAGAATCTCTGGATATACAAAGAGCGGGCTGTTTCTCCCACCAACTTTTTCTCTAGATCAGGATTTCTCAGCAGCAGCACTATTTAAATTTGGGACCACATAATTCTTTGTTGTGAGGGGGTTGTCTTGTGTGTTTTAGGAGGTTTAGTATCATCTTGGGCTTTACCCATGAGCCACACCCAGTTGTAACTGATGGAAAATGTCTCTAGATCCTGCCAAATATTCCCAGGGTGCAGGTTAAAATCCCTGTGGTAGTTTTGAAAAAGTACCTGGGCCCCATGCTCAGATGCCAATTGGATTGGTCTGGCACTGGGCCTAAGCGCGTTGCAAAAAGAACTCAGGTGATTCTAATGAGCAGACCCCGTGGAAACCTATTGCCCTAGGGTGAGTGGTTGATATATAAGATGGGTTGGAGTGAGGGAAGCTCTCAAACACCCAAGCTTCTTGAGAAGAAGAAAGTGAGCTTTTTCTTTTGCTGCGTTCCAGGACTGAGAAGGACTGATGCCAGCCGGTGCTGTAAGATTTTAATGCAGTAATTTGGTAGCCTTATATTCACTTTGATAGTACCTAAATGTAAGATGTTTTGAAAAATAATTAATGTACAATGCTTGTGTGTGCAAATTGCATTTATCATAAAAATACATTTTTATTTGACTTTAAAAGACTTACTATTGAGAATATTTTGCAATTTCGTAAACTATATCTGAGAGACAAACTATTATTGGAAAACCTAGAAGTCTTAGAAGGTATTTTCTAGTAGAATATAAGGTTTTCAACTCCACTGGCAGCAATAGCAAAACTATAAACATTCTTTATTCTAGGGGATCCTTTTCATCTTCCTCCATAGAGATTTTTCAATGTGTATAACCTATATGTTTTATGTATGTACATATATATTTTAATAACTTTAATATTGCACTTGAATAATGCCAAACATTAAGTTGACTGACTCTGTTAAACGTTCGGATGTTTCCAGTCACATGAGCTAGTTGCTGTTGCTGCTATGAAGTCCATTAAGACTTCTTTACAGCTGATTGTGGTTGTGTCATTTAGTCTCTTTGAAATCAAATGTTTGTATTTTTGAATTCATTGCAGCTTTCCAGAAGATATAATAGAAAGAATATGATTATGAATTAGTGATGCACTTATCTTTTTAACTGAAATAATTTAGAATGAAGCATGGGGAAGTGAAAGTTATGGAGAGTATTTCATTTCATCATATAATTTCACAAGTGTCAAACGAGTACAAATACAGTGATTTGCTATAAGGCTGGTTATACATTTACTCACAGTAATGATAGATTATTCTGGATGCATTGGTGTAGGGATTCAGTGAAGTTCCATTGATCAGAAATAAGGTGGTGAAGCCAAACGTTGCCCAAGTTTTTTATTTTTAAATAAGATTTTACTTATGTAGCACTATTGGGCTAGTGTATGCTTGATAAAATTTTCCAGACTGAAATTTATGACTTGAGGCTCTAAAACATCTGATTTTAGTTACTCCTAATGCTTAGAGACCCCTGGGACTCTAATGCTAGCTAGAACTGTGAGTCTCTACATTAAATGGCCCCAGGTGACTATTATTTTAATATCTACTTTTAGAATAATAGATTTTCAGTCGCTTCAACTAACATGTCAGTATTCCTTGCTGCCCTCAGCTGACTCCACTTTAACTCATTTTCTCATTGGTTCTAAATTCTTTTCTGCTGTTGCTAATGGCTGGTTATTCTTTGGGAAAGTGAAAAACCACACTGAATAGAACTGTGTTTAAAATAAGAGTAAATGGTCCGTGTATGAATAAAGTGGATGAACTTCGATACGTGGTTCCTGTGCCATGTGTCTAAGTATTTTGGCTTGTTAAAGTTTATTTTTATTTTTTGGTCTTAAGAGAATTGAGGCATTTCTATAAGAATTCAAAAGTACTTGCTTTTGGGTACTTGTCATAACCAATTTGCCCATAATACTTTAATACATAATATTTAGCACTATGTACATGTGAAAAAATTGTTTTGAATTTGATTCTGGGAAATATTAAGAATAGTTTCAAGCAAGCTTGAAATGGGCTGATTTTTAAGAATTGTAGGAAATTTCAAATTCAGTATCAAGAATAGACTATGGTACACTTGAGAAGACAGATATGAAACCTCAGCTCTAATGTGCAAGAGTGAGGTTCAAGTTGCTGTTGCTCCTGACAGAAATTGCCTGTTTTCGAGGGTGCCATTCAAGAGTTTCCAATAGGAGTGGCTGCTCTTCCTGAGATAGGATCTTTAAGCCGCAGAGAGGCAGAGATGTTTAGAAAGCGAAAATTGCAGAGGAACGGCAGGTTGCATTAGTGTCCTTATAAGGGCAATACTGGTTTGTCCTCCCCATAATAATCAATTCACACATGATTGAATCATTTTCAGTTTTCACGTAACAAAGACTTAGGTATTACAGAGCTTCTGTACTTTAATCTTTATGGAAAGAGTGTGCAACTAGTCTGGGTACCTGGTCTTGGCCATGGATTGAAACTAGACACACATTCAATTAGCAGATAAAAACTCAGGAACAATACTTAATAGTTTTTCTTTTTTGTAGCTGCAGTTATTTAGGCCTTCTGTAGGCTTTTCTATGAGTTATATGTTAAGGACAAAGGTTGAGTTTGGTGATTGCTCAGATATTTCAAGTCATGTTCTCCCTTCACACACAGTATTTAGTGTTCTTGTATAAAGATTTAATAGAACATTAAATGCATTAAATTCAAAGATATCGAATCACTTTTTAAATACTCTGTTCACTTTTATTTTCAGTTGTATAAAGGAATGTGAATCTTTACATTTTAAAATCTTGCAAACAAAATATTTATAGCACCATTTGTAGCTGCTGCTGTGGTTGAGGGATAGAATGTTTTGGTTAACTTTTGATGACCAAGAAATCAAAGAAGGTCTCTGATACTTGAGGGAGTTGGCTTTTCTAGTCAGGTGTATTTTATTGTTGCTTTAAACTCAATTTTGTCTTCTAGCCTTGATGATAAAGGAAACTGAAAGGCCGTCTTGTCTTCTAATTTATTGAGGGGTTTTTCTGGATTACAGGGAAAATCCCTGATCTGAGATATGTGTAGCTATAGCTTCCTAAGTGTCCATAATTATTATCTGGTTAAAAGATGTTGGGAAGCATGAATTGCATTTGGGGCATGTGTGTGTTTTCTTATCAGAAGAAAAACAATTAGTGGTGAATATTTACATATATACATGTATACATGCGCGTGTGTGTTTATGTATATACACATATTATATATTTTCAGTTAATTGAGAATGGATTTTAATGCTAAATAACGGAAAGAAGTTAGAACACTTATATATTTAGTTCAGGAAGTCACAGAATCATAGTGACTTTAATCTGTAAAGTACTGTACATTTTATCCAGTTCAATTTTCCCATTTTCTGAATGAGAAAATTGATTTCTAAAGAAGTTTAATGAATTTCCTAAGGCAAATGCCCAGTTAGTAGAGGACTCCCAGGGCATGGAATCAGTTTTATAAGGAAGACATTTAATCTTCTAGACCTTAAAACCACTTGAAGTAAGGGTAATGTTAATAAAGACCCTAAATGGAATAGGGAACCATTATTCCCCCTTTCCTGTTAGAAATTCCAGAGAAGCTGAGGCCTGCAATGATAGCAAGATAAGAGGAACTTCAGTAGACTCTGGCTTAGATAGAAGACCTGGTGACTTAGGAAGTGAGCTCGCATCTATTGCTTGGAAACCTCTGACTGGGCCAGATGGGGTGCACAGTTCACAGCTGATGGACAGCTACTGCACTGCATTCTTAGTGGGAGTGTTCCTGCCACACAGACTCTCCCCACTCCAAGGCCACATTCCTTCTAGATGAACATTCTGTGAAGATGGACTGACCTTGGTCCTGTCCTCACACATCCACTTGTATTCACAGCAAAAATGCTGTGTCGTGGGGAGTGTCAGCTTCTGGACTACAAGAAACAGAAGGGAAAGAGACCCAGGAGCAAAGGGGTGGGCCAGATGGCAACACCAACTGCTCTCAAGGAGTTGTGTTTTTTAATAACTCAGCTTACTGCAAACAAAACTAATTAAGCCCGTTATTCTGATTTATGCTACTGTAGGCAGAAGTAGAGTATACTTAGAGTACACTTTTGATGGCATTTAAAAGGTCAGAATATCTGAGTTGCAGATTTCTGTTCAATGCAGCCTGGTCTGTTGAACCACTCTTGAGAATTCAAATTAACTATGCTCATTAATTCAGCATGTCTTCTGTTTCCCTAGACAGCAAGTGCCAATTCACCATTCACCTAAACAAAATAATAAGATCCTGAAAAGTAAGTCATTAGTCATATCTGCAGATGATGGATTAGACACAAGTAACAGGAAAGTGAGCTGAGTCAACTTAGAGTGAGGAAGAATGAAAATAGTAGATAGGTGGCATGAGGGGGACAATGCCATGAAGATTTTCAAAGGCTCCATGTGACGTGTACATTGTTAACGGGCACCTGTCTTATGCCGATTGGCAGGGCAGGCCCCTTCGTTGTTAAAGGGGTCCACCAGAAGTGCCCTGGCTATGGAACCAGGGAGGGGAACTGGCTGAATTTCGCTGCTTGTTTTACATATGCAGTATTTCAGTAGAGAGCACATTTACAATTATATCAATTAGAGGTCTCAAAATAAATGTTATCCAGGTGGTTTGCCATGAATAGTTGTGCCAGTATAGTGACTTTCATGAGAAATGGTTAGGAATTAAGTTTCTCAAAATTTGTGGAAGAACAGGCTAGGAAATTGCTTATTTTTAGTGTCCTTTTATCACTTAAAATGGGAGACCAATACTTCAGTCCTCCTTACCCTAACACTATGTGCCACTTGGTTTTCACCTTTGCTTTCTTTGGCTTTTTCCTGTTGCAATCTAAAAATTGTCTACTTTGGGGTTTATTGGCCTACCACATAAATCTATCTTTAACGAAAACATTCTTGCTAGAGTCTGTACAGCCAGCTATACAATTGGTATTAATTTAAAAAAGAGCTAGCCTGCTCCTATTAGAGCTAATCATAAAGCATATCTAGTTATTTTTATATTTGTAGGTACCTGTGGGATTTCATACACATATTAAAGTAATATTTAGTTAGCTATCCTTAAATTAGTATATGGCATTAAAACTTCATGGCTATAAAGCAATGGAATAATTTTATAAACCTTGAGCTAAAATCTATTTTAATTGTAAATAGTGATGTATATTTAAAGTGTATCTTAAAATATTTAAAAATAGTTTAAATTTTTCATGGAGTTGAATAGTGTGATGCACTAATGTTTTAATTTTTTAAATTTATTGGGGTAACTGGTTAATAACATCATAAATTTCAGGCGTACACTTTCTAACACAGCATCTCTATTGTCTGTTGTGTGCTCACCACTCAGTCTAGTCACCTTCCATCACCATGTGTTTGATCCTCTTTACCTTTTTTGTCTTTTCTAACCCCTTCTTCTAAGGTAACGACTATTCTGTTTATATCTGAGTTTGTTCGTTTTGTTTGTAGCTTTTTTATATCCAATATGTGATATTCTTCTGTCTGACTTAGCATAATCTAAAGATCTACCCATGTTCTTGCAAATGGCAATGTTTCATTTTTTTTTTATGGCTGAGTAGTATTCCACTGTGTGTACATGTATATGTATGTATATACACATACTACATCTTCTGTACCCAGTCAACTGTCAAAGGACACTTGGGTTGTTTCCATGTCTTGACTATTGTACATAATGCTGCAGTGAACATAAGGGTACATTTGAGAATAAGAGTTTTCAAATTTTGGGATAAGTACCCAGGAATGAGATTGCATATGGTAGCTCTATTCTTAATTTTTTGAGGAACCTCCATATAGCAGGGTGTGAGGATTCTCTTTTCTCCATATCCTCAACATGTATTTCTTGTCTTATTGATAATAGCAATTCTAATGTGCATGAGGTGATATCTCATTGTGGGTTCGATTTGCATTTCTCTTATAGCTAGTGACATTGAACACTTTTCATGTATCTGTTGGCCATTTGTATGTCTGTCTTGGAAAAAATGTCTATTTGGGTCCTTTGTCCATATTTAAATCAGATTGTTGATGTTGTTATTGAATTATATGAGTTCTTTATATATTTTGGATATTAACCCCTAATTAGAGGTATCATTTGCAAATATCTTCTTCCATTCGATTGGCTGCCTTTTTGTTTTGTCAATGGGTTATTTGCTGTGCAGAAGCTTTTTAGTTTGATGTAGTCAATTTATTTTTGCTTTTATTTCCCTTGCCTTTGGGGTCAAGTTTGCATTAACTTCTTAAAAGGCATTATGGCGCACTGCCCAGCTGGAGATTTGGATATAGAACTGGCTTTGCCTCTTTCCTGCTGTGTGACCTTTAGCATACCACCAACTCTGTGGGCAAGATAATGTGTCTTCCAAGGCCCCTCAAGTACAGGGCTTGGAATAGAGATCTTCTAAGTCAGTAGTCCCAGAATTTGTATTTTACAGATACATAAAACCTGAGAATAAACCTGGAATTGCCAACTTTTTATCTCTGTTATGTATGAATAGTGAAATAGTAAAAACAATCTTTATCTACTAACACCATTTCACAAAAGATCATTTAAACATTTAAAAACAGAAAAATATATGTTCGGTAAAGGGCAGTCTTTCTCCACCAAAAACACCCAGCTGACAGTATATTAATATATTTCCATTTAACATTTTTTAGAATAATGATAACCCAGAGTTCAGATTCAAAAATGCAATACAGAATGCATTTCTAGTGTTCAAAACTTATTTTTATTCCAGCCATTGTAGAAAATCTGGTTTTACACAGGACCGTATATTGATAAACAATCAGCAATGTTAACTCAGTTTCACTTTGGCAGAAGCCAGGCAAACTGATGGAAGCCAGGAATCACAGCTCATGTACAGCTACCAGCTTCTTACTCCTTGTCTTAGCAGGACACGGAAAAAGGCGATTTATCAGCTTTGGGGTCTGACCAACTTAGACTGGAGGCTCATCTTGCTTGCCACCCACCCAACTTCCTCCAGAGTTGGTGCAGCTGAGCCTGGTCTCCTGACAGGGAGCAGTGGAGATGTTATCCAAGAGGGATTCTGTGCTTAGGTGGAAAGTTCAGTTTGCATGACTCAACATGAGAACCATTGGGCTGAATCCTCTCTTCACCACTGTGCCTTGTAGGGATGTGTGAGGGTTGCAGCAATTCCAGCAATGTCAGAATGGACTCATCCTCTTTTGAAGTGGCCACAGTGATGAGTCTGGACACCTCATGGGAGACCAAAAAGCTAAAGAGGCTCTAATGGAGGTGACTTGGGATTTGTAGAGTTTTAAAGTCAGTCCAATGTTAGATTTCTTCTGCTTGGGCAGGTCTCAGGGCAGACTGCAAATGGGCTAGCTTTGTGTGAAACATACATTCTGTGTCTAGACTCTTTTTTCCCACATTGTTTAGTGGGATAACTCTGGAAAATCAAGATGGAGGATTTCACTTTTATGCTACTGTAGACTGGTTACATCGTCTCTTTTCCACCTTTGCACTACATAAGAGAGTGTGGCTATCAACTAAAGTTTGGAAGAGAGTAAGCCAATGACAGGGCAGTGCCACCAGCCTCTTCATGTGCTTTCATTATGTCCCATCTAACCAGATTTTGGTGATCTTTTCCTGGAAACTTTGGGCAGAAAATAAGACATTCTCTTCTTTCTTCGGCAGTTCGATCCTATTTATAGCTGGTGTTTGAATTAGTTTGGAGTAATGCTCTTCAATAAAATTGGGAGGGTAACATTAAGTGAAGGGAAGGGCAAAATCTATAGCAATTCCATTGTAAATCATTGCCTTGACTCATCAGGCAGCCATGCGTTCTAAACAATGTCAGGGATAATAGAGATTTATTACAACAAATTAAAAGTTAATCAGAGTGTGTTCTGAGATAAACAGCATAGTAAAACAAACATAAATGTCAGCAAGGGGAAGCATGAGCTGGTAGAAGATTCAAGGGTGTGTGTAAGGGTAGAAAACCAAATTCCGCTTATATTTCACTTTATAAATTTCTACACTGTTCCAGGTACAGATGAGAGATTGAAAATATTACATATATAGATACACACTCATTCAGATGTTTATCATGTATCCTATGTGGGTGCAGCTTGGTGATAGACACTATATGAGACAGAGCAGAAGAGTGAGTTGCAAGCCCTTTGTACTAGGAGTTCGTGGTCTTACATGTCCATGGAAGGAGACAGATAACTGAAGATGTACAATTAAGAACCACATGGACAGAGTGAACCGTTGGTGCCATGGGCATCTGTGGGCCTGGGAGATGGAGTCATGGGATGCGCTGTCAGGGATGGCCCCTCAAAGGAAATGTGTTGTGAGGTCGAATCCTGGGAGTTTGGATGGCCTGGCGAGAGATGATGAGAGATGGCCTAGAAGTGGAAATGAGCAAATGGTGTTAAAGGAATGATGAGGACATGAGAAGGTCTGAGGTCTTTGTTAGGTCATAACTGATAATTTTGGAAAGTGGTTAGAGGCTCGCTTCCATAGGGTGTGAAATGCTATCATGGCAAAATTAGTTTCTCATGGGGAGGAATGTAAACTGTTTTCCATTCTTTAAACCTTGTGATTAAACTAAGTGGAGCGGGAAAGCTAGCTCCTTAGCATTGGGGGGGAGGGTGGCCCAGGAGTGGGGGTAAGGGGGAGGGGAAATCTCTTGCTGGGATTTTATAACTTCAATTTAGTTCTAATAGTTTTTCGTTCCTTTTCTTAAGGCTTTCTGAACTTAGAGATTTCACAGTGATCAGGGATTGAGGGCTTTATGTACCCAAATTTATGCCATCATTTAATCATCTTCTATTATTTTTCTACTAAAGGTTATGCTGAATTACTATTCTTTAGTGGGGAAGTTTTACAATGAGGGTCATTAGTTAAGACAATCCATCTTCTGACTAATATCTTCTGAGTCAATAATGAAGATGTTATAAGGTTTTAGGGAAAATAGTTGCCCAGAAAGTAGATATATACTATTAAGTGAAAATCAATGAACTAATTCTATTAAAACAATAAAAGGGGAAAAGTAATCTTGGAACTTTTTGACTCTAGTTGGTTTAGTGTAGTAAAATCAACCGAATTGAGCCTTTACATTTCATGCATTTTGATGTTTTTCCATTTTAGTTTGACCTTCTTTTAGCCTGTGCTGTTGCATATTAAGTCTCAGATGTTTTTCAAACTGAGCTCCGTTGAATCCTAGTGGGTCTGTGGAGCCTCCTTGGGAGGAGGTGGGGTGTGAAGCGGGGAAGTTTGTAGGTTCTGCCACTCCTTGCACTGCAACCCCTCAGGTACCCTTCAACTGGGCAGGTCTACATTCAACTGATTTGTTCACACTTCTGCTTCAGGTTTTATTTGAACAAAAGTGACTTTAGGGAGGTTGAAAACCTCTGGTCTTACCCAGAGACACCAGAAGAAGCAGACATTTTGGAGATATGAGCTGGATTTCTGGACCAGCAAGTATATGGATGGTCCCAATAACACCGTTTCTTGATTCTTCTTGCCATCGAGCATTTGTGCTTGGTCTCAGCCGTGATGATAGGCATGTTATGAAAACATACAATTAATTTATAGGCATGGAAATTTTATTTTTCAGAGGTAGACATTTAGGTTGGCACATCTTTGAAAACTTTCACCTTGTTTCTCCTACTTAGTTTCCACCATCTGTTCTTGATTTTATGATACCTTTTGGGGCTGGAGAGGAAACAAAATATAAATTCTTTAAAGGAAACTAACCTTTTGCTAACCTCTACCTAATAGCTGTCTAGGGGCTAGCAGTAATTTTTAATGGTGTTTGTAGGAAGTAACAAACTTTTCTAGAGAAATATAACTTAAATGTTTATCTTTGAACCTGCCAACCCATAGCTCTTTCCTGTTTAAACCTTTTCATTACTGTGAAACTATCTAGGCAGAATTTGTTTCAATAGCTTAATTAGGTAAATATGGTTTTTACTGTGACATCAGTGGATTGCCATTCCAAAAGGTTGAGTTCCAGTTTTAGATTTCTCTAATTGACTGAGTTGTCATATACACAACGTTAAGAACAAAATTTTAATTGTATTCTGGATACTAAACTTTTAGCTCATAAAAAAACTAAGCTAAATTGTTAATTTTATTTATAAATAAATAAAAACGTACCCTTACAGAGTCACAAACATGCCTAATCTTTTACCAGTACCAACTTTAACTTATTGAAGGTTTAGTTTCACTGTAGCAGAGTATTTTGAAGCAATGGTATGTGTTACAGCAACACAAGATTCTTTCTTTTTTGAAGTCATGGCGTCTGGAATCCTGGGTTAATGTAAATCAGGAAAAGCCTGGTTTGACAAGAGGAAGTTAAGAATTTATTGGGCACATGGTGAACCACTTGCCATGGGATCAAACAATTGTCTTGAGTGCAGCTTGACTCTGAGAAACCTTCATAGTGATTTTATAGGTTTCAAAATTATGTTTTCAAGCTTCCACATCATTGTCCTCCTTCAAGCTCACCCAGTACGTATGATAGGAGAAAATGAGAGAGAAATGAACATTAGAGTTAGAGGTCTTGGCTTTTAGTCTTAGGATGTTCCCTCCCATTTTCTTATAAAATGTTGACACTTCATAGTCTCCAGAATTCACTCATAAATACTGAAGAAACCAAAATATCTTTTGGTGCTCCATATGAAATCTCAAAATCCCCTATTTATCCAGACAGGAGGCAGTAGGCATTCTCTACCTGTCTCAAGGACTGTTTTGTGCACACAAGCCTGGGGCCTGTAGCTCAGGTGGAAAGGGAAGGAAGGAAGCTCTTGGCTGTGGTGTCACATGTGACCATTCTGAACCCTCTTGCTCTAAGGTCTTCTGAGCAGATCACAGAATGATGGCAGACTTGAATTTGCTGAGTTCTTATTCAAGTCGTCTTTAATATTCAGTCATGATGTGATAATTTATATCATAGCTTCTACAGATGGCTGTGGTACAGTGATTCCACAGAAAGTAAATAGAATGCTAATTTGTCGAATGCAACCTATTTGAAAGTAAACATTCTTATGAAGCCTCGCGTGACTTTTTTCTCTGTTCCTTACAAAGGAAATTTATATGAGCAGACAAACAAAACCGTAGTCACTTACAAGAAGATTAATTTAGGCCTGGGTGACAGTTGGTAAAAATTATGGACATGCAAATAGGAGTTTTTTTTTTTTTTCCTTTAGAACTAAATGTTGACTTGTATACAAAAGTCCCTACTTAAAGGTTTAAATAAGAATGGCCTTTTTTGGTTGGTTAATGTTTTTATTTTTGGCAAAGCTTTTATTCTACAACGTGTTATAATAAACTAGATGTGCTGGTTGTCTCCAGATATAGAAACTTAGGAGAATTTGCCATTTCTATTTTAGAGTCTTAATTTATTAGTTTAAGATCTAAGTGAACCTAGATTAGGTTGTGTTTTTTACGCGTGTATGTGAGGATGTCAAACTACTGTAAAGGAAGATCAGACAAATCTGTTGAGATGGTTATTTATCCATCCACCCATTTATGCATCTATCTTTTATTACTCTATTATATACTAGACTGTGTGCTCACCTTTTGTTCCACAGTAGAGTTCCTGCTCTGCTTTATAGGTTATGTGTCCCAGACATACCATTCGAGCTCATGTTTGTCATTTCCAAACTTACTAGCTCTTGGCTTCTATTGTCACTGCTATGACTTTGAGGTGTTAGGATATGGAGCTTAAAATCCATTGGAGATTTAAAACTAAAGCAAATCCTAGAGTGATTTTAGGGATGTTTCTTGGGCTTTTCTGTTTTGACTAGATCTGACTCTTGTCTAATATGGTCTAAAGAAAAGCAACAACAAAAGCTGGTGTGGTGCAGATCGGCGACTGCAAAGTGGTCTGAACCACTGACTGTGGGTTCTTTGAAAGTGGCTGTCATCAAGGGCACATCCTTGCCTTCAAGGAATGTATATATCACAAGAGGAGTTGGATACCAGTAGTCTAAGGGCCAAATCCAGTCACAATTATGTTTTTTTTTTTTTTGGGGGGGGGTATGCACATGTCTTAACAATTGGAAGGTCACATACAAATCTAAGTTTCTGGCTTCTCTTGATAAATGGTGGTGGTGGTGCGGGGGAGTCTTCTGACACTGTCTCTGAATCCACATGTTGTAACAGTCTGTGGGACAGTGCACTGGCCGCGTCTTTAGTGGAGGCATATTACTTTTTTATTGTTGTGTCACAAACTGTGTTGGCACTTAGTTTTGGAAAACAACAACGCTTTTCTTATGCTCATGGATTCTGTGAGTCGGGAATTTGGACAACACACAGTGAGAATGATTCATTTTTACTCCATAGTGTCTGGGGCCTTAATTGGTGAGACTTAAATTGTGGGGGCTGGAATCATCTGAAGATGTCATTATTCTTGTATTACGTGCCTGAGCTAGGATGGCTTGGAGCTCCTTGGGCATACCCTGAGTCTATATGCAACTTTCATTCTCTCCATGTGGTCTTTCTATGTGTCTTCTGCAACATGGTGGCCTCAGGATAGTCAGGCTTCTTATATGACAGCTCAGAGATCCAAGAGCAAATATTTCAGTAGAAGGCAAAAGCCACCTGGCCTTTTAAGATGTTAAATAACAAAATTCAACCGAGTAGATCTGAAGATCTAATTGGCTTTATTAAGGGATTCATGAATCAGGGAACATCCCTTCTAACAGCGTTTCCAAGGATTGTACAAAATGGAAGGTTTTTACAGAATGAAGGGTAAGGCAAGGGAATTGGTAACAGAATAGAAGATATGGTTATTTGTAGACTGGAATATCTTTCAGGGGCAAGGGAATGGGAAGAGTTTTTATCATGCAGATTGCCTCAGCTTCCTCTGTGGGTTGGAGAGGGGCAACAGGATCAAATTAGCTTACCTGTGCTTGACCAGAAAATTGCAGGCTTGAAGATGATTAAGGTTACGTTTCTAGGAGAGGCTGAAACTGCAATTAGATTGGGTATTAAATCTAGGTTTAGTATCTTGGACTTTCAGCACTAGTGACACCATTTTTTAAATTAAGTTTATTGGGGTAACATTGGTTAATACAATTATTTAGTCTTCAGGTGTACATTATAATTTGACATCTGTGTATTCTATTGTGTGTTTACCACCCAAAGTCCAGTTTCCTTCAGCTACCATATATTTGATCCCCTTTACCGACTTCACTCTCCCCCACCCCCCTACATTTGATCCCCTTTACCCTGTCTGCCTCCCCATTACCCCTATCCTCTACCCTCTGGTAACCACTAGTCTATAGTCCATGTCTATGAGTCTCTTGGTCCTGCTCATTTGTCGCTTTTAGGTTTATATCCCACATATAAGTGATATCATGTGATTTTTCAACTTTTTCTGTCTGGCTTATTTCATTTAGCATGATTATCTTGAGTTCCATCCATGTTGTTGCAAATGGCAGTATTTCATCTCTTATAACTAATATTCCATTATATATATGTATCACAGCTTCTTTAGCTAATCATTTATCGTAGGACACTTTGTTTGCTGCCATGTCCTGGCCGCTGTGAATAATGCTGCTATGAACATCAGTGTACCAATATCTTTATAGATATGGGTTTTCAAGTCTTTGGGGTACTCAGTAGAGGGATTGCTGGGTCATGTGGTAGATCAATTCTTAGTTTTTTGAGGCACCGCCATATGTTTTCCTAGTGGCTGTACCAATTTACAGTCCCACCAGCAGTGTATGAGGGTTAGGAATGTTAGAAATAAAGCAGCCATAGTTTTAAAACTCAGTTAAGAAAAAGTATCTAAAACTGATATTATCATCTTCCTTTTTCAATTTCACCAAACTCTCTTCTTCTAGTGAAGGGATCACAGTTGCCCAGTCAGAATATTGGGTGTTATCCACTCTTTTCTTGCCCATCATCCTAGACTGTCAACAAATTTGGCTATTCTAAATATTCCTTCTGTCTGTCTTCACTGTCACTTCCTTAGCTCAGACCCTCATAGTTGGAACTTCTGGTAGTAGGCTGTCTACTTGGATGTTCCTCTTCTAATATCTCTGTTCCAAAATGTCTTCTATTGTAGAGCGATCTTCCTAAAACCTCCATCAGATGATGTGTAATTCTCTGCTAACAAGCTGTCAGTGGTATATCTGTTCCCCAGAGAAAACTGAGTCTCCTTTTGTAAATGGCGCAGCAGGTCCCACAGGATCTGGACCCAGCTGTGCTCTTAACCTCATTCCCGAATTATTCCTGTCCCCTCTAGTACGTTCACGCCCTGTGTTGCTCTGGTCTGGGCTGGCTTCCGAGTGCTGGCCTTGTATATCTGGCCACATCCTACACTGGAAACCTTTGCTGGTGTTCTGACTTCCTTTTCTGTGCCAAAATGTCTCATCTTTGGGTTTCTGTAACATCCTAAAGTATTTATCTGGTATAATTATTTATTTACTACCTGTCTTTCCAATTCTAATTCAGATTTCTTAAGGGTAGAAACCATTATTTGTTTCTATATATCAATGTCTGGCATGAGTAGTGATTTCATTCCAAAATTACTCTTACAGAACAGCAGTGTTCAAAGGTTACTTGTAATGGAAAAGAGGATCCTATTCCAGATTTGTGTTTGGGGGAGGAGTTATTCTCTGCGCTCTTCACATTGAAAGGGAAAATATATATTTGGGGAGGAGAACAATGAAAGATATTTTTCTAAAATCTGTGTGTACTGATATGTTTGTGTATATTATGAAAGTAGAAAGTGTTAAATCTAGCCCTCCCAGGTAAATGTTAAGGAAACCCCCCTTTGTGTGTACCATTACTTGTGACCCGTTTCTTAGTTCCTCAATGAGCAGCCCAAATTTTCACAAATCGTCAGCAGCATCCTGGTATAGGGAATGGGTCATGAGCTTGGAAGCAAGCACAGTCTGTGCAAATTCTGGTTCTAGTTTCCTCTAAAGCTGCATGTCCTTGGGAACAGCTCACATAACTTCTCAGAGCTCCACCTTATTTATACCATGTATATAGCAGATAATAGTGACAGGTGTTAAATATTAGGTCCCTTCCTCTAGAAGAGGAATAATAGTGCACCAAATTTTATATTTGTTAGTCAATTGGATAGCCATCACCTTTATCTCTTAGCTCCTTATTTTGTCATTTTAATCTCAGCAATTTAGAAGCTAGTAAACCTCATATTAGAAGCTAATTGTCATTGTGTGTAAAGAGGACATAACCTCATAGAATCAAAGGAATGAGAGGTGAAGAGCTCTCAACTGATGCTGTTAGTTTAGGGCTTTACACTTTTTTTCAGCTTTCAGCTTCAAATAAGTTGCCATAGTCACCATTGTTTATAAAAGAATAAATAAGCACTTGAATGTGCTTTGGATATGTACAGAATTTCAGTTTTAAGCTCACTACTTATTCCTGGGCCCCTGTTGTTGCCTGATAACCAGGTATTAACCAATACATCACATTACCTACCTTTTACTCTCACTCTGTAGATACAAGCTTGGGATGGCTTGGGTGGCAAGGCCGTACAGTAGTAATTGGGATCCACAGTCTTGTTTTGTGAAGAATTTAGATTTGGCTGTCATTGGCAGCAGGTACATTGTGTTGCCAGGAGTTGTAGTACAGTTACTTATGTGTTAAACAAAAGTTCTTCTAGGGATTGCCTTTTGCTAGTAGGTTGGAGGAAAAGGAGAGACAGATGATTTTTATTTGAATACTCAGTCTAGGATCTAGGCCAAACAGGGATTGAGCTGCCTCTTAAAATTTTTATTATTATGCACTCTAAGAACCTCTTGAAAAGAGACTAATGCACTTTTAATGTCTGGATATTAAAGAGTATTTATTTCAAGTATAAAAAGTTGCTGCCGAAGTGATTTTTCTTTCTCCCAAAGTCTAATAACTGAAAATAGAACAACCAAAAATAGTCTTGTAAATGTGACCTGATCATAGATGGCTCAGTGTGGGTAGAGCAACCCTTAATAGTAGTGAATCGGAATTTTGGGGGTGAGGCTACACAGACAGCAGCGGGATAGGACAAGTAGACGGAAGGCTAAGACGCAGCACCACGTGTGTACAATAAAGCTGGAAAGTCATTGAGAACTGGGCTTGACTGATAGTAGGTGGTGATCTTGAACACGACTGAGATAAGACTACACAGTTAAGCACAATCTTCTAGAGAAAAAGTATGACATGTAAAGAGTTAGGGTTCTGGGGCCAGACAGAATTTCGAGTCTTGGCTTTTCCACTTTCTACATATATAGCCTTTAACAAGTTATGTAACTTATTTGGGCCTCAGTTTCTCATTACAGAAAGAAGATGGTAAAAATTTCTACCTTTTTATAGAAATTTTGTGAACATGAAGAGAACCAGTGGATATAAAGTACATAGATATCTGTCCATAGTAAGTGCTGCATAAATGTCTAAGATGAATCTTTAGGATTTTGCATGAATTGCCACACTCTTTGGAAACTTTAGGTGAGGAGCAGTGGTAACAAAGGTGTAGGCCTTTACTTGGGTGCTAATTACCCAGTGGGTGGGTTTTCTTACATTTTACTGACAAAATTCCTGTATTTCCTAGATTGATGCTGGTATCCAAGTTGAGCTGAAGATGGTACAATTAAAATAAAAAATGGTAAAGGAAGAGCATATGTAAATAAATCATAGTTAACAGTTCAGTGATTTACTGGTAAAACACAAACTTAAATTCAGACTCAGGTAGTTTGAGCCTAGAGTCCCAACTTTCAACCTCATCAAAGTAAAAAGTGATATGTTCCTCCCCACTTCTTAAAAATAATAACTTTATTATTATTTGTAAAAGGGCACATGACTTGAGCTTAATAAAAATTTTAAGCAACGCAGAAAGTTAGAATAAAGCAAAGAAAAAAAACAAAACAAAATTGTGTCATCCAGAAATAAACACCATTTATATTTGTGAACCTTCACATCTCCCCATACATAATACAGATGAAAGCTAGATGGAAACTGTTCTACAAACTAAGATAAATACATCCCCCCACTTTTTAAGGATTGCCGTGGAGAAATATAAGGCTAATCTGACTTTTTCCTCTACACAAATGTGACTTGATTTTTCTGTCTAGAGAAATTTCTAGTAAACTTTTGTGTGTATCTTGATGTTTTAGAATTGTTTTTCCTGGGATGGAGTAGGCCCTATTAATGTAGTCACTTTTTAATTTCAGGAAATTATTTTCTATTATTTTTGAAATATTTAACATTCTTATTATAACATAACACAGAGAAAATAGAAAACCAAACTGTGTGATTCTAGATTTGTTTATAAAGGAAATTTCCAAGTAAGCACCACCTGGATGAAGACACAAACCATAACTGCCACTCCCAAACTCTATGTAATTTCTTCCCAATGAAATGTCTTCTTTCCTTGGAAGGTATCTCTATCCCGACTTGACAGTCAGCATCTCCGTGCTTTTTCTTTATAGTTTTACCACTAACATTCATTTCCTAAAATGTTATAGTTCAGTTTACTTGAACTTGTACTGTATGTAGTCTCTAATTACAAGTGATGTCGAATATCTTTTAAGTGTTTGTCACTTATATGTCTTCTTTGGTGAGATGTCTGTTCAGATCTTTTACCCATCTTGAAATTGGGTAATATCGAATGTTGTTGAATTTTTACGAGTTCTTTGTGTATTTTGGTTATAAGTCCTTTATCAAATTCATGTTTTGCAAATATTTTCTCCAAGTTTGTAGCTTGTCTTTGCATTCTCTTAACAGTGTCTTTTGGAGAGCAGAATGTTTTAGATATAAGAATTCTAACTTACTAGTTTTTTCTTCATAGATCACACTTTTGGTATATATAAAAATTCATAGTTAAATCCAAGGTTGCTTAGATTTTTTCCTATGTTCTATGAGTTTTTTGCTTTTGTTTGACATTTCAGTCTGATACATTTTGAGTTAATTTTTGTGAAAGGCATAAGCGCCATGTCAATTTTTTTTTTTTTTTTTTGCTTATGGACAACACCATTTGTTGAAAGCACCATTCTTTCTCTATTTAATTACCTTTGCTTCTTTGTCAAAGATCAGTTGTCTATTTATATGGACCTGTTTCTGATCTCTATTCTATTCCACTAATGTATGTGTCTGTTCTTTTGCTGATTTTGTTCTATTTGCTTACCGTGGCTTTGTAATTATAGAAATTAGGTTGTATGAGTCCTTAAAATTTGTTCTTCAGAATTATGTTGGCTATTCTGGGTCTTTAACTTTTCACATAAACTTTAGGATCAGTTTGTTGATATCCACAAAATAGTTTTCTGGGATTTTGATTCGTATTCCATTGAATCTATAGACCAGGTTGAGAAGAACTGATGTCTTAATACTAAATCTTCCAGTCCATGAACACAGAATCTCTCCATTTATTATAAATGGTATTTTTTTAAATTTCAAATTCCAATTGTTTATTTCCGGGATATAGGAAAGTAGTAGACTTGTGTATTAATCTTGTATCTTGCAACCAATGTTGTGCTGACTTATTAGTTCCCGGACATGTGGTTTTTTCCCTCATCCCTTTAGGCATTGTCTATATAGACAGCCATGTCATCTACAAACAAAGATAGTGTTATTTCTTCCTTTCTAAATTGTATACTTTTTATTTCCTTATTACCCTAGCTAGAACTTACGGTATAATGTCGAATAGGAATAGTAAGAGAGGACATCCTTGTTCTGAATCTTAGGGGCAATATGATAACTATAGGCTTTTTGTAAATGTTCTTTATCAACATGAGGAAGTTCCACTCTATTCCTAGTTTAGTAAGAGTTTTTCAAAAATAGGTATTTTTTTTTGTTGAATGCTTTCTCTATATTGATATGATCTTATGATTTTTTTTCTTTAGTATGTTTTTTGAACTTGCTCACTTAAAAAAAAATTCAGTCATACATTTGAAGATTCTTCAATCTGGTGCAGGTGGTTGTGCTTTGTACCCTTTTTATAGCAATATAGCAGGGGTTGGTAAACTCTGGCCTGCAGGCCATGTCTAGCATGCAGCCTGTTTTTATGACTTGCAAGCTGAGAATGTTTTTCATATTTTAAATGATTGAAAATATCTAAGGAGAAATATTTTGTGATGTAAAAATTATGATATTCAGATTTTATCGTCCATAAGTAACATTTGATTGGAACACAGCCACACTCATTTATGTAGTGTTTATGACTGCTTTTGTAGTTCCATGGCAGAGTTGAGTAGTTGCAGCAGAGATCATAGGCTCTCTAAATGCAAAATATTTACTATCTGGCACTTCACAGGAAAAGTTTGCTGACCCCTGCTGTTTACTCATCCACTGCATGAATATTCAACAAAATATGTATCCATGGCCTTAAAGGTGTTACTGGTTGTGGGCAATTATGAAAAAACATGTCATGAACATTTTATACACATGTACTGGTGCATGTAATAAGCATGTGTACCACTGCTGGGTGTATACTTTGGAGTAGCACTGCAGTCGCGGAGTATGTCTCTCTTCAGCTTATTAGATACTGTCATGTGTTCCAGAGTAGATATTTCTAGTCATATTCTCACCAGTAGATGAAGCTCCTCATTGCTCCATATGTTCACCAGTAATTGCTATTTGTATGACTTAAAACTTTTGGCAGTTTGATAGTGTAACCTAGTATTTAACTTAGGTGTTATCTTGTTCCTTCCTGACAACCAATAAGGCCTATTCTAGTTTGAGTATTTTTCTGTATTCTTCTAAAACACCACTTGTATGTCTGTCTTTTTTTTTTTTTTTTACCCCACCCCCTTTTTATGGTGACTCATTCAATTCTTTCCACTGTTTTTTTTATTGTGATTTTAGATCTATTTATTTCAGCTGTTTTCCTTACTAATGTTTTTTATCTTGGTAATATTTTTGTTTTTCTTTTTTTTTAAATCTAGACTGTGCCATTTTACTTTTTAAAACTGTTTGCCTAAAAACTTCCTCAGTTTCATCGTGTTTTTATGTTCTTCATCTTTTCATGGGCAAGGGGAATGTGGACCGGGACAATCTGAAGTTTGTTTTAGAAGTCCTCTTGCTAAATAGGTTATTTTTGTTTGCTTGTTTTTGCCTTGTTCCTTTGTCTTTCCCTAGGTTTTAGCCTTTAACAGGTGATGTGACTCAGAGTAAAGCCACTGAAGTCAGAGACTGTGTGTAACCTCCCTGCCTAGCTGCTTTGCCTCTGGCAGTCTCCATCCTCTAAGGTGAGGTCAGAGATAATAGAAATGTGGATGTCAAAAGGGTTTCTGTTTTAATTGTATCCTCCATGGCATCCTATGGCTAGTTCTGTATCTTAATTGCTTTCAGATACAGTCCCTATACCATCCCCCCAGCCCCACCCCCAGGCATACACTGTTCCATTAGGTAGCCCTAGCCATTGGGCAGGCCTCTCTCTTGAGGCCTAGTCTGACTTGAGCTTTTAGGGGAACCTTTCCACTGACATGTAATGGGATTGGGTAATAACATTCTCCTCCATTGTTCAGGTATGCTTCATAGTTTTTGTCTTGTAGTTGTTGTTGTATCCTTATTGCAAAGCATTTTCTTATATATTTAGGAAGGAGAATTCCTTTGCTTAGCCATTTTTAACTGGACATCATGACATATCTTTTTGGTGCTGTAAAATACATGAATGATGTTAGAAAGGTAAAATAAGTGGATAATTACTTCACTTTTTTATGCACATGTGTTTATACCACATAAAGAAAGTCAGTGTTTGTAAGGTGTTTTCTTAAGGGCATAAACATCCAGAATGGAAGGAAAAAAATGTTTCTATATGTAATAAAAGCAAAATACTCAAAATAAGGATGTTCATTTTAAAAGCTTAATGTAGTATATCTTAATTATCTAAGATTAAAGCATACGACATACAGTTATTATATTGTACATAAAAATCATGGCAAACATCTGAATATACATCTCTGAACGTGATTTGCCAACCATTTTTGTTAGTCTTAATTATCTCTCTCTTAATTAGGTTTGCTCGATTATTGGTTTCTCAAAATATGTGCATATTTTAAGGATCATAGGGAAGTCAATTTATGGAAAAGCATCATTAAATTTGTTTTACAGACCGAGTTGTTCCTGCTGAGGTTTGGGGACATATGGCATCTTGTCTGATACAACATCTTGTGTGAAAAAATCTTGCTTAGAAACCAAAACAAAAGCAACAAAATATAAGAATAAATTCAGCATCGTAAAATTTTCTTCAGTCAAAACGCTTCTAAGTAATTTTGGCAAATATACATATGATTATAGATACAGTGCTAAATTTCTATTTGTGAGGAAGAAGACTTTAAAAACAAACTCGAAAATGGGAATCAGTAGTCAATATAGTATTCTTAATAATTAAACTATTTTAAAGTAAAACTATACTTGTTAAAGAACAGCTATGTAATTCCATATTTTGTTAAAAAAATAACTTTGTATTACAATAGCAATAATTATCCATTGAGGAAAATTAGAAAATATAAGTAAATGAAAACATCTTTCTACCTTGAGATATCATTGTTAACACTGTATATTTTTCATACCTATTTCTGTGCATATATTTGCTTTTTAACCAAAAAATACGTATTCCTCATGCTATTTTGTAATCTGTTTTTTTCCCCCCAGTCAATAATCATCAGCTTTTTATGTCAGTAAATTTACATCTTACACGTTACTTGGTTCATATTCAAAATGTAGCAGTTGTCTCCAAAATATTCTTTAGAACTTATTTTTCCAGTCAGGATTCTATCCCAGTCTACTCTTTGCCTCTAGTTATTGTGTTCTTAAGTTTCTTTCATCTAGCATAGTTCCCATCATTTTTCCCTATGACACTGACTTGTTGAAGAGGCTACCAAGAAGAGATGGGCAAATTGTCTTGTCATAGATTTCAAATATTAATTTTTTGGAGATAGTATTTAACTTCTTAAATCATCAAAAATTTATTTCTTATGAGGTTTTTGGAAGGACCAGAAGCAAGAGTGAAGAGAAGGTAGACCTAAATATATTACTCAACTGAGAAAAATCCTGTGCGTAAGGGTGTACTAGTTATTGTTTACACGTTTAGCCTATGAGATGTTGTCTCCCAAACTGTGAAGCTCTGAATTCACCAAGCCCTTCCTCCATTTCTTACTATATTAACTGGGCTGATCATGAGCATCAGTATCAATAAGGAGTTTGTTAATGATACAGGGATAACTTTGTTGAATTTTGTTTAGACTGTTTGCTTTCAGACTGACTTTATGTGTATGTATGTTTACATGTGCATGCATGTGTGCGCACACACACATTTTTTTCCTGGGCCTTGAGGCCCACTGCTAAAAGCAATACCATAAAATACCTATAATGTGCTATGCCTTATTACATGTTATGAGAGATAAAGATGAACTCAAAGATGAATAATATAGTCTTTTCCCTCAGAAATCTCTATAGAATAATTGTGGGGAAAAGATCTTTTAGAAATATAAAAACATAAATAAGTGCAATGTTAGAGGATACCCATAGGACAGTAAACAAGATGGTATTAGAAATTCTCATGGTTTGTATTTTAAAATAATCTGTATTGAGGTGTCATTTATATACAATAAAACACACCTATTTTAAGCGTCTAGCTTCATTTTTGACCACCCCCTGCTTCATCCTGCTACAATAATTGCTCATAAAGTCTTCCAAAAGTTCCACCTTCTTGTCTTTCCAGCTATTCAATATTGGTATGGGGTAGTGGTGGGGGAGGGGGGGTTGCTGCTTTCCTCTCTGGAATGCCCTTCACCCCACTTTTTTAGCATGATTCACTCCCCAAACTTTAACTTCACACCTGGCTGTTCACCCTTCCTCTGTGCTCTGAGATCCTTGTGTAGAACATCATTTACCAGGGAAAGTGTTTGCATAATGTTCTTCTGTGTCTCTCAAACTTTACATTTTCCTCCTATTAGCAAAACTTTTCTTTTTACCTATTTCATCCATTTTATAAATATTTTTTCAATATCCGTTATATTTCAGGGTTAATGCTAGATCCTTGGATAGAGGCAACTTAGAATAAGACTTCAATCCCTTCTTTATGGGGCGAAATATAGTTAGGGTGACAGAAAGAATGCAATATGATAAATGTCATAGAGATAAGTGTGGTCATCTAAGGGAGCAAGGAGTAGGGAGAGATCGGCTGTGCGGGGGAGTGCTTCATTGAGGTTAATGCTAAAGATTTAAAGTTCCTGGGATTTGCTAGAAGCAGAGGGCCAAAAGACTATAGGGAAGAGTATGTATAAGAACATGGTGCTCTGAAGTCAAGACATTGACTCGGAATTCTGAGATGTTAGTGTTCTTGGAAGACTCTTTTTGTCAGTATAAAAAATATTCTGTTCTATAATCCCTTTTTATTCCATTTGTATTTAATCTAAACTTCATTGCTCACTATTTCCTTAAAAAGCTGGTAAATCAAGTACTCTCAATGTTCCGAATAAATATTTTAGGGGTTTTTAAAAAATAAAACCAAGCTTGTATAACATAAAGACAAAATACTAAGCTATTGACATATCAGTGAATGTGATTTGAAAACAGCTTACCTTTATAATGATTCCGAAGAAGATTAATTTGAAAAAAATAAACTGGGACACACACACAAAACCTACACACATAGAGGAAGTTATGCTTTGTTTTCCAGAAATTCACTTAATGTCCTTTTCATTGCAGACAGTTTAGTACAGATATTTCTGAGAAGGCAGCTTGTACTTCATGATTTTTTCTCAGTAGCTAAGTGGCATTCTGGAAGATCACTCTTCAGAAATGTCAGTATGCTTAATGATAGGGCAAACCACAAATGGATTGTCTAAAAGCTAAGTAAGACTGGCTTTACCTCACAAAATAGCTATAAAAGTTGATCTCCATTGATAACCTCTTCCTTGTTTCCTGGCTACCAAAATGGCATGTAATAACCTTTTCTATGAATCAAGAAGGAAAGAAATATGCAGGTGGCCAAGGAGGTAGGGTTTCTTGATTTGCCTTTATATCTCTATCCACTAAAGCCTTTACCACCTCTTCCCCTGATCCCCCTGGCATTGGGCCTACTGGATTGGACTACACATCCCTCTCTTCAAGACAGAATTCCGTTTTGTGAAAACATCTACATTTAAGTTACAAATTCTCTTGATGTTTTCTGTGGCTCTTTGCTTTTCTGACTCCATTTCCTGGTATACCAATAATAAGCACTAGCTTATGAATAAGAGATGAGCCACAGATCATTTCATAAAAATGTCTTAGGTGGTTTTAGGCTTATAGGTGGCCACTGAAGAACAAAATCATCCTGTGTGCAAGGTTTCTTTTATCATTTTAAACTGATAAAAGTTGCCAAGGCATTTATGTCCCATCATGAAGTTGTACACCACATGTACATTTGCCATATATTAGATGTGCGCCTAACCAGCTTCCACTTGACCTATTTACAGACTAATGCTTTTCTTTTGCTGATGCCCATAGCACTTGCAGCTAGAAGGATACTCTTCGGTAAGCTTGTGCGCTTCTCTCACTACTTGAATTGTTTGCTTAACAGGAGTTAGCTGTGTGTATTCCCAAACCTATTTATATCAGTTGCACTTGTTGTAATCTTGAAATTTAATGAAATACTGCATAGATTGATGAACTATTACTATAAAATAAGTTATTTCTATGAAAAATAAAATGCTATAGAAAGATTCAGCTAAAGTAAGTTGTTTAATGAAAATACTGTTAAATTAGAGATGGGCAAGAAAATGGTAAAATATTTGGAAACAGAATCATAAAAATTTAGATTTTTTTTAGGTTACAGATTTCTTACTCCACTTTTAAATTTGTTAATTTCGCACAACACTTTAAAGAAGAAAGCTGAAGTAGAAAATCTAGGTGACACATTTTACACTGGCATTTGTGAGCATTATGGTATAGATTCTGGGAAAAGGGCTTTTTTTATATTTATCACTTAAAAATGATTCCTAACTTTTGAAATTAATGGAATAACCCCTGTTATGCTGTCTCTTAGGTAAAAAACTTGGGAAGCATCTGAAATATAGAGATCCCCATCCTTTTTATGTACACTCATGCAAACAGGAGTATTTTCTGTTTGGACCACTGGGGTGGAACATTTCTCTTATAGAAGAATGAGTTTCTGGACCTGATCAGGAAAGGAGATGTGCAGGCCCTCCAGCTGTGAGGGAGCCAGCCCCTCAAGGATAATTGAACCAAGGAGAGTTAATGTCCTTGTAAATCTGTTTTCCTGGCACATAATGTTCAGGGGCCTATCAGACACATTTTCCCACCCGTTGCTAATAAATGTGTCCTAAGTCCCCAGTATGAGATGTGACTGGGAATTAAAGAGACAAATTTAACCAATATACCAGAATTTATACATCTAAATGAGCTCTCTTTTTCAAAATAATGACAGTAGGAGATTCAATAGTTATTCCAAAAATGCTCTCTACTCAAAAATCATTTTTGAAACCTATTTGAAGTTGCTTTAGAAGACAGTTTACATGCTTCATGGTAATGCCAGGTGAATTGTTTCAGAGTCATATCTGTTTTTAAGTCAATGATAGTTTTATTCATCTTGATCTGCCATCTTGGATCCAAATAGCTACCTACCTATTATAAGTGTCAAAGTTTTTCATTTTTAGGATATTGAAAAGCATACATTTTAGGTCTTAAAAACAACCCCCAAGGGGAGTTTCAAAAGTGTGAGCAATGGTGGCATCACTGAAATAAATATAAACCATATAATGAGATGAATGCTTTAAAGAGGATAGTGTTATTTGGCTGTATGAATTATCTGTTTAAAAAGTTCAATTAGTCATATTGCTCTAGAACAGGAATCAGCAAACTTTTCCCATACAGGACCAGAGAGTAAATACTTTAGTCTTTGTAGGCTATAGGTCTCTGTCCTAACTATTCACCTGTGCACAAAAGCAGTCAGAGTATGCAAATGAATGGGCATGGCTCTTTTCCAATGAAACTTTATTTACAAATCCAGGCAGCAGGTTGAATTTGGCTCATTGCTTTGCAGAGTCCTGAAAAACAAATGACCTGCACTAGTTTTATCTCAGTCTCATCCACCGAAAGTATAGATTGGAGTCATCGCTTTCATCCTTGATACGACAGTTACCATTTTATAGGACAGCTACTTGCATCAAAGAATTTTTAAATATTCTGACCATGCTAACATGTAACTACATTACATGTGATAGCCAGTAGCCTTTGAAGGAAATCTGGAGGGAAATTTCCTTCTGTATCTAATCAACTAAAAGTGCTCATTACCACTGTATTATCTGACCATTGCTATTGCTGCCCCGAAGTTTGACCATACAAATGTCCAGAATGGCTATATCGGGGATTTAAGGAAGATGTGATGAGATGGGTCTTCCCCATTTACCCAAACTTCTAGAATCCACTTCAACTCTCAAGTGGCACTTTCTGTCTCCCCTTCCCTCCCCTCCTTTATTCTCTCCCCCTTCCCACTCTTCCCTTCCCTTTCCATTTCCCCTTGATATCTTCTTTTTCCTCCCTTTCATATATTTAAGATACAATTCAGATACCATAAAATTCCCCCATTTAAAGTATACAGTTCAATGGTTTTTAGTATATTAGTTGTATTACCATCACTGCAAACAATTTCAGAATATTATCACCCCTCAAAGAATTTGTATTTAACCCATACCCATTAGTAGTCAATCTCCATCTTCCCCCACAACCCCAAAGAAACTACTAATTTACTTTCTGTCTCTAGATTTGGCTATTGTGGATTTCATATAAGTGGAATCATACAATATATGGTTTTTTGTGCCCAGCTTCTTTCATTTAACATAAAGTTTTCAAGGTTCATCCAATTTTTAGCATGTATCAGTACCTTGTTTCTTTTGATTGATAAACAGTATAACATTGTAGGCATATACTGCATTTTTAAAATTTGATAGATATTTGGGTTTCCATATCTTGGCTGTGGCTGTTTGTGTAAAAATTTTTGTGTGGACCCATTTTCATATTTCTTGAATAAATAGGAGTGGAATTTCTAGGTCACATGACACCCGCATGTTATATGTTTAACATTGTGAGGAACTGCCAGCTGCTTTCCAAAGGGGTTGCACAATTTATATTCCCAGCAGCAATGTATGTGGATTCTAATTCTCTACATCCTTGCTAACACACTTGCTGTCATTTGCTTTTTAAAGTTATAACCATACTAGTGGGGATGAAGTACTATCTCATTATGGTTTTGATTTTTTTCCTTGCTGTCGAATTGCGAACATTTTTCATGTGCTTATTGACCATTTGTTTATCTTCTTTAGAGAAATGTTCAATCAAGGCTTTTGCCCACTTTTAAATTGGCTTTGTCTTCATTATCGAGTTGTAAATGGTCTATATATGTTCTAGATACAAATCCTTTATCAGATATACAAATACTTATCAGGTTTACAATTATTTTTTCCTGTTCTATAGGTTGTTTTTACTTTCTTGATAGTGTCCTTCGAAGTACAAAAGTTTCAGAGTTTTATAGATTTAGCTCTTATATTTAAGTCTATGATCCATTTTGTGTTTATTTTTGTATATGGTGTGAGGTAGAGGGTCCAAATTCATTGATTTGCATTGCTTTGTGGATATCCAGTTGTCTAGCGCCATTTGTTGAAAAGACTTTCCCATTGAGTGGGTTTGGGACCCATGTCAAAAAATCATTCACTATAAAACTAGAGGTTTATTTCTGACTCTTGATTCTCTTCCATTGATCTATGCGTCTATCCTTAATGCCAGTACCACACTGTCTTGATTACTGAAGATGCATAGTAAGTTTGAAATCTGGGAAAAGTGAATCCTTCAAATTTGTTCTTTTTCAAGATTATTTTGACTATTCTGGGTCTCTGGAATTTCCATATGTATTTTCATGTCTGCTTGTCAATTTCATCAATAAAGGCAGCTGAGATTATGATAGGGATTACATTCGATCTGTATATCAATTTGGAGCATATTGCCCCAAATATGAAGTGTCTGATTTATTAACATGGGATATCTTTCCATTTATTTAGATCTTTAATTTATTTCAATAATGTTTTGTAGTTTTCACAGTACAAGTCT
Organism: Rousettus aegyptiacus; assembly: GCF_014176215.1. Classification (NCBI taxonomy): domain Eukaryota; kingdom Metazoa; phylum Chordata; class Mammalia; order Chiroptera; family Pteropodidae; genus Rousettus; species Rousettus aegyptiacus. The sequence goes on from NW_023416310.1 coordinate 35,126,661, forward strand.
TTTACTTCTGTTAAATTTCTTTATACATATTCTTGATATCTTTGTAAATGGAATCAATTTCATTTTTTAATTGTTCATTGCTAATGTATAAAAATATATTTGATTTCTGTATGTTGATTTTATATTCTGCACTCTTCCTGAATTCATTTATAAATTCTGATATTTTAAATTAATTTCTTGGAATTTTCTATATATGAGATCATATCATTTGCAAATTAGGTTTTTTTTTTAAGAATCTATTTTATTGGACTCAGTATTTCATTCCCTTCTGTGACTGTTTCAGACATTCATCACTATAGTTGTCACCTGCCCAGAAGTTGTACCCTCTGCTCTTAGGAGATGATCTTCTCCCAGGATGAAAGAAAGAGAGATAAATAACACTATTTGGGAAACTTCAAGCAATTTTACATTAACAGGACCTTAACAGGAAGTCAAGTTGTGGCTGAAAAAATTCTTTTGTAGTTGGTTTGTAAAGATTTCCAAGGCTGGAATAGTAGTGAGATCTTTTAAAAATAAATTATTTTGTTTTATTATTGGTGAGCTTGTGTGTGTGTGTGTGTGTGTGTGTGGTTGTGCGGTTGTGTGTTTGTTTTGATTATAACCAGACAAAGTGCTTGCTTAGGTTTTTACTTGGAGCAGTGGGCCAGTGAGATCAGGATCATTAATTTGATCACTGTGTTGGCCAGTCTTCCATCATCTGTCATGAGATGGCGGTGAAATGGTAAATTGAGCTTACGAAGCATTGGGTACTCATGGAAATGGAACTCGGTGTTTCTATTTTAACTAGAAGAGAGCCAGTCATGTTCTCTTAGTTTATGGAAGATAGGCATGGCTGAGGCATATGGTCTGGCAAATTGTTCGCTGAACAATTCTAGAGAGTGCAATTCGCATAAAATAAAATGCACAATTATGCTCTGTTGGTCCTGTGATAGGATTATGTGTATTGTCAGAATTGGAAGCCTTTCAGGTTTGCTGGTAGAGAATTCAGCTCTTATATTCCTAGTGTTCATGTTGGTCTCTGCCTACTCTTGCCTTTTCTTAGTGAATTTGTTGGGGTTTTTTTTCCAGCAAGTGTTAAAGGGAGTTGTTAAAGATAGATTGGAACCTAATTGAATGAGCTTTTCTCCTTTATGTAGTCAACATAATTTAAAAAGAAAATTAAAAATAAACTTTTCTTTGTACACAGAAATATGTCCAGTTACCTGATTTGTATGTGTGAGAGTGAGTGAGTGAGTGAAAGAGAGAGAAAGAAAATGAATTGTATGACTATCTTCTAAGAAACATGATAGGATACTAAAGTGGATGGAATTTTTTCAGAAGTATTTGATCCAACCTGCAGTTCAGCACATATATCATCCATATTGCTATCAGTGGTTTATTGGCCATTGGCCATTCTTCACTTGAAGAATCTTAGTTCCCGGGAACTTGTTTAAAAGCCACCTATAATCAATCTTGGACAGATTTTTGTGTCAAAAAGCTGGGTTTTTTTTTTTTTTTTGTTGTTGTTGTTGTTGTTTTTGTTGATTGAAGTTTGCTCCTTTGCTATCCTCCTCCCATCATCTCCTCTTTGGTTCTACTCTTAAGGATTTATGGAGTAAATCTCATACTTTCTCTACATAAAAATCCTTTTGTTATGTAAAAGTGCTTATCACATGTATATTTAAATCATCTCTTCTGGTTAAACAACTTGGAGAATATTTCTGACATGTTTTCCAGATATTTTATTAACTCGATTGACAAACTGGAATGTATCTAGGGGAACTCAGTGCCTCTCTTAAAATGAATCACATAGAACCAAATACAGATTTACAGCTGTGATATCATTGCAAGATACAATGAAATTATCATCACCCAATTCAGGGCATGTGTAATGAACTATGGTTATGACTCTAGGCTTTGGAGTCGAACAGACTTGAGTTAAAATTTCAGGCCTGCCACTTACTATCTCTGTTGGGAAGTTACTTGCGCGTGCCTTAATTTCCTCATCCATAAAATGAAGATAAGCATGAGAAATTCTCTAGACTGTAGATTTCATGAAGGCAGGAACTGTATCCCTTTTACTTTGCTTACTATCAGTTACCTAGTTCTTGGAATAGTGCCTATAGACCATAATACATGCTCGTTAAATATTTGTTGAATGGATGAACAAATGGATGCCTGCCACATAGAACTTGGTAAGATTGAAAGCACTTAGCAGAGTGCTCAGAATTTAGCAAATATTTAGTCATTTTACACATAGTTACTTAAAAAAGCAACTATGTCACAGTTTAACAGATATTACACTTCCATTCAAATAAAAGTCGATAATCTTTCACTCATGAACTCTTTTAAGTCATATTTTCTTAATGTGATCTTTTTAACCTCAATACACATCATTACATTTGGTGTTTTGGTATTATGATTTCATCTTTTTTTGCATCTTCATTGTCTCTCCCAAATGTATTAGTGGCAACCATTTCCCAGTCTTCTCACTCTCCCTGTTGGCTTTATAGGATTAATGAATTCAGTTACTGTGGTAGTCACACCTCTACAATGTCTGAGATTTCTGCCCACAGTTTTGATACCTGACTTCCTAGCTCAAGTAGAAGGCTGTTAAAATGAACTAGGTGTGCAGTTTTGGAGTTTTGTTCCTAAGTATTGATGGCTTTTTCTTTGCTATATGAACACATAACTTATGGGGATGCATCTTGACTAATTTCAGCAGCTCAATTCTAGCACTTAAAGGTGGAAAAACTAACAAAAATCATTAAGTGAAAATACATACTTATAGCTAATGTGGTAAGGGTGGCATTGCTGTCTTCTTACATGGCTACAGAAATTAGATTAGCTGCATAGAATCCTTCTTTATTATTAGCTCTGCACACTGAGTTTTCAGAATTTGAGGAATCCGTGGCTCACTGTTTCCAGTATAGAAATCAAATGATTTGATATGAGGCCAATTTCTTTTTTCTTTTATTTATTTTTTAAAAACTTCATTCTGTAATCAAGATATCTTGTTTCTTTATCCTTTCTATACAGCTGAGAATGTTGATCAAGGTCTCAGATTGTATCGTAGCAAGTGTTGCTTGGCAACAGAAGGAGCATTATAATATTTTCAGATTTTAAAAATAATTCAGGGTTTTATTATTCATTTTTTTATTAAAACGATTTCATTTTGGAAAAATAGCCTGGAGGAAGAAGACAGATCATGGCATTAATATCTCTTTATTTGTACTTCAAGAAGTGTTTTAAGCAGGAATTGGTTTTTGTCCATTTGAGCTATATAGATACTCTGGTTGGAACTCAGACTCATGGTTTAAAGATTGGCCCAGTTTACGTATTCATAGTGTGTGGAGTTTTTTCTTATCATTGTTTCCTTCCAAAAAAATTGCAGCCCACAACCCATCTTTGTCCAGGAAGCCTTCCTAGAATTAACCATATCTGTTGTCTGACAGATCAGGACCTTTGCCATTTTATTGGTATATTTTAGTAGCCATGTATTTATGGTGACTGCATATTGCTCTAACCTCTCTCCTGTCAGAGTTCAAGGGCCTTCCTTACAAGCTTGTTATGAGGTTTGTTAATGGTCTGATTGCCCTTTTCAAGGTATGCTCACCTTGATTTTAAGAATTGTGAAAGACTCAGTACTGTGGCCACCAGTGCTCTTTGCTTTTGTGATTTATGAGGTAGATCCCTCCTATGTTACTGTGACTTATAAGGTAGATCCGTTCTACTTCAGTATGCTAGAAATGACTGAGTTGCAGAGAGATTGAGATGATTTTTTTTCAAGGACATTGCACAGAGCAAAGTTGAAGACTAATATTTCTCCATTGAGCATCTCGGAATAACTACATAACTAAGAACTTCCTTTGCGAAGCCAGCCTGTCCAATGTTACTTTCTGGCTCTGCTACTTACAAGTTCTGTGATATGAACAAAATTCTTAACTTCTCTGTGCCCCAGTTTTCTTATCTGTAAACTGAATGTAATAATAGTACCCACCTTATAAGGTTTTTCTCAGAATTAAATGAGACAACACACTACCTGGCACATAATAAGTGTACAATATGTTTGCTTTTCGTATTGATATTAGCATTTAAAGGCAGTAGCATAAAAGCTTACACATTATTTTCACTCTCCTTTTAATTCCACTCTATTTGATTCAAAATCAAGTTGGGAGAAGCTGTTATCTACCTTTTAAACTACATATACATTGGACAATAATATGTTTAATGAGTTTTCACATTAAGGCTTTCTCATTGCACAACTGAAATAAAAAGAGAACTGGATGATTACAAAGGCTTCTGAAAGCCTTAAACTTCCCTTTAAGGAGTCTCCTTTATACAAAACCAAGCCAAGGACAGGATTTTCCTACCATAGTCCAGGATTGCTGTGACACAGGTACTTTTACCAGCAGAATTGGGACCTATTCTCTCTGGATGTATCTAAAGTTTCATTTGTCATCCATATCCAATTTTTAAGAAAATTTTTCTAGAATTAGCTTATAAGGAGTTTAATCTGCATGATCAAGGTGCAGACTAAGTCTAAATATCTGTACTATTTTTCATCCATTTTATTTCCTCTTTTTGATTGGCTGAGTTTTTCGGACACATGTGCTGTCTTCTCTGGGTTTTAATAGAGACACTTAAGCTAGTAATCACGGCAAAACTAGTAATCATGGAAAAAGAGCTACATTGTCTTTGTCTTTTATCTGAGGCAAAGATGAATCAACAAATGGATTTTTCACCAGGGAATCAATATGACTTTCACCTTTAGCTAACTTTGCTTTAGCAGCAAGGTGTATCTGAATTTTGACTCTGATATTTCATTAGGGGAGTTTGTTTTTTGTTAGAGAATTTTGGTGAGATACAGATGTTAATGTCAGTAAAATTATGCTTGAGAAAGTATTGCAGGGCAAATAAAAAAAACAAAACTGCACGATGTCATTATTGGCTAGCGGAATTTAGCAAGCATTTAGCCTAGCATATTCGACATTTTATTTTCTGTATCTCATATTTAATTTCATTTTCTATATTTTAAACATTTTCTTGAGGCTGGAAGAAATTTTCAGAATTACTTAGACTAATTGAATTAAACCATGCTCTGCTTGCTTATGACATTAGTAACTCATAACTGATATTTTAGGAACATAGATTTACTCTAAGGGTAGATACCTAGGGCAGATAAAGTAATTCCTGGACATAGGCAGCAAAAGTACAGCAGTTACTGTTCTGTGCTCTCTGATCTTGTAATTAGTCATCAAAAACATAAAATAAGTAACGACTCATTCCATTTTATAGGCAATCCCAGGAATTCATATTTATTTTCCTGCTATTAGAAATGTTGCTGCTAAACTGCAAAGTCTAGATTATTTTCCAGTAGTTTTAAGTTTGATATTGGGAACGAGAATTTAAAAGCCTTAAGACTCTTCCTCAGCTGTTCCTGTGGCTGGCACCTCCTTGTCATTCCGTTCTCAGCTCATGTATTATTTCTTCCCTTAGGGTCCTCTGACTCCCCCACCCTAATGAAGACAAGCATCTCTGCTTTTGACTCTTAAGTTTCTTTCAAAGCAATCCTCATTTAAAAATTTCTTATATATTTGTTTATTTCGACTTGTTTATTGTCTTCTGTTAAAATGTGAGCTCCGTGAGGGATGTTGGCTGTCACTCAGTGCTTAGTTCTTGGCCCTAGACCTAGCCTTCTGAAAGGTGATAGTAAGTGGTAGAGGAGTGCTGGAGAAAATAAGAAGGATGAACTGTTTCCGGTTCAGATACTCCTTTCATTGTATTTTTTTTCCTACTGAAAGTCTACTAAAGTGCTTAAGTGAGTTGCATAATCCAGACAAGCCCTTCTTATCTGTTTTTTACATCTCAGGATTGCTGTAAGAAATTCAGAAATTTGTCATACACAGTCTGGTATCTTCCTCTTATATGAAAGGGCAACATGTCAATCACAGTGGAGATTTAGGAGCAAAGAAGAGATTTTTAAAAATTAGTTTCTTGAATACTTCTATTTTTTCAACCTCTGATTCTGTAGGGTCTGATGGAGGTAATACCCTAACTGCTCATTCAATTAGTATGACACTATAGTCTCTTCTGGCAGAATTTGGAAAAATAACATCTCAGCTGTCCTTTTGGTGAAACATTATATGTTAAATCATAGTCTTTCTAGCCTGAGATAGCAGGAAAAGCAAGTTGTGTAACAAGGGCCTTGGCTTTTCCATGGCCTCTCAGTCTAACAGTGCCTCTTGGAGAAGTCAGTGAAGCAGCTGGAGTCAGTCTGACTCAACTGCCCATAATTAAGCCTATGGGTTCTTTATATATCTAGGTGACTTCATTTTATGAAAAAGAGACACATTCTAAAGGAAAAGAGCTTCATGGGAAAGACAGCAGACCTCACAGATAACGAATTGTCTATGAACTCATGATTCTTGATTTCAGTTGGGTGAAAGAAGTTAGCCTTGGCAGTATGCTTTTACTGTAGACCAAAGTTTTTTAATGAGTGCCTAGAACCTTAGGGAGTTCATGGCTTGAGAGAATTCTGTCATGTAATCCCCCTAATATTTGATCCTTCCTGTGTTAGTGTGCATTTTTTTGGTCTGGGACAAATGTTCTTAACTTCATCAGAGATATTTAATCACTTTCTTCACTTCTTTGCTTCACATTCTTTTCTCATTCCACTCCAGTAGTTCTTCAGTTCCCACCACTTCATGGAGCCAGATCACCTCTATGTTGATGATCCCAGAGGGCACCGTTCTGACCACTCAGCAGCTCTGGACAGGAATGGACAGTCTCTCCTCTTAATACTTTGCCTCTTGGCTTTTGTGACGTCACATGCCCCTTGCCTACTTCTTTGGCTGTTCTTTCTCTTAGAGTTGGTCTCCCTCTCCTTGACCTCAGTGTTGGAGGGTTCCAGGGCATTCTTCTGTGTAGCTCCCTTTTCTACATGCGTATTTAGGTAACTTCATTTGGTCCTGTGTCTTAAATGTTAATTTTATACAGATTATTCCCAAATCTGTACCTATAGCCATGTCTTCTATGTAGGATTTTGTACTCTGATATCTAAATACCTGTTAAGCATTGTCACTAATTAGTATCTTATACTTGCCCAAAACCAGACTCTGGATTTCTTTACATAGCTGCTACTCCCATGGAATTACTGATCTTAGAAAATGACATTAGTTGCTCAAGCCAGAAATTTACTACTTGTATTTGACTTCTCTCAACTTCCACATTCAGACCAATGAGTCTGCCTCCATATATATAAATTTTATATGCATTTGAGATATATATACATATAATTGAGGTATATATGAAATTAAAATATATATGTAATTGAGATATGCATATATATATATATGAATTTATATAAGGGTACATGTTTGTAATTGTCTGTTTTTTCCCACAAAATATCAGTTGTTTAGTACTCTATCCCCATCATCTGCAATTGTGTCTGGCACATGATGAGAACTCAATTATTTGTTGAATGAATGAAAACATGATTATATGCAAAGGCATCTGTGATTTGAAAAGGCATTAAGAATGATATCAGCAGAACAGTTGACTTCTTGTTGAGGATTTGTCTTTCATGCCATTGTGTGACTAATACCTTTTGAACAAATATGACATCTCAGAAATGTGCACATGAAGGAAGGAACAACACTTGCATGTGAGCTAAAAAGGCAAGGCCAAGAACTCACCATCCTGTCCAGTTCCTGGTGAACCTAGGCTGCTGCCTGGTGGGGATTGTAGCACTCTCCAGGACAGGCCAGGAAGTTGAGGCTCGACATGTTAAATTACTTGGCCAGCTATATAGCTGGTGACTGAGGGGCCAGGACTGAACTCTGTTTTTCTAACTACAGAGACTGTTCTGTCACAAGGAGCCTATACAGCTTTCTTCAGTCATCCTTTGAAAAATAGTAGAGAAAAGTCATTGCTAAACATTTATGTCAGGGAATCCTGGAACTCTAAAGCAGGAGTCAGCCAATTTTTCCGAAGAAAAACTAGAGAGTAAATATTTAGGTTGGATTCTGGGCCAAAAGTTCCCTGTCATAACTACTCAACTCTACTGTCACAGTGCCAAAGAAACCATAGACTATATAAACAAATGATTGTGACTGTGTTCCAATAAAACTTTATTATGGACACTGGATTTTGAATTTTATGTAATTTTAAAGTGTCACAACATATCTTTAAAAAACTTTTTAACCATTTAAAAATGTTAAAGTTCATTCTTAGCTTGTGAGCTATACAAAAATAGGCAATGGGCTGGATTTAGCCCAGGGGCCACAGTTTGCTGACCCCTGCTTTAAGGGATGTTATTGGAGTTCTCATGTGGTATATTTGTGACTCGGAGAATGGCCTTCCTGACTAATGCCTCGGTTGCAGCTCTTGTAACCTTTTTGAGGGAATGCCCTTGTGATGGAATGCCCTTGGTCACCACATTTTTTACTGATGCTTGAGTTGACTCCATCTTGTTGAGTCCTGTTTTGCAGTCTGCATGAAAAAAATACATCATCTTCTCTATATTTTAGATCCAAAAAAAAAAAAAAAGGGGGAGACGTTAGCTGATGCATAATCAAATTAAAAATGCACCAAGGGCTGAGTTGTTTTTCAAGTATTTTCAAACTTCTGAGATAAAATCTTGAGGGGTAAAAATTACTCTAAAGGGTTAGTCGCATAGCACCTGAAAAATTCTCTCTCCACAAAGAAGCTAGCTAGAATGTCTTTATTTGATAATACTATTCCTCAGCATTTAAAATGGATGGTATCTGTTCATATAGTTGACACCATATAGACAGATAGTACTTGTTCCAGTCCTCTTTTATTTCCAAATTCTTCTCAGCCTAACCCCTTTTTACTTATTCATACAGAATTTTTGTGTGTTTACTGAACATTTTTTTTTTCTCTCCATGAATGAGAACAGCATGCATGTAAATGATAAGTCACTTCTTTCAATAGGGAGCTTTCTCCTTTTCCTCATTCTCTCTATGCTTCTCTCCTGACAGTCATCTAAATCTGCCATCTATCTTGGTTTTGAGGTATAATGCTAGCTTTGTTTCTATCATTTCACTGGGCTTTCAGAGGGTAGGATTTCTCTTGTCTATGTGAGCTCAACGGCTTTTAGCATGGCATCTTGTCCTTGCTCTTAGTAAGACCTCAGAATATAGCTGCTGAATTGAACTTGGCCCCCACTCAGAGCTTGCTTAATCTTTAATTTCTAGCTACTGGTCTTACCACTTCAACATGTCTTGGCTATAATTTTTTCTATTTAAAAAGTAATAATAAACCTCCATGATTTTCATTTTCTCAGATTTCATGCTAATTCCCATCATGGTTCATCTTGTAACTCCTCAGTCTTTTTCTCAAATTTGCCTGTTTCATTTTAGCTATTCATTATTTCTCACGTACCTTTTTCTCCTCTCTGGGTTTCATTGCCCTTTCAATATGCATGTTCTCTAGAGCCAGCTTAGACCTTTCTTAAAGATATTCAGAATTGATCTAATCTTTTTAACCCCTTGATTATGTATTCATCTTCCTCCACTGGAGTGTTTACACATTTTTTTCTTGTCCTGCTTGTTTGCTGACTTAGGGAAGACACTATGTTTTAATTATTTGAATAAGAATTACCATATTATGAAATGTTGAACAGTTTATCATCTTGGCTTATAAAAATAGCTTAGTAGATGTTTCCATATACCCACCTATAAGCTTGAGCATAAATGAGTTGATTTCAGGCTGTGAAAAAAGTTTACTAAAATCTAAAACAGATCAAAACAAATGTAAGATTTTGGGATTATTAATTTCCATTAAACTTCTGTGGAGACTTATGAACAAGCTAAAAATACCTTCAGTGAATTATATGAAATACCATCTTCCCGGGTGTGCAATGTGATAGAGGAAAAGTATGATGCTAAATACTAATTTATACTCCTTTTCTGCAAGCTTGTCTAAATGAAATGTGGGTAATCTCATTACTTGGAATATTTAATAGAGTAGACACAGGAAGTTTTCTGTATAGATTCCTTCCTTAATTTCTTGTCCATGTCCATTTACTGTAAAACCTACTAGAGCCTTGATTAAATAACCATCATTAGATGTACTTTGAAAAATAATATACTAGAGGAAGCTTATTCTGATTATTGGTTTTTCTGTGTGAGTGAAAAATAAGAAAAAGACAAAACTAATCAATGAGAGAAGCAAAATATATGACACTAAAGAGATTAGCCCCCCCCCAAAGTTAGTATTTATCTATAAGACATTCCTTGAGCAAATGTGTGTTGTGCATTTAGTGCTGAGCACAGGCAACTATGTCATGGTATTCAGTCTCTGGAAAAATGGTCAGTCCAACAAAGGAGAGAAGGACAAAATCAAATGGGAATTCGACACAGGTGCTACAAAAAATATCTGTACTAGATAAGAGAAAATATTTTAGGGTAAGAGGTATGAGAAATTTTTGTGGGGGAAGCGTGGTTGAGAACAGGTTTAAAAAGGGAATACGTGGTAAATAGGAGAGCATTCCTGTTGGATGGAAAGCAATAGCAAGAACCAAAGGGGAAGAACTATCCGGCTTGAATAGGACACAGAAGTTCAGTTTGGTTGAACAATACTGAAAATACAGATATGACCAAATATGGAGCGTGAATAATAGTGGGGATAATAATAAAATAGTAACTTCCTTCTAGGGTTATTGTAAGCATTGAGAGTAATGAAGGAAACATCCTCATGCAGTATGTGGTTTCAAGCATGCCCTCTGAGTTATTATGACTGGTATTAGGGAAGCTGTAGGGTGCTCTTCCCTGTGTTTGAGCAGAGATGCGATATAATCACGTGCCTGATGGAATGGAATGCGGACTTGGGGCAGCTGGGAGGCCAGAGGAGGTAACATGGTGTGGTCTGAACTTGACTTCTGTAATTTATTTCTATACTTGGCCTCATTCTTGAGTTGGAAATCAAGTTCAGGTAATAGGAGGTGAGAAGATTTACTATAGGGAGAAGAAGAAGAACTAATGAGGGATAGAGGAGGTGTGAGACCTCATACTTCTTGACCTTCTATGAGAAGTTCATTTTAATTTTTTTCTTGACTCTCCACCCACATTTTACACATTCCATTTCAGAATCTAAAAATGCCCTGCACAGTGTCAAGGGGTGGTGACTCAGGGAAAATGGGATAAAATAAGCATCCCATTTACCTAGTGGTGGAATGAAGAGAACTCGGTCTCCTGTTGAGTCCTCCTCACTCTGTAATGGCTGCTTCAGCACTGGCCTCACGTTTGTGCAGATTTGTCAGGCCTCTTGTGTCCCCATCATTCTCATTCCTGTTCTAATGCTGGAATGTGTGAAAGATGAGAAATTACCCAAAAAGTACTAGATTGTCTTTTAGAAATGTAACAAAGTAGGGCTCCTCCCCTGAAAGAATATCGATTCTATCACATTCTCCATCTTGTCCATATTTCTTATGAACTTATTTATGTGGCTTATCAAAATGTGTTTTAGTTGGTTGCTAATCCATGCAAAATGCTGCTTTGATGCAAAGGGAGTGTTTCTGAATGGTGCTCATTTCAACATTTCTTGTTCCATTGGGATTTTCACTGGGGAGAGACCTGGAATCTTATTGCCTCACCGAGGGCTAACCCCAGACCTTGCCCAGTGTGGAGAACCACTCACTCAGATGTGGCCTGTGCACTTCTTCACTGTAGGTTTCTGGCATGACTTAGCACACATAATCTACAATTTTTCAAGATTATTCTTGTTACAGTTATAATTAAAATAACAGGCAGGCCAAGCTTGTTTGGCTGGGAAGGTTGGATGCAGGAGGCAGAAAACAGGTGGCCTGCAGGTGTTTCCAAAGTGTTGCTTTTGTGGAACATAATATTCAGCAGGTTTATACCTAAAGGAATTCAGTAGAAAAAAAATCCATAAGAAACTTGATATGCAATAACAGTAGTCACTAATGCATATCAAGCACTTTGTTAAGCAATTTACATGAATGTCTCAGCTCTATTTTAAGTTCAAGGAAACTGAGTTTGGTAGGTTAAGAAATTTGTTATTCACCAGAATGCAGTGGAACTAAGATTCAAATTCAGGTCTCCCCATTGGTTTGCTAGAACTTTTAACTGTGATGCTATACTCATTCTAACCACTGAATGCTAATTAAAAAAAAAAAAAAACAAATTTGCTATGCTTAATAAAGTGTTCTTTCCTTTGTAAATGAATAAAAGAATATTGGTTAGGCCCCCACTATTTGGCCTAATAGGAATTGGTGGCTGGTTCTAGTGCCTCATGCTGTGTTATGCATGGCATACTTATTTTCTTGTTGCAGCCTCAGGGCAACTTTAAAGATAGGCATCATCTCCATTTTAGAGTTGAAAGCTGAGCTTTGAAGAGGTAAAGAGACTTTTCCAAGTTCACCCATAGCCAGTTTGGGGCAGAGCTGGGCTTGGAACTCAGGTCGGCCCGACTGACCTGTTTGTCTCTGTTCTTTCCACTGTACCATGTGCCCATTAGGTAGCAGGTTAATACAGACGCAGCACTAAGTATCCAACGTTTTCATCTTAAATGTACAAACATAATAGATGATCTATTCTTTTGTTAAAAATAGGACTTATTCTGTGTGACTCATTTCTGGCATAGTCTGGGTAGCCTATACTTAAGTTGAACATTATACAAATAAATATTTAGAATATGAAAAAACCTTTGAAAATTATTTAGCAGCTTTATCTTTATGACTATGCTTAGTTAATTGGAATGACCAGCTTGTACAATTTGTTCACATAATGAGATTCATTTTCACTTCAAAGAATTGATTAGTTCTTTGAAAATTCACTGCAAATTGTTTTCACTAGACCACTTATTCGATACCATGCAAGAGCGATAACTTTGTGCTGTTTGAATCCTGGGTTCAGTCTAGCCAAAACCAACCCTTTTCATGGAAGACTGACTCATTTGATGAGCATTGTGTACACGTGTACCTTGGTCGTATGGCTCAGAAATGGGTGTTTGCTAAAGGTTATTTAACTACTTTATATCTTTTTATTTTTTTTTCCCTATGAGATGGAACATCATATTCACATGTTTGGTACTTATCCAAATGGATCCTTATACTTAAGAATTTTCTTGGCAGCTGAAAATAAGTGGAAAGAAGATTGTAAAGAGAGACTGGTTTCCTCGCAAAGTACACTGAAATTTAAAATGTTGAAGGGAGAAGAGTGTGCTTTTTGATGTTTTCTGAGTAAATGTTTCATTGTCTTTTTATTGAGCCAGAAGTCAAGGTCACCATTTGACTATGGAGTCTGCACAAGCAACCAAATAAGTTTATTTGGCTCAGAAGAAGAGAGAAATACCCTTATATTCAAGGTACATGTCATACTATTTTCTTTGCTTAAAAGTAGGCAGGAGGGAGAAACCTGTAGATGATGAAGCCCAAATGAGAAATGGCATAAGTGATATATGCTTATGAAGCCAGGCTGACTAATGCCTTATATTGGCTGACAAATTAGTCTCTGTAGGTTTTTTTCTAGCTTGTTCCTGTTTCCGCTTCACAATACTTTTATAGGAAACTACATATTGCTAGGAGGTAGCCAAGAGCATTTCAGTTCAATCATTTGGTAGGTTAGGGTCTGGTGCCTTTAAAAACAGCTCAGAAATACACCAAGGCACATTACTCACGAGAATAAATTGAAAGTATTTGTTTTTATGCTGAAGATTCATTAGGCAATAATTTTGGTGTGAATTTTGCTTTTCTAAAAGTTTCATCAACAGTTTGATTCTTTAGACCCCACTAAAGGTTATTCCCAGGTTTTGGATTTTGGAAATGGCACAGTCTGGCCTAATTCAGCAAGCACATTATCCTGACCATTCAGTGACAGTTACTGGCAATATGATGTTATAATTTGCTGGAGAATTCCCTTGGAAGGCTTCTGGAATTACATTTTTAAGGACCGTCATAACTTGAGATCTTTTTATCAACTTGTTTTATATATTTCTGTTCCATGGTCAGTTTTTAATGGAATTACTTGATTTTTTAAAAAAACTAAATTTGCATATTCTTAAAACCTGCATACCCATAAAGTTAAAAAAAAGTTTAAATTTAGATATAATTCACATACCATAAAGTTCACTCTTTTGAAGTATGCAATTAAGTGGTTTTAAGTAAATTTACAGAATTGTGCAACAATCAACACTATCTAATCCCAGAACATATTCATCACTCCCAAAAGAAACACTATACAAATTAGCAGTTCCCCATTTCTTCCTTTTACAGTTTCTAGCGAGCATTTATATACTGTGTCTCTATGATTCTTCTATTCTGGATATTTTAAACAAATGGAATCATCATATACGTGATGTTTCGCGTCTGCATCTTTTATTATGTTTTCAAGATTCATGTAGCATGTATCAGTAATTTAGTCCTTTTTTAAGACTGAATAATAGTTCATTGTGTTGATGTACCACATTTTATTTATCCATTCATCAATTGATGGACATTTTTGTTGTTTCCTTTTTTTTGGCTTATGAATAATGCCACTGTGAATATTTGTGTACAAGTGTTTGTGTGGACATATGTTTTGAAGTCTGTTGGAAGTGGAATTACTACACCATATGGTAACTATGCTTAACTTCTTGAAGAACTGCCAAGCTGTTCTCCAAGGTGGCTGCACCATTTTACATCCCCACTAGCAACATATTAGGGTTCTAATTTCTCCACATCCTTGCCAACACTTGTTATTGCCTGCCTTTTGGATCATTGCCATCCTAGTAGGTATAAATGATATCTCTTGTAGTGTTTATTTGCATTTCTTTAAAGACTAATAAACATTTTCTCATGTCTTATTGATCATTTGCATATATTATTTGGATAAATTTCTATTCAAATCTTTTACCCATTTTTATTGGCTTATCTTTTCATTGAGTTATGAGTTCTTCATGTAATTTAGATAGAAGTTGCTTATCAGATATATATGATTTGCAAAGCTTTTTCTCATGTTGATTGTCTTCACTTTCTTGATAGAGTCTTGAAGCACAAAATTTTAGTTTTGATGAAATCAAGGTTATGTTTTATTTTTTATTTCAATTACTTATGCTTTTGGTGTCATAGCCAAGAAACTACTGTCTAATCCATAGTCATGAAGATTTATGCCTATGTTTTCTTCTAAGAGATTAGTAGTTTTGCTTCTTACTTTTAGGTCTTCTATCTAATGAGTTAATATTTGTATATGGTGTAAGGTCGACTTTCACTTCATTCTTTTGC
The DNA here is from genome assembly GCF_014176215.1 of Rousettus aegyptiacus. Classification (NCBI taxonomy): domain Eukaryota; kingdom Metazoa; phylum Chordata; class Mammalia; order Chiroptera; family Pteropodidae; genus Rousettus; species Rousettus aegyptiacus. The sequence continues at coordinate 35,141,887 of NW_023416310.1, forward strand.
ATGAATATTCAGTCATCTCAGCACCATTTATTGAAAAGACTGTTCTTCCTCCATTGATTTGTTTTAGTACCATTGTTCCTTGTTGAAAATAAGTTGATCATAAGTGTTCTCACATTTATGTCTGGATTCTTAGTTTCATTCCATTGATTTATATTTTTGTTCTTATGCCAGTACCATACAGTCTTGGGTTAGATCAGCTTTGTAGTTAAGTCTTTAAGTTCGGAAGTGTGAGTCTTCCAACTTTTCTTTTAAGATAATTTTGGTTATTCTGGGTCCCTTGAATTTCTATATGTATTTTAATGTCAATTTGTCGAGTTCTGCAAAGAAGCTACCTGGGATTTTGAAAGATTGTGTTGAATCTGTAGGTTAGTTTAGGGAATATTGCCATCTTAACAATACTGTCTTCTGATAATGAACATGGGATGTCTTTCCATTTATTTAGGTTGTCTTTTATTTCTCTCAACACTGTTTGTATTTTTAAGTGTACATATTTTGCACTTTGTTAAATTTATTTTAAGTATTACATTTTTGATACCTTTGTAAATGGAATTGTTTGTTTACTTGATTTCATTTTTGGCCATTATTCATTGCTAGTTTATAGAAATACAATTGGCTTTTGTATCTTGCAAACTTGCTGAACTCATTAGCTCTAATATTTTATTTCTGGATTTCTTGAGGTTTTCTGTGTACAAAATCATGTAATTTGCCAAGATAATATTTTTACTTTTCCAATCTGTATCCTTTTTATTTTATTTTCTTACCTAGTTTCCTTAGCTAAAATTTTCAGTACATTGTTGAATGGTAATAGTGAGAAGTGACCTTTATTTTGTTCCTGATATTAGAGGGAAAATGTCAAGACTTTAACTACGAGGTATGATGTTAACTCTGGGTTTTTCATTGATGTCCTATGTCAGGTTGAGGAAATTTCTTTTTATTCCTAATTTAACTGTTTTATTATGGAAGAGTATTGGATTTTATCAGATGTGGGGTTTTTTTTTTTGTTCTTTATTTGATTAGTATGGTTTATTACATTGATTTTTTCATATGTTGAACCAGCCTTGTATTCCTGAGATAAATCTGTGGTATATAATCCTTTTTATATTTAAATTCAACTTGATGTTCAGTCTGTCTTGAGAGGAAAAGATTTTACATTGGAATGTTTTCTATAATTTTTAACATAACAATGAAAATTGGGCTGCGAGGAGAGATGATTGAGATATGTGATATGAATTGGCATTTGAAGGCAATTCATGGCATCACCCCTGGGCAGCCATTAGAGGACTATTGTTCCATTTGGTTTTAGATGCTCCAGATGAGTACCTGCAAAGCCAGACTATCCTGATGGTACAGAAAAAGTGCTGTTGAGAAACTGTACCCTAGTATTTTCATCTTTTAATATGCACCTACCTTTGAAATCTTCAATGGTGACACTTGGAGAAAGGAGGACAGAAATTGTTTAAAACAACTTCTTGGAAAGATGGTAGAGTCACTGCATGTTATGAAGAAAGGAGAGCACATAAGAGGAAGAGGGGACTCGGAGAATGACAGGATTATTAGCTCAGATTTGAGCATTGTAGTTTTGAATGCACAGATAGACTTCTTTCCTGAGAGTTAAAAAAAAAAAAAAAAAAAAAAAGCTAAAACTTTCCTTGTTGGATTTGTTTTGTCCTGTTCTTTTTTTTTAAGATCGATGATTTTTAAGACTAACACTTCTGATTTTATTTTGAGAAGGAACAATTCATTTCAGTCACCTTGCAATTCAAGTATGTGTGAAAGACTTGGAGTTGTGATTGTAATTTTCAACAATATTTTCTGATGAAAATTCAGTGAAATTCCACTCTACTATTTCTTATGAGATTCTAATATGCTGCACACTCTATCAAAACATGATTATGCCATCTTTGCCCAATAACCAAACTGCCCTGGATATGTAAAGAGGGTGACTTCCTAATGTGGGATAATTTGAAATTGACCAGAACACAAAGTGTTTCCAGATTTTTCCTATCTGTGTTGTAATCCCTTATTTGTGTTAGCACAGGGGTTCTCTGACATTGGGTTACAATGAAAGTATATTGCTTGAGAAGAATAACAGTAATCCACTGGTATCCAATGATAGCTAGTATTGAGAAATTTAAAATTTATTTTAATACTTGACTGAGGATTACCAACATAGAATATGACAAGTACATTATTTTTCGTTCATAAAAGGAAAGGAACTTGGAAGATACATTTTTCTTCTGCAATTCTGCCATGCGTAGATCAATCACATGTGGAACTATTAAAAGTGTGTTTATCGACAATCTTAAGGTAGTTGGAGTTCTGATTTTTTTTATTGAGAGTATTTAGGCTTTTAATGCAGTAGGAGCCCACAGAGAGAAATGGGATCCTTGAATCCATCATGTTTAAATTTGAAGTGTTTTGTTTGAGTATCTCTAAACTGTGATTTGTTTTGATATGGCAACTGATAAGTGTCTTCTTTTGTGCTTTGATAAAAAATATGAAATGGAAAAGATTCGCCATTAAAAATGTAAACAAATAGACATCATAGAGGATATGAAGGACACTTCAGGTAGAAGATATATTTTCCCTTTAATACCATTTCGTAAAATATAGCCCTGTTTAATTCTCTTCTTTGAATCACAGGAGAAAGGAAGGAATGCATTGATTTAGTAAATAAATAGAAAATCTGGGGATATTAGAATTGGGACTAGTGTTTTGCCAGTATCAGAAGCTACTTAGAGAGGTGCAATGCATTCAGAGAAGAAAGAGTGCTTCGGAAGCTCTCCACTCATCCGCTGGGAGCAGAGAGACCTGTCAGGTGTACTCATGCTTTATCAACTTGGCAGAAAGTTACAGCAACTTTATCTTTTTCTCTCACTAGATCATTTCAGAAAGTGACAGGGACATAAGTGATATTACTCAAATGGCTGTTTCTAGATGTCTCAATTTCTCGAAGTCAGGATATATCACTATGATAAATGCTTCTGTTCTCTAAATATTCCACAGAAGCATCAGCTCTGGAGAGAGAATGCTTTGCCATCTGATGGGAAGGATGATGGATTTAGGGTGAAGGGTCTATTCTGAGAATGGCTGGCCCAGGAAGGGGCTCTCCTGCTCAGATCTTGAGCCTTTGTGGCTTCCGTTTTGGAGAAAGCCCTGGCCTCCTAATCAGATGCTAGGATGGAGTGGTGCCCCTAGGAGATGCGCATGCTCATTGGACCAGTAATGCTTGCCCTCAGGAAAATGAGGAAGCAGGTGACACAGGCCTTTGGTGCTATAAGGGAGGAAAAATTTTTATCTACTCTTCTAGGTTCCTTTTGACTGGTCTAATAATTTGTTGTAAGACAGTAAAAGAGAAAAGCAATGAAATTTAACTTCGTACGTATGGGACCCACAAATATATGAGGCTCAAAAAAGTGGACAGCTTTTGTACCTGTTAGACAAAGAAACAATTATTTGTGAAGATTTGACAAAACAAAGGTTTTTGCTTGAGACAGAAAATTAATGAAGAAGTAACAACAACATTTATTTATATCACTTTCTCAGCCTTGAATTCTCCTCTGATGATGAGGGTACTTTCTATCTTCCTGGTTTAGGGGGGCTACTTCACATGGGAGATTTATTTTCTGCTTTCAGGGGAACAAAAGAGGGTCAGAGTATTCTTGCATTGGCTGTTTATCGTGTAACTTTAATTCAGAATAACTAATATGCCACGTCGGCATATTTAGAGGTGGGTTGTCCCACACTCTTCAGTGCCTGCCACCTCCCTTCCAGTACCAGCTTCTCTGCCTTGTAGCCGGCCTGTCTCTCAAAGCTTCAGTTTCCACGTAAAAGCCCTGGCATCCCAGGGCTCCCATTGTGGCAATCCACTTCGTTCTGCCTGTCTAGGCTCACATGCTGTCACTTCCGGGCAGACTCCTGCTTAGGGTAATAGACAACCATAGATGCTGACTGAATGTGTTATGTCTACCTGAGGTGTTTCTATTTTTTTAGTAGATGCTATTTTTTTGCCCAGTTTTAATTAGATTCACAAAAAAATTGAACAGAAGATAGATATTTTCATATACTCCCAAGGTGTTTCTATTTTCACTAGTAGCTTCTAGTAGTGCAGAGCCTCATCACAAAAGTGGGGATTCCAGGCAGTAGCAAACAGTGAGGGAAGAGCTAGAGAGTGGCCATTGTAAATAATAGCGATACTACTACTAATGACATTTATCAAGCACTTTCATATGGCAGGGTCTGAGCTAAATGTCACATATGTGACTTAATTGTTATGACAACATTCTGAACTGGGTTCCATTAGGATCCCCTAGGTAAATAAGCTTGAGGGCAGATCACTAATCCAAGGTCACGTAGATAATAACTGGCAAAATCAAAATTCCTATCAGGGAATTAGATATCAAAATACACACTCATAGTTAGTTGTCCTGAAAATCATTATCATGTAGGAGGACTCCTGAGAACAGGCTGGACTCTTGCAAAGCTAAGGGCAAGGGCTGTAACCTTCAGTCAAGAGAAGAACTCACTAGCCTAAGGTGTCCCTGGAAGGAGGTGTCAGGGGAATAAATAACAGGACGTCACTCTCTTCTGTCCAGTGCTCTGCAGATGTTGCTCAGTGACTGAGCCCACGGAGAAGCCAGAGGCTGGGAGAATTCACTGCTGCAGTTCTTATAGGTCAGACCTGCAGGGACAAGGGGTAAAGGTGACTGTCACCATGGGAGAGGGGCCAGCAGACATGACCTCTGCCTTAGGAAGAGGGATGTACCTGCTGCCAAACCACAGCCTGGCAGGGAGAAAACTCATTTCTCTTTACTCCCATCTCTTGCCAGGGCCTTTCATTGACTGAGCTCAGTGAGAAGCTAGAAGATGGGGTTGCTGGGGTGATGCAGCCTCTTGGGGCACAGCAGGTAGAGGAGGGTGGAGTGAAACTGACAGGGCACAGAAAAAATCTTGCTCATAGCCCATCCGTGAATTCTTCCCTGAAGAGCAACCTCAGAAGACAAACCGTTGCAGCTTTGAGGTCACTGAGTCATTGGTCGGTGGCTTATTTAGGTCGGTTACCTTTGTATATACAGCATCTTTTACTTGACCTTGTTACTTATTAGTTTTCTCTGAGCCTTCTAGAAGAAGCTTGCATCAATTTGCTTTGCCTTCTGAGTAAAAGCCAGTGTATTTGCAGGGGGCTGGTCTCCCCGCATCTGAATGTCTATGTAGTTTGCAAATTCTTGACCTTCAGTGGCCCTGGCATGTAGTTATTCCTTTGAATGTACACCTGGGCTTTGGGAGCATTTGTGTCCTTCAGATGTCCCTTCCTCTAATAAACTTCCTGAAGGTTCAGCGTTTTTCTTGTCTCATTAAAATTTAATTTTCTGTAACATTGCCAAGCCCAGCTATAACTATATATAAATGGCTTTATCGTCCCATTCTTTGCATTGCCTCTGCTTTGAGGATCTTGAGGTGGTAAAAGCCTTCAGCATGCCAGCAGTCATGAAGGGCAGGTGGCTCTTTGTAGATGAGATCTGTGTTTTTACAGGTTTTGCTTCTCTACAATATGCAGGCAAGGACTCGGGTTATTGGGAGAGTGCAGAAGATGGGAAGGGCTTTGTGGGATAGCAGGAAGTGTCTGGAAGTAAGTGTTAATTCATTTAAGGGCTTGATACTTATTTGATTTTTGGGAAGCCCACTTAAAGTATAGTAAGATTTTAAGTTTGGATGCTCTTCTGAGCATCAGCAATAGAAATGTCCCCTGGATCCTATTTTGCAATTAGCATAGAGACTACAATGGATTTTTATAGTTATTTTCATGCACCCAGGCCTGTGTATGCACAACCTTTGGAAAATATTCTCAGTTTGCAGTTAGAAAACAAAGGAAACTTCCTGTTGGAAACATTGTTGAGAAGAATATTGCAGTATATCTGAAGAATAAGAAGATACAGACCTGACCAGGAAAAAGTAAAGACAAGCCCTCTTTGGGCTTCTGGTGTGGCAGTTGACATGGCAGCCAGCTGAACCGGGGAGGAAACAGGAGGCATGGGGAGAAAGGAAGGTGGCAGGGGCCGGGCCAGGACATGCAGGCTGAGAACGGAGAATTCCAGGTCTCCTGACAAGCAATGAGTAGAGATTTATTTATTTGTTTTTTTGTTTGTTTGTTTGTTTTCAGAAGTGACTATATTAAGGGAAAGATTATAATGTGATTCAAGCCTCTAATGTATGTTTCCTTAAAAAAAAATCCAGAAAAACTGAAGCGTTTAGTTAATAAACAATTAGGTCTCCATCAATCGGGTGACCAGTCGTCATTGCCAGAGATAGTCCCTTGAACCAATAGAGGAATATTAGAAGTGCTCTTGAAGGATTTTAGATGCAGAGGTCTCTTACTGTAAATGTCATCTAATTTTTTTTTTCTTGCCAGATTCCCAATGTGCCTACATGACCTCCCTTCTTTCCTGTTTTGATTTTTCACTCTATAATCCCTTTTTATTTGTTATCTTTCCACTTTTAATGATCTCCTTTTTATGGTTCCTCCCTCCCCTTTTTGGATGGTTCGGGTCCAACACTCTTTCTTACCTGATAATCTCTATGCCGTTAGTCTCATCGGTTTCTGCCCTAGGCTCATCCCCTGGAACAGGTAGATGATAGTGCAGTATGTTGGTAGACTTTGGGGAAACAAAGGACATGGGTGCTTTAGACTTCCCTGGGGACAGTTCTGCCTTGTGATGGCACTGCTTCCTCTTGTCGGGTAGCAAATGAATTGTAAGCCCAGGTCTACCCACTGCCTGGCACATACTGGGCACTTAGTGAATATTAAACAAGTTGCTGTATTCTCTGAAAATATTGGGTCAGTAGGAATGGAAAGTAAGGGTTGCTCTTTGAGAAAATGTTGCTGGGTTTCGTTTGAATTTGCCTCTGGGTATGGCGGCCTTGTCATTTTGGTTGCCTTTCGTCTTGGCATTCTGCTTCCTTCACAATTGCTTATTTTTCGTGGGTTCTGCTGTTTCCTTTCCCTTTGCTTTTAATGTTGTTTCCATCAAGTTGTACCCTCCTCTTGGCTTAACCTCCCTTGAAACTGCGTCGCATGTGCTCCTTCCTTCAGGGTTAGGTCATCTCAGCTCCTTTCTTCCTCTGTCTGCCCTGCCTCTCCCTGCTGTTCTTACTCTTATTATTGAGATGCCTCTACTTCCCTCCCTCCTTTGGTGCCTTTATTGAGACTTTCATTCTGCCCTCTTGAGTGACATGGGTCTTGATCTTTCTAGGATAAGGAGCTTCTGCTTCATCACCCTAGATGAGCACTGGGGTGAGAGGGACCCTGAAAGAGTGGAATGTCCACAGCAGAGAAAGAGACCATTATTTCCTCTATCAGATAGCCCTTGCCACTCAGTTTGACCTACTCTTTTGTCTGTGAAATTCATGCCATCAGAGTTTCAATGGGCAAATCATCTAATATTTCTTGAGTACTTACATAGGCCAGGTGTTGTCGGGTGAGCAAACCCAGCCTGCTTCCAAGGAGCTTACCATCTAATGGGAGAATGTTATACCTCAATCTAACATGGTAGCTGTGAAAATGTTTAATATGTTAAAAAAAGAAATACATTACATATGATTAGGATGCTCGGAGTATTTCGAAAAGCTTTTATTGATGTATAATATGCATATAGAAAAGTACATGTATTGTTATAAGTGTAGATCTTCGTGAATTTTCACAAACTCAACACTCCTGTGCAGCTAACACCAGATCAAGGATCAAACTTTTCCAGCACCCAAAAACCTTGCCTTGTGCCCTCTTCAATTTCCTACTATGAATTGTATGATTCTATGGTTCTAAGCTGTGATTGTAACTTCTACCACTGTCAGTTGGTTTGGAGACTGGCTCTAATACAAAAGCAGGGAAGGCTTTCTTGAAGTATGGCTGGAGTTGAAAGCTAAAGGATGAGTAGGATATGAGTTAAGGTAAAGATTGAGGAAAGAGTCTAGGCAAGGCACCCTTTGACAGAAGGGAGCAGGGAGCATTTGAAAAACTAAAAGAAAATGGGAAGAGGGTTCCTGGTAGAGAAAGAGAATGGAGAGGAAGGTAAAGTTGGACCATGCTGGGTCTTGTGGACCATTGACAGCACTGTCTCATTCTAAAAGTGGAGTTCAGGAGGTGGGGGTAGGGTGTGGGGAGCAGATTGAATGTACATTACAAAGAGACCACCCTGGTTGCAAAGTGGAGAATGGATTGAAGAGCATTCAGAGTGAATAAAAGGAAACCAGTTAGGAAGTCATTGGAATATTCTAATTTGGAGAGGAGGTGGCTTGGTCAAGGGTGGTGGTAGCATTGGAGAGAAATGGGTGGATTTGAGAGGTATTTTGAAGCAAAGATTTACAGGACTTGTTGGTGGGTCAGCCACACAGACCAGAAGAGGAATATATCAAAGATGACTTAGAGGCTTCTGGCTTGGAAACATGAAAGAATGGTGATGCCAGTCGCTGAGATTGAATGCCAAATGCTCTGCAGAATGTAGATTTGGGATAGAGGCAGCAGAACACAAGACAGGTGCAATTAGTTTTGTGCCCATCCAAGCAAATGTTGGCTGTGATCATTCTAAGTCACAGATTGGTGCATTTGGGTATTAAAAAAAGTATCATATTCTCAAGTATTCTAATTTATTCCCCTCAACGAAACTCTTGAGGAATAGATACACATGTACAGACACACACATATCTCTCTATACATGTGTGTGTGTATGTCAATGTGTAGTTTATGTATTTTCTAGCAGGCAGGAGTTAGCCAGAGTAGTTGTTCAGGTATTTGAACAAAATGATGAGGGATGTTGAATTTGATGAATACGAAGAGAAGGAAACATAACTTCTGTACACAGGTCATAAAGCACTCTTAGTAAACTCTCAGATGAGCCCTAACAGCCCCTTTAGTGACGCTGTGCAGGTTTTATTGATGCTATCTCCCTGAACCTTGGGGTGGTGATGGTAGCAGTGGCGTCAAAGATAACAATGTGAATCCTGCCCTGAAACAATTGAATAAAGGTGATTAGATATTTATGCCAATGTCTGTTGTGTATGAGAGTGCCATAGGGTGGTGATTAATTTATATTAAAAAGCAATTACTGTACTGAACACTTTAGATACAAAGACGAGCATCACTGACTCAGTTCACAAGTGCTTATTTCTTTATGCTATGCTGGACTTTGGGTTTTGATGGTGAACTAAAACAAGCAGGGTGTCCCTGCTCTCAGAGCTCATAGGTTTGTAGAAGAGGCATACATTGATTAAAGACTCAACAGATAACAGTGATGTGTACTGAAGGGGAGGAAGATAAAGTATTATGAGAGTAGATAAATAGGTATTGGAGCTACCTACGAACATCAGAAAATGCTTCCCTGTGGAGGTGATGATTAAGTTGTAAGAAGAATAGTATTTTGAGATTGGGTGGTGAGAAAAGCATTCAGTCTAATAGGGCAGTTCGAAGAGGCAAGAGAGAAAGCAGGCTAAGTTATGTGTGAAAAACACATTTAATCCCTAGATTCCTGGGACTTAGCATTACAGAAGTTTACTTCCTTTCCCTACATGAATGACAGAGCTTAGTGAGATTCTATTCTTCATAGGTAGTGAGGGACCCCAACTGGTGGGGGCTTCCCCTTCTGGATCATTGCAGGCCACTGCCTGCAGCATGAAGAGAGAACAAATGGTGTTCTCTCATGCCTTACTTTTCTCTGTTCCCATCCAGAAGTAACATACTTCTGCTCATGGCCCATCACACAGCTGATTGCATGACCCCACTTGTGTGAGATGATGACAATAATCACTGCAGTAATGATTATAGTTATATTCAAAGGAGTAAAGCGTATCAGTGACCATGCAAATGATGTCTCAGAGATTTGGTGGCTGATAAAATGTGGGTGGTGAAGGAACAGGAGGAATCAAAAAGAAAGAGGTGGCTTTTAGCACCTCGATGAATGTAGAATTAAGGTACAGTTCACAGGGATAAGCAAGTGTTACTTCAGAGGCCTTGTGGGGAGAGGAGAGGAGAGAAGTCTGGATGAGATCATATTTAGTCTGGGATATTAGGAGATGTTGGAAATGTAGGACTAGAGCTTGCAGAAGCGAGGGATGTAGATGACATTTTGAGAGAAGTACAAATAGGAGTGATACTAAAGCAGAGAGAGAGGATGGTAAGAACTGTACCATGGAGCACATTGCCATGCAGCTGGCACCAAGGGGGAAAAGAACCATCCCAAGAGTTAGATAGCGCATGGATTTATGGTAGCCCAGGTAAAGGGCATTTCAGAAGGAAGTAATGGCCACCACTAGTCAAATGCCATAGACATTAAAGAAGATGGAGGATGAGGCCAGGCCATTGGGTCAGGAAAGTGAGGTCACTAGTGATCTTCTAGGAAGGAGAAAGGGATAGTAGAATCGTGGGAGATTATTAAAGTCATGAATCCAGGATTGCGGGGAAGAGAGTAAATCCTGATCGTGATAATAGGCATAGAATAGGGATTATATGGAGAAAGGGAAAATGAAAACACAGGAAAAATAGGATTTAGAGGAGATAAGAGCAAACTGAGTACAGAATTAGCTGAGACTGAATTAGCCTCTGTAACAAGGAGGAGGCATTTCATTCTTAGAGATAAGAGCAATAGATGGGAAAAGAATTTGAGAAACAGAATTAGTTGAGTTGATGAAAGGCTTGATAAGAGAAATGAAAAGATGTACATAGCCTATATAGAATTCAAGACCATTAAGGTCTTCCCATTCACAATCCTGAAATGGACGATAAATTATGCGGCAGGACTAACTATTCAGGTTAGCTCACGAAGGTCAGAATTCAAGTATATATTGGTCACATGCCACATACCGAGAACCCTGTGAAAGGGCTATTGTTGGGAAATTAAAAACAATAGTAAATGTTGCATTTTGAATAATCGTTTTTTTTATTGAGCTTTTTTTTTTTTTTTTTTTTTTTTTTCCTTTCGGGGGATGGAATTGACTACAGATCTTTTAAAGCAGAATCAAGGTGACTTGTAGGACTGTGTATGAGAATTAATTAATGAGAATATTTTTCAGATGTCAGGAACCTGCTTATTATTACTATTAAGTGGGCACAATATGTCCTTGGTGGCCTATTGATCAGTGTTATCAGTTTAAAACCTGTCAGTCAACCTAGCTGTGAATTGTCTAAAGAAAATTCAATTATAAAGTGGTTGACTAAAATAACTCAAGCATAAGGAGGAAATGAATTATGCCCATCAGAATTCATTTGCAGTATTAAGTCAGATATTATTTAAAGGATTAGGTCTTCAGTGTTCACTTTAAAAATTCAAAGTAGGGCAGGCCAATTTTAGCCTGATTTAAGAACGACACAGGTGACAGGCATTGTTTGGCTGGATTTGACTCTCTTGCTCAGTTCCATGAATATAGACCTTCTGGCCCAGTGCCTGAGCTGTGCAAATGACTGCCATCTACATTTGGTAAGCTCCCCGTGACTTCGGAAGTTGAGAAAAGAGTGAACAGCCCTGCAGACTCATCTGAAAAGATTTTTAAAAATTAGGAACCATTCGTAAAGTGTTGCTGGATGAATTCCATTTATTTTTCATTTTGTGCCTGAGTTTTAAAAATAACTGTTAGTAATCTCAAAGAGATTCAACTTGTCAAAAATGCTTGAAAAGGAGAAGGAGAGAGCTCACTCACAGGGGGAACATTCAACCAAAGTCCACATAGCCCTGTCCTTCTAATATAATGAACATGGAATATCTCAAATGACCTATGACCTTAGAAATTATCATAGACTTCGGTTGGCTTTATTCAGTTTGTAAAACATTTACAACATGGGCAAAGCGTTATGGTATGTACATTCTTGAAGCACAAAACTGTATGCTGGATTCCTAAGAGAGCTTATAGTATCATATTATCGTATCCGTGTGTGTATAGGGGAGATGGTGATAAGGCATAAATAATTATAATGGAACTCAGAATATAATGAATGACACAAATGAGACCCAAAGTACTACAGGAGTTCAAAAAGGAAAAGTAATGTTTTCAACTGGAGGATAAGGAACTTTTTTTTATGAAGGATGTTCTATCTAAAGTGAACCCTAAATTATAAGGTGGGATAGTAAAAGAAGGAAGCGAAGGTGAGGGAACAATGAAGGGCAGAAAGCAGAGGAAGAAAAACAAGTGGGAAAAGATGAGGTGTATGAAGTCATGCATTCCGACAGAAGCAAGGGGTGGGGGAGGGAAGTCACAGGGAACAGCATTTGAGAAGAAGGTAGTTATGGGCATAATTTGGGGGTTCTTAGATGCCTGAGTGGAAGAGCGAGATGAAACATTTAACAAGTTTAATCAGGTGTGTATTCAGGTATGTAGGAGATGGATTGGAGAGAAGAGGTGCTGGAGGCAGGGAGATAAGTTAGGAAGGTATCGTAATGATCTAAATGAGAAATTGTAAAGATCTAAACAAGGAGAGTTGCTCTCTGAATTGACATGAAGGAAAGATACAAAAGATGCTGTAGATGTCAATGTTTTTTATATTAGCTACTGAAGAGGGGAAGAAAAATAGATTGAAGATGCTAATAAGATGATGACATCCTCTCCATCAACAGAAATAGTTAAGTCAAGAGGAAGAGCTATTTTTTATTGGGGATTAACTAATGTACCAGTTTGGATTTTACTTCCTTAATCATAGATGTTAGAATTTATCAGAGATGTTCTTCCTTGCAATGTCAACTTGGAAGCCATGGAGATGACATTGAAGGAGTGAATCAGTTTTTGAGGAGCGAGTGTGAGGATGTAGAAGAAAGTGGAGAGCAGGGTCCAGCAGCACGCCTGCCGTTAAGAGATGAGGGAGGAAACATGACCGGCGGGAGCAGAGGAGGAACAGACAGGGAGGGAGGGAGAAGAATAAAGCCGAAGGAGAGATATGGAAGCTGACAGAAGAGTTTGTAGGAAGAGAGTACCGAGGAAAATGAAGAATGACAAAATGTCTGTAGATAGAGTCGTTAGGATCTCACTGAAAGCCAGGATGCAAGAAATTCTGGGGTGTGTGGGTGGTGGGAAATGAAGGTAGTTGTTTAGTTCTCACTGTTATTCTCATTCCCTGTCATACCCCATCATCATGGCCTGGCCTTGGCTTGAGTCTTTCTCCTCAGAGACTTATGGACAGACTCTACTAAACAGGTGGCCATGTGATGAGGCTGTTCGACATCCCAAAATAGACTCTTCCATCTATAATTTTGGTAGAATAAGGTCGTAGTTTAAAGGGAAGATGGGATCTAGGACAGGGGAGACCTGAATATAATTGTGACGAGGATGAAGTCAGTAGAAAAAATGAGGTTGAATTACAAGAAAAAAGAACTGATAAAATTGTCTTTGCAATGTCAAGAGGGGAAGAGATCAAGTCTGAATTTAGTTTGGCAAGGAGAGGGGACATTTCTTCCTGAGACATGAAGGGGAAGCAAACAGATTTTGAAGCAGAATGGAAGGAAATTAGGAGTACTTTAAGTTGGATTTCTTCAGTCTTCTCAGTACAATATAAAATAGTTTTCTGTGAGAATTAATGAGTGGCTAAGATACGGAGCTAAGGCCTTTGAGAATGTTTAGAATAATTGATGAGGTTGAGTGATTCAGGGTCAATGTGAGATGAATAGAATAAGGACTGGACAACCTCAAGGGGCGGATGAGGTTGAATGTCATATATTTGTAGTGACCTAGGTTATGGCTTTTTCCTGCAGTGTGTGGCAACTGAGGGTCAGTGTCGGGCTTACCAACTGAAGTTACCAAGGACTGAGGATGAATGGAGCAGGAAAGTTGATGAATAGGAACTGAAGAACCCGGGTTGGGAGGAGTATATCAGTGATACTGTTTTTGGCTCATTTTTAAAAAACTTTTTTAAAAATTAAGTTTGTTGGGGTAACATAAGTTAATACAATTATATAATTTTCAGGTGTACATTATAATTTGACATCTGTATATTCTATTATGTGTTTACCGCCCAAAGTCCACTTCACCTTCCCCCTACTATGGCTCATTTTTTATGGATAGGGTCATAGGCGCTGATTGTTTCGTTCCTCCATACTCCTAGAGGCTGACATGTTGGAATTATTAGTTTCTCGAGATGCTACAGAACAGAGGAGATGTGAGAAAAAGCTGTGGACCTGGCATCCCCAGCCCCTCTTCCCAAGCCCTTGCCTCCTGGGCCTCCCTCTTCCAGCTGAGGCTCATCTAATCTGTGCCCACTCTGAGCAGGCCAGAGAATGTGCACACTGGGACATTCCAGTCCACAGGTGGGTGGAGGTGGAATTAGTTCTGCTCTGTGCTCCCCTGATTGACATAGATGTGGTAAATCCTGGCCCTTGGATGTTCATGGTGTTGTAGCCTTCACTCCATGCCCTCAGCATGTGCAGACTCCTTCTGGGAATCCGCTTCAATTTCTGTGTAGTGCTTCTCCAGGAGTTTGGGATAGCCTGAAACTCTGCTTGCATGGCTGACCCTCTGTCACCTTCCTAGGTCTTTCTAGAGTTTATTGTCCAGAGACTTGAAACCTACCCATTGGCTGAAGTTGTGACCTTAATAGAGTAAAAACGGCAAAGCTGCTTTTTCTTGCCAAATTGGGCCTCTTTAGATACTGATGATGGCACAGATCAGATCTGACTTCTTGTCTCTTTGAACATTGAATACTGAATTTCCCGTTACTCACCTTGGGAGCTATTATGGTAGCTGGATCATCTTCACCACACCCAAGTGGGCCTGCTTTTTTACAAATCTATGTTGCTGAGTCCGCAATATTCCCTTGGCAAAACCTGCTCAAATGTTCATATAGAATTGGGGAATTTAAGGTGGCGGGTTAGCAATCAAACTAGCATTTAAGACAAGGGAAGAGACATAAGATGTGAAGGAAACTAGAGGGTCAGGGAACAGGAAGATTAATGGAAAGCTGAGAAATACTAATGTGAATATCAGCATGCATCGTGAAGTCTGGAAAGATAGTATGAAACCAAAAAAAAAAAAAAAAGAAAGAAAGAAAGAAAAATGGACCCAGCAACAGACAAAAGATGATTAGGTGCTTATGTTCTCCCTGAAACACCATTGACTCCCTGTTGGATAAGAGATTTTCTTGAGTTTGGCTTTTTTAGGGAGTTCAGACAGAATTGGGGTCAGAGTAGGAGTAAAAAAAAAAAGGAAAGGTAAATTCTGGCAAAGAATCACAAGAACCTTTCCTTAGATCAGTGCTTTACAAAAAGTTTGCTACTGCCCATAATGTGAGAAATAGAGCTTTAGTGGAACCAATTTATTCAGTCTTGAGCTTTACATGGCCACGATAAATTTGTCCATTTTTCTCTTGAGTTGCTCTTTATTGCTATAGTTTAGCCTGATGAGCGGGAAAGGGCTGTGTTAGTAATTGTGTTGCATTTGTGACCTGAGTAATCTCCTTACTAGGTGCTGCTGCCATGAAGCATCTTTTGGGGGTGAAGTGACCTGGTGTTGGCCTAAACTCCACTAGCTCTAGAAGTATATGTGCCATGCTGACTGTTCAGGTTATTACTGTAGTAAAAGGAAAAAGTTGTTTAAACATATAAACGTGTCATTTTAAAAACACTCCTAGTGATTCATTTTGTTGGTTAAATATATTATTTAGCCTGAACAGTCTCTGTATTTTCTCGGGCACTTAACCTTTGATTACAGGTCTTGCCTTCACAAAAACTAATGTAATTTTTGAAATACACCTTGGTGTTACAAAACTATCTTGTACAAATTTAGTTGTTTTTGTTGTTGTTATTTTATTTTATTTTTTTTTAGGAGATGAAAACACTCTGATTTAGTAATGAAGTTGACACGGCCCTGCATAAATATCAGGATTCTGGATTTGCATCCTAGATCAGTCTTGTCCTTGGGTGATCTGGGGAAATTTGCAAAGTCTCTTAGAAATGGAACTTGCTCATCTCTTAAATGAGGATAATGAAACCTCTATCACGGAGAAACCTGTGGTAGCCCTTTGAAAACCACAGGGTTATAGAAATGTAGTGCTATTGTTGGGCTAAAACTGAAACCTAAGGCCTTGCACAGAGAAATAGGGCAGCGCAGTCGGTAGTTTATAAGCTCAGAGTTCCCAACCTCTTTCCTTCCTTTATGTTGTTGTTTGCTTATCCCGATATTTCCAGCGTGACTCTGGCATAGCCCTGCTGCCATTTTGAACATCCGTACACCAGTTCACCAAATTCATATGCTAAGATGTATCTCATTTAAGCCAATGTGAAATTCTGCATGCACTGCACCCAGTGGGATCACTTTGGTTGTATTCAATCTATTTCTCATTTTACTTAGTTCAGTTTACCCAACGTTTACTGACTGAGCATCAAGTATATGTAAGATATGGTATATGACATGGTCCCTGTTCCCAACGACTTTCCCTCTGGTGAAATGAGAATAAGCTAGCTGTAAACTTGCTATTTGAAAAGTAGAAACAGAGCTAGTGACTTGAGGCAAATTATGTTGTAGGTACAATGAGTTTTGGGGGCACTCTTCATATGCCCTTTTATGGTAGTCTTTACTTACGTACTGTAGCTCTCAGTTGCCCAAGGCATGTGCTGGCCCTTCACCCTCAATCCCTTTTTAGCATCTACCATCCTAGTTCCTCTAGCAACTAAGAAAGCACTAATGAATCAATTAACTGTACATTCATTCAGTAGTGAACATCTACCATGTGACGTGTTATAGGATTGGGAATATTTTGAAGCTAAGAGGAGAGAACTGCATGAGCCCAGTTTTACACTAATGGTGAAATTTCGCATGCCAGGAATAGGATTGTAGAGGAAATTTGAAAAGGCCAGTGGAGGTGTGGGCTAGTCTCTCACAGCTGTGTAATTACCCCTCTTCTGTGTTAAACTGATTCTTAAGTCTTCCTTTGTTGTTATGGAACTTCACTGATTCACCACAAATTTACTGAGCTATCCTTAAAGTTAGCATTACTTTAGTTTTAATATTTTTGCCACCTTTTGAAAAATTCTTTTTTTCATTTTTAAAAATGTGTTATTGAGGTATAACTAACATACAATATTACATTAGTTTCAGGGGGTACAATGATTTAGTATTTGTATATATTGCTAAATTGGTCACTACAGTAAGTCTAGTTAATACCTGTTCACTATACATAGTTATAGAATTTTTTTCTTGTGATGAGAAATTTTAATATCTATCTCTTAGCAACTTTCAAATATGCAATACAGTATTATCAACAGTAGTTGTCATGCTGTACATTACAGCCTTATAATTTGTTTTACAATGGGAAGTTTACCTTTGGACTCCCTTTCACCAATTTTGCCCACCCCACCCCCCGCTTCTAACAACCACTAATCTGTTCTATGCATCTATGAACTTGTTTTGTTTATTTTTAAATTCTACATGTACACAAGATCATATGGTTTTTCTCTTTCTCTGTCTGACTTATTTCACTTAGTCTAATGCCCTCAAAGTCTATCCATGGCATCACAAATAATACAAAATTTCATTCTTTTTTACTTAAGTCTTGATTGAAGTTTGACTAACCGAAGGGTGGGTTATGCAGAACTAACTCTATGTTGGTTTTGGATTAAAAAATTTTTTTTGAATAGCAGGGCATGAGATATTCCGGAGATTTATTTTAAACATAGTAAGATTTGCTCATAAAGCCTTGTTTTCCTCTTTTCTATAACTAATTGTGGGAAATGTCTTGTATTCTAATACAAAATTGGTTTTCACTCAGCTTCCTTGATTTCTAGGAGTTTTTCTATATGAAAAGGCTAAGGATTGGGCGATTAGGTACTGCTGGATAAACTGATGTAACTCAAATGTCCACAGGTAATGAGAGTTGTCTTCACCTGCCTGGGAGATGCTCATCTCCAGTGGTGGCCGTCAATAAACAATCTACACATTACTAAGGGTTCATTAAATTCTCTGCAGTATCTGGTAACTAGTGGCAGTGGTGTGTGTGAGACAACAGCAGGGTCAGTCCTCATGTTCAAAGTAAGGTTAAGGGAGGGCATTGCTGTCTGCCGCTTCTCAGTATCATGCTTTCCAACAGAGGCATCACAGGCAAGCTCCATGCACAGAGAATGTCCATATGATGCCAGCACAGCAGCTCACAAATAGAAAATTTAAGTACTCAGCCATGTGTCTCTAAACAGGGCATTTGGTGTGCCCACTTCTCCCCTGACTGGATCATTCCATTACTTTGGCAGAGTATAACTACAGCTTCAATTACATTGCTCGGAAAATAAGAGGTGCCTCAGAGAACACTTTTTTTGAGACCACTTAAAGAGTTGATTAACAAAGACACCAGCAGGGACCAAATGAATACTTAGTTCAGAATAGCACTAGAAAGACTGCAATCAGCACAAAGCAAGTGAAAGTACTTAATTAGAGTGTGTAAAACTTGACCTTTCCTGGGCACTATGACATCCTGTAGAAATGCAGTACAGTTCAATCTAGAGGCACAGAGTTCCCGTAGAGAGCCCTGCACCCTCGGGTTTGCTAAAGGCCTAATGCGTGAGGGACAGGGAGAGCCTGGAGTTCTTTGTCTTGCACTGACTGCCACCCGCACTTATAGAGAGCTTCTGGGTACTGTTAGCTTCTGTAAATGCTAAAACTTGATTAAGAAATAATTTTTTTAAAACCTGAATGAATGTTCGGAGACAAGTAGAATAATTTACTTTTGGGGTTTTAGTTTGCTTTGAAAAAACATTCTGTGTAATTGAATCGGGACTGGACCTTGAAGTTCATAGTGTTTCCCACTCTCTCCCCCACTCTGCCTGCCTTCTCAGGTTAGAGGAGGGATGCTGGAGGTAACCTTTGGCTCCATGCAGCCCTGGCCAGGGTAGTCTTAAGTGTGTTCTCTATCTGTATGCCGGGCTGGTCCTGTGGATGTGCAGCCTGGATGTGTGTGTTCTTTAGAATGTGTGAGAGAGTATGTATCTATGTGTGTGGGAGGACTGTGCATTGAGACAAGAGATGAGTAGGGTGGTGTAGACATTTTAGCAGCTGCCTTCCTGTGGTAGAGAATATGGCTCTTAGGAACTGAGTACTGATTCATTCTCCTTTTACAATGGGGCAAATAGGATAATTTATGATGGACTCTTTCTCAGCCCCTTTTGCTCATTTCTTTTCATCTCTCCCAGTTTATAAACTAAAACAATGGAGTGCCCAGGATTTCAAACCTTGACCCTCTTCGCTTTTCTATTTCCACTCATTCTCTAGGTGATTTCAACCTCCGTCCAGAACTCTAGACTCATACCTAACTGCCTGTTTGATATTTCTTCTTGACTATCCAAAAGGTTTTCCAACTTGTATTCCAAACGAAACGTCTAATATCTCCATCCTCCTAAAACTCACTCCCCCAGCTGCCTGACCAGTCTTCGTAGAGAGTAATGCCATCTTTTCTGTTTCCCAGACGGGGAACCTAGGACTCACCCTTATCTCTCTCACATCCTACCTTTCTCTGAAATTTCATATCCAAACTACCAGTAAAACCTATAGGCTCCACTTTCAAAACATCCAGAATCCCTCCATTTTCTCACCTCTGCTACTAGCACTCTGGTCTAAGCCACCATCATTTCTCTTCTGGATTATTGCAATAGCTTCCAAACTGATCTCCTCCTGAGCATCTATTCCTCAAACAGCAACCAGAGTGATCCTGCCACTGTATCACTCTTCTATTCACAACCCTTTTCTTGCTTCCCTTCTCATAGTCTGAAAGCAGAAGTCCGCATAGAAGGGAAGAGGCAGGCCCACTGTGATCTGGCCCCTGCTTTCTGTCTGACATCACCTCCCAAAACACTTCACCTCACTTACTCCCCTCTAGGCCATCCTTGCATATTCTGTCTTTTTAGGCACACCCAGTATGCCTTTGCCTCAGGGCCTTTGCATGTGAGAGTCCCTCTGTCTTTCATCTTCTGGTACTTTGCATGGTTTAGGCTCTAATTCAGATCTCTGGTTAAATATCACCTCTTCAAGGAGGTCTTCTTGGACTTGCTTATGTAAAATAACACATTAAAAGTCTCCTTATCCTACTGTTACCTCTTCCCCTTACATTTCTTTATTTTTCTCCATAGCACAAACCACTGTGTAACTTAATGAACCAGATTGTAGAGGAGAGGGGCAGGCATCGCACCTGGATGCTGCTGGCACTCCCAGGTCTTACTCAAGAAGTGGGAAGGGGTCTTAGTCTTTCTTTGCCTAATTTATTTCATTTAGCATAGTACTCTCTAGGTCTATCCATGTTGTTCCAAATGGCAAGATTTCACTGTTTTTATGGCTGAGTAATATTCCATTGTATATATGTACCACATCTTTATCCAGTTGTCTGTTGATGGGTACTTAGGTTGCTTCCATATCTTGGCTATTATAAATAGCGTTGCAGTGATCATAGGAATGCATATATCTTTGGAATTAGTGTTTCGGCAAATGATTTCACTTGTATGTGGAATCTAAAGAACAAAATAAGTGAACAAATAAAACAGAAACAGACTCACAGATACAGAGAACAAAACTGGTGACTGCCAGATGGGGATGTGGAGGGCTGCACAAAAAAGGCGAAGAGATTAAGAAGTACAAATTGGTAGTTACAAAATAGTTACATGGGTGTAAAGTACATCAGAGGGAATATAGTCAATAATACTGTAGTAACTATGTATGGCGTCGGGTGGATACTAGACTTATTGGGGAGATCACTTTGTAAATTGTATACACGTCTAACCACTATGCTGTGCACCTGAAGCTAACACAAAATAAAATTGAATTTCAACTCTAATTTAAAAATAAAAATTGAAAAAGAAGTAGAGGGAAGAAAGAGGAAGGGGCATTGAAAAAGGAAGGACACACTATAGAAGGGACAAGCTGCCATTCTGGTGCCACTTGGCGAGCAGTGTCCAAGTTGCCTTATCGAACGAATTTGCTAGCATAATATCTTTTGTGAATAATTCTGTTAACACAACTACTGGTAAAGATTAACCATGATTTATATGAAGAAATAAAGAAAGCCCAGAAACTTACAATTTAGGGTTCATGGCTTCGAATTTTTACTGAGCCTTATATGAGTTAAGCAGCTTCCTGATTCCTATGATTCAAGCTTCTCTGTCCCTTTGCCTCTGTGTGTGTGTCTGCTTTTGTCACCTGCTTATAGCCCTACCCTTAGTTCTGTCCTCATTAAGAAAGACTATTTGCAAGTTGTACAAATGAGGATGTTTAAGATACATTAGCAGTTAATTAAGGCTTCTCTGCTGCTGTTACATGACGAACAGGGTAAAGACCATTGATGCTAAAGAGGCTGGAGCATTGTTTTAAATAAAAATGAGCAACTGAGAGCAAGATCATGGAAGATTTTT
This sequence comes from Rousettus aegyptiacus, assembly GCF_014176215.1. Taxonomy (NCBI): domain Eukaryota; kingdom Metazoa; phylum Chordata; class Mammalia; order Chiroptera; family Pteropodidae; genus Rousettus; species Rousettus aegyptiacus. The sequence continues at coordinate 35,163,231 of NW_023416310.1, forward strand.
CTATTTGTGAATCTTCGTGTGCTTGTACACAAGAGGACAGCCTTATTTTTTAAAAATATGCAATGTAGAGATAGTATAGTATGTAATTATAAACAATGAAATATGCTCATGGGCTTGGTTTGTGGTATTTCCAGCTGAGAAGTAGAAGCTGTTCTAAAATGGAACAATTCTCACCAGCCCTAAAAATAGAGGTTAACTCCCCCTTTACCCCCCAGACCCCATTTCCCTGCCAGTTTTCCAGTTCTCACCAGCCCTAGCCAAGGCTACAGAATAGGAATCAAGCCAGCTCCCTGGGCAGATCTCTTTAACAACCAGCATTGCTATTTGTGATTTTTTTTTTTTTTTAAAGCAAAAATTCATATCAGTGAAAAGATTAATTAAACCTTTTGGAAATGATAGTGTTTCAAGTGCTCATTGCTTTTTTACATACTGTGCACACTTAAATCCCTTTAACTATTTTTTTAATGCAGTTTTTGATTCTTCAAAAAGATAATTGGTGTATTCATCAAAGTGCACAGACCCTTGTGTTCATTCTGACGGAGGCCAGGTGGGACGAATGTGAGATGCCCACATGGCTTCGGCATGCCGGCACCTGGAGTGAGCTCAAGGGGCTTTTGAACAGTTGTATTGAGTATTCACTGCCCTAATGGAGCATAAAACTGGCTATATTGTACATAGTTAATCTCAGAAAACAACTGAACAACTGGATCAACCCATATTCCACTAGGAACACTAGGGGGTGGAATTCATTATAATTCAGGACTTTTGAAGACTCCACACTCCCATCAAAATTACACTGACAGTATGTTATTTAGCCAAAAGTGAACTACCAGGATTTAGAAATATCTGGAATTTCTCCTGAACATAATTTAAACAGGCCAAATGGGTAGTAGCGTTAAAGTGAGTGATGTTTGCTATGAAACTTGGCTCAGAAAACCTGTTTGACTATTTTCTAACAATCAGTTTCAAGGATAAATCTCATAGGCTTTCTATGCTGACCCTTCCATATGATGTTAAATGATGCCCTTGAGGAGATATATACAAATTAAATCTTAGATCAGATTATGCTTTTAATACATTTTAGGTTAGTGTTTTTGGAAGATTAATAGGAGCTATTCAGGTTAACACTAAGTTTCTAAGTTTCTAGGGCTTTCACATATATGTCAGGAATGATATTTAATTATCCTATGGAACGTCGAAGGCAAGGATGTAATGTGCAAAGGCAGATCCAGGTTTTGTGGGGCCTGAATCATCAAATTTTGGAGAACCGCTTAAAGAAAAACGAAAAGTTATATACAAATGGAATCTTTAGAATAAGAAATTATAACAAATTACAGATTAAAAAAATTTTGACAAATACCACTATTGTCATATAATCAGAAAAATTATGTAATGTTTTAATGAATTACCTCCATTGTTCTTTGAAAAACATTTCTGGCTGCATAGTCCTTGATCACTTCATGCAACAGTATTTTATGTAATATTTTCGACAGAGAGCTTAGAAAGATAATTGTCTTCCCTCTATCAAGGTTAATTGGACTTTGTTTTTTACTGCTAGTTTAGAAACATTTTAGATTTTATTAGTAATGTCATATTCATTTTTTTTAGCATCGCTGTCAAATTAGGGAAACTCGATCAAATTTCCTCTGCTGTAAATATCTTTCTACAAGGTTTAGAAGATTTTTCCATAGACTAATTTCTGGCTCTGAAAATTTATTTCAGCCCTTGTTTCCTCCTTCTCCACCTCATTCTTTTTTGGTGCTGGGCAGTGTAGGCCACATTTATTTTTCAATCTCTGTCCCTGCATCTTTGGGTCATGACACGGGGAATTGTGACAGTGTGTGGTAGGAACATTCCTGGAAGCCATTTTTCTAACAGGATTCCTAGCAATAACTAACCTTACATGGAAGCACATATATGTATTCTGTGAAATCCTAACTAAGTGTACTCCCAACTCAGTCGCTCCTTGGCTGGGTTTCAACATGCCCACAGGTGTATGTGTTTGACAGGGTGTATGAATGTAAAGACTTAAAAACGTAATTTTCTATGAACACATTAATAGGGCTCCTCCCAAGTTCTTAGAAGAGGCCCAGGCAAGTGAGAGTCCTGAAGCTTAAGCGTCATTATTATCACAGTAAATCTGCCTTTGCTAATATGTATTAATTCATCAAATCCATCACCAAGAGTGCTCTCCAGAGTAAGAGTACAGCACTTTTCCTCACCAGCAACTCAAAAACCCCAGGGTCACATTCAGTTTTCATAATTTAAGCATGTGATTTAACATCTCCTTGTGTTTAATGATGCTGTCTCACTCCTGGTAGCACTACGCTTCCCTTTACTAAAAAAGTACTGGTAAAAGTTTTTTTCTTTCTTTCTTTTTTTTTTTTAAGTGAGGGTATGCAAATGTTAGCCGACTGTGGCTTGCAATGTAGTTAACACTCATTCATTCCTTTGAGTTAGCTCAGATGATCAATACCATAAACAGCACTATTATATATTCCTTCCACATTAGCTTTGCTGATGATTTTTGTTTTATACTCAACATGGGATATGCATATCTGTCAGTTGAACTTCTGTTAGAATCTTGTTTGCTAAATGTTTTCTCACCGTAGTGGCATTGTTGGGCTAAGTGAGTGTCAGATTCATTTGGTGCAGAAATAGCCTGTCAAGTATGCCCCACCTGTTTTCATTCCATGGCAGAAATTAAGATCTTGATGCATGAATGCATACATGTCTTTACGTCAGTCTGGACTGGCTGATTTGCACCTGTTACACTAATTAGTGGTAGGATCCAGAAAGGTTTCATGATTTATCTTAGTGATTGGAAATTGACAACATTTCAGGAATTATGTAAGAATTAGCATCATTTTCTTAAATATTATTCATGTAATTTCATAATTTGATGGTAAAGAACAATACCTAAAAAATTAGTTTACTCATTAATTCACTAGGTATCATTGAAGGGTGATTTTTAAGAGTCCTTGTTAATGAGGTATAATGTTACTACTATTCAGATCTCCAAAGAAAATGTGATTATAAACTACCAAAGAGCAAGAAAAGCTGCCATTTACATTTAAACGCTTGGGATTAAAAGTAATAGTTTGTAGATATTTGCAATATATGTCAATGGTGTACTCCTGAACATTTGATTCTTCATTTAAATCAAGAACTGTTAAAACTAGAGGGATTATTTTGCAGCTATTTGTATATGTTCAAATTAATAACACCTGAATGAAAAGATTACCAGATCTTTACATTTGAGAGTTTCCAAGGCAACATGCCCAGCCCATACATTCCAGCCTTCCATAGAGCCTCAACTTGTAAATGGGAAGGTGCAGGCAAAGATCATAAGGCATTAGGGAAGAACTTTTAACATGGAAGAAACACTGAAATAAGCAAACTGAAAAAAAGTATAGAAAATGGAGACCAGAAAATGTCAAAAATAACCATGTTTAATATGGGATGGTGTTGCATTTATGAATTAAGAACAGGATGCTATAATAAAGGAGCAATTAAAGAATAGACAAGAGGTCTTGAAAATGAAAACATACTTAATCAAAATTTTGAAAATCAAAGGAAGATTGGGCAAATAACTATTCTAAAAAGTAAATAAAAAAGCAAATGTGCAAAATAGATGAAAGATAAAACTAGGAGATCAATCTGTGAGGTTCAAATTTGATATGAATTCTAGAAAGACTAAAAAAGAAAACAAGAAATTAATCTAGAAGTAACATCAAACAAAAATCAAAATATATATATTTTGAACACATCAAAATTCAGAAAGACACTGATCACCTTAATATATGGAGGTAAAATCTATACCTAAGAAAACCATTGCAGAATTCCATAACATGGGGTGGAAGAAGAAAGAAACAGAAAAGAATTAGAGTTGGACTTCATAATAACATCATTAGATTCTGGAAAACACAGGAACAATGCCTTTAAAGGGGGGAGTATTTATCTTCAGCTTAATATTTCATACTCCCAAGCAAAAGCTCAATCAGGTATGAAATAAAAGAATGATATTTTTAGGGAAAGTATTTAAAAAGGATAGATAGAAGAGACATTTCTTGGAAAGTTACTAGATGATATGTTCCAACAAAATGAATTAGTAAATCAAGAAGACATAGGTCCTGTAAAAAAAGATAATGTAACACTAAAGAAAGAAAAAGGGAGCCCCGTGATGACAGCTGTGTAGCCGAGTTGGGTAGCATGACTTGGAGGTAATTGAGGAAGGATGCTAGAAAAAAAACGGAGTTGTAGAATAATGTTGATGTGGGGGGAAAAAACATCTTTTGTATAGCATATTGTGAACATTAAAGATGAATGAGTTGAAAACTTTGTGAGAAAATTGAGCCATTGTTATCTCTAAGGAATATACAAAGTCAGTTAAAATAAACGTAATCACAGTAGACATCACCGAGAGTTTTAAGTATATTTGGTTAAGCTTATCAACCAAATCAGTAGATAAGGCGAAAATAGCTATCCTGTAGTTCATTAAGCTCTGCAAATTACCCCAACCCTTGTAGATAACTTGAGAAAGATCTGTGTGTTGACTTCTTTCTCATCTTCTCCACCTTCATGATTATCTCGTTTTTCTTATACAATTCTGTTTAACTTGTGTACACACACACATACACTCACAGAAAGAGAGAAAGAGAAGAGAGAGATTTTAAGGAACACTAAGGAGGGATGGTAAGTCTACAGTTTGTTTGGCAGGCCAGCATGTTGGAAAATTAGGTAAGAATTGATGCTTCAGTTTTGGGTTCAAAATGTAGATGGCAGACCAGAAGGCTGAAAATTCAGGCAGTTTCTATGTTGTGGTCTTGAGGCAGAATTATTTTTTTTTTTTGCGGGGGAGGGGGTGGAGTGGGGGAACCACATTCGTTATTCTTAGGTCTTTCAACTGACTTGATCCACATTATAGAGGTTAATCTGCTTTCTTTAAAGTTTACTGATTATAAATATTAATTATATTCATAAATACCTTCACAGAAACATATTAGGCTAGTGTTTAACCAAACATCTGTGTGCCGCGACCAAGCCAAGGTAATGCATGAAGTTAATCGTTACAACCTTTTAAGTGTAATCTATGTCTTAGTGTGGGCTGCCATAGCAAAATACCATAGACCAGGAGGCTTAAGTAACAGGAATTTTGCTCACATTTTGGAGACTGGAAGTCCAAGATCAAAGTGCCAACAGGGTCAGGTGTCTAGTGAGAGTTCTCTCGTTAGGTTATAAACAGCTGCCTTCTCACGGTGTTCTCATGTGGCCTTTCCTTGGTGCATACACATATATACATGTAGGTGGGGACAGGCAGGAGAGATTGGGGGAGAGGATGGGGGAGGAGACGGGGAGAGAGAGACTGGACAGATGGAGGGGGGAGGGAGGAATGGGGAGAGAGGGAGAAAGAAAGAGGGACTGTGAAAGAGGGAGAGGGAGAAAGGTGAAGCAAGCTCTCTGGTGTCCATGAGGACCCACCCTTGTGGCTCTTCTAAACCTCTCAAAGTCCCCATCTCCAGCTACCAACCATCACATAACAGGGTAGGGCTTAGACATATGAATTTTTTTTTTTTTTTTTTTTTTTTTTTTTTTTGTGGGGGGAACACGATTCAGTTCATAGGAACAAAATGCAAGTTAGTTCTCATTTTGGGAAAATGAAGCAAAAGTTCTTGTGAACCTTCTGAGTGTGTTTTTTTTTTTTTTTTTTTTGTTTCGTTTTGGTACCTTTCATAGCTCTAGTTTTTACTGATGAGGGAAAAAATTTAGAAAAATTTATATCTTGTGGGCTAGCCTCATGATGTTTTCTCATCCTGTATAAGTGTCTTATTCAAATTTGATTCAGGAAAGAGAATTTCACACTTAATTTAGTCAGATTGATAGCTTTGAGAGAATTTCACAGTGTATGAAATAGATATGTATAGGACATTTGTCCTCCTTATATTCCTATTAGGTAAATTTAGAAACTCATTGTTATTATTTTACCTACTGGAAATTTTGGATATAAATATAGAATTATTCCCAAGAATATGCCTGGATTGGGTAACAAGGTTATTCATTTAGGAACTTTTTTTTCCTATAGTCCTCATTTTTTTTTACTCGTTCTTGATATACCTCTTTCTAAGGATGACTAGTTAGAGTGGCGTGGGGTAGGTTTTAAGTCTTGGTGAGTGTACTTTAACCTTAAGGTGACTTACATCTGAATTGCAAATAGAAACTAGTGATTACTTAGGCAAGCATCATCTGCTACAACAACTAAATATGTGTTCAGCTTGTAGTCAGTGCTGAGGACTCTAGAATTATTACACAGCCCGTGGAGCAGAGAACAATCTTCCGACCTACCAAGAGCAGAGAAGTTCTCACATTCTCTGAGTTGCTAGGCCTTTCTAAGACCACAGAACCCTCTCATTTTGACATGCCTTTTTCTGTTCAGTGACTATTTTGATTCTTTTATAATAACTCAGCAGCTTAAACAAGGAAGCTAGATCCTGGTGCCAGGTTGACAGTTCTTTGATAAATTTTCTCCAGGTCTTTCTATCAGGGAATTTCTACCTATGCCTTTGATATCTGTCTTCTAATCATTAAGAAGTGGGAATGGAGGTAAAATTTAAAAATAATCTTGCATGGTCCCCCATTTTTGAGGCCCGATTAAACCATTTGAAGCAGTTGGTTGTTTTTTTCCTGAAAACTCTGGGAACAGAAAATCCAAAATGTCTTTAATTTTTTTTTCCTTGTTAAGAGATTCTTATGACCAACTAGATCTCTCCTGTTTTAAATTAAGCCCATTTTCTTCTTGATTCTGCATTAAAATAGAATCATAGCCTCAACAAACTTTAGAGCTGAAGACAATTCTTTAGAGATCGTTTAACCAGTCTCTCTATTTGACATAGGAGACTGAACTATAAAAAAATTCACATGATTTGTTTAAAGTCATAGGGCAGTACTCAAAGCTTGACTTGATATATGATAATTGCTTTATATATTCATGTTAAAATTTTCTGGAAGAAATTTCTGACAATTCTTATCTTCATTGGTTCATTTATTCTTTAGGGTAACATTATTAAAGTACCTTCTATGTACAGGGCATTCTGCTCAGCATAGGAATTGCTAACATGAGTAAGATGAGGCTCTAGACTGTTGACTCAGAGTAGCCCCTAAATATTTTCTTCTATAGATGCACCATAATGAGTGAGAGTAGCACTTACCTCTGCTAGATTGTTAAGTGGTGGTGACTGACTCCTGCTCTGAGTTTAGGAAGATGAGTTGGAGTTAATTCCGTCAGAGTTATTAGGAAAGGACATCATGGACAGGTGGAGTAGCATGTAGGGAAAGTAATTCAGGAGAGGTCATGGGATTCCAAACAGCTCGGCATGGCTGGGATCAGCTCCCACCTGAACTGCTGTTTTTCCTATACTCCCTGCCCCCCGCTTCTGCCAATGGGGGCAGGGAGTATAGGAAAAACAGCAGTTCAGGTGGGAGCTGATGAAGGTAAGTAAGGGCACCAGAGCTGCATGGTTGAAACAACTGAATATAGGAGGAGAAAGCGAGGTGAGTCGATGATTATGATTTCAATCTTGAACTTGCTGATTATGGGAAGCTTGAAAAAGGCCTGAGTGAGATGTCCAGTGGGCACTTGGATATGCTGGTCAGGAGCTGAGTACATGAGTCCTGGCTAGAGGCACAGGTAGGTTATTGGCTATGTAGAAATATCATTAGAACCTATGTGTTTTTAGTGTCTTTCCACCATCCTAGAGTTTCTAGATACTCTGTATTGGCTTGGGTATTTACTCTCTTCTCTCCCCCCGCCCCTTTTTTTGAGAGTTAAATCAAGGTAATTTCCTTATAACATAAATTTGTTTAAGTCTGAACAGGTCTGCTTTGCAATGGTTTCATTTTTCTATAATCACAGCCTTTGACCATGTCATGTCGAATTATTCTTTGCTATCTTTTAATGTTGTCGTATGCATATCCCAGAGTTTTCTGGTCACTCTAGGTATCTAAGAAAGTCCAGTCCAGTCTGGTCCTGTTGAATACTTCAAGCTGATCTCTGGCTTGGGGCTCACCTTTCTCCTCTCCTCCTATGCGATGCCCAAGGGCCCAGTCTGAAGGGGTTGGTATGTTAGCAACATGGTCTACTTTTTCTCACTTCTTCTCACTTTTCATGACTTATAATTTTGTTTTTTTTTTTCATTGTATACCGGACATCTAGGAGAGTCCTCATAGGGAATCTGGTTTCTGTTGTTTTCTTTGAAGGAGATTGGATTTTCTTCTGGCCAGTAGTTAAATTTCCTGGTAAATGCTCTTGATGCTGTTAGACTTAGTTTTATTCTGCTAGAATTGCTCTGCTTTAGGTTTTGTTCTGAGTCCTAGGACATGACCCTTACTAGGGAGTGATGTTTTCTCCAAAGGTGTGGCCTTTCTATGGCTTTAGCTGAATGCCAAGGAGTTTGGTGAGGTGTCTTCATGCTGGCTACCACAGAGCTGCAGTGTCTCTCAGCATAGTGCAACATCTAGTATCTTTGCTCATCTCTCAGCCTTGTAAAAGCTATTCTCTGCTAGGCCTGGTACAGTCTCACTCTGTACCTGTACAACTCAGCTCTTAGTCAAGGGCCTGTGGGAGACCACCAGACTTCTGAGTCTACCTCCTGTGAGGCTCCCTCCTCCCCAGTTCCCAGCCCCACAAATTTCATTCTCATTAGTGGTGGCAAGCTCCAATCTCTGTCTCCTCAGCTCGGGGACACAGTGTTCTGCTTGGGTTCTACTTCCCTGTGCCAATTTTGGAAAGTGCTCCCGGCAAGAAGCCAGGGCAAACATGGGCTCGCCTTGTAGGCTTTCCTCCTCTCAAAGATTACTGTTTTCTATTGCCTGTTGTCTAATGTCTGAAAACAGTTGCCGTTCCATTTAACTTTTTAGTTGTTTATGTCAGAAGAGCAAGTCCAGTTCCAATTATTCTATCCTGGCTGGAAATAGAAGAAACATTCTCTGCTGAATGCATGTTAGAGTTACATAACCGATTCTCTGTCACCTGGCATTCTTTTATCTATATCAGATCTACGCCAGGCTTGGCCTTTCAGACCCAGTATTTATATGGCTCTTTCTTGACTCTAAGACTATTATTTCTCCTTTATTTTCTCACTTTTACCCTTTTTGGATTTTTTCCCTTGTTGCTGTTTGCCTGAATTTAAGAAATGGGACATTGTAGCACCTAGCACACACAGTTCTGTGCATATAAATGTGAACTACTTTTTCAGAGTGTGAAATATTCTTCCCAATTTGGAGCCGGACTTAAGGCCTCTTACGTTGCTTCCCTGTTATCTTCCTATTTTCCCTCCTCCCCAGAAAGCTCCCCATGAATCATGGAAGAGGCTTTCTGGGGAAGCTTAGGGGCCTCCTTCCTCCCTTTAGAGAACCTAATGCCAGTCTCACCTATGAACACAATGCTTTTGGGGATGATTGAAAGTTTACTCCCCACTGAGAAGGAGCACTAATACCGTGGTAATTATTCATTGCCCAGGGATGGAGTGGTCCGAGGTCCTTACATTAGTGTAATTAATAGTTTTATATCTGGTTATAATCACAGCATTTTTATTTGAAGCAAGCTCATCATGGCTCAACAGACTTTATCTTCACTTGCCACCTTTCCATACGTAAAATTTACTTTTGTTCTTTATCTTCCTTTTAGCATAAAAACAATCAGAATCTTATATATTTTCCAAAGCAGAAAACTGAGAATGAATTACAATGAAAATTGCTGCCAGTTTTGAAGCTTATCTTATAAACAAAAACTTATTCTAATGTTTTGGACTGATACTTTTCAATAAATAATGAAATTATTGTGAAATAAGTTAGAATTAGCTGTGTCTGTCTGCATATTTTAGTCTCAGAGTGTTTTAATTAGATACTTTGATGTATTACGTATAATTATATTTACTTTTAATTTGTCATGAAAATGACATCTTCAGAACTAAGTTCAATAGTATATTTTAGAACATACCACTAGAGAAGTACATTTCATCTCCTGAGATCCTGTTTCTGCTCTCCCTTACCATTATTAAAATCAAATATTTTTTTTTTAAGGAAAACAAATCTGGTTGTGTCTAACTTGTTGACCCTTAGATAAGAGCACCACAATTAACATCACTGTCCTAATCAGCGAACCCTGCAGATTTGTAGCTCAGTGTCCATATTAAAAGTTCAGGTGTCTTGCGGGGGCCCATCACATCTGCGCTGTAGTGGAAAAGAGATTATTTCTAAAGTCTGTGTACAGAGAGCCTTGTGGCCATATATAGAGGCCCTTCAGTTGCTGAGGGTTTCACTAACATGGCAATAAGTGTCTCAGTGCAAAGCAGAGGTGGCACAGAGTAGTGCTGGGAGGGATTTGGGGCCCAGGATGCAGACCAGCATTCCTGGGTATAGGTAGAGCCGCTCACGCTGCAATTATAGTGTCATATAAAAATATATGGTTTTTAAGTCACCAGGGCCCATGATTTCTGGTTACTGGCTGAACTCAGTTTCAGATTATCATTCTTTTGTCTCTCCTTTTGCATATAAATTGTTTCATGTATTTATTCATTCTACCCACCTTTATCAATCATTGTTTACTGTTCACTATGGCAGACACTGGGGATATAGGCCTGACAAATCAATTATTGCATAAATGGACCATAAAACATAGAATAAATATTCTGATACAGTTTTGTGAGCATTGAGATATCCAGTTAAACCCAGACTGAAATGGAGGGGAGCTCATGGAAGGCATCTGAGCCAAGTCTTGAAAGATAGATAGGATTCATTTGGGCAATCAGGGGGTGATGTGCTTGATAGAATGGCATGCTAAGCAGAAGGAACCTGGGAGAACATGGCATGCTTGGGAAGTTATGTAGTTTTGTATGCTTGGACTATAGAATCTAAAACAGGATAGAGGTGTCATGGAGGACAGTGAGAGATGGAGCTGGAGAGGTAGGCACACACCAGATCTTGAGGAGCCATCAACTCTACCATCTTCTTTCAACCGTTCATCTGTTTACTGTGTGTTCTTTACAGAGTATGTAAACTTCAGCTCTGTTGACTGAGTCGTCATGAGTTCTCATTTAGTGAAGCTTAATGTTTTTAAAGTTATTTTTGAGGGATAGAATTAAAGCCCACCAGTAGCGTAATAATATGCTGGTAGTAAAATATAATCTCTTTGTCAGGGGCTATGTTAATATCTCATACTTCAACTACAGGTCTAAATTGAAGAGGTTATTCGGATACTAGGCTCTCAGTCAGACCATATCTCAGAAGGGTTGGGGTAGCAATTGTCCTGGTTTGGACCCAGACCCTCTTTTTCTGCTATTATCCAGTCCTCATTTACTCCCACCTGCTTCTCTGCTCTTCACTCCTGTGGGCCACAACCATCTATAATTTCCTTCTCTTATTTTTTCATCAGTACTGACATTTCAATTGTAATGAGTTTCTAATCTATCTATAATCACTCAAAGATCAGTCTTAGATTTAATTCATTATCTGTCTGTCATTCTAGCTATTTCAGTTCATAATTATTAACTATATAATCCATGTAAATGCTAGGGGTGTAACTTTTTGCCAGTACTAACATGACATCTCAACTCTTTTCAGTGTGCTTTTTTTCCTGATTTTGGTGGGAGGGGTCCTATGGAGATCCATCATTTGTGGTGGTGGTGGTGGGGAAAGAATGAGCTATTGCCAGTTCTGGTGTCCATGATTAAATATGCCTGGTTCTTTGTCTCTCAGCTATGGCAAATGAGGTCAAATGAATTAGGTTTGCATCCATGGTGAAATTTTGCTCTGTAACTCTTTCAGACTTACTCAGTTTTGGAATGAACTCATAGTAACTTCACTGATGATAATCATTTTACTATCCAGAAGACAAACAGAAGAAGGAAATAGTATAGATAATTTTGAAATCACATTATTAATCTTTGGTCTATAGACCATTAAATTTTAATTATGATTGTTAGTATTTCAAATTTGTATCACCATCATCTTTACCTTGAACCAGCAAATGTCTGTTAAGAAAACTACATTTGGCATTTTCTTACGTATTTGTCTAGAAAAGTTGTTTCCGAAATGTATTCTGTGAAAAACTAGTTCTTAGGGATGTCATTGGTATCAGTAGAAAAATTGGTTCTGTTGTCAAATTAGTATGGAAAATATTTGGTTAAACAAAGTTAGTGGGGCTTGTTTACTGTAATTCTTTTGGAGCTTTTAATATGCTAATGTGCATTGTGAACTTCCAAGGCCAAAAAAAGGAAATGTGTAGTGATTCTCAGATTCATTTTTCCATGTAATTTTTTGGGAGGAGGGGTGGTAATTTTCAAAACTAACATTGTGTGTTGTATGGTACTATTAGCACAACTGATGATAAATTGGGAAACTCTGATCTTGGAAAATTTAAATATATCCCGCTTTTTGAAATTTCTCTTTACACCACCTCACTTTTACGAAAGACTTATCCTAGTACCTGTTTCTGCTACCTGAAAGAAATTCAAAGAGGATTTTCATTTTTATGAGAAGGTGAAAAGCAAAAATAGCGTCATGTGTCCTAAGGTTATTACTTCTTCGCTGTGCACCATTTCTGCTTTCAAGAGGTTTCATGGGAATGCTCTCCTCTCAGGTCATGTGTGATACTTGCATTGTTTTCTCATTTTTTGATATATTAATCTTTGAATAGACGCTCAATAACAAAATATGCATAGGTGGATCCAGCCAAATGGATTCTCATTTATTCATTTATTATTCATTCAACAAGTACTGATGGAGTCCTCCACTATGAGACAGAGGCACTATGCTGCAGTGAACAAGACAGCATTAATGAGTGAGATAAAGGTGTAAAAGCCTGGACATCTCAATAGATAATGAAAACAGCTGGTGGTAAGTACCTTTATGTAAGTGACAATGGCTGCCAGAAAGGATAACACAGTGGGGGCTTCTCTGGCTGGAGTGGTCAGAAGGCCTCTCTAAGTAGGTGATGTTTAAATTGAGACTTAAAGGATGAAAAGATGCTTTTCCCTTGAAAATTTGAGAGAAGGTTAAAGGACTAGTAAGTACAAATACCTTGAAGTGGGAAAGAATGTTTGCGGGGCTGTCAGGGCATATAGCGTGGTTGCAGACTAATGGATGTATAGCATGAGATGAGGTCAGAAATGTAGATAGACTATATAAAGCCATGCAAACTGAGTTATGCATCTTACTTTTATTCGAAGAAATATGAGAAGCCATTGTAGAGTTTTAAGGATGGAAACATCATAACCTGATTTACATATTGAGAAGCTCATACTGATGGCTGAATAGAGAGAATTGTAGGGGAAGGACTAGAAGTATAGAGGCCAATTGGAGGCATGTGCAGGCCCAGGTGAGAGGTGGTGAAGGCTAGCTTGAACTAGGTAGGGTAAATTTATGGAGAGCATTAGGCATACACTTCAGTAAAACCAGTACATCAATGAAAACATTAATGTGGCAAGGGCATATATTGTGTTGCAGTATATTTCTAAACTTGAAAAGGGATACGCATTTTATCTCATTTCCTTCTCGTCTAAACCATTCTAGTTTGGACTTCAGAGGGACCTGCAGACCCCTCTACCTTCTACAGCCCTTTCTTAGTCCCCTGGGAAGAGGAGAGTCATATGAATAATAAATTGGATTTAAGGTAGGATAAGGGATAAAATATTAGTCTGGTCACTTTTAGTGTTGTAGGCCACTTGTACCTGCCTCAGACTTAGACAAAGGAAAAAAAGAAAAAGAAAAAATACTCCATGTGATCTGTCCCTTGGGTATGCCATTTATACGTCTCTTCCAAAGGGGCCATGAAGGCATTGTGAGTGTTAGTTACAGCACAATGATTTCATCATTGTGGATGTTGGTCCCTGGTTAAGTATCATCCCATTCCATTATGGCTAACATTAATGAGATGATCTATAAAAATAAAAAAATAAAAATAAACCCGAAAATGAGGTAGTGTGCAAACCTATAGAAGTATGACTTTCTCTAGATAATTAAAATTAAAATAGAGTAGATAATACTATGGGGCCAACTGATTGCTCATTTAGAGGAGAGGAGGGCAGGCTAAAACAGCACTTCAGCCTTTTTGTGTCATGGCACAGAAAATGGTAGCATTTGTGCAGCACAGTGGAGCGAAGAGACCAGGCTATTCACAGATAGAGAAGAACAGAGTCAGGGCTCAGTCCCCTTGGGCACTGCCTGGCTGTCTCAGTGGGGAAAGGGATCAATGCGTGGCATATTAGTGACCCATTTGCTGCCTGCCAGGTGTACCAGTTGAAATGTTCTAGGCTGGAGGATTCCATGAATAAAAAAACTAAAGGTATCCCAGAAATGGGACACGAAAGTCAAATTTCCAGGTCACAGTGTTTGTTTTTTATTCTATAAGAATAATTACAGCCAGTGTTATTTAGTCACTGACATTTTCAGTTTGGGAGTGGCCTCTTGTAATTAGTTTTCATTCTCGTCCATCTCAGATAACTCTGTTCTGAATTGAGGATTCATATTTTTTTTTTTTAAAGCCACTTGCTTTGTGCAGAACTTGGGGATGTGTGTATGAAAAGGGGATGCTGTTTCTAAGTTCCTGGGTTGGAGGAGAGAACTTCTGGAGAACCTTCCACTTAAGACCTTAAGTCCAATGTAAGACTTGCTGTTTTTAGGGGGACTTTAGCTATGAAGACGTTTACATGGTATTTCTTGAAGCTAGTACCTCCAATTGCTGAGTACCTGAAATACCTAGCATGGGTTGGTATTGTTAATATTAGTAATAATAACGGCAGTTATTTAGACAGTGATGAGTACTAAACACATGATAGCAGAGACTGGGGTCATTGTGTATATTACTCGATGTGAATGTAGCATTCAAAACATTGTATTTACAACACCAAGATTGCTCAAAAAGTGTGCCACATGTTAGTTGCTATTTTTTTTTTCTGCCCAGATTATTTGAATTGACCACCTTACTTTTTTTGAATGAATGGATCAGATACCTCCCTAAATTCTACCCCTTCAAAAACAAATTGACCCACAGGTTTAAAGAAAGAAGTCCATTTGACTAGCTTATTTATTGTTATTTTTTTCCTCACACTTGTTTTTAAGATCATTTGATTATTGTTTCTGAACTAATTCTTAAAGTTTTTTTTTCTTTTGTGTAGTGAGACCTAAGTCAAGATTTCCTTTGTGTTTATTGAACTGTTCTTCTGAAATGGGTTGGTTTCTTTACAAAGGGCCAAATTTTGCATATGGGCCATGACAAAGTGTACCTGATAATAGCTTGCTGATAGTTTGTCACTTTGTGATGCAGAAACTGAGCCCCCACGTGGTTGAGGGAAAGGAGGTTGACCTCTTTCTGAAAGAATGCTGCTAGAGTCCACCCTCAGGGCCCTCAGAGGGCTGACAGTAGGTGTGGGTGGCAAGTGGCTGGCTCCAATGAAGAGAAATGACCCTTCTCTCTGCGATTCTGTTGCCACTCACTCTTGTTTCAGATAGTTTTTGTCCACATTAAGAAGGTGATGTCTGTAGACTTCTTCCCATGAGCTTTAGCATCGATATCTAATGTCAGGAAAGTCTTTGGGGGATAGGATAAGAAGGATGTGCCTGGAGGAATCCTTGTCCTTCCCTTACTGGTAAGCTTTTGGCTTCAGGCAAAGGCCAGGAGAGAGGAGGAGGTGCAAAGCCACTAGTGTCACTGCTCAGGTGCTGTGTGCCTGTGGATTTCTGTGTCAGGATTCTGTAAATCTAGTTGACAGGATTTTCTACTTTCCAATTAAGTCTGTAAAGTGTTGACATCTCTCTTACATATACAATAAGGAGAGGGGAGGCAGGCAGCCCTGAAAATGGAAACAAAAAGTCAGTTTTTAAAATGTGAAATCTGCAGGCAGGAATTTTCCTTTCTTCTATGTGAAAATAACATTAGGAACTCGAGCACACCAGCAGGATCTCATGGGATAGCTTTCATTGCCTCTCTCTATTCTCCTCAATATTTCCCACTTCACAGAAGCTTCCAAATGTGTCTAATGGCCATGCGTATCTCTTTGCCTACCATAATGACACCTTCGTAAAAGGTTTATCCCAAAGAGTCATTAACACTTTAGAAAAGGATTTCTTTTTTGCTGAACTTATGTTATGAAATAACTTAAACTGTTCATGACATATCTAATGAGAAGTCCCTGGAATGCAGTAGTTTTTCTCTTTCCACTTTCCATAAACAGTAAATGAAAACAAGAGGAAACTGTTGAAGCACACCTAAGCCTGCCAAAGGAGAAGGCAGCGTCATGGTCACCAGGCACCCTGCCATTACTCTATGAGGGGATTCAGTGATTCCCAACTAGTGATTTTTCTTAAAGCAGGGTGTTAGCTTCTAGAGTAGGGGATTTTGGTGGATTTTAACATTTAATGAACATTAAGCAGACAGTATATTGAATGCTTTTTTTCGAGGTTTTGACTTGTTTTGTAAAAGAATCATGGGACAGAGCCAACACCTGGATTGTATATCTCAGGCATGAAGGAGGAAATGGTTTACCTTGGAAGGGCATTTCCATTTGCCTTGGGAGGGAATGCACCATCTCTAATTATGGAAAGAGGGAAGAGTTAGCAATTTAAACAATTTGCATAGCAAATTAATAGCACAACAATTATCCGTTGGCTTGTTTAAAATGGGCCAGAGGTGCCTGCTTTTTTCATGGAAGGTTCTTTCATTGCATGTACTAAAATAGAATAATGCCATACAGAAAAGCAGTAAAAATGAAATAAGACTTTTGAAAACATATTAATATATAAAATATTTATTACGGAGGCTCAGTAGTGTTTGCATTTAATCATTTTTATTGTATATCAGGGAATATACAATACTTCATTCTGAATTCTGAAAAATGAACATGAGCTGTTTTGCAAGCACTGCTTTTTCTGGAGTGTGCTCAGTGGGATTTACTGAGGAAATATTTATTGAGAGGTGGGGCATGTATCTGTAAGCACATTACAAATGCTTCCCACAGTGGCACAAAAATGATCAGGAGAAATAAGAAGCAAGCCTGGTAAGGTTGCTTCATTGACATGGGGTCTTACTGGTATGCTAAGTTGAGTATGTATTGATGAGTTGCAGAAGCTCACTCAGGTCAACAGAGGAGCATTGCCTCTCCTCTGACTCTGTATTTAGAAAACCGCATGCTTCTCTTAGGTATTTTGGATACTAGTCTTTATACTAGCCTGTGTTTCCCATTGTATAGCCTTTGTGTGAGATATATATATATATATTTTAATATAAAATATTAAATATATATCTATATATAAAATATATGTATTATATATAAATATATATATAAAATACATATATATGTGTTTGTTTATATATATAATTTTCTCTGTGATTTATATATATACACGCATACACACACACACACACACACACACACATATATATATATTTTTTCTCTTTCCAAAATAGGATTATATGATCAAGTTTTAAAGCCAAGATTTGGAGCATTTGTGATGCAGCTACTTAATAAGCAAGAGATAATTGACTGAACGACGATATATTTTGAGTGAAATCACAATGCAAGGCCGTGGAAAGTGGCTCCTTATTAGTAGATTTTCTGTGTTACACTGTGAAATCTCCAAGGACAAAGTCATGCCCTATTCTCAGTCAATTCTAAAAGCATAGGGCAGTGGAGAAAATATTTGCTCACTAAATCCAGGTTAGTGTCAGAGCTTGCTGCTTGAGATGATTTGGGGGCCTTGGATGCTGGTGCATGGAGCTGGGTCCAGTGCTTTATTCTCCTTCAGCCGTTTGGGCAAACTAGTCGACACTTGGCAGACAGTTGGAGCTTGGCACCAACCACTGGCAGGGTTTAGGCCTGTAAAAAAAAAAAAAAAAAAGCTGTGAAATGGTAATACTTCCCAACCTGTTCCATGTTTGGGACACTGTGATCTAATAACAACATATTCATCTTTGGGAATGGTTTTAGCTGTGATTCCCAGGCTGCGCCTTCCCACACAGATTGTAGAAGAGAATTCCAAGGTCATGCCCTGGGTACCAAAGACATCTTTCATAGTCATGGGGTTGACGGTGTGTCCAGAAATGATGATGCCTTGTTTGTGGATGCATTAGCCGGAAGCAACTTGTGACAACTAGTTTTGGGTAATTTGAAGTGGACCGAGTTAGTACTAGCTGAGAAGTAGCAGCAGGACAGAGAATAGGCAAGACAAATGATACTCAGTGCCCTGAGTTTGCTACAGAGGTAATTGCAGAAGTGAGGGTTCTGGTGTGCGAATAAGTTCTAGACAGATACCTGCATTGCATAGGAAGCATCATGAGGCTTTAGATCTGAAAGGGGCCTACATTCAGGAGGGTCCTCATTTCAACCACATGATGGAGAAAATATTAATTTGTACCACATTTGGTTAAAGGAACTTTACCAATACTTTCCGTAAGTATTTAGATCCTGAATTCTGTTTTAGGAGTCAGCTGCATTATTCTTAATTCAGAAATTTATAAGGAAACTCTAATCTATATGGTGTCATACATTCCTTGAGCATGGGATGAGTTTAGAGAATCTTTTAAGCCTAATAATATCTCTTTTCTAGTTTCACATTTTCTTCAACTTTTTCCAGGACAGCTGGAGTGCAGGAGGTCACTTAAATGGTTGGTGGTATCATCACTTATCTCAAGAGTAGAAAACAGTTGGAAATTAGGAGAAGCATCTAATTTAATTGCATATAAGCTTCGCAAGGTTGGACATTTGAGGTCTTCCTAAGAAATTATGTATTTAACCATACTAATCAGTTCTGTTTGTCTTTTGTGCCCCTTGAAATGCTGTGATTTTATTAGCCAAATTTCAAAGGGTTGGAAGGGAGAGAGACCTGGGAGGGGGTTGCAATGCAGAGTGGACAGAACAGCTGGAGAGAGGCTAAGGGCAGCATGAAAAGTACAGATTCTTCCTCAACTGTGCTATTCTCATTACCATTTTGGACTCACAGAGTAGCAAATCCAGTCACACTGTAGCAAATGCCAGGCTTAGGCATGCATTAGCGTGACAGGGCTGAATAAAGCTTTCCACACCTGTAGTTCTCATGCATTATTTATTGCTTGTATCTCCGCTCCTTACTCTTATAACTGCACTCAGTCAGGAAGAGTAAAGAGTGAACAGGAAATCTCCAGTTCTTGGCCTAGTGCACTTAGAGAATATTGCCTGCCAATTGCTAACTGTGATAACTGCAGCAATATTCTTGGGTAGCTTGTTTCCAGGGCACCTTTAATGGGAGGGGAGGATGTAAGGAGGCTGTTAGCCTTGCCTGTACTAAGTTTAGAGTGCTGTCACCGAGCCACTGCAAGATGCCCCCTGCTGATTTCTTCTTTGATTAGTCTTTTC
This sequence comes from Rousettus aegyptiacus, assembly GCF_014176215.1. Classification (NCBI taxonomy): domain Eukaryota; kingdom Metazoa; phylum Chordata; class Mammalia; order Chiroptera; family Pteropodidae; genus Rousettus; species Rousettus aegyptiacus. The sequence continues at coordinate 35,182,613 of NW_023416310.1, forward strand.
TAATGTTCTTGCCTTGGTGCATCTGTGTTGCAATTGAGAATTAAAATTCATATTGTCTGTTCAGGATCCCAAGGCTGCGCTCTATTCTGGAGCCCAGACATCTTTTGTTTCCTAGGTTTGCCACTGGAAACAAATTTCCTGGCAATTTGGATGATCGTTGAATGAGCAGCATGAGAAAGAAAATGCTGAGCATGGAGGATGGTCAGTTACAGTCTATGTGACTCAGGAGATTCCAGCTGCTGTGTAGATTATTAGAAAGGACAGTAGCCAGTGAACAGTCATCCTGAATCAAGAAACTGGGTAGGGTGTGGAACAGATCATTGTGAGCAAAAAAGACTGAGTAAATTAGATCTCTGAGGTAGGATTAGCTGTGATTCCCTGCCACTGTACTCATGAAATCAGCTAATGCTTCCTTTCCCCATCCCCACTGCATCTTATAGCTATATGAGTCCATTTGACATGGTGCTGGAGAGTGAGTTTTTACTAACTAAAGATCGCCAATTTATTTAAAATCTGTACAAAGAGGACACATGTCTTAGGGATCTCAGGTGCAATGACTCAAAGGGCATAATGGGGACTAGAAGAGTTAACCAGGTGGAGAAAAACTGGAAGAGGTGAGCAGCTGGACAAGAGACAGGACTCAATAGGCCCTGTTCTAAGGAAGACAGGAGTATAGTGTCTGGAGAGAATGATGGCAGATAAGAGGCACTGGGTTATGTAATGTCCTAGTGGTGGCCTGAGGAGTGACCAGCATTTAGAAGCAGAGAGTACACATAGATCCAGGCAGACCATTCTCCAAGTGACTGATTCAGAGAAAGAACTCCCTAGTTCCCCGACCTAGAGGAACTGACTTGCTGGACAAGTTATCAAGATTTGATAGTATAAGGTATTAGGGGGAATAAGTTAGGATATAGTTCTCCTGTGGAGAAGGGATGGGTGGAGTTTGACTTTAGTATCTAGACCCTTGAGAGGTACACAGAGTAGGTTCTAAATAAATATTTGTTGAGCAGGTAAGTAAACATGGAAAATGTTATATTTTGATGCTGAAAATAGACTCAGATATCATCTATTAGCAAGTATAAGTTAATGCTGATTCGTTAGCAAGTTGACTTAGATATTCCCAGCATCCCCTACCACGAGGGCAGCTTTAGTCACCTTGCGGGCATTGCTGAGCCTGGTTGTGGGAAAGGGAGCTCACCAAGGTCAGATCTAGTTGGGTGGAAGGGAAACATAGGGGTAGATAAAACAGGTTATTCTAGCACACCACTGTCTGATTTTCAAGGATGGACTACATTTCAGTTTGTAAACTCAGTAAATTTATACTTTTTTTCCCCCAGAGGATTTAATAATCTGTCCAGTTATTTATAACCTGTTGTAATAAAAACAGTTACAGCATTGGGCACTGCTGTCAGTGTGGACCGGCTAGCCCACTCTTGTCAAAGCCCATTTGAGGATGGTGGTGTTTTTTTTTAGTATGATTGGATTTGTGTTTACCTTGGAAAGTTAGTAAACCTTCCTTTATAAGTTTAAGTTTTGAGTCATATTTAATCTCATTACTTTTTCTTACAAAGTGCAAACTTAAGTTTAGAGTACTATCCAAGTAATGTGAATTTTAAAATCCTGGTTTTATTTTGTAAGCAGTAGAATGGAAAGAGTAATAATCAGCCTTCTCTCTTTTTTTTTAAAAAAATCCGTCCAAGATCCAACTAAATTAATTTTTTGCGCCAGAAATTTTGTAAGTCAATTTTAGACTTTGGATGCCTTTACTAAAATAATGATAAAGCTCTACACTAAAATCTTTTCCCACTTAAGATAGTATTTCTTTGTGTTGTACAAAATATTTATAAGAAAAATCAGATTACTCACTAAATGTATCCCGTGTGTGTGTGTGTGTGTGTGTGTGTGTGTGTGTGTGAATATTGTATGACCATGTATTTGGGTAGTGTAGTTAGTGTGGTGTGTGAATATAGTGTGTGTTGTATGTGAGGAGTGTGGATGTGTTGTATAGTGTGTGTTGTGTGATGTGGGTGTGAGTGTGGTGTGCGTGTGCTATATATGTGAATGTATACATGTGGGTGTGCAGAGTTCTGTCATAGGATGAATTTATGACAGGGCACTTTTTTGAGTATGACCTTCCTATTACCTGAGAATCACCTAGGGTGCTGGTTAAAATGTAATTTGTTTGGCCACATCTTCCCTGACAGAATTTCTTAAGGCTAGCGTCTGAGAATCTCTTTTAAATAAACACACCCCTGCTACCTGTGATTCTGTTACACAGGAGATATCAGGCTGTATAATTCTTTGGACAATATGTGATTAACACCAAAAGAATAGCAAGTAATAAAGGGAAAGGACATTGAACATGATGTTTGGGGTGTTGAGAAAAACTTTATAGACAGTGTAGAATCTGAATTTTTCTAGATGCTGAGGCAGGGGATAGACATTTTATGCATAAAGAATGGCTTAAAACAAAAGGTAACGTTTAAAAGAAAGTAAATAGATCTGCTCCATGAGATTGAAGGTGTTGTTTCACCTGGGGCAGTAAAAGATACTTGAATAGATAAGATGAGGCAAGATCTGATGAAGGGCTTCAAAGAGGAACTGACTGGTGTTGAGCTCGGTGGGCAGGAATGAGACTGGCTTGTAAGACCACTAAAAATAACTTGTGATACTTTGGCCCATATAGGTTTCCTTACTGTATCAGAAAGTGAAATAGGCATGGCCTCCAGAATTTTGGACCAGAAAAACTAACCATATAATTGTAGGAGGAAAATTACTTAGGAGAAATTTATTTGGTTTTGTATTATTTGTTTAGTATAAAGAGATGTGGACAGAGATTAGTGTGTCCAGATACCATCTTTCCAACACAATGACATCTTTGTTTCTGATATTTCCTGGTATGGACCTAATCTTAGACTAATACAGTAATTTTAACATAAAGCTCATTTTACTGTCATCTAAGTCAGATTCACTTTGTGCATGTGCATTATGCTTATTTGTGGATGTTAGGTTGGTTCTTCTAAGCCTTCCTTTTATCCACTGCTCTACAGCCAGCCTAGTATAAATATTGAGAACAAGGTCTTAGGAAATTGCATTTCTTTTTCCTCTCCTTTGATGCTCATATGAACCCTGTGAGGCAGATGAAATGCACAGGCTTTGTTAGAGCATTTAAGCTGAGAACTTGAGTGTAGGAGAATATGCTTGGTGTCATGCAGAGCGAAGTGGGGGAGGATTCAGGCCAGGCTTCCCGATTCCCAGGCCAGCACTTTTCCTCTCTACGGGCAGTGCCTTTTTGAATGGACCTGCTGATTTCTTTTCTGGAACTCCAGGCATATTCTGTCCTTGACAGAAGTGTAAAGCCTTTAGGCTGCTGGCAATAATGGTGATTCGGTTTCCAGTCAGAGATTTCTCACAAAATTCAGAAACTTAGAACATTCTTTGGACTTTTGTCATAGAATTATTGAGGTTGGGAAAAGAATGTGCTAATGTGAGCACTGAATGGGCCTTTATTTCTCTTTTGTGACTCAAAAGTATACTGTCTCCTGAGATGCTGATTATAGTATCTAACTTGTAGGACATGCTGACCATTGCAGAGTGGATGAACTTTAGTGGACTTAGAGATTCTAATTGCATTGATTTTTGATAATTACAGTGTCACAGAAATTTTCTTTTTCCTTTCTTTTCTTTCTTCTTCTTTTTTTTTTTTATAGTAACTTCCATATATAAGGCATTTGGGGCATATATAGGATTGTAAATTACAGGTTTCAAAAAGCTTGGTATAACATTTTTAATGTATATGCTGTGGGGCAGAGAATAAGAAATGAGGTTTAAACTTTCTAGGGAATAATTTCCTTCCTATTTAAATTAAAATTTCAACAATTTGAAAGTGATATTATTCAATCTTATTGGTAGACTTGACTTTCTTCATTTTTATTTCACCATATCTTAGTTCTTCTTTTGTTTTTCTCTGGATTTAGCTCGAAGCTGGTTTGTTTTGTTAAATGATCAGCTGGATAAATTTTACTGAAGCTCTCTCCCATGTGCTGCATACTGCAGAAGGCACGCATGATAGCAAAGAAGTTTGAGCCATGGTACCCACCATGAAGGAATGGAAAGTACGGATGGGAGGACAGGCCCCTCGCATGCATCCTCTTGCCCTTCGTTTGGACTCTGTCCTCATTTCCACGAGTCCTCTGAATAATTCCTTAATTTTCACTTCCTCTCCATCAGCTACTTATAAAATTATACTGTCCTCTTAACTACTATACTAGTTCTTATATCCCTATCCTCCTATAATGCAGACCTGGTCTAGTCTTCATCCATATGTTGCTTTTCATTAACGCTCCATTGCCCTGGCCAAATGATGTGTTGGGGTAGGTAGAGGTTCTTCAACACCTGGCCTCTACCCATCTTTTTGGCCTGTTTGCCACCTCCCTGGTGCTGCTTTTGCTCCCTCATGTCTCTGTGCCATCACTCTCACATTAAAATACAGTGCCCCACCCCAACCTCACCCCGTTGTCTCTGTGCTACCACTGCAAAGGCATCTCCAGCTTCCTCTTTAACCCAGAAAGAAGCCTTTTCTGTTTTTCATTAACACTTTATACCAATATCTTTTATAAATCTATCTCATTGCATCTTAATTATTTGATTACTTGTCTATCACTTGTGCTAGACTCAGAGTCAGCTGTGTAAGGCCTTAGGTTATGTCTCTTCTACACTTTATATCCCCCACACTCTGGCACATAGTAAATAATTATTATGTAATGTTTCAATGGAAGATTGTGCATGACTTTGTAGTTCAAACTAAAAATCATCCAAAAGAAATAATACTGGACTATAGGAACTCAGAGGATATCAGCTGTTAGTTTCCTCTGATGCACCCTCAATTATTGGCTCAAGACCTGGCACTGAGTATTGCTTTAATCATTATTTGTTGGATGAAGAAATGGAGGAAGATCAGCAAGGACTGTCCCAAGTAGGAAAGAACTTGATCTGAATACTGAACCTCGAAGGCTAAGCAGTTAAAAGGACACCAAGCAGAAAAGGCATTCTAAGAATAGTAATTGCTATGAGCAGAAGACTTGGGAGAACAAGAAGTTAGTCCTTATGGGAGCCAAATCACTATTTTTCTTTTCTGAATGGTTGCTGTATTTATAAAGCAAATGAGAAAATACCAGACTTTTTTTTTTTTTTCATGGAAAAATTATTCATAAAAGTTTTGAACTGTCTTTGTTGAATGCAAGGAGCAATTATTTGATAAGTATGGTTTAAATTATTATGTTCTGGCATCATTAATGGACAAGCAATATGTTGGTTGATGTGAGGTTGTTTAGATGCTAATAATGAAGGTTGTTTAGAAGCTGAGTCTACAAGGACATTTTTGGGAACTGATGCTAGGTGAGGAAGTTTATCATATCAAGTAAAGCCAGGAGAGGCTATGAAAGAGATAAAGACTGGAACAAAAAGAGGAAAGAGTAGATGTTATATCTCTATGTCCTAGTGATTTTCATCAAATGAAAGCATTTATCTAAGTTATTTCAGTTAGGTACCAGTTGTGATGGTTCCTTACATTGCTATGATCTGGGCTGTTCTAAGTGCACTCTCATTAGGAAATATGACATGTTATCTGAAATACCATGCCATTCCATGACCAATACCACTGACGATAAAGTTCACCTATGATTCTGTAGTTCTAATTTAATACAGCATGTATTATCTGGGTTTTCTGGACTTAAGGAAAATTCACAGAATTGACATTTCGAATCAAGGTTTTTGAAACAGTCTCATGCTCATGCTAAACAATGGCACTGGAGATGGATTCTGAGTAGAATTTGAAATCTGGGAATATTATATGCATGCAAGTTTGGCCTTTGTGCAGTGGCACTGATAATTTCCTTTAGGACTGGTGCATTTATAAGAGAGTTCGCCGTTCCAAATAGACTTAATTAGGAGGTGAAATAACACTGTGATTTTATTTGCATCTGTGTTGGTAACAGAATAGGAAATTAAAATTATGGGAAGACCTGTTGGGCCACCCACATTAATACTGTGATGAAAGTGAAACTCAGGAATGCTGAAATAGCTAACATTTCTCAAAACTTTTAAAGAAAATGTCTAAGTATACTTTTTTAAAATGTTTAGCATTTTTTTTAATGTTTGTTTTAATAATCCATGGAAGATGGTCATCAGGATTATTAGGAAAAAAAGTAACAATGGTTATCATGAATATATTTAGGATATAACACAATTGACACATTGTCACTTTTATGAATAATTGTCACTGAGGGATGGAAGTGAAAATATATGTTTATTAGTATTGGCTAACATTTACTGCATGATTACATTTTAGCAGATACTATTTTAAGTGTTTCATAGGTATTAACTTGATCTTCCAACAAGTATGTGAGGTGGGCATTATTATTATCCCCATTTTATTAAAGCACAGAGAAGTCAAGTCAACTACCCTAGGTAACACAGCTGATAAGTAGTGGAGTTGGGATTTGAACTTGGACAGTCTCTAGTTCCTGTGTTTTTAAACACTAAAATATTCTGCCCTGTGTTTCTTGTTGGAGGAGTACTCTTTGTAGTTCACAGCCTCTACTGCTAGATTTATTCAAGAGGCAGGGGAACAGCCAATAGTTCATGACTTCAAGAGATTCTGTAATTTGTGTATCTGCCCCAAAGGCAGCAAGATCAGACTTATTAAAGTATTTAAACAAGGAGGCCATTAGATTCAGATGACTCTCATGTCTTTGTTGCCTATGTAAGCAAACCCAAACCTAAGTCAGAGTCAATACATGCAAATCTAAGAAAGTGAAACTTAAGAACAGTCAATCATAAACAGCCAACTAGACTTTCTCAAAGAAAACAGCATAACTGAGAAGCAGTCAAATAATTTCTTTGCTTTGCTTCTACATCTTCACTGTCAAAACCTTGTTCCTATCAGTAGAGCACTCCTAACCACTTTCCAATAGGTGTTTGCTCAAATCAACTTTTCAGAAATTGTATTGTGCCTCAGTTTACCTTTTAATAGGTTTCAACAGTGGCTTAAGTTTCATTACTTGCAGAATTCAGCAAATTGTATCTCAACATGCGCTGATTAAAGTCATGGTCTCGGGTTTAACTGATTGGCTAGTTTATATGCTTAAAATTCAATATTGATATTTACAAGTGGGCACCCTGGCTTTGATTAATTGCCAAATTTAATTCAGCATAAAGTACTTCTGATTCCGTAATCAGCATTGCTGATTTAATAATCAAGTACTCTTGTTTCCCAGATGATGATATTAGGTACCAAAAATGACAATTTGAAGATTGACACATTTCAGTTGAACAACCTTATTTCAAGAAGAGATTCCCTTCTGCCCCAGGCTGTCTTCCTTCTTTCAATTCCTTCACAAAAATTGTATTTAAATACTTGCCAGATGCCAGGGCTGTGCTAAATGATACGGCTACAGTGGTGACCATGAACAGGAAGAGGCGGTCTCTCCCCCTGTTCTGTTAGTTCTGTGAGACTTACAGAACAACTGGCAGAACAAGAAGTTCTATCTTCCTAAACAACCTTTTTAGTGTGATTGAAAATGTTTTATAGAAATATTCAAATTTTATGTCATCACATAACCATTTAACACAATCATACATCTAATTTAATTCAGAGAAATAGTGGGAGTGTAAGTTTAAGTTAGTGAAGTTTGAGTTAGTATGAGTTAGAATGCTTTTTGTAGTGTGCATTTATATTGTAACCCCATGTCCTGGTCTGTCTTAGTCAGCTTGGGCTGCTATAATAAAAATATCATAGACTGGGTGGCCTAACAACAGAACTTTATTTCTTACCATTCTACAAACCAGGAGGCTAAGATCAAGGTGCCAACATAATCAGGTACTGGTGAGGGCCGTCTTCTTGGTTGTTGGAACCTTACCTAATGGAGAGGAAGAGAGGGAGAGATATTGGTATCATCTCTCTTGTGTTTTTTCTAATCAGGGCACTAATCCAATTCATGGGGTCCCCACCATCATGACTGAATTACCGCTCCAAGGACCTACTTTCAAATACCATCACATTGAGAGTTAGGGCTTCACCTTAGGGATTTGAGGGAACACAAGTATTCAGTCCATAGCATGGCCCCTACTGTTCCTAGCTAGAGATCTGCCAGCTATACTAACATGCCAAGGAAGCATGTTTGCCATGTAGTTAGGCACTAGATGTTTATTGAACACCTACTATGGGGCAGGTCCAGGCTGGGTATTGTGTGGTAGCAGTGGCAAGATGCGGTGTCTATCCTGGACAAAATGATTTATAGGATATTGCCAGACTCGATGGGATTATCATCTGAAGTAGGCTACATTTTTCCTTTCTAAACTGATATTATGTTTGGAATATATTTTGCCTAGTTCAGGTTAATAGATTAAAAATTCAGAATGAGCAGTTTTGTTCAATTCAAAATTTATGTGACTCTTAATAATTTAGAATTTTTTAAAGCTAGAGGAAAGGTTAAGCATTTAAAAAATTTCTAGAACCATAGCTCAAAACAAAAAAAAATCTAGAGTTATCTTTATAATTTACTTCTTGTGCTTCGAACACATGAAATTTGAGTCTTTTAAAAATAAAATTTACTACAAGTAATATTTTTGAATTCATTTTTCTTCATTATTTTGCATTCGATAGTCTTACCAGTTAAAGGGATGGCCTACTTTTAAGTATCCAAAGTAAGAAAAATGGTAGATAACAGTTTACCAAGATGAAATATATTAATTTTATAATGTAGAAATTATCATTTATGTGTAAAAAATAATTGGGTTCGAGCCTGCTGCAATCAGATCAGTTTCTCACAGGAGTCAAGTTCCATGGAGGCCTCTCATTCCCAGGAGTAAATCTAGTACCTTACTTGGTGATAGGAGTAGCAGAGAAATTTAATGAACTAATATCTGTGGAATAAATGGCTCTTTTTTTAAATAATGAATGACACTTATACATGGAGACTTTGAGTTTTCTCCTTTATTGATATATACATGTAGAAGTAATAATTAGTATATCATTGACTGAATGTTTATTTTTTGCCATGTTTATTATTTATTTCTTATGCTTACAGCAATTCTACGAAGTGTTGTTATCCTCATTTTCCAGGTGAGGAAACAGGCTTTGGGAGATTAAAGACTGCCTAAAGTAGTTTACCTAATAACTGGCAGCACCAGGATTAGAACACATATGAACAGGGCTTCAAAGCCCATGTCTTGTCCACGTGCCATGTGCCATTTTATTTAGCAAAGTGAGATGGTGGACCCAGTGATGGGCACTTAGTTGGAAAAACAGAATGCATACATAGTCATAGGCATTTTAGCAGTAGCTTGCAATGAAGCAAAGTTGACAGAATAGCCTGCGATGGTTGTTTTTTGTTCTGCTTCTTCCAATGTCAAGATGTTCCTGCCTGCTTCTGACATTTCTACAAAAGTTGTAATACCTATGACTAAAGCAAACCTGATAAAAAATGATTTGACATATAAAAACTTGGATTTACACAGACAAAATGTCTTTTCCAAATACAACTGGTATATACAGACTATTGGAGATGATTCACATATAGATAGGACTTACTTTTAAAAAATATTTTTAATTTTCAATAAGGACCAACATTCAATATTTTACTTAGTTTCAAATTATATGGTATTTGTCTTTTGCTATCTGACTTATTCTCCCTAGCATAATACCTTTTAGGTCCATCTATGTCATTGCAAATGGTAAGATTTATTTCTTTTATGGTTGAATAATATTCATTTATATGTATGTACCATGTCTTCTATATCCAATCATCAATTGATGAGCACTCAGTTTGCTTCCATATCTTGACTATTGTAAATAGTGCTGCAGTGAGCATAGGGGTACATATATTTTTTAGAGTTGGGGTTTCGGTTTTCTTCAAATAAATACCCAGAAGTGGAATTGCTGGGTCATAAGGTAGGTCTATTTTTAATTGTTAGAGGAACTTTCAAACAGTTTTCCATAGAGGCTGTGCCAGTTTGCAATCCCAACAGTGCACGAGGCTTCCCTTTTCTCCATTTCCTTGCCAACACTTGTTGCTTTTTGATTTATTGATGATAGCCATTCTGACAGGTGTGAGCTGATATCTCATTGTGGTTTTAATTCGCATGTTTCTGATGATTAATGACGCTGAATATTTTTCAATGTCATCTGTATGGCTATCTGTATGTCCTCTGTGGAGAAATACCTATTCAGTTCCTTTGCTCTTTTTTTAATTGGATTTCTTTCTGGTGTTGAGTTGTATGAGTTCTTTATAAATTTTGATATTAACCCTTTATCAGATATATCATTGGCAGATCTCTTCTCCCATCCAGTAGGTTGTCTTTTATTTTTGTTGGTTTCCTTTGCTATGCAAAAACTTTATAGTTCAATGTAGTCCTGTTTGTTTATTTTTATTTTGTTTCCCTTGCCTGAGAATATATATCAGAAAAAATATTACTAAGAGCAATGGCAGAGTTTACTGCCTATGTTTTCATAGTTTTATGGTTTTGTCCTACATTTAAGTCTTTAATCTATTTTGAGTTTCTTCATGTAAGAAGGTAGTTCGGTTTCATTTTTTTTTTTTTTGCATGTATCTGTCCAGTTTTCCTAACACTATTTATTGAATAGACTGTCTTTACCCCATTGTATATTCTTGCCTCCTTTCTCATCGATTAAATGACCACATGGGCATGGATTTATCTCTGGGCTCTCTATTCTGTTCCATTAATCTATGTGTCTGTTTTTATGCCACTGCCATGCCAATTTGGTTACTATAGCCTTGTGGTGTGGTTCAATATCAGGTATTAATACCTCCAACTTTGTTCATTCTTAAGATTCCTGTGGGTATTCAGGGTCTTTTATGGTTCCATATCGATTTTAGAATTATATGTTCTAGGTCTGTGAAAAACTCAACCGGACCTTGAGACTGCCTCTTATAGAAATAATGGGGGAAAATGTTGTTAATATAGTTATGCTGCATTGAGAGTTAATAAGATTTGTTTTGGTCAGATGGGAATCTAGGCATTCCTTCTGTGGGAAAATAGAAAAAAACATGTGAACTAACATAAGAAAACTTTTTTCATAAGAAAGTAGCTGCAGAGACAAGTTCGATTTTATTTCTTGTTCAAGAACTGTATAGAAGAAAGGAAATAAGATGTTTATGACATGAGTCCTTGTAATGGCTAAAATTTTCTTTCTTGGTATCAGACCCAGCTCTTAAATCTGATAAGCAGCCATGCAGATCACAGGTTTGTAAATATGCTTTATGAGCTTTAGCTTGCAACACACACTGCCAGGATAATTATTATAAAAGTTTCACAGACCCTAGTCGGCCTGACAGGCTCTGTTTCTAAAATGTTTTATGGTACAGTGGTAGATTAATACCACAATGTAAAATATTGCTCAGAAAGTAATGGTGACACTGATGTGAGAGGCGACGAGATTATGTGTATCATTTGGTTAATGATAAAAGTGAATTTTGGAAATAAAGTTTGAGGCAGTTTGAACTGGAGAAAGGAGTCTACTTGTTCATGGTTCATGTAGTAAACTTTGGGAAAGGATTTGGTTCATTTCAGAAAGCTTTAGGGAGGATTCGGATATATAAAGAAATTCTCATGTGTCCCAGCATGAAAAGTTGTCAATGACTTTGACCATCCTTTGAGGGCCCAAAAGGATGTTCGCTGAAAAACTGAATGCTTCTAAGAATGTGCTGGAGCTTTGGCAATGGGGTTTGAGGCTGGCTTCAACTCAGCGTGGTTGGCTTAATGTCAGAAATTTTATAGTTGCTTCTTAAGTTGTTATAATAATGAGCACTTTGCCTAATAGAGAAAAAAGATTGTGTTTTTTTTTGTTTTTGTTTTTTTGTTTTTCCTCCAGTTTTTGGCTCTTTATACATAGGTACAGGGTCCTGGGAGTTGCACCGTTCATACCATCAACTTAGGCAAATTTGTCTCTTAAGAATCAGAGGCCTAAAGAAATGACATACTCCAGATCCCATCCAACTTGTGACAAGGTTAGAGTCATTTGCTATCTCTGGTTACAGTCACTGTTTGACCTACATCTTTAGTCTCAGGAGAGACAGGGACATGCCTTGGGAGAAATGTCATGACTGATCATTGATGCAACTGATTGTTGGACAGATGTTTGCTTATTTGACAGGGAGGGGGTAGGCCAGCGAGCAGGGATGCTTCCAAATACAGGAAGCAGTTGCTAATGGATGGAGTTTAGGCTGCACACAATCTCTCTGGAGTCTAGCTTTCTGTTACTCTTCTCAACTGCATCTACCTGAAGCAGCAAGAAATCCCAGCGTTCTTCTAGCACAGAGCAGAAATCTCTCTTCTAACTTATCATAAGATCCTTGTAAAGTTAGACCAAATTAATCCAGCCAGACCAATCAAACAACAAAAAAATTGATCTACTTCAGCCTTACGTTATTGGATCATCTGAGCATATTCTTAATTGATTTCACATTCCCTGGGCTGCATCTGAGAATGCCCATTTAAGAATATGCCCCAATGGTGAGAGGAAAAAAAAAAAATGACACTCCTATTGTTAGAGCTGTTTCCTTCACATTTGTGTAAGATCTACAGCACTCTGTACTACTGAGAAAAAGCAGCAGCCAGAAATTCTTGCAGGAAGCAAAATGAAGACAAAGTTTTATGGACAACTGTACATGCTTTTCAAGAAGAGAGGATTAGTTAAGTCTGATTTTCCACCTCAGGTTTAGAGCTCTAAACAGAAAACATAAAGACTGCTTAATCCCTTTCCGTTCCTCCCACAGCTTGAGCCTTTGTCTCTCTCTTTAATTCAGACCTTCAAGGAAGTCTTTAATTTTGTGATGCTGGTGACTTTTAGGGAGAAAATGTCAAATATGACCTTTTCCACCCTGGTTTCCCGTAAGTTCACTAGCACTGTCCTTAATCGTTTCCATGGATATATTATTCTTTTGTGTGGGTGTTTTGACTTATAACATAGGGAAAAAGTAGTTTTGATTTGTATTTTGTTGCAGTTTTAAAAATTCTTCTAAATTCTTGGTACTCTCTGCTGATGAAACTCAGGGAAAAAGAGGGAAAGACTACAAGCCTTAATGTCTCAAACTAGAATCAGTTGTTTGGGGCAGCCTTCCTCTCTGACTGCTTCCTGTTTCCCCTGCCCTCATTCACACTGCAAAATTCACACCATTCCTCAGGCATCAATGCCTTTCTCCATTTGAAAGTGTCCATCAATGCTTAACCTTGGGACTTTGGCTTTTTGTTGGCTTTTAGCAGTTCTGGTGAGAATCTTTTTGAAACTACTTCTGAAAGCTCATGCTAATGATCTGTTAATCATGGTTGTGGTTGTTTTAATGACTTTGCAATAAAGGGAAAGTAACCAACATTTATGAGAATCGAACCACGTGTTAGGTACCAGTGCTAAGAGCTTTTATGAGAGTTTACAATAATTCCAAAAATGTAGCAATAGAATTTCCCTTTTGCGGATATAAAACCAGCTCTGAAGGTTGTGTAACTTGCTCAGGGTCTCACAGCTGGCACAGGGCACAGCAGGGACTCAAGCATCCACAGTATTCTAATACCTTGCTCTCAAAGGGCTGTCTAGGGAGGAGCAACAAGAGTTGCCAGCCAAGCTCAGATCTACTGAACCAAAATGTACAGCTTGAGGCGATTCATAGGTGGTGCGACACATTAATGTTGGAGGGCAGCTTTACTCAGAAGTTCAGATAAACTGGAGATTCCAGTAAGTAAGCTGAGCCAGGGACCCTTCCTCCTGGTAAGAGAGGAGGCATCTGAAAAATGCAAAGGAAAGGGCTTGCAGAAATGACTGACTCAGTTGGCTGTAGATTAACCACATCCTATGGATCTCTGAATGCCCTTCTGGAAACTTGTCATACCTACATGAAACTCGATTTGTAAATAGATAGGACTGATGGTCCTGAAATTCCTTCCTCCTTGCAGCCCTGCCCAAAACTTCCCCCTCCCATCCTGAGTCAGGAGGTGCATATAGACCCTCAGACAAAGGAATCACACACCCCTTGCATGGAACACTACTGGGGTGTATGATCTGTAATAAAGCTAACTGGAATGAGCCTGTGCCTTTTGCCTCATGCTCTGCAGACCTAATAAACTCCTTCCTCTAACAAAGTTGTCTGAGTGTCCAAATTCCTCCGACGGGCGTTGCTTCCTGCAACAAAGGCACTGTTTAGGTGTGATGTTGGGCATCTTTTCTAGTTTTGACTAAAGTAGGAGAAATGACAGGAAGTAGGAGAAATAAAAAAGAGAAGCGCAGTGTTAATGCTGACCTACAGATTAATTTTTGAGGTGTAGAAACACTACCATCACTATCATCGATAGTCATGTCAATATCTACCAAGCACCTTTTTTTTTTTTTTTTTTAATCAGCAGCCATCAGTTGATGAAACAATTCAGAATGCCTGTTTATTATGAGATATTTATCAGGAGAAAATGGGAGTCCATCAAAATTCTTCGACTGTTTAAACACTTGGAGTCAGTGCTAAAAAAAAAGAGAATCATTGTTAATTAAATATTTGATATTCGTTACAGTTATCACAGTAGAGTCTGGGTTTCAGTTTACAATGTAATGGGGTTGTATTTTGGGATACAAATACAAGGTATGGTGCATTAGGGCTCTTTGTATAATCAAGGTGTACCATGCATGATGCCCATATTATAGGATTTGAAGAATAACTTCAGTACTTTACATGATTATAAAGATTTATGATTATTTTATTTTTGCTTTTATGACATTGTAGATTATCCTATTTATGACAGCTGTAATACTGAATACTAGGTCAGAAACAAACACCCAATTACAGCTTAGTCTCGGTGGGAAAACATGATTTGCTTTTTGAATGTCCACTTTATGAAGTCATTTTAAGGATTTTAACCTGACAAAAAGGAAGTATCTGTACTTTAACATTCTTTTATTTGACATTTATCGAGTGCCTACTATGTGCTATTCATCTCTAATTTTGAAAATCTGACAATTTTCACAAGTCTTGAAACCGATTTAATGTAATATTTCTAGAGACATATAAAAGACAGTCTTGTTAGTTTAGGTTTTAATTCTCACATCCAAAAGGTTAATGACTAAGTTTGTAGAGTTCATTATGCTTCCAAAATGCTTCACATACACCATCTTATTTAGTCCTCACATAAGTTAGGTCTTAACATACCATTTTATGGAAAGAAAGCTGAGTCAGATGATCTTATTGCCCTCTGCATCCTGAAAATCTTTTATTATGTTCATAGATGAGGAATTGTCATATTATTGCTCTGAACTTTCATGGCTGTTATTGTTTGTACAGTCTGGTTGGCAACTAATCATGTTCTCGTTTATGATAACTGTCTTCTATTTTTATCTTAATAGTCATGTAAATCATTTATTTTTTAAACATTTCACTTTTATTTTTCTAACTACACTGTGCAAATCTCATATGTGTTACATTTCTTTATATTCCTTATATTATCTGGCACATTGTGGGCCCTTGATAAATTTGGCTGAACCTGAAGTGGGAATAAGGAGGACTGATATCCTGATTTGCATCCTGCCCTCATTTGTTTCATCTCCTAGGCAGTGATTTTTCTCTGGGCCTGTCAAGGATGGGACTGCTGCCTCTCATTTCCAGGCTCTCTCTTTAAGCCATGTCATTGCCCAGCAGACCATGGTGCAACAAAGAGGATTGGAGCCCAATATACTCAGTTTTGCCAAATGTTCACTGCTCTGATAAATCATCTATTGGCTAAGCTAACTTTGGGGAATTATCTGTGGACTTTAATTCTATTAGCTGGCCCCATCTGGTTGCCATGGATACTTGCTGTGGCAGAAGGTTATCCTACACACACTAGTACAAGATGTTGCCTGTGGCAACAAACAGCTTGGTGGGTGGCAGAGGAATAGGGATGGGACATGAGTACCAGGTATTCACAAGGAGGCCAGGGACTTTGGTTGGGCCCCGCAGAGGCCATGGAGGGCTCTCTAGTCAGATAGTCAGTGCTGGGCATGTGGAGTGAGTGTGTGGTGTCAGGAGATGGTGTTGCCGCAGCAGTAATTAGCATTGGAGAGGCCCATTAAGGTAGCAGGTGTGTTTTGGCTGGTGATCAGCCATGTCATGATGGGGATTCTGGTGGCAAGTAATCTACAGAGATTCCAGTGAGTTGGCAATTGAGACTGAATTTTGTATTGAGTAGAGTAGATGAGAAACAGGAGTGGAGGGCAGTCTTGAATGAGCTGGGGCACTTAGCCTTGGAGGGAGGGGGGAGGCAGAACCTCAGGATCCTGGGGAGAGAAGGTGAGGCTAGGGCACAGCTGCCTAACAGAATTGAATCTGTCGTCAGAGCTGGAGTTAGAAGCCCTGTGGTGCTGTAGACTAAAGAGTATTGACCTGAGGTAGGAAAACTGAGTTCTAGTCTCTTTTCTTTTACATATTAACCCTGCGGTCTCAAGGAGTTATCGTGCTTCCCTAGGCCTGTTTCTTCATCTGTAAAATTTAAAGGAGGGGCCGATGTGCATTTTCCATTATAACCTGCATAGCGTTGTGCTTCGCAAAAAGCATTCTGTTTTAGAAGTAGATTGGGAAATGCTGTGTTGTATATCTTTTCCCAACGTTGCCAAGACTTACAGTGTTCATTATTATTTTAAAGTAGCCAGTGATGACCCATGATTGATTCTATTTAGCCAAGTGGTTCACAAGCTGACTGACCACAGAATGTCTTTTTTCTCAGAGCAGCTTTTGATTTGGTGAGGGCATCTAGAGTTGGGAAGCACACAGAGTGAGAAAGACTGGACTCAGTGATTTCTCAGATGCCTGCCATTTGAGCATACCCTCAAGGACACCCACCACTCATTTATGAGGCTGGTGGCACACAAATGGCCTGTCCGATTGTGTCCCTTCCTTTCAAGTTTAACTTGGTATTTCCTTCTCTCCTTCCTCTTGAAAGTTATAGTGGAGACTTTACTTCCATTTGGAATTTCCTATCCCTCGGTACTAGGGCATTGGACCCTGAATCCCAGATCACGACATAGAAGAAGGGGTGTGGAGAGCATCTGTGATTATTTCCCCTCCCCTCCCAGACCCTTGGTGTTGGGGACAAAGTCACCCTTCCCAGGTTTGCCTCTGCCCCCTACTAGAGCCTCTCCTCTTCCCAGCCCCTTTTACTTCATCTGTCGCAGGCTTCTGGACACCCTGCCCCGCCCCAGAGCATTATTTTTTTCAGTGGGAAAGTGTTTCCTCTTTCTGAACAACTGATTTACAAATAAACTTTTGGAATCCTGCCCATCCACCCCACCTCTCATGGGGTTGGCTGAGGTAATTCCTTAAATACAATCAAGAGTAAGAAAAAAATGCTAATTGTTTTATCAGACTGCATTTTGCATAATAACTTAAGAAGAACTTGACTTTTTTTGTCCCCCAGGAGCCTTTTGGGAATGAGAAAATTTCATAAACTTGGTGGAAGTAAATGTGACCGTTTTCTAGTGACTGAATCTAATTCTGGTAATGACTTTAAGACTGAAAATATTTACTGAAGTAGCAAATACTTAGGTGGTTTATACCACATATCTAACATTGTGCCAGACACTGTGGGGTATCAACTAAGCTCCTGCCCACGAGGAACGTATGCAAGGGGGGAGGGACAAACACCATGTGGATCTATTAGAATGGAATCCGTTGTTATTCCACAAAGTATTTCATTGAGCTGAGGGAAAGTATGGTATGAATTTAGAGATAGGAGTGACCATTACAAGCTAACTTAGTCAAGGGATGTTCTGAGATGGAAGGATTTGAGGGCAGCTACTAAAAATTTGGATTTGTGGATTTTGCAAAGGGACTGTGTAGATGGGCAGAAGAATCAGGAAATCAAACTTTCTCAAATAAAATACTTTTGGAATCCTGGTGTGTGGTAGATAGTGCATTTTGTACCAGGGGTGATAATGAGAACTCCCTCTTTGAGGTGGCAAGTGGATGTGTAGGGCCTGGGAACGTAATGTTCATAGTAATAATATAATATATTCCTGAGACATATTCGTTAAAATAATTTAGGGATTGGGATTAGATGACAACTGATGAGATTATAAATTTCAAATAAAATATTGATCGTTTTCATTTGGAATCATCCTAAGAACTGTCAAATTTGGTTTGAATAGCTATTAACCATAATCTTTTTGAGGACGCTTACATCATTATATGGAAACTTATATGGTTATCCTGTAACCTGTTCTTGCATATCATGGGCAAAATCAATTCAATGCCACTCTGGATTTTATTTCTCTCATATCTGTAGACAGTGCCTCAGAACTTTAGGTCTGCTTTGGACTTTTGGTCCACAAAGTCACAAAGGACTTTGGTCTAGCTGAGTCAATAGAAAGATCCATCCAGTGGTTCACCTGAGTTTTGACTTTGGCTTTGTTAGTTATAAAAAATGACAGGCTATCGATGAAGCTAACTGATGAATTCTGTTGAAGCTTTGAACTGGTTTGCAGGTATAGACATAATCTTTACTTGGAAATGTCACTAACCTTTGCTAGGTCCCATTCACCCTATCTATGGAATAGTGATGTTACTATTGTGAGGGTAAAACAAAAAGTGTCCAAAAGGAACATAATAAGGGATTGTTTTATTAAATATATGTTATGATTTTTTTTCCAGTACAAACACATGGTTGACTCTATAAATTTTGTTGAATAAATGCATGGTTAAAGATTCCCACTTCTGTTTCAGGCAGTTATTCACAAAATAGCAAAGTGTCACTTTTTATGGTAGACAGATGTCATTGATATTCAACAAATTGAAAGATTAATGATAACTGTCAAAAAGGTTTTTAAAATGGTGTGTGTGTGTATGTGTGAGTGTGAGGGAGCGGGAGGGAGGGAGGGAGGGAAGGAAAGAGGGAAGGATCCATGTCTGGAAAAACATTCTTAAAGTCATAATTTTTCTTCTATTCTGTGTTCAACAGGATATTCTATTTATAGAGCAAACTTTAGCTTTATATATTGAATTAACTCAGGCTATCTCATATTATAAGAAATGCATATAGTAAACAGAAGATGATAAAGTTGAAGATTTTTCTTTTCCTGTTATTAAAAGCCTGTATTTCCCATAGCTAAGCCAATTCAACAAAGACTTGTAGGCACCAATTATTTAAGATTTTTCTTCCAAGCAGCAAACTTTAATTAAAATATATAGTTGCTATGGTTACCGAGCCATCCATTTGAGCAATTTATCTGTAAAGATATTTTCACAAAGTAAATTCCACATTAGTCGAAGGTTTACCTTCTCTATTAAGGAGCACACCTACACCGGCCAGTATGTAGCAGTCCAAACAGTCTATGCTGGCATTGCTGGATATAGCATTTTTTCCAAGTCTTATTTCCAAATGAAACTAGATGATTTTTAATAATTATTAATGTTTGAACTAAGGCTGTCTTATCTCGACTTGCAAAGCTAAGTGAGAAATTAAATACTTAGCCAGGCAACCCAGTTCATCTATCCCCAGACCCTCTATTTCCTCAGTAAGAGGAAATTTTACCTGAAATACTGGAGTTGTGTCATAATCAGAAATGGTTTTTTTTTTTTTTCAGAAAGGACTTGAAAAGGGTGTTTTTTGCAAAGTTCCTTGCAGAGTAGTTTGAGTGATGCTCTTAAACAGCCTTGGAATTTAAACTTTAAAATCTCTCTCTCTGTTTTAAAAAAGGTATTAAAACGACATCTTCAACTCCGAGCTGTTCATGGATCTGCTTACCTGTTGCTATGCAATCTCTGGGTCCTCCTTTACTTACCTCACCTCTATCCTCAAGTTCTGTGGTCCTTTCAGTGCAAAGATGGGCATTGTCCATGACTATTTTATTTGTTCTTTGACCCGATCACCACAAAGTTTCTAAAATTCAGTCCACCTTTTTTCTTGTAATGAAGGCTGATGATCGCTATGCATGTCATCTACCGAAATGCCTTCCTCTGGTCCAAAGTTAGTCCAAAATGATAGAGCCAATACAATCTGCCTCATCCACGCCTATCAATACATCGCTTCCTATAGAGATTTATAGAATTTTAGAGCTGGAAGGGATTACATGACGCTAATCACCAAGCTGGTTTGAGGCAGATACAGACTCGATGCTTAATACTCTTCTTAATTGTACTCTTTATTTAAAACAAAAGTATTGTGCTCATCTCCATCACAGGGCCTTTGCATGTGCTGCCCCTTCTGTTTAGAAGGCTCATCCCCTGACCAGGCTGGTTTTCATTTATTCAGTATTTATCAGTTTAAATGCCCATTGCTCAGAGAGGCCTTCCCTGACCATCCAATCATTCCTTCATTCCCCCTTAATACATTTGAAAGGATTTCACTTGTTTATGTTCTTGTTTCTTGTCTATTGTTACATTTTGTTTGTTCTCCATTATATTCTAGTATCTGAGACATTCAAATATTTGTTGAACAAGTAAATATACTGCTTATATGTGACCTTTTTTTGGGCCTAAACTCACTGTTCATTAACAGCCAGAGTTCAACTAGTCAATTTACTAACACTAGTTAAATTTGGGGCACATGTAGTCATTTCTTCAGTGCTGCTCCAAAACACAGGCAACGACTTTCCTTTGAGCCTTCTTATCCATTGGTATTCATCCGATTTTCACTTTGATTTCATGGATTCCCTCAGCGAGGTTCAGTGCTCGATGCAGTAGTCTGGGTGACTCTTTGAAAGCTGCTGTTAGTTGCCAGTGTTAGTGTGTGTGGCTGAGACCAAGCAGCCCATGAAGGTTTATGACAGGAAGCCGGGCCAAAGACCATGGGGACTTCAGTGGGCTAGAGACTACACAAATATCGGTCATAGTCCTGTCTACCATCATGGCACTGGAGTAGGAGGGAAGAGGAAACAAGCAATCTACTCCACTGAAAAGGGCCAGAAATGTAGTGATGGTGGTATCAAACCCACGTTTAACACTAGGAGGGGGGCGGGCAATAATCGCTAGGGCTTACTATGTGCCAGGCACTGTCCTTGGTGCTTTACCCATAGTAACTCACTTCATCCTCCACTTAGGAGGTCATGATTGTTATTAATCTATTTTACAAATGGAGAAACTGAGACCCGGGAGTTTAATAATTTTCTCAAGGCCAGAGTAGGGAGTAGAGCCAGGATTCAAACTCAGGCAGTCTATCTTTGAACACCCATGCTCAAAACTACTAGTCTATACAAGATCCCAAATGAGTGTCCTCAGGGGGCTGATTCTTACTGTAGCATAAAGGGAATATCACACAGAAAGGGCAGGGTCAGATAAAAGTTGGAACTCTTTGGAAGATTTCTAGTTAAAATCAGTGGAAGCAAATGAACAGGAAGGACGCCTGGTCCTGAAAGTCAGGCATAGGCCAGACTCAGTAATCTCCACACCTGAACATTGTTCCTCCTTTGAAGGTCTGGCACCTACCCTCCCACCTGGCCCTTGCTTTCCTTTAAGTGTAGTGCTCCACTCCCTGGGCTGACTTTGGATTTGTGGCTTGAGTCTGGGTCCAGACCTTCAGACCAGAGCCCAGATGGTCAGTGCAAATTAAAAGCATTCGCAGCTTGCAGCTTCCCAAGAGTATAGGTTGGGATGAGTTTGGCAGTCTTCTGGCCCTAGACCATAATCCTTTTTTCAAGAAAGAATATCTTAAGACTTTGTATCTGACATACTCTATTTTTTCCTCTAAAAACAATACATAAAAATGTTAAATGCAGTAGCATAAATTAAAAGATGCTTTAAAACTTGGAAACCTTTTATTTAAGAGTAACTTTTGAGAGGCCAAAATTTTAAAAGAACACAATAACTCTAGGTAAATGTTGTTTTGAAATAAATATTGCGTGCACTTTTCAGGTGCCAATAAAATATATAGAAAATGCAATAGAAAAAATCAAACACTAGGCACAGCTGATACCATTATGCTGCTGAAGACGTGCAGAAGACCCAGGTGCCAGAGATCAGTACTTCAGGAAATGTTCTGGAAACTGGGTAGGGAATTCATTGGACCCCACACATAGAGTGACTGGGCAGTGAGCATTGAGCCCAGGCGCTGGCAGACTGAACAGCAGAACAGAACTTAGCTTCCGCAAGTTAAGAGGTGGAGACCAAATCCAACCACTGTGAAGGAGACTGGGCTAGAGCTCCAGGGAGAGTCTGTTACATTAAGTTCAGAGCTACTGCACCATCTGCTTGATGTTTGGATTAGAGTGAAGAGAAGATAGTAACAGGCCCTGTGGGTTTGAGAAAGTTCCATTTCATAACTCCCTTCCTGAGGTAGACTCTTCTCTGAGATCATGTGGAGGACTTGGCTAGACTTCTAAAAATTCTTTTCTTCCTATATATCAAATATGCAATGATGTTGGTGATCACACAGCAAGTACTTTTCTCGTCTTCTATTTTTTAAAAAAAGCTAATTTAATCGTATTTACACAAACTTGAGCACTACCTTCAGAATTATAGTGCACACTCCTTTCAAGTAATTCATTGTTTTCTATGTATATTAAGAGCTAAATTCTTAGGTTGATTGCAGAGACAGGTTAAGAAAAGTCTTATATCTCTTGGTAGACTGACATCTCAGTCACCCCTGTGTAGACAGCAACAGGAAAGTAAATTTCAAGGGAATTATTATTTGTACTAAGAAGATTACCTATATAGATCAGTTCGATAATATATATGGTCATTATTGAATAATGTGTATGTATGCTATTTGTAAATGTAAGAGGTGACCATCATTTCCCATAGATTTGAATTCACATGGGTCATCAGCCTGTTTTATTCTACCTTAATTTTCCTAGATACTTCTTAAGGACAGGCTTCAAGTTAAAAATAATTGATCTTGTCCCATTCCTGGATCTAAGATGATGATTTAAGAAGCCCTTTCTCAGTAAGTCTGCTAAGCCAGTAGCCTCAAACAGAAGCCCTGGTTGAGTTGTTGGTGCTACTGCAGAAAGCTTAGCTGTCCATAGAGGGGAGAAGGATGTGTGTATAAGCAATTGTTGGCAAACCCCCACTTTCTTGCGTTGTTTTAAGTTCTTACATAACTTTGTTTATGCTCAGGGGAAAGCAAGCTCATAATTCCCTTTACACAATGACGGTGCCCCCATAGCTATATACAACCAGAGGAGCCAGGATAGAATAGCATTAATTATTAATTGAAGAAGTACACAGGCATAAGCTATCTCTTTGACCAGCTTTCTCTACCCAGCATGCCCTGAGATATCTCACTAGAATAGAATTTTCCCAAATGTGTAAAAACATTTTTTTAAAAATTAGAATGCCTCACTCAAGCCATTTGGGACCAGGTAGACTATTATTTTAAAATCATAATTTGTCCTAAAGGGGAATGTTTTTACTGTGATCTTATTTGTACTTCTATTTACTTTATGCCCAGTTGTTTCTTCCTTAAAGTCAACTGCTTGCATTTTCTTTCATTTCTCATATACTTAAACTTTATAGAGACATTTTTAATTCTTAAAATACTCACAGGTTGTTATTTTCATGCTGAAGAGGTATGCACCTTAATTTAACAGCATTTTGGGGTTTAATATTGGTGCCAGACTTGGGGTATTACAGACAAATGAAACAAAGTTCTTTCCATAGGGAACATGTAGTCCAAAGTCTATTTTAGGATTTCACAGTCTATTTTATTCTATCTTTTATTTTTTGATTTGTAAATTGCTTATTTATAATTTAAGATTGTCCCTAAACAGAATGACTATGGACTAGAGATAACTCTAGTGAAAACTTAAAGATTTTCAATTCTTTCTGCTTTGAAAGTTACAGAAGCACTCTTGTCTTTTGTGAGGGTGAATAAAAATCATTGATTTAAGAATGACATTTTATAATACAGCACATAATATTTCTAGGGTAATACATAATCAATCTGCAAATTTGTGTAAGCAAAACAAAATTTAATAGATTCACTGTATGGCCAAAATGAATTTAAAATATCCCTTTGATTGTCGTGTGTATAATTTCAGGCCATATTGAGCTGAGAAACCATTATTTGAAGATTACTGTTATTTTAGTTGTAGAAGTTTATTGGACCCACTTGTTTCTCATGTATCAGAAGTATTGATACATACTTTCAGAGTCCATAGGATTTTGTGGACAAGGATGATTACTTTAAAAATAGCGCTTTGAGATATTAAGTTTAGAGGAATAACCAACCTCTCCCCAAATACTTCTGCTGGGTAATGTTTATCCAGTTCTCTTTTGTTATCACCAGGAAGAATGTTGACAGCATTGATGGCCATGACATTAAATTAGGCAGAGTGAACATTTAACTTAGTTCCCCAGCCGTCCAGAAGAGAATCCAGGAGAGATTCAGGAAAGCACCTGCTTTGAAAACTAAAATTAGACATTTACAAGTGAGCAGAAAGTGCCCTTTGCCTTTGTTCATTATTTTCCTCTAAGCATGTAGATTTCTGAGACCTGGATTGTAAGAAGTTTGTGAGAATTTCCAAGGATTGCATTGTGAATGGCATCTGCATTTATTCAGTCCTAATGCCTCAGCACATCCACACACCTACCTTGGGGTGGTTTGTTTGTTGGTGACTGTAAAACTTGCTCTCTTCATTTTGGCTGACTCTTATTTCCGTGAAGGCACCATCACGTGAACGGAAGAGGTGATACACTTATTTGCATCTTAGGGAAAACTTGGTTTTCGTGCTTTTGACAAATGCATCAACTGA
Source organism: Rousettus aegyptiacus (assembly GCF_014176215.1). Lineage (NCBI taxonomy): Eukaryota > Metazoa > Chordata > Mammalia > Chiroptera > Pteropodidae > Rousettus > Rousettus aegyptiacus. The sequence goes on from NW_023416310.1 coordinate 35,207,328, forward strand.
TTGATGACACAGTGCTCCAATATAATGACAAGGAAGAGATTTTAAATCAATAACACTCTACTGGTGCTGATCAAAATTCTTTGATAATATGGCCTTCATATGGCCTTCACTCTCTGCAGGGTCTTTGTTCTCCAGCGGTGGGAAGGACTCATAATGCTGATGGTGGCCTTTGCTGGGGCAACCTCAGGTTGAGTTCCAGAATTGAGCTCTACTAGCTTTGTGACTTTGAGCAATTACTCAACATCTCTAAGCCTTTAGTCTTTCATTGCTAAAATGAAGATAATAATATTTCTTAGGTCTGCAGTGAGGATAAAGTGCATTAATGCATGGGAAAAATGCATATGCCTTTCTAGTAGAGTGTTTGATACATGAGAAATCAAGTTGAAGTTGTTAGTCATTATTCATGTTATCTGATTTACTTGCCTGCCCAAATTGATTAGTCTGTTGCCTAGTAATTGTTTGGTAAAGACAAAATTATTGAATATTTGTGAATCTAGAAGTGCTCAAATGAACTTTGAGGTCAGCAGGAATTTCCCTGGCCAGAATGTATTCTCCCTACTGTACTTTTATAAAGGATCCCTAAAATCCAAGGACATGAAAAACAGGGTAAACATGTTCAGTTTGCCCTGTGTTGGATGTATTTAATAGGACTTTTGAGATTTATTTCCTATATCAATTTTAGTAATGGCAGAAAAGAAAGCCTGATATCTGAAGTTATGTTAGAATACCACTGTCAAGGAAAATGCTTAGATTAACTAGTGCTTTTATGGTTTTTTGCCTTCCTTGTTTTTGGCAAGCACTCTGTAATTTATTCTCAACAGTGGCATGAACTAATATTCCTTTATACTGAAGTAAATATTTTTTTTCTTAACCTCATAACATTCTTTACCAGAAGGCGTTCTTAAGTATACAGAGTTTAGGAGAGAAATCTGTAAGGAAGTATTCTTAAAGAGCAGTATTTTAAAATGTAAACAAGCCTCAAATAAGCATGTTTACCTGCCATGATCAGAACCGGTGTGCATCTAGCACATGGCTGTGCTTTATTTCCTTTCTGTGAACATTACAACACTGTCTTAAATATTCTCTGCTTCCCCAAGGCCTTCGGCATGGTAGATGTTCTATAAATGTTTGTTTAGTGAATAAATGAAATAGCAACATAACATACATATACTGTTAGAAATTCTTAGCTGCCTTTAGCAGTTAAACCATTGATAAGGATTATTGTACAAAGCACGATAACCGTAACCTAGGAACTGTGGGTCTTCAGTGAGTCATAAAGGTCATCTACTTCGGTATTCTTGCTCAGTGAGTGAAAGCTAAACCCCACAGAACCAGCACTCTTAGTCACTGTGCTCTGCTTCACTCTGTCCAAAATTACCGTGGGAGGGAAAAGGATCCCAAATGAAGACAAGTGAAAGAGGCATGTGAAAGGGAGCAGCAGGAAATAAACTAGAAGATGGGAAGATTGGATTTAAGAGTGGAGCAGGTGAGAGTGAAGGAGAGAGAGAGAGATCATTAAAACGTACACAAGCAGAAAATACACACGGTCTGTGCCAGTGTCTACAATGGAGGCTGGGTGCTCGCTCAGCTTTCTGAGGCCCAGGGCTAGGGAGAAGGGGATTGTAGAAAGGTGCCTGCTATGTGACTCTTCGTCCTCCTCCAGGCTTCCGTACTCAGATCCTTCTCCATCCCCCATGCTTGTTGACAATAGCTCTCTGCTGTTGACTTTCACATTTAAGCCAAAACCCAGAATTTCTCCTCTGAGCTCCAGATTTGTATATTTAACTGCCTACTCTGTATCTTTCCTGAAATATCTAGTAGAAATAGTAAGCCTAACATGAATGAAGTTGAATTCTTGGTTTTCAGATCCCAATCCTTCTCCTTCTCCACTGTCATCCTCTGTTTGTTCATGCTGAAAACGTAGCCATTCTCTTTGATTCCTTTTTCCATAGCACTGTACCATCTACCCTGGATGTCTGCTTCGTCGTTTCTCCCTCTGGGAGACGTGTTGAATGAGGTCAGTTCTCTGCACCACTGCTGAGAACTCACAAGTCATGCCTCATCCCATCTCCTACAGAGGCTTCCTCACTGATCACCCAGTCTTCACTCTCATTCCCTTTTCCTCTATCCTCCACAGCAGCCAGGAGGATCCCTGTAAAGTATAAATCAGACAATGTCACTATAAGGTACCAATCCCTCCCTTTCCAAATAGCTTCCCGCTCCAAACAGTACAAAATTCAAGTTCCTTACATTGGTTCACTGACACTTGTAGGTCTTGTCTCCTTCCTACTACTCCAACTCGATCTTCCCCCTTCTCTCCTCGCTTTGGCTACTGCAGCCCTCTTTCTGTTCTTTAAGTGCCTCAAGCTCATTCCCATCTTGGGGATTTTGCAAATTCTACTCCTGATCTTTGGAAAGCTCATTCCAGATCTTTACGTTGAGGTTTCAATTTGGATGTTCCAGATCTTCTCTCATGATCTAGATCTAAACTAAAGTGGTAGAAGGTGTACAGGGAAGCAGTGCACTTATTTATATGTCTGGGTGTGCATGTCTGTCAGTATGTCTTCCCTATAAGAATGTTCCTTGTGAGAGGAGCCCTTTTTGATTTTTCAGTGGAGAGTCTGTGGTACGTGGAAGAGTACCTAGCACAGAGTAAATACTCAATATGTTAACTGAGTGTAATTACAAAGTACTTGTAGATAAATATAACAAAATTGCTAACATTCATAAAAATGTTCCAAATTATATGGGCTTTCCAATTTTGTTTATCTTAACTAACTAGATTCATCTATTACTTATTCACATCACTCATTGTGAAAGCATTGCATTTCTTATATAGGGGAAATATTTTTACACTGAGGTTTTCGTTTTTTTTTTTTTTTAACCAACTCTTGCTTTATGGTCAGTGCAGACAGTATATATAGGCCAAATTTAATAACATTTTTATGACTTTCTCATTGATGGAGTCCAAATTAATGATGCTTTGCTGTGTAATTTGATAAAACTTTTATTTTGCTGAAAAGTATGACAGTAAAAAAGGAACTATAGGCTTTTAAAAATACCTAAATACACATAAAAATTCAAAATAACTATCCTAAGAGAAAACAAGATTTTTATAGGTTTACTATCTTTTGAAAATTTGTTTTTACAGATTTACTTCTTTGTGCATTCACTGACAATACCCCTAATACAAGGGGGCCATGTACATTTAAGAAAATTGTTACATTTATTAAAATGACATCAATTTTTATCTTCTGCCATTGGAAAAGGCAGTTATTTTCTCTAAGATGACAACAGTAGCAACATAACAGTGGAAAGTAAGACACATTTTAATCCTAAGTAGCCGTTAAAATGGTACATATGCTAAACGGCTCTTTAAGAGTTTGAAATATTTTCCAGTCAGTTAGCCCAATTTATTGCTACTTACCTGGTACCTCCTTTGTGGGGCTGATGCTTTCAAAGGAAGTGGTAAAAGTGAAGGCAATTTTAGGGCACGAAAATGTCTTTTAAGCCAGAGTTCAGTTTAGATTGCTTGTTATTGTGCATTTTCTAGGTGGAAATCTGACTGCATTTAGAGTTAACTGCTTCAAACTGTCCTGGAAGCACAGAACTTTGAGTAACAGCTAGAGAAGTTGGGAACAGAATGACAAGGACATTTGTTCATTCATTCCTTAGACAATCAGTTTTGAACACCTTTTAGCATATAGCACTGTGTTAGTCATAGCTCAGAAAAGAAATATAAGGATAGAGCCTCCAGCTTAGAGAAATAAATGGAAGCTGGAACAGTCAGGTGCCAATTCCCAAGGAATTGGTACAGGTGGATGACAGTAAATATGCAACAAAATGTTACTATCTCCCATTTTAAAAACACTCTCATTTGGGAAGAGGAGAAACTTGAACAAATTTATGTTGATTATTTTCTGATGCAAAAGATAAGACAGATAATAATTTTTTCCAATTTCTAAGTTGATTTATATGCAAATCATCAGACTTTGATGTCCATTTAACTGTTTACTTTTTTCTAGAAAGTAATAAATGAAACAAAATCTGGACTGTTTCAAAAAGTATAGCCCTTGCTACGGAGTTTACGTTCTGATGGGAAGAAACAGGTCTTATACAGAAAACTCAACATAGGAACAAGTTAGTTAATATGATAGAAAGCGATAAAATGTTTTGAAGAAAGTAAGTACAACAGGCTAAAGGAGGTGAGCGTGAGGTGGTGGTGAGGGAAGATTGTAGGATTAAATGAGGTAGACTCGGTGGGTCTCCAAGAAGTTGATTTTGAACAAAGACTTGGAGGTGAAGTTAGCCAGGCAGCTGATGGGAAATAACATTTCAGAAAGGAAGGACAGCTAAAGCATGTCTGGGGTGTTCAGGAACAGAAAGGAGGCTGTGTGGCTGGAGCAGAGAGAGTGATGGCATACTGTGGGGAGGTACCAGGTGGCCAGATCACGTGAAAGCTACATTAGATATTTTAAGGATTTTTGGCTCTTATGTGGTGCAAAATGTTGAGCTGCTACAAGGTTTTGAATGGAGAATGATGTTCAGACTTAGCATTTAGAAAGAAAACCCTTACTGCTGTTGGTTTTAAATAGACTCTGAATGAAAATAGACCTGGAGGTGGAGACAAGCAGAGAAGCAGGGACACTTGTTAGACGAGACTGTTGTGAGGTGGGATTCGCATGATATTTTGGCGGTAGGGCCAACAGAACTTCCCAGTGGGTGGGAAGTGGGGTGTGTGAGAGGGTGAGGCCACACATAAGATAAAGTTCTTGTCACAAGGAAAGACTAACAGTCTAGGTCTAAGTTTAAACAGGAAAAAGAGCACAAGGTTTTGAAAATTTAAGCGGTGGAGGAAGGTGACAAGACAAACTGACCCCTGGCTCAAGCTGCTGTCACTTGGCCCCATAGATCCCAGGATACGAGTCTTCCCAACCAGTGCCTGTGCCCTCAGCTTTTCCTTTTGCTTGGATCTCCCTTCTCCAAGACCTTTGCATAGTTGGTCTGTTTGCAGGTCTTTGTCCTCAGAGAGCTCTTCATTGTACTTCCCCAATCCTCTCCAGACTCTGTTTTGTCTTTATGGCACATATCACCTTCACAAAATATCATATTTTGCTTTTTATTGTCTGTCTTCCCCACTGGAATGATCAATGAGATTCTGTACATTATCATATTTTCCAATCTTTAGATATTCTAATTATTAGAAAGCTGTTTTCATACTCTGCATAAAATAAAAATTACTGGACTAGCCAGAGTGAGCATTTGGCCAGGGGAAGCTGTGGGCAGAGACCTAGAGAAAAGAAGAAGTTGAGGCCAGTGAATAATAGTGAACAGGTTTCTACATGGGAAGAACTGGATAGAAAATGACTACCTCATATTTCTTTCAGGTAGGCTCAGAGAGAAGGGTCTGGGAAGAGTAAAATTAAGTTCACAGATAATAGACTGGAGCAAGACTTGACATTATTCTCTGTCAGTAGGGCAGTTTGAGTTAAATACCTGGGCAAATCTGAAAATGCTGATTCCATCAAGATTTTTTTTTTTTAAGACAAGTATCAAATGATAGTGAGAAATATAATCACTTATACTTCCGGAGCTAATATAAATTCAAAGTAGGAGGCTGACCTTTGCTTGCCTGAGGAAGGAAAGAAGAGACACTTTTAGTCAGAACAGTAATAATTTTTGAAATATAATTCTGAAGTGCTTTCCTTAAGAATGTATAAAAGCCTGTGGGTGATGGAATTTATTTGAGACCAATACAAGCAATATCTGTAGAGCTTGGAGTACATTGAAGAGATTCACATTGGAAGTCACGTGGTCACTGGGCTCTCTCTGGCAGAGGGAGACTCTTAGGAACCACAGAAAAGCTAACGTCTATAAACCCCTGGTCACTATTGTCTTCAAATGATTTTCCTTACACTCTTCCAAATGCTATAATTTGTCTCAGAATGGATCATTACCCAATTTTATTTTCTGCCCTGAATTTTGGAGACCAGACAGCACTTCATCTAATCAAAACCACTCAGAAGTTTGACAAACCTTAGACAGTTGCAACTACCAGCAATAAACATTTTATGTACAATAATCAGCCATTCATGGGTGATTTCAAGGATAGGTGTTTCCCTAGGGAGAGAAACACTGCTTTAGAAACCAAAGGGAAATAAGAGGGTTTAATATTTTGATCAGAGTATTTTCAAAGTCGCAGAGAAAAAGAGTTGAGCTACTTTATAAAAGTAAATGCCTTTCAAGTTAATCGAAGTGAAATCAAGTCCAGGATATTGTCTAAGGAAAATATCAAGTTATCGTAAAAGTAAAAATCCATTCAGAATATCTAAAATCATGAAGAAAAAAGAACTTCGAATTTATCTATGTAAGAAGTTTGACACGTTAATGATTAGTAGATCCAAGATAAGAATCACTGTGACACCCTAGCAATGAAATAAAATCTTTTGAACATATTTGACAAATCGCTAGTGTTAGTCCAAGTTCACTCCCTTTTTGGCCTTATTCTCTCATTTGCCAAATGAGTTAAGGGTTGAGGACAGGTTGAATTGGGAAATCTCTGAGGTGCATGCCAGTTCTAAAATTGGTATTATTTAGATGTGAATTCAGTGGAATTCTTATGACCATTTCTTACGCTTGTTTTATTCCAAGAGGTGCTGTGGCCTTTTACATATAGGTTCAAAGAAAATTGAGATGCATGTAGAGAAACGGTTTCTGCTTTGAAAATAGGCCCAAGATGTACCCAGAGAACATCTTGAGAATCTCGTACGATTTTCACATTGTATTGTTTAACACTGCTTTTCTAATGTGTAGATGTCTGTAGGTTTCCCATGGTGGAAGGAGAAATAAAATACTTTTTGGGGAGGTTAAAAGCAACTCACCACCTGCATAACCATGTTTTGACGTTGGGTTTTCAGATCTCTGATTGTGGGAAGCAACTTGGCCTTTCCTTCTGTTTCCCAGTATGTTCCTTTCTCTTCCCTCTTGTGATTTTTTTTTTCTCTCTTTCCTGTTTACAACGAGATTATTCCTGACATCTGGCCCTTGTCCATCCTGTGGCTCCACTCACATCTCTCTGGACTATCAAACTGCTGTTGATCCATTAAGCTTAAGTTTCTCCTTCATAAGAACTACGGGTGGTATTGATCTCTTTCTGTACTGCGCTTTCACATGATTTAGCACTGAATTTCATACTGCCTTATTGTTTATTTTTGCCACTTCTCCCCACAACTGGTTATATGCTTCTTGAAGAGTGTCCTTCTTTAATACACTGTATATCTATGTAGAGTATAGCACAGTATGTGGCTTCTTTTTGGAGGGGATCCTTGATGTTCTTTTGGAAGCTTATTCTCAGAGTTCTGAAAGCCAAAATGACTTTCTGAAATTTCAGTTTGAACAGCTGTCAGCCATTAGTATAAAATGTAATGAAATGACAATCGGTTCAAAATATAGCACAGTCCAACGCGGTTGTGTGTGTGAGTGCACATGTATCACTTTATAATAGAAAGAATGTCCATTTTTGTCAGACATTCCTCTTAGGTCAATGGGCAGTTGTCCTCTGCATTCCCTAGATACAACAGGAGACCGGCTTACTGTAGGGTTGACAGCACTCTGGAGGTCCCTTGAGGAAGGAAGAAAGGGAAGCAGCAGCGTGGGGAAAGGGTTGTAGAGGTCATGGCTGAATGTGTTCCAGCACGCAAGGGGCTCCCATTCTTTCTTGCATATAAGATTTTATCAGTTTTATTTTATGGTCACCAAGGACTGGGATATGGATTGTGATGTGAATATTTTAAAACTGTATAGTTCCTTATACTTTATCCTATTATAATTTACTTTAAAATATTTACATATTTTCTATCCTGTTATTGGCTACGTACTCACAGTTAGGCTTGGCTAGCTTATGGTGCAATAACAAACATTGACATCCTAAGAGATTAATGAAACAGATATTTGTTTTTCTCTCACATCACAGTCGAAGGATTAGTTGGTTTCTTCAGTGGTTCTTCATATAGGGACTTGGGGACCCAGTGATGATCTTATAGTATATTCTAGGAAAATATCTGCCTACTCCACTCCCATTAATGGATTATGTGATGAGTTTTTTGAGGAATAAAATAACTAGCAGCCTGAGTTCTCTTACTTATGCATGCAGATCAGCTATTCTTCCTATCTCTCCCCACCCCCCAGGAGTTTTTTCTTTGTTCTATTCCTTCATTTGTAATAACTGCAACAGAGACTGAGGACTGAGCCTGGAACAGCAGGATGTTCTAAAACTCAGCACATGGGCATAGAAACATAATTTGTACTCTGAGAAACCTAAGATTTGCAATAACTGGTCATCTTTTCATCCCAACCCTAGAACAGTTCCTCACACAAATCAGTGACACAATATTTGTTGAATAAATGACCTCAAAACTCTTAGTTTTGCCTTCACTGTGAAGCTATTTTTTTTTTCATTATTTTACCTGTCTAAAATATTCCTCAGCTTTTCCTGTTTCTGCCTATATTTGCAATGAATGCTTTGAAATGAAGATTTGAACTTTATTTATTGTAATTTGACATTAAAAATTGGAGAAAGAAATGTTTTCTAAATTTAGGAATACTCCCTTTTTTGGAACTGACATGGCATAACTTTTGAAATATAAGTAAAAACTTAGTGAAACCATCACATTAAATATGCAAACTGCAAAGATTTTTAAAAAGAAATAGATTAAAGTGACTGAAGATAGTTACTGGATTAAAATCCACTCAGTGGCAGTTTTCAAAAGTTACTTGAATCACTCTGTATAGAGTCATTTCAACTACCTTAAATATTACAGCCTCAGGGATAGTGCAGTATAGGGACAATCAAGATAAGATGCAAATTACAGACAAAGGAGAAAAGAATGTGTTTGTTCATGATTTAAATAGAGTATTTCTGAGCAACTTTTCACTTGGATTGCACTTATCAAGTGGTTGTTGTTTTTGGAGTAGAGAGAGTGGGGCTTTCAAAACTGTAAATCAGGCAATCTACATTCACATTTTGATGATCTGAAAATCACTTATTCATTTGCTAGAGTAAAGCAGATTCATGAAATCAATAAATTTGTTATTCATTTATGCCTTATACTTTTTTACCCCCGTTTGGAAGCGTCCATAAAACAAACTCTTAACATTTAATTGAACTAAGAAATGAGAACATATTTCTAGCAAATGTCTTCAGTTTCCTTTATCCTGTGTTTCTATCTTGTATAAGGAATGCTCAAAACTGTCTTCTCTACTGTTGTGAGATCAGTGGGTGGTTATGTTACTGTCAGTGATGGGGACTGTGCAAACATTTGTGAAAACAGGTATGCTGTCAACTGGTCATGGATGACCTCAGTTGTTACATTTGTGAATTAGTGACTGAAGTCTCTTATTTTAAGAAGATAAAATGTTGCTTTGGAGGTCACAGAAATGGAATTGAGCTCATATAATCTATTAAAATAAAAAAATTGTAGAGTTTCCATGATAAATTTCAGATCAAGGTATGAATGTGCATCCATATTCATCCTAACTTCAGGTTGTCAGGGGCTCCAAACACTTGCTTCGTACATGCACTGCCATCTTGTCTCTTGCTCTTTTGTGTTTCTGGAACTGAATGTGCACTGAGCAGGATCTGCTGCTTTAATATTAACGATAGAAATATGCTGCGGATGCTATCGTCATATACGTTCCACTATGCCTGAAGTATGTCTGTTCTAGGGTAATGAATGAATTGCAGCTGTGTTGCTTTACGATGTGCTTGAATATTTTTGCGTTAATGAAGAAGAATTACTGTCAGACTGTAAAAGGAAACTCCATTTTGCTCCACGTGTGACCATTTCCCGATGTAAAGCTATAAACTTCAGTTTCACTGGGGAACAGAAACTAAGCATGATGCTGATTCTGAGCTTTCAGCACACACTTGAGCTTGTGAAGACATTAAAATGACAATCAATTTCAAGTCTGCCCCTAGTTTATATAGAGATTCTGGGAAAACTTGGGTCTCTGTCACACACTGCCAAAATCGAAGTCAAAATTCAGCCTAACTCTAATTCTTTAGCCCTGTCATAGTCATTCTCTGAATTATGTCTTAACATCTGTACATTTGTGACAAGAACAAACATTGCTTTTAAGACCTGAAATATTTATTGGGGAAATGAAAGGAGCTGGATAATTGAAATATATTTTTTTCTATTTTTAATATGATGTAATTTATTTTGGTTATAATCAACATTACAAAAATGTCTTATGTGTGGGACACTTATTAGAAGCTCAAAATGCACAAAATAAGTAGAAAAGAAGAAATTACTGTCTTCAAGATGGCTAACATTCTGAGGGTTGCAGGGTGCACTAGTCTGCAATGTCACCGCCTGTTGATTTCTCTGATTCTCCTTAACATTGTACAGTCGTTCAAACCACTTGTAGTTTCCATGGCTCCTGTTATTGTTTTTCTAGGGAGAAAGGGTTTGTTTTTTTTTTTCTAAAATAACAGAACAAGTAGTCACTACGTAATTTAAATAAATCAAGCCATAGATTTCCTGACAGTGCACCAAACAAGACCTGTGTGTATAATGTGAGTTCTTTCTTTTTAATTTTAGAATCAACCTTGTCCTATGTTAGGCAGCTGGAGGCAAGAGTAAGACAGCTGGAGGAAGAGAATCGCGTGCTGCCCCAGGTGGGTGACTTCCAGAAGCTCATAGCTAGTCAGTGTTGTTTGAGTTATACCATTTTATTTGAAGTCTCAATTACATTTTTCTCCTTTAAATGATAGAAATCATTTTGTAAATAGCCATTCATCAATGTGGAGTGTGATTACTTTCCATAATGGCCATCGTATTATCCAGATTCTCAAGTGTGATATGAAAGGATGCAGATGTCTGAAATAGAATGTAAAATAATTTTGGAAGGAAGAAGGGAGAATCTGAGTAGAAAGTACTTTGGTAGTACTACTTGTATATATCATGCATGTACTTGACGAATATAGAGAAAGGTCTCATATTTATTTTATTTTTTATTTTTATTTTTAGGTGAGGTCACCCTTGGTTGACCTCACAGATTGCAAGGACCTTGTCAGCTTACAATCCCATATTTTTTACACCTATAGCACCTGGTCATCCTAGGTGGTCTCCCATCGAAGTAATAACCAGGCCCGACCCTGCATAGCTTCCAAGATCAGATGGGATCAGGCTTGAAAAGGTCGCATATTTAAATCGAAAAATTGCTAATTTATGAGCTAGGGAAAGATGTAGGTAGTTTGAAGGTTTCATATTTTAATTAAATTAGTACTTTTTAAAATTCTTTGTGATATAATTGAACTCTTTCAGTGCAACAAAATGATGACAGAAATTGACAGCTCTTACTTTGCAGCTTCATTTCTTTTCCCTGGTGAATGTAAAGTGATACTTATTTTCCCTAGGATTTAATGCCTTGCTATATGTTTTATTATAAAATTATTTTCATGGGTTAATTTCTTGGTGAGATGATGTTGGTCTTTTGAGGTGGTGGTTCTTGGGAAATGTTTTGTCGAGGAGTTGGACAAATCTGATTCTAGGTTGGTTTCCTTTACAGGCAGATAGACAGTAATGTATGTTAATATTTTATAAAAAGGAGCTTTCTAAGCATTTGTTCACTAATGTTTTATCCACATTTTGGTGATTATTTATATTTCATAAGTGACTAAGGGAAAATTAGACCTCAAACAGCTGGTAAGCAGTAGTTTGAATTAAAACAGAAAGACTGGTTTTAGTGCAGGAGAAGATATATATACTTTAATGCAAATATGCTTTAGAAAGACATTTTAGGTCTTTTAAATCTTGTTTTGTTTTTAAACTACCTTTGCTTATTAATGATGATTTGGGCTATTAGGTACTGTATGTGAGAATGCCTTTCTCTTTCTCCACTAGCCAACTGTCTGGCTAGAAATCACGAGATGGAATGAAATGAATCTACTTATCTTCCTTCTCAACTATATATATATATATATATAACTATATATATATATAAATAAAAACTCATGATGACTAAAGGGATTATTGTACCATGAAATAAAATACTACTGGTAGAGTTTTTCCTTTTCTCTACTTTCATGACTGTGCTAGAACCCTTGACTAAAACCATCTAATTTCTTCTCTGTTCATATATACATATACACACACATGCATACATTCACACACATATATATGTGTGTGTGTGTATAAATAAAACATTATATATAGTTATACTATCTCTGAGGTGACTGGGAATGTAAAAAAAAGCAAGAGAAAAAAGCTGCTTCCTAGTTTTCCTCTGGGAATTTAGGCTCACATGCTAATGCTAGCATATATGCTATCTTATTGAAAAAGGGGCACAACAAATGTGAAAATGATTAGTAGGTTGATTTTTCAAAATCTGTGAGTATCAGAGTTCTGGAAGGGAAATCAGAAGGGTCCTCAACTATACTTGATGTATGTGTATATTTAAATATAGTCCTTGCATAGTGGAGACTAGAAGAGATTTAAAAACTTTTCAAGGTAAAGTGTTCAAACATGTTTCTAAATGCATTGCTCTTTTCTATCAAAGAAGATTTTTTCCCCCCATAAGAAATGGCTAGGAAAGATCAAGTTTTATTGAATCTAAGACATCATTGATGTGGGATGCCCAATTACCATATGTACCATTAAGAAAGAAAAAAAGATGTCAGTTATTCTGTTTCATTCTTGCTGATTTCAGAGATGTTAAAATGAAAAATGTTTTAGAATTAAACAGTTATGTATGTGTCCAAATTACTCTAATGCAAAGAAAATTCATTGTTTGAATGAAATGTGCTATTGGATATATACAAAGAATACAATAGATCTATCTTAGGCCAAAAACAATATTTGTGTTTAATTTCTGTATCTGATAGTAATGCCTTCATTTACAGCTAAGATACGATAGAACCACCAATTACAACTACTGTATAAGCACAACCAAAATGAACATATTCAGAATCATGTGAAGGGAATCCTTGTGGAAGGCTGAGATGACACAAAGGATATGCAGCTACTTCTTAGATGTTACTGGGACTGTTACAAAAAATTATGAGATTTCTCTGCAGAAATGACTTCTGACTATACAGTGTTAGCTGATTTGCAAGGTCAGTTCAATGCCACAAGCTGACATCTCTGCATAAATTAGGCTTAATATCTGAACCCTTGGTTTTCAGTTGTAAGAGCTAGTTTGCTGGGCCTTGATTAGAAGGTATTCTTTTTTACTCCTGAGTTTTTAAAAATATGTCCGCTTATCTTTGGAGAAACAGGAATAAGAATATACTTGGCAATTGGAATTCCAAGTATACAGATATCTTTTGTGGCTATGGTCAGGTTTTTTGCATATTTTAGTGTTTAGATTAGTTATGTAAAACATTTTCCTGGAAGAAGAAATCTCCTTTAATGCTCATATTTATTCTTTATGTAAAATTGTACATAATAAACAGAAAGTCACACCTTTGCCTTAGTAATACATATTTAAAAATAAAGTGCTTGTGGATTTCTCTCTGGGTAGGTGCAAAGGCTTCAGTTTCTTAATTTGTAAATGACAAGGTTTCCCTCAGCTCTTATATAGGTTTAAGTGTAAATGAAGCATTGGTCCAGTCTTATACTCATGCAAAGTTACCAAGTCCCAGTTTTTTATTTAAGAACTGATAGAAAAATGCAGTGAAGATTAGGTTGGTTCTATCCAGTGGTAAAGAGGAGCCCACAGGAAGTGTGGATGGACCACCAGTATAGACACCATGGTGGGTCATCATCACCCAGTGAACACAGAACTCTTTGCTTTGCCATGGTCTCTCCAGTATCCCATGGAGATCACTGAGCTGTACTTTAAATCTAGTTTGTGAACACAGTAATCAAAGGTGTCCTAAAGTTAGAACAGTCTCATTATTTTCAGAAAATGTAGTATTATTGCAAGGTATTATTTGGGAAGAAAATGCCTTAAAAATTTTTTTGATAGACAACAAGAGATCTATCCTCTTAACATGCTTTTAAGTTTACAATACAGTATTGTTATCTATAGGTATGTTGTACATCAGATCTCTCCAACTTATTCATCTTTCATGACTGAAATTTTATACATTATTTACTCCCCATCTCTCCCTTCCCCTCAGCCCCTCACAGTCACTGTTCTATTCTTCTATGAGTTTGACTATTTTAGATACCTCATGTAAGTGGAATTGTGTGGTCATCTTTTTGTTACTAGCTTATTTCACTTGGCATAATATTACCCTATGATACAGCAATCTTTTGGATATTTATCCAAAAAGAATTAAATCAGGCTCTCAGAGATATCTACACACTCATGTTCACTGTAGCAGTATTCACAATAGGCAAGGTGTGAAAGCAAACTAAATGTCTATCAACAGACGAATGGGTAAAGGAAATAAGATATATACACACAATGGAATATTAGCCTTAAACAAGACGGAAATCCCTCAATATGTGACGTTAGTGAATGTTGGAAATACTTTTTTGAAAGTTGGTACAAATGATTGTTAAAGATCACCTGAACTTAGGGTATTCTTTCTTGAACACATAATGTGAACACTTTTTACAGGTTACGTGTAAAAATATTTCAAAGGATTGCATCTAACCTCTCATAACACATGTAATGCTAAAACTGCTCAGACTGGTCTGTCAGCTCCATTATGTACATATTTAATGTGGTATGTCCCTAATGAAGATTGTGTTACTTAAATGTAGTTGCTAGCTATTAAATTTATTAATTTTTAAATCCAATGATATAGTCATTCACAATGACATAAGTAGGCATTTATGAAATAAGACCAAATATTGTGTGAAATTTTGTTGTAAGGAATTTTATATCAAATTGAAAAGAAACATACCTATTCCATCTATACATTTACATATAAACTTTATATGGATAAAGAATCTGATTTCCAAAGTTGGATAGAACTTTACATGTCACCCTGGACAACACTCTCATTTAGTAAAGGAATATATGGGTCACAGAGGTTGGGAGTATAGTTCTGGCCACCAGCTAATTAAGGGCAGACTCTGACCAAGATGTAGGCGTATTCAGTGTTCTTTCTAGCATACACACAGTGCCTCCTTTAATCACTTCATACTATTAATGCAATTCAGTGTCATTAGGCTGATAAATCTATTTTTATCTTATTGTCAATTCTTTCATTCGCACATCTTAAAAATTAACATTGGATCTGCTTAGCCATCTAAGATTTCTTAGACATTTATTCTATTTCTACTTTAAGGGAAATAGTCTATTTTTTTTTAGAGCTATGGTATCTATCATTAATGAAAAAATGCATTTTATAGAGTCTTCTCTCTGACATATTTTAAAAATACTTCAGAATCAAAGTTTTATTGTACAAACATATACCCACATCTGCATGAAAAATTCATACTTAACAGAATGTAGTGAGAGAGAGAGCCTTTTTGTTCAGAGCGAGTTGGAGGGAGTGGGTATGGGAAAGAATAGTTACCGTAGCAGTTTTTAAGCTATACACCTATGAAATTTGGTATTTTCGCTCAAATTCAAAAACCTTGCTTAGATCTCATTCCATTGTCCTTTTCTTGATGGTCATCTTACCTTGGGAGTGACTGGAGTTCTAATAACACACACTGATGAAGAAATGAATTACAACTCAGTGACTGTAAGAGATATTCCTGTATTCAAAGCACATTGTGGGGCAGAAGACAAGTCAAACCTAAAACTGGCTAACCACATGGAAATAAGGATGCATAGCCCTGGGGGAAGGGTACTGATTACAGCCAGGGAAGATGGAGAGATGTAACCCTGGGTGAGGGAGAAGTCTACCTTATATTTAGGGCCATGATAGGTGGTTCCAAAGGCGTTCTTAGGTGATTGGCAAATGAGGCCATTTTGATTAACACTTGGCTGCTATGTAATTCTTTGCCTAGTGTGCATGTGCTTACCCAGAATTCTGTCTGTTATAATTAGATTCCTGAACTTCCAGCATAAACATAGTAGTATAATGAAGCTTAAAGTCATAGGCAAATTAGGGTAGTACTTTCCGTGCAGGGGTCTGTAGCTGGATTAGGCTAGCTAAGATTATGACCCTCCTTTCCTTTGTCTCTGAGGATGCAGGAGGAATTCTCTAATTACCAATAGGGTGTTCTTTGGGTAGTCTCTAGGCTGAGCTCCTATTCCTTTGTCCCTCCTGTCACAGGATTTTTAATTCAGACCTTGCCAATACGTTTATGTACTATAGCTACAACAAAGTCTATTGAGCTAGAAAATAAAGTAGGTGATACAGAAAACCTGAGGATTACCCTTTGAAGACATTAGTCTCTATTCTGACAGAAAGATGACATAAAAACTGTTTTTGAAAACTATTCTCACTATTGTGTTGACTTTGGATTTTGCATCATTAGAGGGCTTGAGACATGAAACATGCAGTTTACAGAGATGCCAAAGTCAGTTAAGTACATTTGTTAAAAGCCGTACTGGGAGATCTGTTCCCTTCACCCAGTGCTCTGGCACTTGTTTGGAAAGCACTCTGTATCCTTTGTGCCCTGGAGACCCTCTCTAAAACAAACCACCTACCTCTTGAGATCAACATTTTAGAGACATTTGCAGAGTCCGTAAAGGATCCCTGACCTGCCTAGTTCACGTGCCTGCCCCTGTACTGTGGATGCAGCAGACGGGTTTGAGCCACGACAGTCTGGAACACCACTGAGTGGGCCCCTTTCAGCAAGTGTTTGTATTTCTCTTCTGTTAGCACACAGATAAGGGTCTAATTTTAGGAATGGGAATGAAAAATCTCCCTCTTGTGTAATTTGGTTATAATGTGGCCTCACAATGCTGTCTTCCAGTGCACTGGGAAAGAGATAGGGCCATTTCCAGGGCAGTTTCTGAACAAAGGAAAAGAACCTGTCACCATTGCCAGAAGTGTTGAGGGGCGTGCACAGGAGCTAAAACTCGAGCTTCTCACTTCCATGGCAACACAGCCCAGGTTCAGTGTCACATCTCTAAAAGGTTCCCTCACCTGTGTGCTCACTGCAGGTTACCACTGAGTGGGGCAGACAGACTGGAGGGTTCTCTCTCCACATGGATTTCCTTCCTGTGCTTTTCTTTTTTGCTGTGGAGATGTTTATTTGTGGCTGTTATTCTTTCTCCTTGTCACATTTTCTGACTTTATATTTTACAAGCCATTTTTGTCTTATAGGGTCATAAATATATGGCTCTTATGGGGTCTGAATTGCTCCCCCCCCCAAAAAAAATGTTATTAACTATTGCACAAAAAGCAAGCACAGAATAATGCTTTGCAGGATGCTTAAAGCACATTGTAGTATTAAATTGTTATCTGCATGGAAATTACCATTCTGGTCTTCCTGAGGGGTAATTTGTGCAAAACTTTTTTTTTCATGGATAGCAACTCTATGTTGCATAATCTGAGTAGAATCTGGATATTACTGATAGGAGAAAAAAAGTTAAATCCATTAAGGGTTGGCTGCTGCTGAAGTTACAGTTGGGAAAAAATTGACTCCACCAGAAGAATAGTGCTTGTGGATTACCATTTTCTCTAAATCACCATGATTTACATAATCAAAGAAAAAAAAAACTTTTATATATAGTTCAATAGAGTTTTCAGAGGACAGATGGGAGCTACACAAGTGGTGTGGGTGTATTGGAATAAGAGACAGATATGGAAAATAAATTTATGGGGAAAAAGTCATGCTGGAGAACCTAAATAAATGGAGACTGGATTAAGGGAAAAGCTGAAGGCCATCAGAGAAAATGCTGAAGAGAGTAAAATTCATTGGAAAAACGCCTAAGGCAACATGGAAGATTCTCAAAGTGAGATTTACAACATTCTGTGATCCCCTCATGCTTGGAGGGTTCTTGTTTGAGAATATTGGATATGTGAATAGAAATAGCCATTCTAATGAGAAAAATAGGTGAAATAGAAATATAGCAGAAAATAATAGGTATGCCACTTTAGCTTATTAATAGAATTATTGAATTTAAAAAGTACTCAATTATTAAGGGCCATGGTATCAATAATTCATATTTAACAGTGTTGCCTTTTTAATAGCTACAGTGGCATGTTAATCTATCACTAGGGCATATTAAACTTTTTTATTTGTAATGGCAATAAAAATAGCATTTTTGTTACCTGTCCTTGGCAGAATTTGTCACGAAAAAATTATGAGACTCTCTCAGCATCAAGTTTTGCTGTGTAATAATATTTGCTAGAATCATAGATATATGAATGAGAAGCAATATGGAGGAATATTTGGGGGAAATCTGAGATGGAACTACAAGAGAAATTAATGTTGCCTTGTCAGATGGTTTTCTACTCTTCTTTTGCTTTTCTAAAAAAAAAAATTCCAATGTCCAAAGTTAAAGTTACAGATGAAATAATCTTTCTGTTTCTAATAGGGTAAGGAAACAGGCTCACAGAATGGGGTGGAAAATATAGTGCAGTGTTTGATTTGGGAATTAATGCAAATTCTATTGAAATTTGGGTATCAGAAAAGCAGGAAATTGTAGAAACTTGGCGTAGCTGAAGCTTAGATGCTGAGGTTCCTGTTTGAGCACAGTCTCATTTGCTCTTCCTTTCCCGCTGGAGGTCACTACCTCTATGACTGATGTAAAAGAGGCATCTAAACCATGCTGTCCTCTTTCTGGTTCAGACCTTTCCTACAATGCGGTTTAGGCACATTTCATTTAAAAGCACTTCTAGTTTCTTTCTTTGCTGTAGCCTGAGCAAAGTAAACATGCTTACAACACATAAAAATTAAAGTTAGTGCCTCTCGATAGTTGGTAGTTACCTATATCTTCTAAATACAAAGTAGACAAATATAAATTTAATCTAGGCAGTATTTATATTGCCTAAATATAAATATACTATAATCAATGTAATAGAGACAATTATATTCTGTGACAAAATAAGACACTTTAAATAAATTTCCAAGTGACTTAAGACTTTACTAATTATACTGAAAAAGCTATCATTATGTGAAAAATAAGCAAAATATAACTGAGTCACTTTGGAAATCTGAGACATAGCCATGACTTTGGACTCAGTAAGTAATCAAGTGATTAAAAGAGGCACTGTGAATGTTAGAACGAACCCTGAACAAGGATAACAAGAACAATGTGTTGGTCTGATTGCTGTCAGTCCTGGATGATACCTCTAACCTCTGTGAGCCTCATACACCTTGACCTTGAAAAAGACAGTTGTGCTAGGAGACGACTATCTAGAAAAAGTAGGTTTATGTGGAATGTACACACAAAATAGGTGTACCCTTTTTTGTTTTGATATAAAATTCCTTAAAACTACAACTTTACACAACACTGGGTTTTTTATTTGTAAGTGCTGACTTATGTCATTGTGGGTTATTGCATCTCATTGGATTCTAAAGTTAAGAAAATTTCATCAGATAGCTATTAAATTTATTTAAGTAACATACAGTCATGAGTATGTATCTTTGAGACTCTTCACATCAAATACACATATAGTGGGGGCTCACATACTAGTCTGGACAATGTTAGTGTATGGGTATTTTGACAGTTAATATGCAGTCCCCTAAATGTATTTTTATTCATTATATTAAATTACGTGTAATATAAAGGCATAGTTTTTCTTAACAATATACTTATTTAAAAATAAGATGAGCATGATAAGTCCTTTGGGTTTCTCTCCGGTCAGGTGCAAAGTCCTCTGTTCCTTATTATTAAGTGTGGTTCCTTCCAACCCTGAATATTCTGAGCCCAAGGATAAAAGAAGGCTTGTGTCCATGTCTTATATCCATGCAAAGTTACCAAGTCCCAGAATGAGGGGTCTTTTCTGAAGAACAAATATATCCAGTGAAGACTGAGTGAGTTCTATCTAGGGGTAGAGAGCCCACAGGAGGTGTGGATGGAAGGTCCTCACTACCCTGTGAGCACAACGCTCTTTGCTCTTTTGTGGTTTCTGTGGTATCTTCCAGGCATCCTGGAGGTTCACTTTAAATCCAGTTTGTAAACACAATATTTCAAAGAGAGCCCCAAAGTATGAAGTCTTATAACTTTTAGAAAATAGAGTGTTATTAGGTGCCATTATTTGAGAAGGAAATGCCTTTTAAAAGTTGATATAAATCATAGTTAAAGCTCACCTGAACTTAGGCTATTCTCTCCTGAGTATATAAACTATTGTAAAAAATTTTTAAATCACATGTAAAACTATTTCAAAGGATTTTATGTGATAAATAGAGACATGACATTTCACAGAGAATTTTTAAAACTGTGATGAAAGAAAATAATATAGGATATGTTATAAAATTAATTTTTATTTACTTCTCATTTATACCAAAACAATGTGTATTCTTTATTTTAAAATGTAACATTTCAGGAATTACATACTGAGATAGCCAAAATAAATTACTGTGGGGGAAAAAAGACATGAGCTAGCATACGTTAGTTTTTTGCACTGTGACTTGACAGAATAAGAGTCCCTCCCTGCATACAAATTGAAGTCACATTTACTTGCGATACACAGAAGGAACAATGTCCAGAGGAAGAAAACATATTTTGCAAAGGTATCTGATTCATTGGATTCATTCCATAGACTAAAGCATCTGAAATAATAGCCAGCAAGAAGCAGACTGGGCCGTTCTTTAGATGTTCTTGTTGACATAGAGAATGAAAGAGAAATTGTGGGCCATATACTGTGAGACAGTGATCAGTGTCACTTTTATAGTTTATGTAGAGCTTTTCTGTAGTATCTTTTAAATTGTGTGCCATCAAGGCTGTATAACCTGGTAGTATGTTAACATTCGAAGATAATTAAAGCAGGTGTAGGGAAGCACTAGGAAGAAGAGAGCATGTGAAACACAGACTTTGCCCTGTTTTATGACTCAAGGGCTTTTGGTGGCTATAGGTAAATCATCCTTAGTAGAAGTTTATTTTAGAGTTTTATTCTAGAAATTCTACAGAGTAGTTCCTATATTAATAAATAGGGTAGAGTATTTTAAAAAAACAGACCATGAACATTTTTAAATATTGCATTACCTAAAGTAATGGATGTGTTTACTCAGGCCACTTGTGTACAGACTGGTGTCACAGGGATGGAATCAGTTCTCTTAGCCCTACGAGCCTACCTTTGGGAGCTGCTTCCTCCTCAAGTATGTAGGTTTTCCTGAAGTGTGGTCCTGACTTGGGCTGTTGACTGGCTGCTATAGCAATGTCTGGCCATTCTCCATGGCTCCCAACATTTTGTGGGCAGAGAAAATTACCACTCCTGCTCGGGTGCTACATTGCTTCAGGCCCAAAGCCTATAGAGAAATTACTCCTTACAACAGGGTTCTAGTGTCAAGCCCAGAAATGGAGGTGGGAAGGCAGAGTTACTATTAGTAAAGCGACAATCCATTCAGAGATAGTTCCTCCCTTTTAAAAGTACTTTAGTTATCCTTGATTCCAGTGTATTTACCTGGTTAGATTCTTTCCTTTGGGAGAGTTTCTCAAACTTCTCCGTCCCTTAGATACTTGTGATTTCAGAAGTGCCCAGCTGAGGCACACAAATGATCAAAGTCCTCTTTCAGAATTTTTACCTTGAGATTTTTGGAACTTCCATAATATAAGTTAATGGACAGAAGCAAGTTTTGAATTATTTTTTTTAAGAGAAAAATAAAACACGATAAGGAGGCAGCCAACCTACTTAAACTCTTGGACTAATTATTTTGGTCATTTTATTCACCTAGCTATTGCTCTTAGAAGTTATATTAGAAAACAGATTGAATACAGACATAATTGATCACAGAAGAAATGTAAATCTGGCTCAAATGTATTACAGCAGATAAAAGAATTTGGTACGCTCTTCTTCACCTAAAATGCCTCTCATTTGCAACAGAACGACATGTGAGGCAGAAGTTCTAATGTTTGACAGATAACAAATAATAAACTCGGGACCAGATGGGAGCCGTCCTGGACTTTTATAAAAGCTGGCTCTAAGAAAGGAGGCTTTTTAATAGCCAAGATGTATCAGCTGTTTTGACACTGAAGGCAGATGTGTCATCATGTCAAAAAGAAGGAAGGTTTTTATTTAAACATTTTCATATGGCTATGAAATTTAACATCTATTACTACAGAAACCTAATAAAAGAAAAATATAAAATACATACTCAGAAATAAATCAAAATTCCAGTAAATATGGTCACAAATAATTGTGTGGGAATGCTAGGTCTTTGTTCTTTTGGGTGCCAAGCTTGTACTGAGTGCCAAGAGTTAACAGAAGCTATGGTTAGAACTTGGATAACATCTTTCTGACAGTTTTAGACAAAGGGGGCTTTAGCAAGCTTTGCATCGTGAATGTGTTTTCTGTGTGACCAGCCTCATTCACTGTCCATTCCCTGTTCCCAACCACTCCTATTTTAATACGGGCCACCTTAACCAGCCAAACAAGTCCTGCAAATGGTGAGATAGTTGGTGATGGCAGCTCAGGTTCTTTGCCAACTTAAAAGGACTTTGGAGAGGTCTGTTTAAGACTGGACTCTCTAAATGGTCACTTGTGAAAAAGGTGGCTCATGTGGCTGCTCATTTTTTTGAAGAGGATTCTCTTGGTTAGAGAAACCAGTTATATTGCACCTTTGGCACTTGAGAATGAAATTGAGATGGGCACGAGAGCTGTAAGCTGCCCCTCCAGTGTTTTTCACTTAAAATAAGTACCTTGCTCAGGATCT
Source organism: Rousettus aegyptiacus (assembly GCF_014176215.1). NCBI lineage: Eukaryota > Metazoa > Chordata > Mammalia > Chiroptera > Pteropodidae > Rousettus > Rousettus aegyptiacus. The sequence continues at coordinate 35,230,010 of NW_023416310.1, forward strand.
TGATATTGACAAAGTTCTTCAGAATCAGTCATGAGAATATGATAAACTTTCTTTCAATTCTGGGTGGTTTCTCAGGGCTATAAATTGATGCCATAGTAATTTAGGAATAACTAAGATTTAATTGGTCTTTAAACCAGTAGAAAATGTTCAGTGTTATCCCATTGATTTTCAATACTTTTTGCCTTATGAAATTATGCTTTTTTTAGATGTATCTTTTACGTTAATTGAAGACTTCAATCCTACTGGCCTTAATTGTTTAGAATCTTAAGGCTTTAGGGCCCAAGGAGAGACGCTATTGGTCATGAAAAAGGCAGTATTTATTCTTTTATTTTTATGTGCTATATTTTTCTTTTACACGATGGGGTTGCAACCTGAAATGAACCTTTCTCTTTATGAGAAACATAGCTTAGGGCGTAGCAGGATGGATGATTTATAAGATCTGTAACCCTTACAGCTAGGTCTGCCTCAGGGTGTAGACAGTGCACACGATGGGATAATTGTGTCACCCAGTCCACCCTGGAAGTCTATTTTTGTCACAAGCACAAACTACAACTTGAGTATCAGCTGAGGTATTGGATTTTGGAGCAACAATGAGACCATCTTGATGCTGAACTGATTTCCCGGTTTGACCCTGGCCCCTGTGATTATCTATCTCTGTTTCACAGGGGAGAGAATGTCCAGTGATGTGTGGAGGCATAGTCTGTGTCCAGATTTTCTGCTATCACTAGTTGAGTAATTTTTTCCTCCTGAAACCTGTCTTGTGGCTAGAGTGTGTTTCTCTTGAAGCAAGATAGCAGTGAAAACACCATCACACCACCACCATCCAAATCAAACCTCTAGTGTATGAGGTATCATTGGGGTCTGGACTGGGAATTAGCCAAGAAACACTGTAGTTTCTAGTCCATCTGTTTCGCTATTCACTGAGAGATTTCATCCCTCTAATGATGATTTCTCAGCATGGGAAGATCTCATCCTTTTATCAATCTTAAGGACACTGGTAGCCTCTATATAAATGATTACACAGGAAAGAATATTTGTCTACTTATCACTTCTGATTCAATTATAGTTTCTCTTTAAGCCACTTGCCTCCTTCTCCAGAATCTTCTCAGACCATTCCGGTCTGCAGTGACCTTTTCATCCTCTATATCAGGGGTTGGCACTTTTTTAGTAAAGGACCAGATAACATTTTCAAATTCGTGAACCGTATGTGTGTTGCAACTATTTTTATGTCAGCAGTTGTAGCAACAGAATATCTGAACATAGCCACAGTAAACATCTAAGTGAACGGATGTGTCCGTGTTCTAATAAAACTTTTTTTTCTAAAACAGGTGAAAGGGGCTGGATTTAACTCTGGCAGTTGTTTACCGATCCCTGCTCCACACAAAAATAATTTGTCAATTACTTGGGTTACCTTTTTTTTTAATTTGATCTTCATCTTGTTACATAATTTTTATTTGTACATAAGGAATTTATTACACACAAGTACTTTTTTCAATAAGTATTATTTATTTTTTCATTGGTTTAAGTTCTTTTGTCCTGTCATACCCAAACTTGCCCTAAGTTATCAGGGTTTTGAAATGTGCTGTGATCGAACCAGAGGAGTAGATAGGCAAGAGGCAAAAGTACTTTTTTCCTAACAGACCATTTGGGATGAAAATTTGTTGGCGATGAAGATGGTTGCATTTAACTTGAAAAGGCAAGTCCTCTCAAACAGGAAAGACAATTGTTGTGGAACTGTCGGATAGTAAATTCGTACTTTTCTGAAAGACACATGTATGGTGACTGAAGCTGTACTTCAGCAAGTGATTATGTTGCTTTTGTGTCTTGGTGATTCTTGCATGTCGTAGAGAGATTGCTAAGAAGATAACATGGGGCAGGCGTGTCTCTAAAATAGATACCACGTGGCTGGTGGCTTGGAGAAAACATGAATTTCTATATAGACAAGTGCAATTTTAATTCATTTTTATCAGTGAATGAGGAGGTCAGAAATCAATCATCCTTTTCCCTCAAACGAGGGCATTTCAAATGAGAAATTGGGAGATCACTGGTAAAAATGAAGTGAATTCTGTGTTTTTGGGGTTCTTCATATTAATGTTCTCTCATGGTCATTCTTTGTCAAATACATAGTTTTTAATTATGGTATATGTGTGTGTGGAAAGGAAAAGAAAGAGAAGAAAAGCCTTCAGTTGGGTGTTTACGCAGTGTCTCTTCATCGGGGACCTGCAAGGTGCTCTGGAAGGAACAGAGGAGAGCAAAGGATGGTTTGTGTCTCCAGGATGTTTCTCATGGATCAGGATGAGGCCTATAAGAAAGTGAGAAGGATCCTCACTAGGAGTAGAAGAGAGCTTAGAAAGAGCCAGATGTATTCTTAGTGCTTAGGTGGTGACCGATGGCAACCTGGCAATTATCAAGCCTCTCTATAGCACTTATTTCCAGAGGGCTCTGCAATCAGATTTATTAGTCACCCTTCACAGCCACCACATGAAGCTAATTGACAACTTCTGCATTTTAGCATTGAGGACAAGTGACTTGCTGAGGGTCAGGCAGTGAGTAGATTATGGAGCTCATTAGTCTCTGGGTCATTTCTCTCGAGTAGGCAAAATAGTTTTTACTTTTTTTTGGTCATTTTTTTTTTTAAGACAGTTCTAGCCAGTGTTGAAAGCTTATTACTTCTGGTTAACCTGATTATTTTCCAGGATGATATTATTGCAAAAATTCCAGTTTTAAAAAAGTTTCTTTTTAAAATTTGCCTTTCCTTAAGCTTTTTGATGTCATTTTTCAGAATTTCTCAGTCAGCTTTTTAGAGAATTTTAGCTGTGTGTATTTTAAAGTTTAGCCAGGTCCTTTACTTGGGTAATGCTCTCAAAATGTTGGCCCCTTTATTACTCTCACATCCTTCACCCAGAATCTTCACAAACATAAAAAATTTTAAGCAGGCACACTTGATTTGTGGCATTAGCTGTGGTCAGATTTTATATGGAGGGATGAAGGTAAAATTATTCTAAATTTCAGTTATTTATTCTATCTTTTATCCCCAGAATCTAGGCTAGACAAAAGCAGTGATCTTGCTATTTGGAATGAAATTTGTTAACGTTTATCATTAGATGGGTACAGGGATATTCATTTGATGGGAAGTAATTAGTCAGCTTCCACTGCTATATTATAACTAAAATAGCCCTTAACAAATATGGAATGGGATTTCTGTAGGTCATTGGAGGATGTCTTGGCCACTCATGCACTATTTCACCCCTTGGATAGTTTATGTGTCTCTTATGTAATGATACTGTTTTAGACAATGGGTAAACAGGCTTGAATAAAAAATTTATGCAGCTTACATTTTTGTAGATGAATCATGATTAAAAAAACATAAATATGTCATATCCAGGAGTGATAATCACTATGAAGAAAGCAGAAGCAGGGTACAGAGTGACATCTAAAGGGACCATAAGGAAGGAAAGGAATATGGCTGGAAAAGAGCATCACAGGAAGCAAGAACAGCAGAGACAAAGTTTTAGGTAGGAATGAATGAACTAGTTGTGTTTGAAAAAACAGGAGCAAGAAGGCTACTGTGGCTGGAGCAGTGAGTGAGATGGAGAGTAACCAGAGATGAAGTCAGAGAGACAAGCAGGGAACAACAGACCCCACAGGCTTGTAACCATGGTTAAGTGTTGGGATTTGGGTCTGAGTTGATGGAAAGCCATTGGAGGAGTTGGGCAAGGGTACGATATCATCTATTAACATTTTCAAAAGATCACTGTCAATGTTGGGTAGAGGCCAGACTGAGGAAGGTAGAGGCAGGAAGTAGGGACAGACATAGGGATACTCAGTAGGAAGCTAGTTTGGTAGTCTAATAAGAGGGCTAGTTTGGTAGTCTAATAAGAGGGCTGATAGTAGCCCGAACTAAATAGTAGGAAGGAGATGGTCAAGAGAGGGGTTGGATTCATATTGAATTTTGAAGTCGAACTGAGAGTGCTGTATGATAGAAGTAGAATACAAGGAGAAGAGACCCCGTATGACTTCATATGTTGGGCACTGACAACCAACCCCTGGAGGGACTGTTCACGCAGACCGGGCAATGAATGGCAGCCCAGTGTGGCGGCCCTGGGGAGACTCCAGGATGACTCCTTCATTGGATCTAAGCAACTGCATCATCATTATTAGTGCTATTTACTGAGATGAGGGAGACTAGGAGAAACAGGTTAGGAGGTACACAGGGGTCCAATTCTATCTGCATGGTAAATCTGAGATGTTGGACATCTCCAAGGAGATGTCACATACAGAGTTATATATATATATATATATACTTCTGGAACACAGGGGAGAAGTCAAAGTTGGAGATAAAAATTTGGAAAAATACATGGCTATAGGACTGAATTAGGATTTCCTGTGAATGAGTATTGAGAACAAAAGAGAAGAGGTTTACGGATGTGCCCTGAGACACTCTAAGATTTAAAGATAGGGAAGGAGAAAGGAGGCGAATGCAGACTGAAAGGGGAGGCCCATTTAACATCTTTAGTCTCTCTAAATTATGGATGATTTCTGAACTTATTTTGGTAACTAATTTTGCAAAGTCATTTTATATTTCCTTTTAACCCTGATGAGTCCTAGACTTCCTTTTTGAATATTATTTACTTAAATGAGCATATATAGTTTGAATCCAAAAATCTTGTTTTCCATAGCAAATTAACATATTTTTAAATAAGTTATTTTTTTTTCCTTCCTAGTAGGAGTTGTTTGTGGAAATAGAGCTCATGCCTTCACGATGCTTCTTCATGTGTTTGGTTGGTATTGTCACTAATGGGAGATTTCATTTCTCCTGCTGGTGAATTTACTGTTACCACGTATTCAGAGGCTACACTGCCTAGATCATTTTGTCCACTAATGTTCTTGTAAACCTTTAAGCATGAGATCACTGTGAATGCTCCAAGATAGAGCTTTCAACAAATGGGCTGGGTGGAGCTGCAGTCTAAAAAGCAGCTATACTTGTTTGTATTATTAACACATCTCCTAGAGAGGTAGCTGCCCTCGTATGAAGCTGACTCTTTCTGCCTCTGTCGACCTCTTTGTTATCATGATCTTCCCATTTTGTGTGGGGGCTTTGTACACTGGAATACTCCTTGAAGAAACTGAAGACCCTTTCTTTTGCTAAATCCAGGGCAGCAAACAATACCTCACAGGGTAGTATTTCTTAGTCAACATGACACACATTTATCTTAAAAAGCTGTTTAGTCCCTAGTGCTCTAGCTCTGCACAAGTCTTCCACTGGTCCCTGACAGAGGGCCACAGTATGTAACACGATCATTAATTGGCTCAGTTCTGCAAACCGAATGCAGTGTTGATCAGCATGACTTTTTTGCTTTCGTATCTACATTGGCAATGCAGTTCCTTGCCCTGACTCAGTTCTACTCATGACCCCAGCATCCCCCTTGTTTATAAGCCCGAGACCTAGAAGTATTCAGGTACCTTCCTCTCAGCAACAATACAGTAAACTTTTATTATGGAACGTCCACCTAATTGGAAAGCCTTTTAGATGTATCATTCTTTTTTCTTCTATAAGTTTCAGTGTTTCTCACTGAGAATTGTATGTAAAAGAATTGTTAATAAAAGATAAGAATTAAGCCCATTAACCCATTATCTAGAAACAGAATGTATATAAACCTAATTGTCCACATTTCTTACCTATCGTTTAACAGATAAATGTATTTTTCTAACCAGGACTTCATTGTTATTCTTTGTCAGCTGTCACTCTGACTACAGAGATACAGGGTGTTTGCTGTCTTAGCCCATTCAGGATAGTAATTCTTTTCTTCCTGGGGTTTGCCCTCTCTAATTCTTGTAAACTGGCATCCTGCTAATCTCTGTAATTACTTTTTTTTTTTCTGAGAACTATATATGTGTTCGAGTTTCACCTGGAGTAAGAGGTATTCCACAATTATCTTCCTTCCAAGAACACTGTCTCATCAGATATTTTCAACATGGCATGAAGTTAAAATCATTATGATTTAAATATTTTGCAAAATATTTTATATGTCTGAAGAAACCCATTTGTCTAGGTACCTGTGAGAATGATGATTTGGGGCTTTATAAATTGTTAATTGCCTCTTTGATTTTAAAATCCAATGGAGTCAGATGTATTCCTTTTCCTGGCATTTCCTGTCCTGGTTAATGACATAGCCATTTAGCTGGTACCCAGCCTGAGGGCTAGGAGTCGTCTTGGCTTCTTCCTTTAAACTCATTGCCTACATTCAAATAAACATTAGGGTTCATAGGGTCCTGTCTTGTAATCCATTAGTATCATCTTTTCTATTCTTTCTGCAATCGTCCCGTGTAGGCAGTGAGTAATCATCTTTCACTTCTTTCGTAATATCCTAATTTGACTTGTCCTACCCAAATCATTTTCCACATTGCTACAGCAATCTTTAAAACACAAATTGTGTCTTGTCACAACTCATGTCTCAGCAGAAAATAAATTTCAAATCCTTCATATGGTTTAGAAGAGTCTCTGTGATCTGACCCCTGCTTTTCATGTCAGCCTCACGTCTGTTACTCTGTCCCTCATGTTCTGGGCTCATGTCCTTCTGGACTATTTCTGTTTACCTGAACAAGATGACTAAAATTCAGATTCTCTGAATTGAAACTCCTTACCGCCTCTATTGTGACTCCACAGCCTATAATCTTAGACATTATTTGGCATAATAAATGAGGAGTATGAATAAATATTACCTTCTGGTTTCTTTAGCTGGGAACACCTGATAATTATAGATTGGCCTACACTTCAGCTGAGAATCCTATCCTTTTTGATGACTTTTTATTTTTACCACTTAATATTTGGTACTATATGATGATTTTGATGGGAATCAGTGTATACTTTGGATGCCTCAGTAATAAAGCCTATTTCTACTTTTGTTCTGCTAACCATCCCCAGTGATTGTTTCAGTCAGTTTTAACATATTTGAGCTTCACTGTAGCTTTAGAAATAGAAGTGATTCAAGATTTTCAGGATAGTTTTATTTTACTTGAATAATAGCAATTGACTGAGAGAGATAAAAACAGTGGGAATTTAGTCTATGCTTGAAGTGTGTAGACTTGCTAAATATGGATCACCACAAAAATGAGTTTCACTTATTTCAGCCTGTTTTACTTTAGTTCCTTGACAAATAGTTAAGTACCTACTAATTACCAAGTACACAGACACACAAGTAAAGCATTTACACAACTACTTCTGAGATAGAGGAAAAGCCACAATCTTACACATAAATTTTGATCATCCATTAGTATATTGTTAATCTGTGCAAATAGAGTGCTAGTCATCATGATCACAGAGATAAGTCGAGGACAGTGACCTCAAGGGGCTCTTTGATATATGAAATATTACTATAAAATGTGATATGGCTTAAAACCGAGCTATGAAAGAGTCTTCTCAGCTCACTTAAAGGTGAGTGGTCAAGGTAATTACACCCATCTGTAAAACAATGAATAGTAATTTACATGATCATGACTTTTTCAGCAGAGTCAAGAGTGAAGCAAGTATTTTAGAAATATATTTCAAGATGAGAGGGAAAATGTGAATATGAATATAAATGTATAAGAAACCAGAACCAAGAGAATAACATCTTGGATCACCCTGGTGTGGGACAAGAAAAGCATCACTAGAACCCAAACCCCAAAAGCAAGCACAGGAAGCTAAACTCTTCTCTTGATAAGATAACTGTATTTAGCTGGAACCCTACTGTGTTTCATTTATAGCTGACTCATATAGTACTCCAGTGAGCTGTCAGTAATTCTCAACAAATTCCTTAGGCTACTTTGCAAAATCCCAAGTCTCAAAATCTTTGTGATATCATTATAGATGCAGACTTTAACTGCCACAGCCATAGTTCTATGCCTGGAGTGGAGAACACTGAGCACAGAGCTGATGTTCAGCTGGTGTGCACCAGTTCTTCTGTATCAGTTATTAATATTAACACACACTCTTCTGATCCTCCCGAGAGCCCTGGGCGATTCCAACCATCCCAACCCTCCCCGGATTTCCTGGATCTGCTCGCAGCCCAGAGCTTCATGAGAAAAACACAGAAGGAGACTTTTAAGGCCCTAAACCAAAAAGAAAAAAAAGATCATTATGGAGTATAAATTATTGAGAACAGCACCAGGCCCACAGTTAGTGTCTTAATAGATATTAACATTAACATGTAGTGGGAGCTCATAGTAACTGGTCTTAATCTTTTAATTGATGGCATTTAGAGTCCTAACATGTAATAGGAACTTAGTAATTGAGAGCTGTTATGACTAAGACATGCCCTCAAGGAGTCCTCTACCTACTAAGAAGACAAACGTGTAAACAGACTGTAACTCTTAGACATGAGTGAAGGAGAGAATGGTTATTGTTCTGATCCAGATTTCTCTCTGAGTTCCCGCTGCACGTCACATGGTGCTCTCATCTGCATGTGGGACGTTCATGTGTCAGGGCCCTCACTTCTACTTGCTGGCAATTCTATTTTTTCCTAGTGTGACTACTTAAAGTTAAGTGTGGAATCTTTACCTGTTGTGTTGCTAAGGAAGCTTTATTTTCTTCCATAATTTCCACAAAGCACCTTCTGCCAATTTTATTCTCCATGGGATTGGTGTCTCGATTTTCAAGGTGCTATAGGGTGTGAATCTCTCCATTCTGAGAGTGCTTTCTTCTTTGGGCCACTGCCCTGTACCAGCCCATTTTGTATTCTGATTCTGCTAGCATTGCTGCAGTAGGATGTTTTGAGTATTTTAAATTCTATTCCTTTGTTAGAAAGAGTAATTTCCTATTTGAGGGTGGGGATATGGATGTTTTTAGACTTAGACCACTTCAGGAATGAAGCTTAGAGTTTTCTTTAAAATCATCACAAGCTCCAAATCACCTGGGCGACTTGTCCTCATATGCGAAATATGACATGGAATTGTCACCAGAAATTTTGCTTTGCAGTTTTTCAGCATAGTTCTTTCTCTACGGTGGGGTTTCTCAGCTTCAGCATTATTGACATTTTGGGCTGGATAATTCTTTGTTGTGCAGGCTGTCCTGTTGATTGTCAGACATTCGGCAGCATCCTTGGCCTCTGCCCACTAAATGCCCATAGAAACAGTCTAGTTTTGACAACTAAAAATGTGTGCAGACATTTTTGCCAAATGTCTTTCCTGGAGGGCCAAATCACCCAAAGTTGAGAGCTGCTGCTCAAAATAATAAACATGTGAGAGTAGATTGACAAACAAGTTATAAAATGTGTTGACAAGCAAAGCAAAAACATTCATTATGACAGTAAATACTTATACAGCACTTAAAGTGGGACAGGCACTGTTTTTAGAGCTTGAGCTAAGTAACCAAGCCCATAGAATGAGTTATTGTTGTATCATTATTACCTAATTTTACACGTGAGGAAATTGAGGCACAGGTTGGTCAGGCAGCTTCTGTGCCAGATCAAGAATTTGAACCTAGAGTTAATGATTTGAACTTACTGTGCTTCTTTCTTAACAAAAATTGGAATATATACCTACTATCTGGCATAGCATGGCATATTACCTCTGGTAGGTGCTTAGCACATATTTAAGTGATTAAGTGAATCTATAAATCTAGGAAATTAGTATTTTAAATTGGATAAATTAAATTTTTTTTTCTTTGCATACAACCAAGTATCCTTTATTAGAGCAAAACAGTCTCAGCATGTCTAAGCTCATTCAAAGGAATCTTTTGGAAGTTTGTCAAGGTGACCTTTAAAGTCTCTCCTAATCAGAGCTTCTATTTGTGTGCTAGTGTGGTTTTACAGTATGTCAAAATGAAAACTGGTCAAACTGAACAAAATATTATTTTCCTGATGAGATTAAGCAAAATATCTGTTCTTGCCTTATAATAAGGAAAGACTGAATTAACCCTCCCTCCTAAATTAGGTGTGGGTTCTGATGAGGTATGATGCACTGTATGATAGTCTGACCTAGCTTCAGGACTTATAAAAAATTAAACATCTTTAACTAACAGGAAACCACTTTAGCCGATCAATTTTTAGACTTCCGAAGATAGTTGGCTTCTTTTAATAGATAAGAGGGCTGGGCTCTAAAGTTTCTTACAAACGCACTACATCTGATTTATATCTGAGCCAGAAGCCTAATATAAAAACAGTATTCTGTTATTCTTGTTAAATATTTTTTTAATGTGTATTTCTGTAAAGCAAAATAATGGATACTTCCAAAGTGTTAATTTAAATAATATTACTAAAATAGCAATAAATAGAACCACAAAATAGAAACAAGGAAATTTATTCAGAAAAGCTTCATTTTGCCAATTCTCTTAAAACTCGTATTATAAATTATAAATTATTTTATTCAATGATATTATAAGTAATATATTTTCTTTTTGTTTAGATTATTTTTTTTTAAATTGAATGGTTTCATTTTTTCCTTAGTTTCAAAAAAGTCAGTTGTTTTAAGGACAATATGAGAAAATGTCCCAAATTTCAATTTTCATGGAAGATCTTCCAGCTATCATGTAATAAGAGGGATAATAGAACCAATATATTTTATCTTCTTCAGCGATACGAAGGGATACTTTTGTTTCTTTACAACATTAGAATTCAGGATTTCTATGAAGCATACTTAACCATATAGTAAGTAATCTGCACTTTACCTCCCATAGTCTCGATGCAGAGCGGTATTCTGCTATGAGCATTAGGGTGGACTGTCCTGATAGCTAAAACAGTTATATCATCAAGAGTTTATTGTTCCAAAAAAACCTGGCCCATGTATATTGCCACCCTTGTGAGATTAATACTACTATATGATCTATAATTAATGTTTTAAAAGAACCTTTTACAAGATCTTGGAAAGCATATCTATTATTTCATATTGTATATACTTTCTGAAAGTGGTAAAATAGTGTGTACATTATCTGCATACTGACCAAACAGCTACTCTTTCCAGGCATCTTCTAAATGGCTATACAAGGTGCTTTCGGACTGCACAGTTATGATAATGTACTTTGTTACGATGGAGAGGCACTGGGATTTAATCTCACTGTACCTTAAAGAATGACAGTAGGAATTCTGGTTTTACTCAGTCATTGAATCAAAAAAGCATAAGATCTGAGAGGTGTGTAAGTCCTGGAGAGAACCTAGTCCTGAAGTTAGAACTCATTTGTATAGAAATTTCATTACCCCGTAATGAAAGAACTATGCAGATTGGGGTGGGAGGTGGATTTTAAGCCATCGACCATATTATAAATTACTGGTTATAATACTTTTGATGGTGGAAATATATTAGACAGTGACATACGAAATGATTACTGAAAAAGCAGTGTTCAGATCAGTGCTATGATGAAATGATCATTATGCTCCAAGTGCAAATAGATAATTTTCTGTTACATGTGAAGAATATTTGTGACTTAATAGGTAACCGGTACTGATTGCATAGATTCAGAAAAGAGTTTTGTGAGTAGCAACCGCTGATCATCATGCTCTTCATTATTACTTAAGACCACGGTACATTTTCTTTATTGTCCGGCCTCTGAAAATTTGAGGAGAGTGAAAATTAGACCAGTACTATTCACAATAGAGCACATACTTCCAGGCATACGGGTTGCTGAGAACTAAAAAGTGATGTTCTCAATTTTTGTCTCCAAAATGTAAATACTTAGACACACTGATTTTGTGAATTTTTCATATTTTAAAAATTTCTGTTATTCCTTAGGACACAGCATTCTTAGTTAAAGGTCTTGGCGAAAGTGGGCAGGGACAGGGAATTATGTTCAAATAAGTTCATTTTGCTTCTGATTAGTTTAATAGAATTGCATAGTTTGGCCATGGAAAAATTGAAATTTAGGGAACATTTTTGTGTGTGTGTGTGTTTGTTTTAAGTTATGTGATATCTTTAGATCTACAGAAATTTGGGGATTAATTTGATAGGTATTTTGATAACTACATATATGTCCAATATAAAATAGTTATTGTAATGCAATAGTTACCTCTTAATTCATACATATTTTTTTCAATATGCTGAAATTGTACTGATAATTTGATGCAGCATCAGTTTTCCTAAGTATCACTGAATATATTGACCCAATTTATATTTATTTCTTAACAAAGGACAAAGTGCTCCCGAATGCATTTCAAATAATTTCTGTTAAGTTCTGAAGTTATACAATTTTAAATACCAGGAAGACTTACGGTAATTCTCTATTTCTCATAAGTAAAACCCACGAAATAAAGTTGTCTAAATAGCTTAATTTTTTCCTGTAATTTTAGCATTATCATCTACTACTTTTTGATAGCTTGAGAATTAGTTATACCTTTGCCAATTTTTTTTTTTTTAAATCAGTAGTAGCTCTAATAGACAAGACTTCAGTTGGTTTTTATTTTAATTTTCTCCCTAGTTACAGGTGCATGCTACAGCTTGTCATTGTGGTCATTGTGGTTCATTTCATTAAGCTTCTTGTTCTGCTTTCTTGAGACTTGGGAAACAGTATTTTTCTGAGTGATTGTACTATATTGTTCCAAATATAAGGCCACCCAGAATAGAAGGCAACCTCCAACTAGAAACAGCTCAAATATGGAGAAAGGCTGGGGGCCCAGAGCCCGGCGGGTCTTGCAGTGGTGGCAAGGGTGCCGAGGAATAGGACGATGCCTGCCCACTCTCCCGGTGAGTGAAGATGAGTCAGCTGCTGCCTTTGCTTGTGCATAACCAGATGGCTTCTGTTGCTGGAGGAAAAGTTACGCCGGGGGGTGGAGAGCAAGTCTGTATATGTGAAAGCTGCTGTGTGTCTAAGTCTCTGGAGGGGAGTTGGGAGTACAGTTATCTTCAGTGTTTTTTTTTTTCCTGAACCTGAGGGTGAAAGTTGAGTAATCCCAAATGCTGGAAAAGAACAAAGGTACCCTGCACCTTTCATGAACAGGAGTTTAAAAGGCCAGTGGACATGAAAATGAATTGTTATGACACCACCACGGTGGCTCTAGCCCGGCCCAGAAAAGTTTCCCTTGCCCTTTCAAACTGACCGCTGACCCAAGAGATAGTGGTCTACTTATTCTATGATCATGTGTAGCTTTAAAACAAGCCACCGCAACGTTGCGAGTCACATTTCCAATTTTATTAAGATTTTCCTCTTTTTAAATACCTGTCTCCTGAGCCAGAGAAGTTATAATTTAAATGAACTCCAAGAGACTCTTTAAAATAATTTGTTATATTGGTATTTCACTCAGTAGCACAGTTTTAAAACTATTTCAGTGAAAACGTACTAGTCAACTGAGAGTGTGTATTGATTGAACCTAGATAATTCTCCAAATATTGGTCTGATTCTACAAAACACATAGAATTCTAACCTTTTCTTTGATAGTGACTAAAGGAGATCTGATAGAATGAGGTACTTGATTTTATTGTAACCTAGAAAACTGTTTAGCCCCTGTTGGTGTATGACTTTGCCAGGCATTTGGTTACCTTTGTGGCTTCACAGAAACCACATAAAACATGAATCTTGATCGTTTTGGTGATTACTACTCCATGGCTCATAAAGCGAATTTGAAGTACTATTTAAATCCCTAAATGATAAGTTTTCCTCCACAGTGTAATTCCTCTTGTAGCCTTTATTTTAAGGAAACTTCTTTAATAAAAGAATGTTTGTTGTTTTCTGAACAGATAAGGGTAGAACAGGACTCCTGTTTGGTTTAGGGAAGCTACTTAGCATTGATTTTAGAAATTCTCTTAAACCCAAATGTCCTGAAAGACAGAAGCTCCATGCCCAAGAAAAAAGATGCTAGGATTGATATGTCTACCATTTTGCCAGGTCTGGGAAGGGAACCTTTGAAAGAAAAGGGCTGGGCAGAAAAGGGTTTGAAAGGGAACTGGAAGAAGGGTGGCCCGGGGGGCAGTCAGATCACCAGTCAGGGGAAAGACTGCTCCACGGTGCTCGATCCTACATGAGAGGTTTGAAGCGAACTCTGCGTGACCTGAGAAGCCTTTTCCCAGGAGTTCACACAGGTAGTGACAATGGGGAAAGAGGAGAGGAAACGGCCAGGGCTGTGCAGAGAAGAGAAGCTTCCTCATAATGCCTTGGCATTGGAAACAGCTGATCTCTACAGGAGAAAAAGGTGTCCAAAATTCGGCAGTGGGGTTGGAGGGAAGGTGTGCCCATTAACCACCTTTAAACTTCAAATAATTTCCCTTTTATTTGCATCAGGTACTATTTATTATGTCTGATTTGCTCTGAGTTCCAAATACAGGAAAACAACTCTAAATTTTTTTCCCAGAAGAGGTTGGGGCTATTATAATTATTTGTCCTCACCTGCTATTAATTTAATAATTAGTAGCAATGAAGGACAGAAGCTATAGAGGTCACTTAAATGTCATTCTATGGCTGCTTCTCCTGGTTTGCTTGAAGGTGGGGAAGACCTGATTTGTTTCCATAACTCTTTGAACAAGGAAAAGAACATGGCCTCAGTTGCCTTGTGAGGTAGCAGGGATAGCCTTCAAGGATGTAAGAAGTGACAGCAACAAGAGAAAGGAGAAAATATTCCACATTGTGTAAATAATAATTTTTGTAAAAATCAATAGGAATTGTCAATTTCTCTAAAAGTAGTGTGGTTTGCATAAGACCTGTGCCGAAAACTGTTGCTGCATTTGCCTTATCCTTCCCATCCCTAAAATGCACAACATAGAAGCTCTCCGACACATACTGGAAAATTAATGTCCCAAACCACAGTTGTTTCTCCCGTTTATGAATCCATAGATAATACTCCAGTGTCTCCTCCTCAGGGGATTAGATTCAGAGGATCAAGATAAATGGTGCAGTTATTAATCTATTAGGCATGAAAAAAATCTGTAGGTTTGTTGGACAGAAATTAAAATCTCTCAGGCCCTTTGAGTGTAGTGATTTCCATAAAAACAGGTTTGGAAAACTCCCATTAGACTGCTTTTTTCTGGGAGGGTAGATAACTGCTGCTCTCCTTCTTTCCTGATCCATTAGTCTTTCTCCAAGCAATCCCTCAAAAAAGTAGTTATTTCTTCCCAGTTCCTGGATAGGTGACTGTGACTCTCAAAGGTCTACTTAATCATGCCAGGTTCTAATTTCTCAGCAATTAAGTTGAAGAATCACTAAACTACAAATATGTAATTTCTGATCTATTTTATAAAATTTAAGAATGACCACAAAATACAGAATTTGGTTAAATCTCTTTGGAATATGGTCCTCTATAGCTCTTTCTCTCAAAGAAGGGTTTTATAAGACAGTTTTGCCAGTGCAAGAATGTGCTGTGTCTGCATTTTCTGAGGCATATGGATTTTGGCATTTGTCTTGCTGAATGAGCATGTTTAGCTCAGCTCTGGAGTAACTCGCAAATTCTCTACTCATGAGTATGTTTAAGTTTCAAAAGTCATTCTTGAAATGTTCTTAATTGCCATTCCTTAGGGAGCATTGTTCTCTTTGATAAATCAGAAATGCTATCTAGACGTGCACAAAGATGATTCTTATCTAACTTTTCTTGCTGGTCAGGCAGCAAGTGTTTTCCAATTAACAAGTTGATAGTATCGTAAGACAGGCTTGAAAAAGTTTGACAAAATGGCTAATTCTCGTTTGGCAATGAAAATGAATATTGAATAACAACTATGCAGTTATAAACGACTTTTGTTTTAATAACAAAGTTGTTGATTTTCTACTAAGGGTTCTTTTAGGTTGTCATCAGGGGCTGATGGGAATAACAGTTCACCCAGCTCTCCAGCTAGCTTCAGTGGACACACCACACCTTCTCAGCAGCCTGAACCCGTGGTACATTCTCTTAAGGTAACCAACCGTGTATGACCATTTATCCAGAAATTCAGTTGTGTTGTGGTTTGTTTGCTGTAGTCTGGTAGTCCTCACAGTCTTGTTTTAACCATAGATACTTTATTTTTTGACCCCTGATGGTGTAACTTATCTTAATTTTTAAAGTTTAATTTTAATTTTCTAAACTAACAATGGTTTTGAGTACTTATAGTTGAATCTCAAGTGTTATTTTGTTTTGAGTACTGTGATTCATTATCTGCATTGAAACTGAAGTCTGATGTGCATGTATATTCATATGTGTAAAATAGTGTTGTAGGTATTTTATGTGCAATGTTGGTAGCATGGATGTCTTCAAATACAGGGAATTAATAGTTGGCCAAAGGAAGGAAGGATACCACATTTTTCTTTCTTTGTGCAATTGAAGTATACATTGTGCAGCTTAACTAAAAGAAATTATTGAAATAAAGACCTACTCTGTCCTCCACTAAATTGAAATTAAGTAATTCAAACTCTCCAGTTATTGCTCCTTTGTAGAGTATTAGAAAATAGAGATATGGTCTTATTCATAAAGCTATTTTATTTTTGACTTTTATTTCAGATAAAAAAAAAACTTGGCTGAATTTTATCATTTAAAGTAAAATTAATTAAGTACCATAAGTAAGCAATATAAACATCCAGAGAAGAAACTGATGCAGGTTATAAAAATCACCTTAAAACTGAGACAGTTCACTGATGTTTTATCAGTTTCCAAGTATGAAACGTGTCCTTCATATCATCTATAATTCCTAACATGTAGCTTTGATGAAACTTTGAGCCAAAAAGTAGGTAGAGTGCTTCAGTCCTGCACTTGACACATGAGTTTCACAACTTTTCTAAAATTGTTTTGGTTTCAGAATGATTTATCAACAGCCTGAGAGGCATTCTTTTGGAGTGGGCTTTTAAGCAAATTTAAGCAAATAAGTAGATGAGGACTTCAAAATATTTGATTTGCGGATGATTTTGTTTTAGCAGAAGATTTAGCGCTCTCATCATATTTTGGTGTAACTTAGATAAAATGAGTTCGCTTCTTTTAAGCATAAACTGATTGTTGGTGAAGGAAGGCAGCAGGACCATGCTGGCAGCCAGTGTCAGTGTACTTGGCATTTCTTGGTTGAGATGACTCACAAAGTGAGCAACTGAGAGGAATTCATGGAAAGGCAGAGCAGAATGAGGATATTGCCCCCCATCTGGTGGGTGTTGGTTTATCCACTGATGAACATCTTGCTCTCTGCAACAGTATTTGAATGCTGCTTTTAACATGAGCAGCATGTTAAATGTGCTATTATGTTAGCATAAACTGGGCCCTAGCTATCAGAAAGGCATTTTAAAGTGAAAACCAAGAGAGTGGCTTCAATCCTGTATTATTAGTGTCTGCACATACTCCCAAAGCAACATCTTGCCCTACTTTTCAAACTGAAAGCTGATTCGGCCTATTGCCTTATTAAATGACAAGTGCAGTTTGATTGAGATGTATAGCATAGTGGGCCACGTTGCAATCTGGCCCAAATTTCTCAATGCAGCTGTGTTAGTATGGCCTAAAAGAGAAGGGAGGGCAAGGAAGAGCTCTTCAATTTTTTCTAAATTCATTCTCTAATTTTCATATAAAATTTTATCTCGAGAGGAAGATATTATGTTATAATCAGAACACACAAGTGTCCTCACTTGGCAGATGGGTAATACTGAGCAACCAAAGGATCTTTATTGGATAAATGGAGGCTCTTGAATACAGAATGTGTTTGCTTCCATGAGTGAACGGTGTCTGAAACAGAATATGTGCAAACAGAGCCTATGGGAAATTCATCTTAATAGCTCAATGTAAAAAAAGAAATGTAGCCACTCAACATGTTTTGTTTTTAAAACTCACTGATCTAGAGCTGATTTATGTCATAAGATTTTTCTATTATGAAAGGAATAATTAGAACAATGGCTGAGTTTCTCATCTTCTGATAGATTTCAAAAAAATCTCTAGGATTTAATTAAACTCTGTGGTCATGGTTGGGGGGAAGTGTTATAAATCAATGTGAAAAATTAGCTCACTTATAATAATACTACATTTTTCTTGCTTTAAAATTCATGATAACTATTAATTGTAGCTTCATTTCATTTAGTAGAAATTAACTGATTTGAAGTACACTTCTCTGAGGGTGCATTATAAATCAAATTTGCAGTTAAATCCGCTTGTTCCAAGAGTTCTTTAAGTTATGAATATTCACTGAGTATAGTCAACGATTTCCTCTATATAAAAACTGTGAATTGAGTTTAATTTGAATAACAGGATGAGGGTTTCATTCACTGCTGTCATAGCCACATTACAGTAGTATATACATGGTAACAATGGCTAGAAGTTTTGAGTTGAGCGGAGATTAGTTTGTGAATTAGAGTGTTTATTACAGATTGAACTAATAAATACTCATGTAGTCTCATTATCTATATGAACTTGACACGAAGGTCCCACTTCATGCTTAAGTCATTTATTTTGGCTCAACTGTTCATTGGTGCCAATTCTCAGGTGACATGTGTAGGTGTGGCCAACAGAACAAGGAGTTTAGCAGTGTCACAGTTCAGGGTGGATTCTACAGGAGCTTTTAGGAAAAGCATATATATTTTTTATGCTACATTAATGCTTTGGCTTTGAGTGCTGTTCACTATTTTTCTGTATATCAGCTTATAAACCAAAGTATTGACATGAAACCTTTACATTTTTAAAGGAATATTATTTTCAGTCTATTTAGTGGTAATTTAGAGAATGGAATCTAAAAATTATTTAAAAGCTTCTCATCCCCACTCTGCTCTAATATTTTTACTATAAGGAGTCTGTCTATATTTCTCATTGCTACTATCAAAAAGCTGTCTCCATATTCCTTCCCTAGCCACTGAGACTGTCCAAGCAAGAACTGTGAGGTCAGTAATGTTAACAAAAGTTCTCATGTACATATGCCTGGGTTCTGACCAGTTTCACCTGTCGCTATCATCTATTTTACTCATCTTTTCTATAGGCCATGTCTACGTATCATTTGGACTGTTTGGTGTATATTATACTGCTCATCTTTAAAATGGAGCAGGAATTATTGACAGTTTCCAAATTCTTGACACAGGTTATCTTAATAACTCAGTTAACTATTTCTAATTAACGAATTCAATTGACTTAGTGATGCAATAGATTGCTTTCACTGGCCATTTGAAAATCAAGTGGAATTGATTCCAGCTAGGTTTTAGAATAATCGACTATTTTAAAAGAATTTGACATATGTGTATCCATTCTGATATGCAGACATGGAGAAAACTAAAGGTTTTACTAAGCAGAGGTCCTTGATGGTTTTACTAAAAACTAACAAGTTTTCTTTTTCCATGTGAAATTTGCTTTTCTTTTTCAACAAATCCAGGTCTTGGATGTTCAGGAAACTATAGATCGTCAGCAGGGTAAAGAGTATGAACATGACCTTAGTGAGACAGAAAAAGCTATAGTCAGAGAAATGTGCAATGTAAGTTTAATGTGCTTTGTTGTGTGTTCTGTGTTGAAAGCCTCATCGTAGCTTAGTTATTGCTTTATGAATACCTACTTTTTAAAATACTGGTCAAATGCCTTTCTATATTTGAAAATAAAACAAGTCCCTCTTATCTTTAATACATTTTGTTGCATTTTTTAAAGACAGTAACCATGTTATAAAATATTCAGGTAAGGAATAGACAATTCTGTATTTCAGAATGAATTATAAAAGTTTCTAAATAATTGTCTAAAATGTTGTTAGTTTTGACAAAATGTTTTTTTTTTTTTTTAAAAAAAAAGATGTTCCTTAAAGATCAATGTTTAAAAACCTGTGATAAAGAAAACAGACTTCTTCAGATTTATTTGTAACTCTACTTGGGGGAAAAATCATCTTGATAATATATGCTTGCTTATTCATACATATGTGTGCTTCATATCATGCAAAGTAGTGTCTTTACCTTTTATTGGTTGACATTGCTCAGAAAATAGTAGGAGTAGATAGCTATGAAATCAGAAATGCAGTAAAAAATTTGATGTTGTTTTCACGATGCATATTCTATGTAATTATTAATGTGGCTTAGATTTTATTAATCCCTGTCTAAATTTTAATTTCTTGGGTAAGATGCATGGATGTATCATTTAACCAAGGATATAATGGTGAAGCTTATTAAAAAGCTAAATAGAATATTGTAGAACACATTTGTTAAAAGCAAAAAAGCATGCCAGATTATATTAAGCACCGGTTTTAATTGGCTTTGTTTTTCATTTTCTTTGTGCATTAAGATATTAAAATTGCTTAGACATGCCCTTAAGCTTTAGGCTACTAGGACCAGATATTCTCAGACACCTACTATCTAACATTTACTAGTTTACAGGAAGGCTTCAAAGAGGTTGATAAGTCCTGTGGCCATTTTATATTTGCTGGGAAAAGAGTTTTAGTCTCCTGCTTGCTTGTGTTGTAGCTGTTTTTCTTTTGCAACCCTTTCCAAGTTTTTTCTTTCCTGTGTATGTTTTTGTCTGTTTTCAAAATGGTTGTTTTAGGGGGCATAAGTTCCTAAATGCATTACTGTTCACTTTCTGTAGCTTTTCAGCCTGTCCTTAAGGTTTTCAATTTGAATATTTCCCTCAGATAAACTTAAAAATTTGAGCCACACACCTCAGAATGCCTGTTACTTCTCATCTGTTGTTGACTAGGGAGAAAGTTCAGAATTAGAAGGGGCCATAGCAGTCATCCCCCAGTAGTTCTCCAAAGAATACTTACAATCAGACGTCTGAGCTTTACCCCAGTTCATGAGTGATCTAGGTAAGAGCGTCACACTCACATTTTGTGTTTGAAGAAACTATCATCCAGAAATTAAGTTACTTGCTCAAATTGTTTTCTAATGAACAGCATAGTCAGCAGCAGTATGCTAGATCTCCTAAAGACTAGCTCTTCACTTTCTCAAATCTGGTAAATCTGGGGATTTCCATTGCTTTACATTCTTGAAGAAAGAAAATGGATCTTACAGAGGAGACCTTCTCCATTATGCATAATCCTAAATTTCTATAAACAAATGCCAGGATTGTTTCTTGCCTTTTTAGATGAAAGATTTCTAGACATAGAAGAGACCTACTAATGGATTGGATCTTGATCTTTGTTTTCCTGTACTTCCAAAAATGCTTCAAAAGGCCACATGGACTAGAATTGTTTTTCCTGCATATTTTCATGAAACCAAATGCTTGTCTACCTTTAAAAGTTCTCTAGGACACCTTTTTCTAATGGTCCACTTTTGAGGAAAAAATACAAGCCAGCTCAAGTCCGATACTTAGCACTCTTAAAATATTTGGAAACTACAAGCCAAGAGAAAAAAAAAACATGTTGATCTAAAATATTTTTGTCACCATTATAAATTTTATGAACATTGAAAACATAATACTGGAGAATAAAAAATATTTTCAGGACATTTTCATAGGTAAGTAATTTTTAGAAACTAGCTATGATTGTGAAATCTTTTAGAGTAACTATGTGCTTTTCAAATAATGTCACAGAAATATAAAGCTTTCTTATGTGACATCAGTTATAAGACTCAGAACTTAACAGAAGTTTTGCCTCAGTTTCTGGAATTAATCCTGAAGATAAATGTTCACAGCTATACAATGAAAAGACCATTATTCATAGCATCATCATGTTGATTAGTAAGCAAGACACGCTTTGTCTTCCCAAACTGCCACAGAAATAATTATACTGCCCTCTAAGAAATAGTAAATCTTTTCGTAGTAATAGTTATATCTTAGGTTTGTTTGTCTGACTCATAAATTTCCTGAGAACAGTTGAAATACTTGACTGGGCATCTGGGCCACAGTCACAACAACCTGCTCTCTTTTTTTCCCACTATTCTATGTCTACCTTAGCATTGTTACCTTATTTCAGAGTTCAGCCTTCTGAGTTTCCTTTCACCACATAGTACTTTCACGTGTGAGGCCCACTGTCACGTATGTTTGAGTATTTTCGAGCTGTAACCATCTAATGCTTTGTGTCTGATGTCATGAGGTCTTTGAGTCTATCCTCTGCTTCTAAACCAGAATTTTAAAGTATTCTGCATAGATGTAACTGTATATACAATTTAAGGGCTAGAAAGGGAAAGTCCCTACCATCCTTTGGCTTCCTGATTCGGTGTTCGTACCTCTTGACAGTTTAATTTATCAAAAAATGAGACTCTCTTGAGCCAGCTATTGCTATATCATTCCTTTCCAGAGTTAAGGACCATAAGTACAGCTTCCTTCAACCATGACAGGTAGTAGTGGCTGCTAAAACAGAGAGACTAATAGTTATGTTGAGTTACAAATGAAGGTAGAGAGAACTAATATTCTTATTGGGTTTCCTACTCTTTCAAGGAAAAAAAAAAACAAAACAAGAAACAGTCTATAAATAATTAATGAACCAACTGGTTTTGTGTTCATGTTAGAGCCATGTAAACTTTTGTGGAATTAATCTGAACATAACCCTTATAGTGAAACACTGCAGGAGATTTATGACTTACTGTGTGGGTGCACGTGTGCTTTTCAATGTTGGTATATCATTGAATTCAGTTTTATTTTACACTTAATCTCACATTTGCTGTTCTCCCTCTAATCTGGCCCAATTTTTAATGCATTATAATTGTACCTATTCAGTGATTCTTGAATTCTTATCTAATCCCTGAATTTAGATGTTTTCTGTTTTGGTAATCTGAGATCATACTGTTTGGTTGCTACAACTTATGACTTAGGCCCCTCCTCTGAAGGGGAAAACCAGGGAAATTTACTAGTGGCCCTAAAGTTATCAGCTTGGGACTTAAAACAGCTCAAGATCAAAGTCTATTCTCTTAATGGATTAAACACTTTGATATCCCTTGTTGTAGATGTAGGCTGATTTAGACATTCATAATTCTGGCTACTTATCAGAATTATATTGGGAGCTTTTTAAGAATACAGATATCTGTATCTCAGTTCCACCAGTACAGTCAATCTGACAGTGGGAATTACTGTTTCAGAGTTCTCCAAGGGTAAAATGTTCAGCTAGAGTTGACTTTCACTCACATAACCAGAATAAGTTGGCATATCATTACTTTTGTCCCTAATTGCTAACAAAGCCTAGAATCTCATCTTCTGAGCAGTTCCTGTGATTTAGAAGCTTGTATTTTCTTTTGTGCTTGAGCGCATTCATGTGGCTATTTTGTCTTGTCTTTACATTTCTCTTTGCCCCTCATAGATTCCCTTTTTACAAAACATCTCTTTGTGGAACATGACAATTAAGATGCCTTTTTTTTTTTTTAAGGTTGTGTGGCGGAAACTTGGAGATGCTGCAGGTTCGTGTCCTGGAATTAGGCAGCATTTGTCTGGAAACCAGTACAAAGGACCAATGTGAGAAATACACTTTTAAACATGAGATCACCACTGCCAGAGAGATAAAAGAGTGGATTCCCCCAAACCTGAACTCATGGAGTGATTGTACATTGCACATATTTTCCCTTTAAAACCTTTAGTATAACTAAAGCTGTATTTTATGTCTCTCGCTTTGATGTTCACAACCCTCAATTTCAAACAAGGTAGCTTTGAAAAGTCACCATTTTGGTAGCAATATTTTCATTAGAACTAAAATGTTTTGACTCCTGAGATCTAAGATTATAATTAGGAAACATGCATGATTGGAAGAGCCCAGTAGAACCTGAGTGGTTTGATGGTTGGCTCATTACATTTAATGGGGGGCGGAGGGGTTCTACCATATTGTACTAAAGAAGGGATGTCTTCCAGCTTTCCAAGTTTGAGAGTCGAGAACCTATTTCGTATAATTTTAGTCACCAAAATACTAGTTCCTGATTCATAATTTAGATACAAGATTAGATTAGGTTTCTGGGATTGTTTTTTGATTTTTGAGGTGCTAAAATACCACATAAATTTTTCTTACCAGCTGGTAGCAAGACTATGTAGAGTGTTTATCAGAGAGTACTGTTTATTTCAAATGATCAAAATATATCTTTTAATCTTGATGTACTACTACTGTTCATGAAGACACATTGTAGGGACATATCAACCTACATATTCATTCAGTGTATCCATTGATGTTAATATTAACAACTTCAATTAAAGAACAAGCAAACTAATTTTTCTAAGTGTTTTTGGCAGTGAGATGTCAATTTCTACAATTTAGTTTCTAGACATGCTGTTATATTTAATAAACTTCATGTGAACTTTAAAATACTGTACTGCACTTATGAAAAAAGCTTTGTCTACAGCAGCTATCTAATGTTTTATGAAACTGACGCATGTCATTCATTATTAAGGCTAAAAGCTTTGTTCAGATTGCTTGAGGTTTGAAAAAGAGGTGTGCTAGCTTTGCTTAGTTTCTTATTTTTGGTATATATATATATATTAGACTGTGTGTACTGGAAATGCTATGATAGGTATTTTGTGTTTATTCAAATGCAATGATAGTTTCTTGTATGGATGTGCAAGAGGCTTGTGACAGAATGCTAAATTTTTACTGTAGTTTAAAATTATAAAAGTAGGAATGTAACAATTTCCAGTTTTCTTCTAAATTACTCAAGTTGGATTCATTTCAGTTATTCTGTTGTTTTTAAATGGCTCATTACACAATGTATTAATTGCCATTTGTGAAGGAATTTTATTATACTTCTTAAAAGGTTACTGTGATGGAAAGTCATCCCTCTGCTTTCTAAAATTATGAGTTAATTTACTAAAAAGAATGATCTCTCTAATTATCATAATTGGGTTACCATTTAAGTCTTTCTTTTAAAATGCTATATTTTTAAAACACTACTACTCTGTAAAAGAATATTGCCTGCTATATTTATACCTTCTCTTTTAGAAAAGCTTTCATCCTTAAATTGTTGTATTCCTACACTCTGAAGACATTTAAAGTTAAGTTTTTGTGCCTGCAGCAGCACATACAAGAAATACTGGTCTTTTGACAAAATACTTGTGTAAATTTTGATACTGTATTAAAACTATTTTTTTAAAGTTCTGCATAAAATTAAGTATCAAGTATATGTGTTCATCTTAGCAATGGTAATAAATTATTTAATCTCAGTGTTTTTTCTTCATGTTTTTCCTAAATTGAGATTTCTAATAGTCACCATTATAATGTTTTTAAATATGCTCGTAAGGGATTTAATACTCAGAGATTCAGTTCCCACCATTCTATTATAAAAATTGTGGAATGATTTTTTACAATACTTTAAAGTTTAACTTTAAAAATCATCAAAAGGAAATTTACTATAGGGGAAATACTAAAGTAATGAAAACTGGCCTCTGTGTTTAGGAATATGTACAGGGGGAATATATAATATACACGTGTAACCAAGACAAATCAGAGATCACACATAACTGTTGGAGATCACTAGTAAGACCGTGGAATAAGGCTTCCTCCACTTAGCATTAGCCCCAGTACTGAATGGCATAGGTGGACAGCCCAGACATGAATCTTAAACACAGTGGGCACTGTTTTCTTAGCAGTTTATAATCTCATTTTCCCTAGAACAAAGGTTAATTTACATATCTTGATATTTTTTCCAGCTTTGAAGCTGATTGATTGATAGACATCAAAATCTAAGCTTTTAAAATGAATGTCTATTTAAAGTTTCTAGTACATGCTCAAGACGCTGGCAGAACAATTAGATCATCTTATGTGACATTAAATAAAATGCTGACTGTCTAATTGGGGTGACTGTGCCTTAGTTTGATGAACTTTTAATGAATGCCTACTACTACCTTATAAGTAAACAGCTTTGGTACCTGACTCATGGTGCTGAGTGCTGTCAAACATGAAAAGGTAGTTATCTTGGATGCCAGTGGGAACTTCCTTTATCCTTAACATCTAGATAAGATTGCCTCAAACTTCCATTTTCAGGACCAAGTGTCTCAGTGACTCCTACCAACTTCTGAGTTTTTACTCTGTGGTAAGCTTCCTGTTGCCTCATCCCCACTTCATCTCAAAGGTAATTGATTTTGCACTAAGAATCATGTCATCCATTCCCGGAAAAGATCTGCCTACCTTAGGGTGGCTTATCAACGCAGATTTCAAACAAGTTCAAGGCACCTCTATGAAGAATTCATAATATTAACTTCTAAAAGATAAAGGTCCATGCCGTACATCAGCATCACAGAGGAATGAGAAGACCACTTTCTTTTTCCACTTAAATTTACACGTAGGCAACTATGACTCAGCAAAGGATCCCCTGCTCAACACAAACACACCTGAATAATCCACAAGTTTGTACAGCTGAAGGTAGGCAGATCAAAATGAGTAGGGGAGGCAGGCTGGGGATGGGAAGGTAAGGACAGGGATGGCTGCCACAGATGCAGTTCGGTGCTCACTGAGGCTCCATTGAGTGCAGTAGTCAGGTGGAAGAGTCAGGCTACCGTCCTCACACTATGGCCTGGATTGTAAGATGGGCAGAAGCAGTAGTGTCCGAGGAAAAGCATCTTCCGCCCCTCTTCCCATAGCAGCAGACCCTGGTAGAGATGGCTGGGAAGCTTAAAACAACACAGCACTGCCAACTGTCATTACTGAACATGTGCTATAGCTATGGATTGTGAACTTGTCTCTGTAGCTACATCCATCTCAATAAAGAAAGCTGACAAACCATTGAGAGGTTCCAAAAACCATTGCTGGAAAGTGGGGGGAGCTGCAAAATTGCAACTTGCCTCCCTTGCCCCATTCAAACTTACAGAGCTAGAGAAAACTGAGATGCCTTATATACTATACAATGGGGGTATGAAAGGGTGAACTTGCCCCCTTCCCTGTTCCACCCATCCTAGCATAGCCTGGTAGTGGTGGTGAGGACACCTCCAAAAATAGAGCAGGGCCCAGGGACCATCAGTAAAGAAAAAATATAGTGCTGGGTGCTTGCAAAACAGGTTTTATGCCACTCACAACATGCCCCCACCAATGGTACTGCCCTGTAACTGAGGCGAACCAGTAACCACTGGGATACTCACCACCCCAATGAGCATGTAGCATTTTCCTTAACCAAAGGAGTGCTACTCCACTGTATTCCCAGAAGCACATTTAGTGCACATAAGAGAAACAAAAACTTCTCTATCACAATCTACTGGAAAGCAAAAGTGTATCCTGCCTATGAACCTGCTGAACTGTTGACAGAAAAACAGTATGTAAACAAGAGCTCACTACTGCAGATGTGCAGGCACAAAAACAATCCATCAAATACCATGAACCAACAAGGTAACATGAGAGTGCAGAAGGAAAATGAAGTCTCCAGAAAGTGGACTCAGTCATGGAAGGCCATGACTTTAATGACAAGAGTATTTAATACTGCAACTATGAAGACTCTCAATGAGATACAGGAGAATTCAGAAAGGAAGTTGAATGAGCTGAAGAAGAAAATTAATGAACAAAGGAGTACTTTACCAAAGAGACTGAAACTATAAAAAAGAACCAAACAAATTCCTGAGCTGAAGAACTCAGTAAATGAGATGAAGAATGTGTTAGCATTGGAAACATAGCTGACCAGATGGGAGAGAATTAGCAAGCTTGAAGATAGAAACCTAGAAATAACCAAAGGGCAAAACATCAGAGCTTTTAAAAAAGAAAAACACTTAATGAGCAATATTTGACTCCATTAGAAAGTGCAACATAAGCCTACCTGTATACCAGATGGAGAAGAATGAAAATGGGAGCAGAGAGCCTACTCAAAGAAGTAGTTGATGAGAACTTCCCAAGCCTATGAAAAGAAGTGGTCTTTAGAATAGAGGAAGCTAACAGAACACCTAATAGTATCAATGTAAAAAGACCTTATCTAAGACACGTTGTATTCAAACTGTCAAAAATTAATGACAAAATTCTCAGGACCACCAGGGAAAAAGAGACTGTAACCTACAAAGGAAACCTCGTTAGATTGTAATCAGATTTTTCAGTAGAAACATTACAAGCCAGGAAAGAGTAGGAAAAAATATTCAACATATTGAATGAGAAGAACCAAGGATCATATATCCAGCAAAGTTTCCCTTTAGATATGGTGGAGAACAAAAGGCTTTTCCAAAGAAACAAAATAATTTACTGTTACGAGATCTGCATTAGAATAAATGCAGCTTCTACTGGAAAAAAAAAGATTAATATCCTGTTCTGAAGTATCTTTAACACTTAAATATAACAAAGATTAAAGATAAAAAAGTAGGCATTAAAATTAACTACTACAATATGGTAATGAATGCATAACATAAAAAGAATTTGTGACAAAAATCATAAAAGGGGAAAAGGACTGAACACGTACAGTTAAATAAAGAGGTAATCAGAAGAAAAAGGGTGATTGTATGTATGAGCTACATAATCCTAATAAAAATCCAGAGTAGAGACGGAAAACATAAAAGAAGAAAAAAATTACAGAAAACTGCCAAACTAAAAGAGCAGACAGAATCACAAGGGAAAAGACACAGTGGGGCTACTGTGTCTTTTTTTGTTTTTTGTTTTCTGGCTCAACCAGAAAACAAAAGATAAAATGCTGTAGTAAGTCCTCATATAGCAATAATCACCATAAATGTAAATGGACTGAATGCACCAGTCAAAAGGCAGAGTAGTGGGAAGGATTAAAAAACAAGATTCAACTATGTGTTTCCTGCAGGAGACTCATCTCAGCTCCAAATACAAACCTAGGCTCAAAGTAAAGGAATGGAAGATGATACTCCAAGTAAATGGCATCAAGAGAGAGAATGTATCAGTATTTAATATCGGACAAAAAAATTCAATATAAAAATGTAACAAAAGGCAAAGATGTATGTTTTATAGTAATAAGGGGCACAATTCATCAAGAACAAATAGCATGTATTAATATATGTGCACTCAAATTGGGAGCACCAAAATATATAAAGCCAACAGACCTAAAGGGAGAAACTAGTATAAATATAATTATAGTAGGTGCCGGGATACCCTACTCACAGCAATGGACAGTTCATCCAGTCTGAAAGTCAATAAATATTGACCTTAAATAATACATCAGACTAAATGGATGTAATTGACGCCTACAGAATTTTCCATCCAAATGACAGATGCACACAGAACATTCTCAAGGACAGACCATATGTTGGGGCCTCAAAAATAAGCTTGAAATCATACCAAGCATTTTTCCAACCATTATGGTATAAAACTGGAAATTAACTATAAGAAGAAAGCTAGAAAAATCACAAATATGTGGAGATTGAACACTAGGTTACTGAATAAGTATTGGGTCAAAAAATAATAATAATTAATAATAATAAAATAAGAGTGGAAATAAATGAAATAGAACAAAAATAATATTAAAAAGTTTATCTTTTAGAAAGATAAAATTTACAAACTTTTGGCTAGACTCACTAAGGAGAAAAGACTACTCAAAAAAATGAAATCAGTTTTGAAAGAGGACAAGTTACAATGACCACCACAGAAACACAAAGGATTCTACAAGGGTATTACGAAGGGCTATATCCTAGAAGCAATGGACAAATTCTAGAAGTATATAATCTTCTTAGTCTGAATCATAAAAAAGTGGAAAACCTAAGTAGACTGTTCACTAGTAAGGAAATCAAAACAGCAATCAAAAACCTTCCAAAAAACCAAAGTCCAGGACCATCAGACAGCTACACTGATGAATACTACCAAACATTCAAAGAAGATTTAATACCAATCCTTCTCGAACTCTTCCAAAAAGGTGAAGAAAAGAATACTTCCTATGTTATTTTTGGAAGCCAATATTACCCTGATACCAAAACCAAGCACAGACAACACACACACAAAAAATTACAAGCCAATATCTCCAATCAACATAGATGCAAAAATCCTAAACATATTACTAATGAAGCAAATACAACAATACAGTAAAAGGATCATATATCATGAATGAGTGGGGTTCATTCCAGAGATGCATGTATGGTTCAACATCCTCAAATCAATCAATGTGATGTATGACATTAATAAAAGATAAAAATCATATATCAATAGAAGCAGAAAAAGCATTTGACAATATATAACATCCATTTATGATTTTGAAAAGCTCAATAAAATGGGTATAGAAGGAAAGGCCATAATAAAATCCTCAGCTAAAGTCATGCTCAATGGTGAAAAACTGAAAGCTTTTCCTCTAAGGTCAGGAATAAGACAAGGCTGTCTGCTATCACCACTATTATTCAACATAGTATTGGAAGTCCTAGCTAGAGCAATCAGGCAAGAAATAAAAGGCATTCAAATAGGGAATGAAGAAATCAAATTGCCACTTTGTACAAATGATATGATTCTCTATATAGAAAATACTAAAGACTCCACTAAAAACTAAAGTTGCAGGATACAAACTCAATATACAAAGGTCTGTTGCATTCCTAAATTCTAATAACAATATATCAGAAAGAGAAATGAAAAAAATTCCATTTATAATCACAACAAAAAGAGTAAAATACCTAAAAATAAACTTGAGGTAAAAGACCTGTACACTAAAAACTACAAGACATTCTTGAAAGAAACTGAAGAAAAAAATGAAAATATGTTTTGTGTTCATGGATTAGAATTAACATTGTTAAAATGGCCATATTACCTAAAACAATATATAGATTTAATGCAATGCCTATAAAAATACCAATGGTATTTCTCACAGAAATAGAACCAAAAAGTCCTCAAATTTGTATGAAACCACGATAGAGCATGAATAGCCAAAGAAATTCTGAGAAAAAAGAGCAAAGTTACAGATATCACACTCCCCGACTTCAAACTACAAAGCTACATTAATCAAAACAGTATGGTATTGGCAGAAAAAGACATACAGACCAATGAAACAGAATTAAGAGCCCAGGAATGAACTCACATATTATCAGTGACATAGGCTCTAAACTTACAGATCTTGGTTTCAGTGGGATTTTTGTGAACTTGACCCCAAGGCAAGGACGTAAAAGCAAAAATAATGGTACTATATCAAACTAATGGTACTATATCAAACTAATCATCTTCTGTACACTAAAAGAAACCATCAACAAAACAAAAGGCAATTAACCAAATTGGAGAAGGTATTTGCAAACAATACCTCTGATAAGGGGCTAATATCCAAAATATATAAAGACCTAAACAACAACAACGACAAAAAAAAAAAAAAAACAATCCAGTTATCTCTATATCTTACTTTTCCAAGGATTGATTGATCGATCGATCGATCGATTGATCTGTCTATCTATGTCTTCCTTTTCCAAGGTGTGTGTGTATGTATGTGTATATGTGTGTATATATAGAGTCAACATATATGATAAAATGTTCGACATTATTAGTTGTGTGTGTGTGTGTGTGTGTAGAGAGAGAGCCCATAGGTATGATAAAATGTTCAACATCACTAGTTATGAGAAATGCAAATCAAAACCACAATGAGATACTACCTCACAGTTTTTAGATTAACTATTTATCTATAAGACAA
Source organism: Rousettus aegyptiacus (assembly GCF_014176215.1). NCBI lineage: Eukaryota > Metazoa > Chordata > Mammalia > Chiroptera > Pteropodidae > Rousettus > Rousettus aegyptiacus. The sequence goes on from NW_023416310.1 coordinate 35,261,220, forward strand.
GAAAAAACAAGTGTTGGAAAAGATGAAGAGAAAAGAGAATCCTTGAACACTTCTGGTGGGAATATAAACTGGTACAGGCACCATGAATAATAGTATGGTGGTTCCTCAAAAAATTATAGAGCAACCATATGATCCAGCAATCTCTCTTTTGGGCATCTACCTGACACATTTGAAAACACTTATTTGTAATGATATACGTACCCCTATGTTAATTGCAGCATTATTCACGATAACCAAGACATGGAAATAATCCCAATGTCCTTTGACAATGATTAGAAAAAAAGATGTGGTACATATGTACAACAGAATACTACTCAGCCATCAAAAGATAAAATATTACCATTTCCTACAACATGGATGGATGTTGAGAGTACTATGCTAAGTGAAATAAGTCAGACAAAAAAGGACAAGAACCATGTGATTTCACTCAGATGTGTGATATAAAACAAACAGTGACAAAGGAACAAACAAAACAAGAAAACAAACTCACATAGACAGTGGAATGGTAGGAACGAGAAGCAAAGGTGAACGGAAGGAGGACAAAGAGGATAAAAAGCGTCAAATACAACATGACAGGAGACCAGACTTTTGGTGGTACGCACACAATAGAGTATACACAGATATCATATGATAAAGTTGTACACCTGAAATTTAAAAATTGCTCTATACTATTAGCAATTAAAGTATAACATATTATACTGTACTATATAAAATTGCCAATATTTGACCATTTTTAGACTATAATAAGTAATTCCATGTGGTGCAACTTCATAAGATGAATAGTTTGTTTTATTTTTTTTTGATGGGAATTAGAAAATAAATACAATAGAATTTAGAGAGGAAAGTACCATCACATTGAGCTGAGGCCAATGTAAAATTTACTTAAAATGTAGCTTTGGATAAAGGCTGTATGACTTAGAGAGGCAGCAAGGTCAGCTTTAGACTTTATAATTTGCTCTGTGAGTTGGAACCACTTAACCTCACTGAGCCTCAGTTTCCTGACATGCCAAATGGAAATAGCATTTATCTTGCTGAGTTGTTGTAAGGTTCTTTATAGCCTCTCTAGTTTCAAAGTTCAAAGGTCTTGATAGTCCACAAGGAATAATGGTAAGTTCTCCAAGACATAGACGCCTAGACCCATGAGCTGCAGCAATTTATACCATCAGGCTAGAGAGAGCCTCACATCCACACTAAAGGGTCTGTATCTACCACATAAAGAGACTCTAGCTGCACTGTTACATATTTTCATGCTCTACTCTTTACACATCATTCAACATACCACAGACCTTGTTATGGCCGAACACTGATGGAAAAAAAAAATGGGTTGGTCTGATTCTCACATAGGTATAGTACATTTGAAAAACAAATTGCCAAAACTGTTTAATTCTATGCTTGTTTTCACTGTCACAGTGAAAATATCTGAGAAAAGACTTTCACTCCAAAATGGCAAATGATTACCTACTGCAGCTTCCTCCTCTTGCCTCAAACCCTAAGAATGATTGAAAAGATATTTTAATAAATCGACAGTCCCACTAGAACATAAGAAACAGTGTACCCTATTGAACAGTAATAATGATGATTCTTGAAAGAAGGGAGACAGTGTCTGGTTGAAGAATAAATGCAAAATCAAAGTACATGGTAGAGAATATTGCTAAAAAGAATGGTTGCAAGAGTGGTCTAACCAAGCAAAGTGTGATACACACATGCATGGGATTCGGAGGTAAGCGACAATAAGCAGGCATCGATGCTGCACATAACCTTTCCAACCTCGGGTCAGGCAGAAAACAAAAGAGATATTTTTCCCAAGCCAGAGCACCAAGCAAGGACGTTTAGATTGGAGACACAGGGCAAAGTCTTCGGGCTAGTAACCCTAAGAGGAAAAAAGCCTCTATGCCCAGATCATTAGGCACTAACACAGTCTGCCTAGAAGTTGTCCTACCAACTCTTTTATACCTAATGTAGAAAGGCTAAAGTATCTCACAGATTCGGCATCTGGTCCTGCTTTTTCTAAAAGCAAGTTGCAGAATAAACATAGCAGACTAATAAAAAAAATTCAATCCTAAAATGAGCATACAACCGAGTAACACCCAACATTGGAGGGAAGCCACAACTATGAGTCAAAATCACAAAACTCCACGAAGAATAGGATATATACTAAGGAAAAGCATTAAGACTTAAGAATTACAGCAAATATTTTCAGAAAGATAGTAAATATTGCATTCACTAAAAAGAATTTACATCTTGGGATAAAATGTTAGTGTAAAAAAGTGCAATACATTGGTTGGTTAGTAGAAGGGACACTGCTGAGAGCAATTTTGTGAGGTTGTGGCCAAGAAACTGCTAGAATTTGGCAGATTTTTAAAAGTCTGAAAGTTAAGATAAATGTAGGCTCCGTCCCAGCATTTCCATTGTGCTTTCTTTCTCACTCTCTACCATTTCCCTTAATCCTTCCCTCCTTCTCGTTCCTCATTGTTTTTTAATTGTCCTATTTTATATGAATTTCAACATCAATGGCTAACTCAACCCCTTGGAAGTAAGGAAAAATCCTAAGTGAAGTACAGTCTCATTTTATTGAGATTAATCATGCCCCCTTAAAACACCGATCCTCTCATTTTACAACAGAGTTTCTCATAGTTTTGATGCCCAAGTTTTCATTCCATTTGGTTTTATTACCAACAAGGTTTTAGTTTCCTATCCCAGGACCTTTGCTTTTCTAGATCCCGTTCTGAAGTGGTAGCATACAATATGCAACATCTTAACTGCCATGGCAACAGGTTTATATGCTAATCAGAAATGCAGTTTTACAAAAGCACAAAGAGTCTGAATATGGCCTTTGATTTTAAGAACCACTGTTGGGCAAGCTGCATGAGCTTAACAGTATTTCAGAAAGGCCTTATTAGAGTGTGGTTTGGTAGGAATAGGTTTCTGACAGGCCAGATAAGTCTAGTGTGTGTTTGTTTGTTTGTTTGTTTGTTTTAAACTATCACCATTCCATAGGTCCAGTCTAACTCTTCCATTCAATAGTGAACAGACCAATTGACTACCCAGGATTCATTTTTCTCTTCCCTCTTTCTAAGTGAACTCTCTTTCACTTTAAAAATACACCCCTCTTCCACATTCTCCAAGACAACCAGGAGAAGCTGTTTCCAATTTCTGAGCTGAATCTTGATTAGTCTAAAGTCCAGACTCAAAGGCTACCTTGGGTATCAAGGAGGTGAAAGCCCTATATTCTGGAAACCATAAGATGTTAAAGAAATTGAAGAAGATAAAAACAAATGGAAGGATATACTATGCTCATGGTTTGAAAGGATTAATATTGTTAAAATGTCCTTACTACATAAAGCAATAGATTTAATTCAAACCCTATCAAAATATCAATGACAATCTTCTGGAAACTAGAACAATGAATCCTAAAATTTCTATGGAACCACGAAGATGCCAAATGGCCAAAGAAATCTTGAAAAAAGAATAAATTGGGAGGTATCATGCTCCCTGATATCAAACTATACTACAAGGCTACAACAATCAAAATGGTATACTGGCATAAAAACCGATATGTAGATCAATGGAACAGAACAGAGAGCCCAGAAATAAATTGTTATTAATATGGTCAACTAATCCATGATAAGGAGGCAAGGATATATAATGGAGTAAAGACAGTCTCTTCAATAAATTGTGTTGGAAAACTGTACAGATCCATGGGACCACTGTCTTATATCAAACTCAAAAGGATCAAAGACTTAAATGTAAGACCTGAAACCGTAAAACTAGAAGAAAACAGAGGCAGTAAACTTTCTGACGTCACTCTTAGTAATACCTTTTTGGATGTGTCTCCATGGGCTAGGACAACAAAAGAAAAAATAAATAAATGAGTACATGAAACTAAAAAGTTTTTACACAGTGGGGGAAACAATCAATGAAACAAAAAGATAGCCTACTAAATGGGAAAAGATATTCACAAATGATACACATAAGGGTTACTATCCAAAATGTATAAGGAATTCATAAACTTAAAAAAAAAAAACTATCCAATTAAAAAATAAACAGAGGAACTAAGTAGACATTTTTCCAGAGGATATACAGATTGCCATTGACATATGAAAATATGCTCAATATCATTAATCATTAGGAAAATGCAAATTAAAACCACAATGAGATATCATCTCACACTCATCAAAACAGATATCATCAATAAATCAAAAAACAAGTGTTGGTGAGGATGTGAAGAAAAGGAAACCCTTGTGCACTGTTGGTGGGATTGCAAATTGGTACAGCCACTATTAAAACTTTATGGAGGTTCTTAAAAAGTTAAAAACAGTGCTACCATATGACCCAGCAATTACACTTCTGGGTATTTCTCCAAAGAAATCCAAATTCAAAATGATACATTCACCCCTATGTTTGCTGCAGTATTATTTACAATAACCAAGATATGGAAGCCAACTAAGTGTTCATGGAATGGGTAAAGAATATGTGATACATATATACACTGCAATATTATTCATCCATAAAAGAGAGTGTAATCTTGCCATTTGTGACAAAATAAATGGACCTAGATAGTATTATGTTAAGTATAATATGTCAGAAAGATAAAGACAAATACCATATGATTTCATTTATGTGTAGAATCTAAAAATGAATAAACAAAACAGAAACTGACCATATATAAAGAGAACAAGCTGATGGCTGTCAAAGGGCAAGGTGGTGTGGTGATAGAAAAAAATAATGTGGCAATATATACAAAGAAAAAAAAATCCTTCAATAAGTGAATAAACTATGGTACATTTATATAATGAAATATTATTTAATAATTAAAAATGTTATCAAATCATGAAGGAATGTTAAATGCACATTGATAAGTTAACGAAGCTATGATTCCAACTATATTACATTCTAGAAATGATGAAAGTATAGAAACAGTAAAAAGATTCATGTTCGCCAGGAGTTTTGTTGTGGCAGGGGAAGGGAGAGAGAGAAAAGAGAGAGAAAAAGGTGGAGCATAGGGAAATGAAACTATTCTGAATAACACTAAAATGGTAGATTTGTAATATTCTGCATTTGTCAAAACTCATAACATCTGCAACCCAAAGAGTAACCCTAATGCACGGTATAGACTTAACAGTAATTTATCAATATTAGCTAAGCAATTGTTATAAATGTACCACACCAATGGAAGATATTAATAGGAGAAACATGAGAAGGGGGAAGAGGCAGTATATGGAACTGTACTTTCTGCTCAATATTTCTATAAACCTAAAACTGGTCTAAAAAATAAAGTTCATTTATTTAAAACAAAGTGTACATTAATATTATAAGAATGAAGATAAAATAGAATTACATAAAATGCTAAAATAAAACCAGAGAAAACAGAGAAACAAAAATGAGAGAAACAAAAACAAGTAGATAATATTCTAACTACATCAAAAATCACTTTATATATGAATGGTCTACACACCAATTAAAAGAGACATTGTCAGAGTGGATTTAAAAAAAAAAAAAAAGACCCAGCTGCATGTAGTCTATAAGAAAAACACTTTAAATATAAAGATTCAGATGGGTAAAAAGTACAGGAATGGAAAAAAACTAGACTACTATATTATCCTAATATTCATCAACAGTGATGAATATTAATTATATTAATCTCAGACAAACCAAGGATGAATATGTGTGTTGCATAATGATAAAGTAGTCAATTCTCCAAGAAGACATAACGATCCTAAAGGTATATGCACTGTACAAAAGAGTGTCAAAATACATGAAAAAAACCTGATAAAATTGCAAAAATAAATAGATGAATCCGCTATTCTAGCTGGAGGCTTCAACATATCTTTGTCAGTAATGGATAGATCAAGTAGACAGAAAATCTGTAAGAATATACATGACCTCAACAGTCTGATCAACCAATTTGATGTAGTTGGTATTTATAGCACACACCATCTATCTCAACACATTCTTTTTAAGTTCACATGGGATTTTCACTAAGATAGACTATTTTCTGAGCCATAAAATACACCATAGCAGATTTTTAAAAAATAGGATAACAGGTTGCTAGAAAATTACCAAATACTTGGAAACTAAACAAAACACTTTAAGTAATGTATGGGTCAATAAAGAGGTTTTACGAGAAAATCTTAAGTGTCTGAAATGGCATGACAAATGCATTGAACTCTAGCATAACTTGCTGCATGGGAGTGACAAAAAAATAAGACTGAAAAATGGACAGGGTTCAGAACATAAAAGGCCTTCCAGATCACGATGAGAACTTTAGTCTTTATTCTATAAGTGAAACTGTTCCAATGATGTCATTGGGATCACTAGAAGTATACACCAACCCATTGGCTATAACAATAGGGTGGGCCAAATATACAAAACAAAGGCTATGGCCGCATGAGGGGAGAGGAAGAATGCCAAACGATATTCAGAAGAGGAAAGGTGCAACCAACAGAAACTTTTGCTTTGCTACAGATTGGAGGTAAAGAAAATGGAAGATAACTTTCAAGTGTTTGGTCTGGGCAGCTAGATAGATGGTGATGCTATTTACTGAGAGAGGAAGTAAAAATGTTAATTTGTAATATACGGATGGTAAGTGTTAAAAATTTAGGTACAAATGATGATGATAATGATGATGATGATGATGATGATGATGATGATGATGATGATGATGATGATTTTCACCAGCTAGTAATCAATGTAATCTTCTAGTAAGGATTCTAAAAGCCTTATTTTGAAAGTCTTGTTGCTATTATTTGATAAACTCCTAAAGAAGAAAGCTATTGCTTTTATATGTTTTTCCTTTTTACAAATATATTTATTGAGATAAGACACATGCCATAAAATTTACCCTACTAAAGTCTACAACTTGATTTCCAGTATATTCAGAGAGCTGTGCCACCATCACTACTATCTAATTTTTAGAACCTTTCATCACCCCAAAAGACACCCTCTACCCATTAGCAGTCACTCCCCATTCCTCTCTCTCCCTGGCCCTAGGCAACCACTAATCTACTTTCTGTCTCTATTAGATTTGCCTGTTCTAGCCATTTCATATAAATGGAATTATATGACATCTAGTCTTAAGTATTAAGAATATTCGGTTAGTATTTTCACTATTTGTCTGTTATAGCATACACTGATACTTCATTCGCTTTTATTGTCAAATAGCTTTAATTGTACAGATATACCACTGTTTATTACTCAGCTGATAGACATTTGGATTGTTTCCACTTTTCGCTATTCCAGATAATGTTGATATGAACATTCATGCATCAAATTTTGCATGTGCATATATTTTCATTTCTCTTGGGGATATAACTGGGAGTAAAATAACCTGATTGATAAATGGGCAAAAGATTTGATGAGAAGATTTCATACAAATGACCAAAAGGCACCCGGAAAGATGCTCAATATTATTAAGCATTAGGGATATGCAAAACACAATAAAAGACTTCTCACAATCACTACACATACATGAAATACATCTGTATATACACCACATATAGACCTGTAGACATATGGACCTCTGCATTGTCATTGATGTTACTAATTTATGACAATTCTTCTCTATATAAATACTCACTACAGCAAGTTCCTATCCCTTGAAATTATGTTGAACATCTATCATAACAAAATAATACTCAACTTTGCAATACTGGCTTTATTATAGTAAGAACACTTTTGTCCCCTATAAAAAACATCTACTTAACAAATAAAAATAAAAACATGTCATTTCCTTTTTTAACATTTTATGTTTATCGAAATGAACAATGCAAAAGATATTCTTTTAATATAAACCTCAAAAGTTACACCTATAAAAATAAAAGGAATCTGATTCAAACAGAACACTTGGATCATACAATTCACATGTGTTCAGTTATACTCGTGGTATAAACGATGAGTCTCTAAACATCAGAGGCCATAAAATACCAAGGACCATTAAAAGAACTCTTGAAACATATACATTTTTGCTGTGGATAAAAGATTATTTTTGCTTCCTTTATTCTCAACTTCTAAATCATATAATCATATGACCAGAAAATATAATTCTGAAGTTCATAAAGATCATATGCTGAAAACCAATACCACTAAACTAGGAATTAGTTATTCTGTATTGTTATGTCTACTTTGCCTCTTCCTAAGAAATCTCAGGCAAGTCATTTAACCCATCTGAATCTGTGTCCTTATATGAAAAAATAAATCATTGTACTGCATTAACCATAAAATCACTCTCTGTTCTAGATAATATAATTCCATCTACATTCTTATTTTTAAGTGTTCAAAAAATTTTTTAATATTCATGCATCAAAATAAAGAAAAAACTTTTCTAAAGGAATATTTTCCATAAGATTCAGAGTACTAGGCTTCTATTTTAGATAGCTCTTTCTGAAACAAATAAGACTACCAGGTATATCCCAAAGAGAACTAATAGAAGCTTTCCAATTTACTTGATTGGACAATAAATGATTTTGTTTGATAGGTTTTAAGATCAGCACAGATGTGGCAAACTACAACCAGCTTACTACTGATAAGCAGAACAGAATCTTCTTAATTTGTGCAAGCCCTTGGAAAGCTGAAAAGTGCCAATTAATAAACTGGCAATCTAGTAGTTGCACAGTATATTAAAATATATGGCACTTGGCATCAAATGAGCACATCAGTGAATAATAAAGCCTTGGAAGATCCTAAGATGAAAAAAATATTTACTAAAACAAGAACTGTTCTTTATGAATTTAAGCGATGAACAACACAAGAAAATATAAAACAAAATAACAACAGAATGAAGTGGTTTAAGTCAAATATTAACAATTAACTCTGTGTCTTATAGAGCACAGCACTTTATAAATGCAAGTGACTGGTAATGCATCATGTCAAGTTATAGAAAAGCATTAAACTAAATTCAAATTCTTGGCATTTGGCTCTCTTAATTGAACATTTTATTTATTCATATGCCAATTAAGTGGCTTTAACTATCTCTCTGGGTATTATTCATCCTTTAATAATGACACAAGAAAAGCAGAGTAAGGCAGATTCTTATTAAGAGGAATGAATATAAACATATGTGCTCTTTCACTAACGAAAGCCAGCAGTAATGTTTATTATTGATACAAGGTCCATGGTTAATCCTGATTTATGTTACGTTTCATTTTGGTCAAGGATTTACCAAAAGTCCCTGGAGTGCATACTCCTATAGAGCAGAAACTGTTTTTCATTCACACTAGCATTTTCATCAGCTCACATAGGAAAGTGATCCGTGTTTTGGTGTTACTGTCAGTCAGAACACAGCAGGCAGTCCTGTGACAGAATAATGCCTCTGTAAAAGGAGGTTCCTGTCTCATATTTTTTAGGACGCTTCCAAACATGTCTATCTGCATGAAAACATCTAAATATCAATGAGGTTGTGGAATTAAAGTCTTTCACTATTATTTTCCCTTAGAGACCCATATAAACATATCTCTAGAACAGTTGTTCTCAACTGGGAGTAATTTTGCCCCAGGAAACATTTGGTAAGATTTGGAGACATTTTGGTTGTCAAAACTGCGAGGGTGAGTACTACTGGCATCTACTGGACTGAAGACAGGAATGGCGCCAAACGTCTTAAGTGCACAGGACAGCCCTCAGCAACAAAGAATTCTCCAGCATCAAATCAACAGTGCTAAGGCTGAGAAACTGCTCTAAAAGAACCAACTGTATACAAGCATAGGAATCTAATGCGCGTGAGATTGTCTGCGATTTTAGAAAGGAGACTGGGAGGAGCCTAATAGATTTTTTAATAAAGTTGTACTTTTTATTTGAGTACACTAACCTTCAAATCACTTGAATGAATCTGAGAATATGTGAAATTCAGTAGAAGATAAAAGCAGGAGTCTTTAAATAGTAAATGAAATAGAAACAAATGACCTGTAAGGCTCTCTCAATATCTCATAATAGGATCAAAGCCCTGGAATATTAATACAAACTCTTTTTAGAGCTTCTCCTTTAACAGGTTGGATGCTGTTTGTGATTACTAACAAAATCAGCATATCACCTTGCCCTTGAAATGTCTGACTAAATTTTTCAAACTTATTTTCTATGAAGTTTATGGAAAGTATTCTTTCCTACAAGGAAAGCACAGACAGCCTTCAAATCTTTTCTCTCTTCTATCAAGATCTCATTTTGGTTTTGTTTTGTCTTGTTTTTATCTCTAGCTTCCAACTGATGGATTCTTAAAACATAACTAACAAAAATGTAATCTGTGTTTGGTCTCAGTGAATAAGTCATATTAGTAAAATTTTTATTCTTAACTAAAATGAACCCTCAAGTTATCAGAATTATCTATTTTCTCCATAGATGTTACAAAACTGCTCAAAATTAAATATCATATTTATTTTCATTTTAAACATATACTCAACTCATCTTTTATGATTCAGAATAAGGGACAGGGTCATAAAAATCAACATTGGAAAAGTAGCACATCTCCAATCGGAGTGATATATACAAAACTAGGATATCTCCTAAGATGGGACTTTGTTCTTAAGCAGTCTCACTTGCTCACTTTATTAATACTTAGTGGCATCCATTAGCTCTTTTCATACACTTTTATAGCAATAGGCATCATCAATATGATAATAGAAGCATCTGTCTCTACTATTTGCCAGGAATTTGATCAGGCAACCAACCTCCCCTGCCCTGCCCCGCCCCGCCCCCCCCCCCCCCCCCGTCCCATGCCCAAATACGACAAAACAGTCCACTGGCAAAAATCTTAAATAACTTTGTTATGGAGGTGAGAAGAAGCTGTTCATTATGCCATCCTACCATGGCTGAGGAAGTATTAAAAAGTCCTACATCCAGAACTAATGCGGAAATAAAATGACTATAAAGCAGCATGCAGCAAATTCTGATCAATTAGCAGCATCCACAGAAGTCATGGTGGGGAAAAAGTGCCTGCAACACATTTTTCACCTGATTTCTTATCAACAGCGAAAGCTTGCACATTGTCCTCTTTAGAGCCCCCTCCAGTATACAGATCACCACATTCTGCGACCTCTAGTGAGCGTCTTTAGGCAACATCCCTTTCCTAACAGATGATTCTCAGCTGCAAGCACTGTTTCAATCCAATCAGCATTTCCACAGTCCAAAGCCTATACTGTCCACAAGCAGGACCAAGTAATGGATCTTCCCTAGACCACCTCATGCCAGACAGTTCAGTATAAATTGTAAATATGCTATTTGAATGAGTTTATATCTTCTTTAAACAAAGAAAAAATTAACTTGGGTTTTTCAGAAGGAGGCAAGCCAGATCAGAAAAGTTCTTCTGTTGGACTCTGTAGCAAAGCTCCAGGGTGCACTTATTAACCAATACGACACATCAAGAAATGTAAGAAATATAAATTGTGAACATTAACATTTAGATAGACAGCAGGCCTTCTTGCCCCAGCTATTGACATCACCCTCTCCACAACAGAAGCATTTCATTGTCCACGAGGAAGCTCATGACAGAGACATGAGAACCATCCTTGCACTAACACGTTGACGTAGTCTCCACAGACATTCATTCTACTTCCTAATGGTTTTCAGATTCACAATTTTCTTCTATCTGCTGCTGCAATCAGACTCAATGGCATTTCACATCTCCTCTATCCATTTTCCACACAGTAGCAAGTATAGCTTTTAGACAGTTATATTTTAAAAATATTCAGCTAAGAAAATAACATTAAACTTGTATCCATTTTGCCATGCATACTTCAGATAGGTAGGTGAAGAAAGATGATAATAGGTAGACAGATGGGAAAGATAGGACAAACGGATCACTGTGAAATATTTCAGGCATTCAAAATCATAGAAATCATATAATAATCAACCATTAACAGATTCTCAACTTAAGAAAGAAAATATTTTAAACAACTAAAACCCCTAATGCATTTCTCCTCTGCCTCCTTCCCTCTTTTTTTACCCAAAGGTAACATTACCTTGCATCTGGTATTTGTTACTACCCATATTTTTATTTTTGTTGTGTATGTATGGATAAGCATTATATGAGGGGTGTTCCTGCTTTCAAACTTTACGTAAATGGCATAACTTGTACATCACTGGGAAACTTGATTTTTCTGCTCAGTGTTATGTTTTTGAGGTGTGATCACGAGTTGCTAGTTCATTCATTTGAACAATGTGTAGTTCTCTATTATGAAGTCATATCATTTATCTGTTCTTTTAATAGATGTTTCGGTCACTTTTGGTCTTCACTATGCCAAGCAATATTGCCATGAACATCTTATTTGTTATCCTGTGTTACCAAAATCTTCTCTAGGGCATGTATGAGAAATGTGAAGGGTAGGATTGTTACTAATAGTGCCCGATCACACCAAATTCTACTCCAGAGCCATCGGTGAACATTCCCGCCAACACAACTGAAAGTTCCCATTGCTCCATATCTTCATCAACTAAGTGAATTGTCAAAATGAATTCTAATTTTTTGAATTTGATGGTTGGGTAATAAACTTCCAGTTTTTTATTTGTATTTTCCAAATAGTCATTGACACTGAGAATATATTTATGTGTATAGGTTAGGCTTCCCTTTCTGTTCTCTCTTCCTCTTCGTTGCTCATTCACCTGCTGCATTATTACTTTTTAAAAATTCATGTAGGAAACCTTTATTAATTCTAGATCTTAACTTTTTGTTAGATCTATTTTAAAAATTTTTAGATATTTCAGAGATTTTTCTCTCAACCTGTAGCTTATAGTATTTTTAGTGTCTCTTGTTGACCAGAAACTTTTAATTTTAAATAATAACCCTGTCCTTTAAGATTTATGCTACTTTGTAACTTAATCATTCCTTAAACTCAAGATCACAAAAAGATTTTTTCATTATTTCCATTTTTTTTTTTTTTTTTTTTTGGTGAAAGGTCTGCCTTTCCTATTTAAGCCTTTTATCCACCTGTTTATGTTGGTAGGATGAAATAGGAATCCAACTGTTTTTCACATGGATAACTAATTTTCCCAGAACCATTTATATACTGGATCACTCTTCTCCTACAATTTTAATGACTTCTCTGGAAAATAGTTTCCACATAATAATTCCAGTCCCCTAAAATTCCCCATCTTTCTATTTGCTTAACTTGAAGCAACTAACTACTAGACTATGTAATCATAATTATTATGCAATTATTATCGGCCCTTTGTAACTTCACATTAGTTTTATGAGTTGTTAAGATCCTCCAAAATCCTTTTACATTTTGAGTAGACATTATATGAAAATATGCATTAATTTCAGGTAAATTGATATGTCTTTAAGATAATGAGTGTTTTCTACCTGATATCAAACTATACTACAAGGCTACAGTAATCCAAACAGCATGATACTGAAATAAAAACAGATACATTGATTAATGGAACAGAACAGAGAGCCCAGAAATAAATCCACGCCTATACTCACTTAATATATGACAAAGGAGGCAAGAATATACCATGGGGTAAAAATAGTCTCTTCAATAAATGGTGTTGATAAAATTGTACAGATACGTGCAAAATAATTAAAGTGGATCACTTTCTTATACCATGTATAAGAATAAACTCAAAATGGATTAAAGACTTAAATGTAAGACCTGAAACCATAAAACTTCTAGAAAAAACATAAGCAGTACACTCTATGATATTGCTATTAGTAATTTCTTTTGGAATATATCTCCTTGGGCAAGGGAAATAAAAGAAAAAATAAACAAATGGGACTACATCAAACTAAAGGGTTTTTGTAAAGCAAAGGAAACCATCAACAAAACAAAAAGACAACCGACTGTTTCAGAGAAGATATTCACAAATGATACATCTGGTAAAAGGTTAATATCCAAAATATATAAAGAATTCATACAGCTCAAAAACAAAAAAACGATCCAATTAAAAAATGGGCAGAAAACCTGGACAGATTTTTCTCCAAAGAGGAAATACAGATGGCCAATAGACATATGAAAATATGCTCAAGGTCACTAATCAGAGAAATGCAAATTAAAACTACAATGAAATATCACCTGACACCTGTCAGAATGACTATCATCAATAAGTCAAAGAACAAATGTTGGCAAAGATGTGGAGAAAAGGGAACTCTCATCTACTGTTAGCGGGATTGCAAATTGGTACAGCCACTATGGAAAACAATCTGGAGGTTTCTCAAAAAATTAAAAATGGATATACCTTTTGACCCAGCAATTGCACTTCTGAGGATTTATCCAAAGAAAACCAAAACAATAATTCATAAATATCTATGCACATCTACGTTCATGGCAGCATAATTTACAATAGCTAAGATATGGACGCAACCTAAGACTAGACCACTAGATAAAGAAGTTACGGTTCATATATACATGGAATATTAGTCATTAAAAAAATGAAATCCTACCATTTGCAATGACATGGATGGACCTAGAGGTTATTATGAGTGAAATAAGTCAGACGGAGAGGTTATTACGAGTGAAACAAGTCAGACAGAGAAAAATAAATACCATATGATTTAACTTAACATGAGGAATCTAAGGAACAAAAAGAACAAACTAATTGAAAAGAGACTCAAATATAGAGGTGAAGGCCAGTGTAGAGAGGGTGTGGGGGGATGGGAGAATGGGGTGAAGGATTAAAGAAGTACAAGTTAGTAATTGATAGATGGTCACAGGGATGAGGAGCACGGCATAGGAAATGCAGTAACATTAATGTCATGGCTAGGCGCAGAGCCAAAGGAGAGAAAGAGCAATTAGGGGGATCATTCTCTAAACTACATAAATGTCTAACCAATGTACTGTATACTTGAAACTAAGAAAATAAAATAAAATAAAAAGATGAGTATTTTGATTCCAAAACTTTGTCTACTTTTACTCAAGTCTTACATACATAAATATGTTGAAATTTGTCTTTTTTAAAATACAAAATTACTTTCAAAAAATTAATACAAAATATAAAATGTTAGAGCTATTCCTATTTGCTTTATGATTATTACATAATGTTATTATATGTATTGATTTCTTTTTACTGGTGGATAGTGGCTACATAATTTTTTTCAGTTGACCTTGAATCCGGTAAACTATCAAAACTCTATTACTAGTTCTGTAGTTTACATATGCTTTCTAGTTTTCCATGAAATTAATGGTATCATTGGCAAATTAATTATTTTTCTTTTCCTTTCTAATTTTTAAACTTTATTTCTCTGTCTTACTGCACTAACCAGGATATGCAGTATAACACTTAATAGAGGAAGCTACTGGCATTCTTTTTCATTTCTGAATATAATGGCAACCTTCTAACTTTTTGTAATTAAGTATGATACTCAATGAAGAATTTGAATAGATATCCTTTTCAGGTTAAAGAGATTTCTTCTCCATTAGTTAGGAATACTTACGGATTAAAGAAAGAATATCTAACATTGATATTTGTCAAAAAAAATAGTTAATTATCTCATATAGCAGCAAACTGAAGGTAGGTAGGTTTAGGTTTGGGCAGCAGCTCATAAATGTCAGTGTACTGGATTAGGGTCTTTGACCTTCTCTTATGGCATAATTCCAAGCACAACATCCACTTACAATCACAATTACAGAGAAGAAATAGGGAGGATATAGGATCACATATCTTTTTCATAAAGGAGGAAAGTCATCTCCAGAAGCTCCCATCAGAATTCTCTTTATAGCTCATTGTCCAAAACTGGGTCATATAGCCTCCCTCACACTAGAGGAGCTAGGAAAGTGAGCACAGCTGATTCTGGAACAACATGGGTTTGGACTGCACAGATCTGCTTATACACAGATGTATTTTTCAATAGATGGATTTTAAAACTTTTTGGAAATTTGCAATGATTTATAAAAACTCACAAACTACACAGCCCAGAATTATAAAAAAAAAAAAAATCAGGAAAAAGTTATGTCATGAATGCATAAAATGTATGTAGATATCAGTCTATTTTATCATTTACTAGCATAAAATATACAAAAATCTATTATAAAAAGTAAAAATTTATCAAATCTTACACAAAATATTACAGACCATATAAGTTTCCATTCGGTTAAGAGAAATATAAGCAAACTTAAGGATGCAATATTGAATCATAACTGAACAAAATTAACTATAGCACATGCTGTATTACTGTAATAATTTTACAGCCACCTCTTGTATCAATTATAACAGGCTATCATAAAGTAATCATATCGCTGCTGCTTCATTATCAATGTATACATTGTTATACCTGAAAATAGAAATTTCTTTTTCATATTATCTTTTCATTTTTTTAATTTCTAGTGTTAGTAATACACATAACATCTACGATGTTTTATGTCATATAAAATAATACTGAGATAGGTACTGAAAGACGATTCATCTTGTAAGAAGATGACATAAACTTACATTATTGACAAATACAGTACAGAACTGAAAATGTATTTTCTCTTCCTTATGATTTCTCGGTGACATTTTTTCCTCTAGCTTACTTTACTGAAAGAATACAATATATAAAATGTATAAAATATGTTACTTGATGATGTTATCAGTAAGGCTTCTGGTCAACAGTAGGATGTTAAAGTTTTTGGGGTGTCAAAATTTAAGTGTGAATTTCTGACTGCTTGGGGTCAGTGCCCCTAATCCCCACCAACGTGGGGTCAACTGTAGTTGGCATTTTTAATATTGACAGTGAAAAGGAGGTAAGTAAAAGGGGTTTTGGAGTAGACAAAAAAAAAAAAAAACTACCCTGCATTTCATTTGCTTTCCATCTGAATGCAGATAATGACTGTATGAAAGTGTTGAATTATATTTCTTTATGCTGCTCCTATAGAGATAATCATATATTTTATCCTATTAATCATGTTATTTTAACAACTTTTAAGATTGAATCATTTGATTTACTGGGATCGACTGTATTTGATCTTAAAGTATCTTTTTTTACGGAGTAATAAGTTAAATGTATTAGTATTTTTTGCATTCAAGTTCATAGGTGAAATTCATCTATGATTTTTTTTCTTAAACTTTTATTGTGTAGTTTTGATCTTAACGTTAAACTACACTCATTAAAATAAATTGGATAACTTCCCTCTTCTATTTCCTGGAGGAAAATTCACATAAGGATTGTTGATTAGATAGGCTAATTTCCCATCATATACTTTCCCATGTTTTGGAATTTGGGTAGTAAGATCGCCAGAGGAGCTTACAACAGCCCCTTGCTTCAACCGATGAACTACATTTTGGTTCCATACCAATTTACCACGTGTAGTACCCAATAGTCTACAAGAGCCAATTTCTTGTGCCACGTAGTGTTGGTATCTGATACCAATAATGTCGTGGCTGTGGCTTCATTCACACTTTGTGTTTCTGCTCTGTTTTTGGTCTCCAGAAAGAGTTAGCTTGTTCTGGAGCCCAATTATATAGTTTTGGTTTTCTGCTACTCTTTTTATATTTTATATAGTTTACATTTTATTATATATATTCTTAATTGAAAGACTATGTAAACTCACATGTAGTCTTGATCAAAAGCCCAAAAGCACTCTCTGAAAACGTGGTCTAGCACAAGATTTTGCTCTTGCCTAAATCTCTATCCTAGGCTCTTACCTCTTCCCTCTTATTTTTTATGCTTTATTCAAATGGCCTGCACTCTGTTCCTAGCTGTAAGTCTTTGCAGCTTAAGGATTCTTAAAATATTTCCTAACCTACCCTGGAATTCCTCCCCATCCAGCCATTCAATCATATCAGCACACCATATCATATTACTAAACACCACTTAACTTCAGATTTAATTTACATATCACTTCTTAGAGAAGGTTTTCTTCTCCATCACATTTCTGCTTAGCTGGAATTCCCATCACATGCCCTCACAGCATCATATGCTTTTCTTTTTTCCCCCCTGGGAATTTATCACAGTTATCATTAAACAACTATTTGGTTAATCTGTTTATTGATAACTACTTCCCAGAACTAGATGGCAAGCTTGGAAAGGAGAGGGACACTTTCTGTCTTATTCGTTTTATCTCCAGCACCTAGCACATTGTCTAAGACATAATGAGAAATTGGTAAGACTTTAGCAAATCAGTAAATAACTTAGTCTTATTTCCATTGTTTCATGATAAAATACAGGTTCTGTAGAATTAAAGCTAAAAAATATTTGGGATAAAAAATCATATAGCAAAATTTCCGGTGAAGGTTATAGACTAGGTAAACCTTGTGCTTGCCTCCTCCCATAACCACATAAAAATTACAACGAAATTATCAACAGCCATCACTGAGAACCACCTGAAGACTGGCTGAACAGAAGTCTTATAATTAAGAATATAAAAATGTGCCACGTTGAGACTGTAGCAGGGATGGAGACATGGAACAAGTAGGTCTCATACCCATGGTGTGGCAATTAAGAATCAGGAGGAATATTTTGGCTGCAGAAGGTCCCCTGAGGAGCCAAGTTTCCAAGCCCCAAACTGGCCTCCCCAACTCAGGGCATCAGTGACAGGAAGAGAAATCCCCATATTTTGCTCTGAAAACCAGCAGGAATTGCATCTGAAAGAGAGAAAAGGCTGCTGGAAATGGAGGGAACTTCTTGCGAGAACTGCACACAGACTTGCTTGTTCACATACTCACTTGCTCTAAGCTCTTGTGCAGGAGCTCAAAACGGTACCAGGGACATATGGGTGGAACTGACTAACCTTAGGGCAAGGGCTGGAGGAGCAGGGGTTGGAGCAGCTCTCTATGGAAACAGAAGCCTGGCAAGTGCTATTGCTACTTTGTTGAGTCCTCCCCCTACCCAGTCAGCCAGTTGCAGGTGGGCACCAGGTCTGAGTCTCCATCAACTTTGAAACTCTGAACCCTGAGACCTGCCCCACTTAACTCTTGCATGCCTGAGTCTCTTTCAGCAGCTTTTCCACACAAGCAGCACATCTTGGCTTATGCTACTGACTTTCTTAAAAATCTCTCAAAGGTCCACAAATCCCAAGTAAGCAGCGGCTGGCCTTGCCATGCCCTGTATTTAAGTAGCCTCAAACCCAGCACAAGCAGCAACCAGTCTCAACATGCACTGCAACTCTCCCATCAGGTTACCCCAAGCTTGGCAGATAGCTTCCATCAAGTGGCCACAAGCTCAGCACAAGCAGCAACAAACTGCAGATCATACTGTACCTCCTTAGGCATCCCAAGCTGGACACATGTGGCAGTTGACAGTGGCCTGCTCTGGAGCCCCTCCCAAGAGGAGTCAGAAACAACCACCCAGTGACTGGCTTCAGACCACACCAGAGTAATACACAATAAACTCCACAAATGACATACCCAAAGAGGGGAATCAGCTGGCACCAGAGCTCACTAAAGCAACTGCTGCTCTGTGGGGTCAGCCCTTGCACAAAAGTTTGTCCAGTGTCATCATGGCCAGCCCTCACAACCATTCAGCCTACCCACTGATGTGCCCACAGCCATCAAGGCTCAAAATCCTTGATGAACATACATGCAAAAATCCTCAACAAAATATTAGCAAACTAAATGCAGCAATATATTAAAAAGATCATACACCATGACGGAGTGGGATTTATTCCTGTGTTGCAAGGTTGGTTTGGTATCCACAAATCATTAATTTGATATACTACATAAACGAAATGAAAGATAAAAATCATGACCATATGAATAGATGCAGAAAAAGTATTAGACAAAATCTAACACCATTTATGATAAAAACTCAAGAGCAAAGTGGAGATAGAAGGAATATACCTTAAAATAAAAAAGGACATACAGGATGAGCCCACAGCTAACATTAAATTCAATGGTGAAAAGCTGAAAGTGTTTTGTTTTGTTTTGTTTTTTTAAATCAGGAATGAGACAAAGATGTTCACTTTCATCACTTTTATTTAACATAGTATTGGAAGTCTTAGCCACAGCAAGCAGACAAAAAATAAATAAATAAAAGCATCCAAATTGGAAAGGAAGAAGCAAAACTATCGTTATTTGCAGATGACATGATATATAGAGAACCCTAAAAATTCCACCGAAAAACTATTATAAGTTCAGTAAGTAGAATATCTATTGAATTTTCAGAAATCTGTTGCATTTTTATAAACCAATAACAAATTATCAGAAAGAGAAATCAAGAAAATAAGTCCATTTACAATTGCATGAAAAGAACCTAACAATAATTTAACTAAGGAGGTAAATGACCTGTACTCAAAAAACCTAAAAGAGATTAAAGAAAGAAATTGAGGTGATACGAATAAATGGAATACACCATGCTCCTGGATAGGAAGAATTAACATCTTAAAATGTTTATACTACTTAAAGCAATCTACAGTCTACAGCCGTGCCACCCTGAACAAGCCCAATCCTGTCTGATCTCAGAAGCTAAGCAGCGTTGGGCCTAGTTAGTACTTGGATGGGAGACCACGTAGGAAGACCAGGTGCTGTAGGCGTAAAAAATAAAAAATAAGGGATTGTAGGTTGACAAGGTCCTGCAGTCTGTGATGTCGATCAAGGGTTGCCTCACTTAAAAAAATAAAAAAATAAAAAAATAAAAAAATTAAAGCAATCAACAAATTCAATGCAATCCTTATCAAAATACCAATGGCATTTTCCACAGGACCAGAACAAATAATCCTGAAATTTATATGGAACCACAAAAGACCCTTAAGAGCCAAAGAAATCTTAAGAAGAACAATGTTGAAGGTATCATGTTACTAGATATCAAACTATACTACAATAATCAAACTAGGCTATAGTAATCAAAACAGCATGGTACAGGCATAAAAACAGATACTAGGTCAATGGAACAGTATTGAGAATCTAGAAATAAACTCACACCTATATGATTATTTCTTAGCATATAACTGAGATATATAACACCTGAGCTTTTTATTGTCCAAATGCCAATATATACATATATATGTTATAGAGACTTATGAGATAAAACTAGAATGCCTGTTACTCCTAGATCTATTTTATTCCTTAAACCTTCTGAAGAGTTCTTATTAGGTCTTGGCAGAATATTGCAGCACTTTGGGGCGAAGATGCAGCCTAGTAATCTAGAACTTGAAGCCAAGATGGAGAAGATCTCCATGACCACCATGACCTTGCCCTTGGGAAGATGTAGATGGGAAGGAAAGTGACCTAGACGAAGGAGGCAAGAATATACAATGGGCTAAAAACAGTTTTTTCAATAAATGGTATTGATAAAACTGTACAGATACATGCAAAATAATTAAAGTGGATCACTTTCTGATACCACACAAGAATAAACGCAAAATGGATTAAAGACTTAAATGCAAGACTTGAAACCATAAAACTCCTAGAAGAAAACATAAGCAGCAAATTCTTTAAATAACACTTAGTAAAGAGTTTTTGGATGTGTTTCCTCAGGTAAAGGAAACAAGAACAAATAAACTAATGAGATTACATCAAACTAAAGTTTTGCACAGTAAAGGAAACCACTGACAAAACAAAAAGTCCTTCTACTGAATGGGAGAATGTTTTGCATTTTAATCCCATAAGGGGTTGAAATACAAAACATAGAAGGAAATCATAGAAATTCACACACACGCGCACACACACACACACACACACACTCACTCACGCTCCCCCCCCACACACACACTCTCCCTCTCCCTCTCCAATTAAAAAATGAGTAGAGGACTTGAGCTAATATTTCTCCAAAGAGGATATACGGATAGTTAATAGACATATGAAAAGATGGTCAATATCACTAATAATCAGTGAAATGCAAATTAAAACCACAATGAGATATCACCTCACATGCGTCAAAATGTATATCATCAGTAAATCAACAAATAAGTGTTGGTGAGGACGTGGAGAAAAGGGAATCTTCATGCACTGTTGGTGGGAGTGTAAATTGGTGCAGCCACTATGAAAAACTTTGAAGGTTCCTCAAAAAATTAAAAATGGAACTACCATATAACCTAGCAATTATGCTTCCAAGTATTTTTCTGAAGAAATCTAAAACATGAATTTGAAAAGATATATACAGCCTTATGTTCACTGCAGCATTATTTACAATACCCGACGTATGGAAGCAACCTGTGTCCATTGATAGATAAATGGATGACATGGTACATATACATGAAGAACATTACTCAACCATAAAAAAATGAAATCTTGCTATTTGAGACATGGATGGACCTAGAGGGTATTATGCTACATGAAACAAGTCAGAGAAAGCAAATGCCATATGACCTCCTTTATATGTGGAATCTATAAAACAAAATAAATGAACAGAAACAAATTCATAGAGATAGAGAACTGATGGTTGCCAGATTGGGGGTGGAGGGTAGGACATGGGTGAAATGATAAAAGGGATTAAGACGTACAAATTGTCAGTTATAAAAAGACTCAGGATGTAAAGTAAAGCACAGGAATAAATTCGATAATATTTTAATAACTATGCATGGTGTCAGATGGATACGAGACTTAGAGTGATCATTTTGTAAGCTATATAAATGTCGAATCACTATGTTATAGCTAGTATATAGTATTGGATGTTAATGTAATTGAAAAATTAAAAAATGATTTTAAAAATCATATAGCAAAGAAGGAATGCTGATAGAAAAAGTAAAATATGAATCATCACTTTTAGGCAAACAAGTTTAAGAACTGAGCTTTCTACACATACTACAATTATATCATTGTAATTCAGAGCCACCATTTATAATTCCTATCATTTTGAGATATAGTTAGGTTGTATGCTATTTGTTACTATAATAGACAAATTATGAAAGTCTTTAATGAGAAAAGTGAATTAAAACAGATTCATAATTAGACATAATGAAATCACTCTAATTCAATGACATTATATCATGTATTCTTAAGTGGTAGAGAAAGATGAAGATACAGCTTAGGAATGGGAATTCTACAATGACAATGTAACCTCTCATCTTTCAAGATTGCTACTATCAAAAAATAAAACAGAAAATAAGTTTTGGTGAAGATGAAGGAAAAAAAGAACTCTTGTGCACTGTAGGCAGGAATGTAAAATGGTATAGTCACTATGAAAACAGTTTAAAGATCTCTCAAAAAAAAAAAAAATAGAATGACCACGTGACGTGACCCAGCAATTCCACTTCTGGGTATATATCCAAAAGAATTAAAATCGAAGTCTTGAATACATATTTGTACACCCATGTTCAGAGCAGTTTATTCACAATAACCAAATGGTGGAAACAATCCAAGTCTTTATGAATTGTTGAAGGGATAAACAATATGTAGTATATACATAGGTTAGGGACTAAATGTTTGAACTTCCACCAAATTCATGTTGAAATTCTACCACCAGTGGGATGGTATTAGGATTAGATAAAATCGCAAGGGTAGAACCCTCTGTAAGGAAATTAGTGTCTTCATCAGAGTCTGGAGAGCTTGCCTCCTCTCTCTGCATTCTGCTGTGTGAAGATATATTGAGAAATCGCAGCCTGCAACACAGAAGAGGGCCCTCACTAGAACTTGACCATGCTGGCACCCTGATCTCAGACTGCCAGCTTCCAGAACTACGAGAAATAAATTTCTGTTGTTTATAAGCTTCCAACCCATGGTATTTTTGATGTAGTAGCTCAAGCTCACTAAGGCAGAAATTGGTACCAAGAAGTGGATGTGCTGCTATAACAAATACCTAAAAATGTGAAAGTGGCTTTGGAACTGGTAACAGGGGCTAGAAAAATTTTGAGGTACATGCTAGAAAAAATTTACATCGCCATGAATGGACCACTAAAAGAGATCTTGTTGTGAGCTCAGAAAGAGGAACTCTGTAGAGAAACCCTTACCTACATAATTTTGGGCAGAATGTTAGTAGAAAAGTGGGTGATGAAGGCCATTCTAATGAGGTTTCAGATGGAAATGAGAAACACATTATTGGAAACTGGAGGAAAGGCAATCCTTGTTATGAAGTAGAACAGAACTTGGATGAATTTGGTTTGTGTTCAAGTGTTTTGTGAAGGCAGAAGTTTGTGAGATGTTTTGGAATATTTAACTGAAATTATTTCTAATTTGTATTGAAGATGCAGCTTCACTTCTCTTGACTATAATAAAACGTAAGAGAGAAATGACTTAAAGGTGAAATTGTTAAGCAAAAATGAAGCAGAATTTAAACATTTGGAAAATTCTCAGTCTAGCCATAGTGCAAAAAATGAGGGTGCGGCCAAGTGACCCTTTGATAAGGAGATTAGTATAAATCAGCCATTCAAGAGAATCCACAAGCTATTTTTCAAGAAAATTGAAGAATGACCCCAAAGGTAAATCAGACATCATCAAGTCTGCCACACCCATCACAGGCTCACTGTGCAAAGCCCTGGGTAGGGCAAAGTTGTTTCAAAGGAGAGGGTCAGCTCTCCAGTCAAGCCACCCAGGGTACCCCTCCATAGTCTCTCAAGGTTTGGGTCCTTGTCGAGAGCTCAGCATGGGCTTTATGCTGCAGATACAAGATAAGCACAGCTACCTCCACCTAGATTTCAAAGGATGAGGCTACCTACTGGAGCCATGGCTAAGGATCCCAGATTAGGAGAGTAACGGCCATAGGACCCCAACCTGGAAAGCCAGAGAGCCCAGGCAGAGAGTTGCTGTGGGGGTAAGGCCACTGCAGAAAGCCAGTGTAGGACTGTCTCACTGAACTATGGGAGTGATATCACCCCCAGTGAAACTGAAAGGCAGAGAGGTTTATTCTTGAGCCTTAAGATGTAATGCTTGCTGTTTGCCCTGCTAAGTTTTAGACTTATTTGCAACACATTACCCGTTTTTCTTACCTATTTCTCCCTTTTGAAATGGGAATGTCTACCTTATGTCTATCCTACCACTGTATTTTGGAAGCCCATAACATGTTTGGTTTCACAGGTTCATAGCTGAAAAGGAAGGAATTTTCCTCAGGATGAATCATAGCAATGAGACTTTGGACTTTAGACCTTAGAGTTGATGCTGGAATGAGTTAAGACTTTTTTTGGATTGTTGAGATTGAGTGAATGTATTCTGCATATGAGAAGGGCATGAATTTGGGAGGGGGGCAGGGATGGAATGTTTCTGACTGCATGTCTGTGTTTTCCCAAAAGTCATGTACTGAAACCCTACCCTCAATGGGATGACATTAAGAAGCAGAGTCTTTGGGAGGTAATTAGGATTAGATGAAGTTATGAGGGTGAAACCAATATAAAGAAGCCAATATATAGAGAGAATCAGTCAAATGTCAAGGAAATCCTGAGGGTGTCTAAATCTAGATTCCAGTTATCCCAGAGCCAAAAAAACCAAAAAAACAAAAAAAAAAAAACCCGTTAGACTACTTTCTCTCATTTGAACCTATCCTATCACTGGAATTAGAAGGAGAGCTAAGAGTTATGACTTCCTCCACCCTGTCTAGCGACAGGACTGGAAATGTTGCTTTGATGACAGACAACTTGAGTCTCTCCTCCTAACATCACGTAGCACATTGCTACGTTCCCTTGAGAATTATTAAAATCATCGATGTGTGGTAATAAAAGTACTTTATGTCTATGGTTCGAGTTTATAGTTTTTAAAACATCTTTCATACTTATTCCACTAAGATACTCAAAATAATCCTGCAAAAAGTTAAAACGGATTAGCAAATCAAGACAAAAGGGTCTGACTTGAAACCCATTTTCCCCCACCATACACTAATCCAGACATGCTTTCCCAAAGAATGCTTCTGATTATTGCTCTTACAGAGATTCACAATGCTGACTGCTTAATAAATGCTCTTCAACTTCATAAAAGAGGTATTTAATTTCTTGTATGACTCAAATAGCAATAGCTTACTTTTAAAACAAGTGACTTCTATTATCTTTGTTTGTCTTATTTATTTAGACTTATTTATTTTGGTATCTCCAAACTCATACATATTAAAAATAATTTTGAATAGTAATATGACTTTTATTCTCCCCCAAGTTTGGAAATAAAGGCTTAAACAAATTTAACAGAATAGACATTAGAAATTTAGACAGTGCACCAGCTTTTAAACTTCTCACAGAAACTCATCCCTTGGTTGCATTTATATCACAGGCAATTAATTGGGCTGAAACAAATATTCTTTGATGACCATTGAGCACAAGGCAGAGTCATTTTAATATGATAGAATTATTATTGACTGGGGAATATTATGCAAAATTAGTATAACCAAGCAAGATCAAAAAGGCTCTCTGGTTATAAAATATCAAAGGTTTCAGGCAAGTCCTTCCTCAGAGACAAGCCTAAATATTGAAAAACCCCTGTCCCATTACATAAAGGAATGATTTCAATGATGATCTTCCTGAAATGAGAGGTAGAATTTCAGAATTGCACAGAATCAATTCTATGAATTGCTTAGAGAAGTGGTTCACATAAGCATCTATCACTCAAGCATGTACGCATTATTTTTAAATGTATGGGATTGGGAAAGTATCTGATATGTAGTTAACTTAGTTTTGCCAAATTACTAGACATTGGACACCAGGTTATTTTCAACATAATTGAATATTTTTCTCCTTTATATATTTTTTTGGTGTGAAAATGAAAGGGACAGTAGATGAAGAAATCATACAAATTTACAATCATAAATTTATGAACCATAATTTTTCATATCAATATTAGTTACTATTATCTAGGTTATATTTTTCTAAAGTAACGGATAAGAATAACTTTACAAAACATCCTTTTTTGAACTTAAGTTGAAACAGTATTCTAGAACTTTGTTTCCAACAGCAGTCAATAATTACTTTAAACACACGCACAGAATATGTGAACCAAATTTAATGCTTAAATTAGTAAAATTCCTGTTTACCATTTTAGTATCTCCTTGTATAGTTGTAGAAAATTATATTTTTACCAAACATTGAATTTTAAGTCAGTTCACATCTCCTACACAATTCACCTAGTCTTATGTGATGCCACCATATTTGAGAGTCAATACTGCTAGGAATTACCTAGAGAAAAGAAGCACATTTGATACTTATCGTGTGACATTTTAGGTAAATGTAGCTAAACAGTAACTGTGTAGCTAAAGTGGTAACTGCTAAATGACTCCACCAACATCGAGTCTTGCTAAGGAAAGAAGGCAATGATAAAAAGGGTAAAATGGGGTTCAATTATTCTCTTTCTTAAACCATGTAACAAGTAGATAACTTCTACTTCTAATTATTGAGTAGTCAACATTATTAATCAAAATCCTGAAGAGAATATTGTCAACAAAAATGACACAGTAAGAAAATCTAAAAGTCTGTCTTGCAACAAAATTAATAAAAACCCCAGCGAAATCCATCAGAATCAAATTTTTGGAATTATGATAAAAACCAGAAGCTGGCAGCAACTTAAAAAAATGCTTAAGAAAAAACTTGTGGAATCTTGGTAAAAGCAGAGATCTTTGCGGCATTTTAATTTACACTGGTCCCATTAACCGATACCGGGCTCGAATGTGACCTTGACGACAATGGCTCACATTCCCAGGTGTTACTGATACCGGAGGAAACAGAACAGACTTCATGCATAAAGAGATGTGTTTGGCCAATCTTTGGGCTCTGCACAAGCAGGAAGTGAAAGCTAAGGCAGAGTTGTAAACTCCCTGGCTGAGTGCTGAAGGCATGTTCAAATTCACACATAGCCCATCCAAATAATAGACTATTTTATTTCTAGGCATTTAAGGAAGTCTCTAATTACCAGTTGATCACCAAGTTAACAGAATGGAGAATTCAGTGGCCAAACATGATAAAGAATACAGACTGTACAAAATAGTTCAGAAAAGCCACTAAACAGCTACAACAAGAAGCACCAAAAAACCAAGAGGAGGAAGGAGAATATGATTTCCAAATATGCACAATCATAATATTCAAAATGTCCAGTTAGCAACTAAGCTGACAAGGCATGTAGTAAAACAAAAAAGTATGGCCCATACAAAGGGAAAATAAAGAGAAAGAAAGGAACTCTCTCTGAGTAAGCCCACACATTGAACTTATTAAGCAAAGATTTAAAACAGTTATTTTAAATATATTAAAAAGCTAAATTCATGTCCAATCATGAAGATGACATCTCACCAAATCAATAAGTAGATACACACTAACGATGAACAACTGAAGAGGAAATTGAAAAAATTACATTTACAATAGCATCAGAATAAAATTCTTAAGTGCGAACTACCCAAGATGGTAAAAGACTTATACATTAAAAACTACTAAACATTGCTGGAACAAAATAATGAAAACATAAATAAATGGAAGGCAGATCGTGTTCATGGATTAGAAATTTGATATTGTTAAGAGGTCCCTATTACTCAAAGTGATCTATAGATTCAATGCTATCCTTATCAAAATCTCAGCAGCATTTTTTTTTTTTTTTGCACAAATAGATTGTCTATTCACAGATGGCATGATCTTATATACAGGAAACTTTAAAGTATCCACAACATAACTATAATGGCTAATAAATGTGTCAGCAAGACTGTAGGACACAAGGTCAGTATAAAAAATCAGCTGTATTTCTACATTCTAGAAGTGAGCAATCCTAAAATGTAAACAAGAAAACAATTTCATTAAAGCATCAAAGGGAATAATTAAAAAATAAATTTAACCAAGAAGTCCAAGACTTGGACACTGAAAACTACAAAACATTGTTGAAAGACTTTAAATAAAAGACATCCCTTGTTCATGAATTGGAAGACTTAATATTGTTAGGATGGCAATGATCCCCAAATTGATCTCCAAATTCAATTCAATTTCTACTAAATGTTTAGCTTCCTTTTTTGCAGAAATGGACAAGCTGATCCTAAAATTCATATGGAATTGCAAGAGACCCAGAATAGCCAAAAGGATCTTGATTAAAAAAAAAAAAAGTTGGAGGACTCACATTTCCCATCTTTGACATTTTTTACAAAGCTACTAGAATCAAAACAGTGTGGTATTGACCTAAGAAGAGACATATAGATCAAGAGAGCATAAGTGAGAGACCAGAATTAAATCTATAGAACTGATTTTCAACCAGGGTGCTAAGGTCATTTGATGGAGAAAGAATAGTTTTTTCAAAATGAATCTGAGTTAACTGAATTTCTACATTCTTAAAGACGAAGTTAGATGCCTACGTCACATAACATACAAAGATTAAAATAAATGTAAAATCTAAATGTAAAAGCTAAAACTATGAAATTCTTAAAAGGAAGGAGATGTGTAAATCTTTGTGACCTTGGATTAGGTAGCAGTTTCTTGAACATGGCACTAAAAGCATAAACAACCAAAGAAAAAATACAGATAAATTGGACATTATCAAAACTTTAACAAATTATGCAAAGGATGCTTCAAGTCAGTGAAAAAACCACCAACAAAATGGAATAAAAAATTTGCAAATAACGTATTTCTTAAGGATCTGATGTACATAATATATATAGAACTTTTATGACATGAAAGAAACAATTTAAAAATGGGCAGAGTTTTTGAACAGACATTTCTCCAGTGAATATATACAAATGGCCAATAAGTACATGAAAAAATACTTAATATTTTTAATCATTAGGAAAATGAAAATCAGACCACATTAAGCTAACCAATTCTCACCAACTAGGATAGCTACGATTATATATATATATATATATATATATATATATATATATATATATATATATATATATATATATATATATATAAAGTGTTGGTAATGATGTGGATAAACTAAAACATTGCTGGTGGGAATGTAAAATGGTACAGCTGCTATGAAGAACAATTTGGCAGTTCCTCAAAACATTAAACACAGAGTTAACATATTACTCAGCAATTCCATTCCTAGGTATATTCCCTAGAAAAACATGCAAAAATCTATACATGAGTGATCATAGCAGCATTAGTCATAATAACCATAATGTAAAAACAAGTCATGTTCATCAACTAATGAATGAATAAACAAGATGTAGTATATCTATATGATGCAGTATTTTCAGCCCTAAAAAGGACTGAAGTATTAATACATGCTATAACATGAATAAACCTTGAAAATATTATGCTAAATTTAAGAAGCCACACATAAAATACCACATATTGTTTAATTTCATTTATATGAAATACTCAGAATAAGCAAATCCATTGACACAGAAAGAGCAGTGCTTGCTAGTAGCTTCAGGGAGAATGGGGAGTGACTGCTAATAAATATAGGATTACTTTTTGGGGTGATGAAAATATTTTAGAATTAGTAGTGATGGTTGCACAACTTTGTGACTATATAAAAAAATCACCAAATTGTATGCTTTAAAATTATCAAAATAAATTTTGTTATGAGTATCAGATTGATTTTAAAATTCCTAATATAGTTTAAAAAGTAAACATTAAAATTAAATGTAAATAGTTAAGCCTAATATTAATGAGAGGGAAATGCATATGTTCTTGAACTTTTTTATAGTATGGTTATATAGGTAGCACATTATATATTAGGTTTTACTAAATCTTTTACATACGTTTTCATGACAGTTCTTATACAAACTACATGTCCATATCAATTAATTTTTATATCATTTCTTAATTTTTCCCTTATTTCCAAGAAGATTTAACAAAGACATAAGAAGCAGACTTTATTGTATTTGATTCAGTTATCCATCAGCCACTCATTGGTAGAGAAGAGTTTGAATTGTAACTCACGCTTAATGTTACAAAAATGAGTCTAAGAATTTTAGCATTACCCTATTCAGACACAATATTAGTATAATAAGTAGTATCTTATTAGATACTATTTATTGTATTTTTTGGTCACAAAACTAGTATATAAGAAGTCATGAAATTTCTGGAAAAGGACGCTATATGATAAATAATCTAAAGACAAATACTTGTTTAATTAAGTGTAATTATTCATATGAATTGAAATTTTCTATTGATAATGTCAAAGATTATTTTTTCAAAACGTTATTTCCAAAGGTTATTACAATTCACATTATAGACATTAGAAATCTTGGAATCTTAGAAGTCTCCTGAGAATACGATCCCTCTTCTCCCCCCTCACCAAAAACATAAGAAACAAATAAATAGATAAAAATTCATATGAGCAATTCAATATAACTATCACAAGATTCCTCCTTCTCTACAGGGAAGCTTATCCAAGGGCACTGGCCTAGTTTCAATTACGTTATACATTCAAGCAGAAGCTAAAACAGATGCTACTATACATATAATTAGCCTTTGTAAAAGATCTTGTGGCTTCACTCTTTGTCAGACTTCTTGCTCATTGCCTGATTCCCCAAACACATCAGGTGACTGATTGCTAGGCAACCATGCAGTACTATCCAGAGAATTCTCCTATCCCTCTCAACAGATGCCATCACATTTAGATAGAATGGGGTTCAAAGCTTTAGAATTTGTTTATGTGACTCAATACGTCATGTTATTTGGTGGTGCATTTGTAATGCATACAGCATAAAGGTGGATTCCATCGAAAATGACCATACTGAGAGACTATTATCAATACTTCATGACTGTGTGGTATAAGCTAATAATAAAATTTGCAAAACATGTAAATGAAATGTAGCTAATTTTAAAACAGCACTTTATTGATGACAAAAGCTAAGAAATCTGTAGGTTTTTGCTTTACTTGCTTAGAAAGGTTTTCAGAATCAATTAATTGATAAATTAAGAAATTGATAAATATTGTGTTCTGTAAGACTTACTACAGTAAATAAAAGCATTTTTAAAACATGGTATTAGCTTTAGAGACAGCTTTAGAAACTTCAAAATGTTTTCATAAATTTGTGATTTTTTCCTAACTGCTCCTAAATATATAAAATTTAGCTGCTGCCTGATTTGATTTTATTCTTCATATAATCTAGGATCACCCTCTGTGCACAGTTAATCAACTCTTCTACAATTTTCTTAACATATCTGGTCTTTTTATAGCCATCAACTGATGTTCGGATCAAAGAGGATTCAATAAAAAGCATCTTTTGGTAGTATTCTTTCAGTAAGTTATTATAGCAACACCTTACAAAAGATTGTTAAGATCTGTTAATGTATGAAAGAACCTTTTACCACATCAAATAAGCAACCATAAAACATTATATTAAATGATGGCATCTGAATGAAAGATGACAAGTTCAAACATTTAATTTTTCTTCCTCTGACTTTGGGTTTTCTTTCCAAGTCTGAAAGAAATTTGTGCTTTTAAAGTACTTGGTCATCTCAAGCAGATGAGTGAGGTTTGGGATTTTCCAAAAGAAGGGCTGACTTTTAATCAAAAAGAATAAATTAACCAAATATGAAAACTTTGCTCAGGTGACAAACCAGAAAAAAACTGTATATTAAAAAGAAAGTAGAAATGACTTCCCTGACGAACAAAGATTAAATTAATAATTATATAATTATTTTGAAAAAAGACTAATTTCTAACACTTGCATAACAGGAGTAATGTGGAATGCTCCTTGGCATATATTTTTATTTACTAGAAACAGCTATATTATATAGGTATGTTTTTCTATTTTAGGAAAGAAGAAACTAAAGTTCAGAGAGTCAAAGACCTCAGGATTAGAACCATGACCACGTGACTCACAAATCAGTGAGTTTGTACCTACATTTATCACCTAACGGGCAAGAATATGCACTTCAGAAATTTTTACCAATTAGCTTCCCTTTTTATTTAAAAACTCAAATTATGTGGTATTTTTCAATGTTTAACATTATTTTGTTATGAGAGAAATTAAATTGCACATTACAGAAGATATTGGAGTCCATCAGGCAACTACCACCATATCAAAAGTATACTAAGATATTATGAAAACTAACAAATTGGTCACATCAAGAGCTTCTTCTATGTAAATAGATTTGCAAAGGGAAAAACAGATCAGAGATGATCAAAATAAACTCTAACAGTGAAGCAGTTTCATAAAATCATAAATGTGACTGTATACTTTTTGCTTATGGATATATGCCACCCATATTCTATTGTGTTGAAAAGTTACTTTATGAGGTTGAGACTCCTTTTATGAATTCAGTTTCTTCTAGGTAAATCTACCTTGAATTAAAAGTGCTTAACACTAGCATAGTTATTCATGGAATTAATATTTTAAAATTGCTGATTCTTTAGGAAAGCTAGAATTAAAATTATTCCTACTGAGGTGTTCTTTCCGTAAACCAACCACTGAAAGCACTTCCAAACAAAGCATTCTTTTTTTCTCTATGCAATACCTAATGTAAACTATGAAGCAGTGATGATCTACATTGAAATGGGGAGGAAAAAATGTTCAACTGATTTTCTAAAAGGCTTCTTTTTACAATCAAAGAAAAATCACTATCATGTGACTTCACTTTTGTAAAGTCATATGGGTCTATCATAAATTTCCAGAGTCCTATTCATTCAGACTGAATGCAATTATTTTCTGATTTTTTTTGTGAACTTCTACGGTATCATAGAAAGCAGCTTTAAAATAAGGAGAAAATTGAATATGCAGTGTAAGAACATATATAAAAAAGTTGTCCCTTAGGTCATTGCCAGACACTTGTTATCATGAAAGGCTATTTGATTGGCACACATCTGATAGATATTGAGAATATTTTAGTCCAATTCATTTTAGAAGAATTAAACAACAGCTATTATTTTAAGCTATTTATTATCTTAAGTGGGTAGGCTTATTGGTTTATATATGAAAGCAGGGAATCAGTCTGTATATTTCAAAAGAGCACAAATTTAATCGATACATTTAAAAAATCTGTATAGGAAAAATACATTGAGGAAACTTGCATAATTCTGCGCTTTGCTATCAAATTGGAGTTGCAAGGGGGAGTGTTTAAAGGAGATGCATTACAAGAGATAGAAGTATCAAGATAAAACCAAAGAATGTGTCTTTACCATTCTTTTGACCATTAATCATATATTGCCCACAATGTTTCTAGGCTGTTATATTGAGCTATAATTTAGATCATGTGCTATTTAATTTTTCTCATTTTTTTGACTGTAAAACTTAGGGAGGCAATAGGCTGTGGTAGTAGAACAAGTTCTATTTTAACACTGGGTAGAAATTTCAGCAATATTACTTAACTGTGTGATCTTAGATAATAAGTTCATTAAATCTTTGAATTTAATAATTTGCTTTGTGGTTAAATAGGGATAATAACTTCATCTATTAGGTTTTCTGTGATGATTAAGTTTTAATTATACATACAAATTCCTCAGTACAGTATTAAGACACATATATCAACATGCAATATTGTTGATGGTCTCAAAATTAGGAGCAGTAATAATACTGTCTTGACATCAAACTATAAGCATATTAGAAGCAGGGATTCTTTCTTATCAAACCACCCTCAAATTTATTGCACAATGTAGGAACTCAAAAAGGTTGGTTGATTGATTGAGTTCAGTAATTGCCATTGTAACTCTTCAGAAGCAAGAATTACAAGCTTAGTCTATAAAATATGAGTGCAAAAAAGATAGCTGCTTAAGTAATATAATTTGGATACACCAAGTAGTAATTCATTCTAGATCCAATTTTGGATCTCAATATAACCAAATCAAGAGGTCAAATAACCCCTTTTAGCAATAAATAATTCAGGGATATTTTTATCTCATTTAGTTCAAGATTTCTTAAGATTCTTGACCATCTTTTTAGCACATCTTAAAATAAGTTTATGGTAAATAAAATTTCAACACTCAAGTATAGAATTATGTTTTATGCACAGAAAGCATTTTTCTGTAGCTAAAGATTGACAGCCAGTTCAATCTACATTATTTTGAAGTAAAAGAATAAATCCTGTGTATATAAAATTCAGAACAGTTAAATCCAAATACACCTACAGGCCATGTGTGGTGCAATGCTAGAAAAGCCAGACAAAGAATTATTGATGAGTTTAATGCTTTTAAAATGAAGAAAGTATATAATATTTGGTATGTTTTCTATATCTGATTTATTTGAAAACAACTTAAAAGTTGATCCTTGTCTTCATTCAATCTCAATGCATTATGGAATCATGGAAGATTACTGAACCTAACTTACCTCATTTTATTTCATTCTATTTATTCACCATTCTTACATTGAACTTTCCATGTGTCCAGTATTGGGCAAGGGGTTGGAAAAACAGACTAAGAAGCATGCCTAATTCAAGGAATTCACTATCCAGTGGAAGAAATAGATATGAATTTAAAACACTAACACATCTGTTAAGTACCAAAATGAATACCATGCAAGATGTCATTAAAGGACAGAATGGCAGTTAGCCATCAATAAAGGCTTAAAAAATGAAGTGGAATTTAAACTGTGTTCACATTAACCAACTGGGGGTATGAGAGCTTTCATATAGAAAAACATATACGAAAGCAAAATAATATAAATAATTTGGAAAAACTACAAGGGGTGTGATACTGATGAGTGCATTTGATGAAGTCATCAGAAATGAGACTGGTTACTCAGAGAGAGGGTACAACTAAGGATTTCACATGCTTCCCAATGAGAATGAATGTGTTTTAAACATAGGATCATACCCGCATCTTGGAAATATACTTCTGGATTTATGGTAGAAGATGATTTTGGGAAAAGAAATCTAGTTAGGAAACTATTGCACTACCTCAGGCAAGGTATGAAGAGGAGCAATAGGAATAGAGAGGATGAGAAAAATATGATAAATGTTCAAAAGGTGAGTTCTACAGTAGCTAATGACTAGAGGAAAATAATGACAGAATAAAATTTGAAGACAACTTTAGTTTTATAATTTGAGTTACTTGGAGGGTGGTCATATTTATCAATAGTAAATACAAACATCTGACAAGTGTCTTCCCAATTTTTATCTTCCGACATTTTTACTAATGTCATATATTTTACTTTTATATGCTAAGTATTTAATACACTGCTATAATTTCTGCTTTAAATATTCACTTATCTTTTGGAGCAATTGAAAACTAGAAAAACTTATTTTACTTTTACTTTCATTTACTTATTTCTGAGCACTCTTCATTTCTTTGTGTAAATCCAAACTTGTCTAACATCATATTCCTTCTGTCTGAAACACTTCCCTTGACATTTCTTTTATACCAGGTCTTCTGGAAATAAGTTCTCTTAGTATTTTAGTACATCTTTGGTCTGAGAAAGTCTTTATTTCTTGTTCTTTTTTTGAAATATATTTTTACTGGGTATGGAATTGTGAGTTGACAGGTTATTTTTCCTTCAGTATTTTAACATTCTTGCAGTGTCCGCTGGTTGCATAGCTTCTGACAAGTCTGTTCTGATTATCTTCATTCGTCTGCATGCAATATGTCTTTTTTCTCTGAATACCTTCAAGATTTTTTGTCTTTGGTATTCATTAGTTTGAAGAGGGGATACTAACATGTGTGTCTGACTGTTTTTGGTATTTATCCTGTTTGGTGTCCTCTGAGCTTCTTAGCCTGTAGTTTGGCATATGTTGCTAATTTGGGAAAATTCTCAGCTATTATTTCATTAAATATTCCTTTTGTTGTTCTTTCTTCTCCTTCAGAATTTTAATTATGTTTATTTTCATATTTAATACTTTAGACCGTTTACTATTTCACAAAGATTCTGGATGTCCTTTTCGGTATTTTTCATTCTTTTTCCTATTTGTGTTTATGTCTGGGTTATTTCTATAGACTTATATTCAAGTTCCTTGATTTTGTTATCAGCTATACCAAGTCTACTGCCAAACCCAAAGGTACTTTTCATTTCTATTATATTGTTTTATTTCTAGCTTTTCAATTTGATAATTCCTTATAGTTTCTATATCTCTGCTAATAGCACCCAACTGATCTTACATGTTGTCTACATTTGCCAGCATTTCCCTTATTCATCATTGTTATTTTAACCTTCCTGTTATTTCTCACCTCCTGTCATACATGAGTCCAATTCTGTTGATTACTGAGAGTGATCTGTTTTTTGTCTTTTTTTTTGTATGCCTCATAATTTTGTTGAAAACTAGATCTCTTACAAATGACACTAGAGATTAAGGTAAATATTATTAATTACTGGAAATAAGCATACATTTTTTGCCAAACCTTTAATGTGGAGGTTTGCTAGAAATAAACAGAGTTAAGCCAGTTTTTTTTCTTCCTATGGTTACTCTCTGTGTACCACAAACTTTAAATTTATCCAGCATTACCTTATGTGCACAGTACAGTTTGATTTGTGAGAGAGTTTATGTCAATGTAGCTCCTCCTCAGCTTTAGATGTTTCTTTTGTAGTGTGCCTTAAAAAGGTCCTCTCTTCACTTTCTTGTAATTCTTTCCAAATCATTTTACTGTTAAGTGTTACTTGACACTTTCTAGCCTGGTGGTTGGAGCTATCACTGTTATTTGGAATAACTCTCGGCCTTAGGTACACACAGTGCCCCTTATCCTACTGGTGTGGCCTTCTCAGTGCTCCTGCTCCTCCACTGGCTGTAGTTATGGGACCGGCATATTTTCCTTCACCTTCACCAGAGTTAGGGGAATTTTTCACTTCCCTTCTCCTGACTGAAATGGTTTTCACGTGTCCTACGTGCGACAGTGTTTGCTGTCCTTCCCCAATAGTTTAAGATAATATGAGAAGGATCTAGAAGGGATTTTGTCTCCTTTCTAAGGTGATCACTCTTCCCTCACTTTAGGCCTATACCGTGAGAAACATTTTAACACTCCCACCAATTTTTTTTGTGAGCACCCACTGAGGTAGTAAAGACGAGCCTACAAGTGGGTGCGAATTCCCTTATACCTTTCAGTCTCAGGGGTTCTATATTCTCTTCTAGCCCACATTCGGCCCTTACCCAAATCCTTAACAATTTTAGCAATTTAGTGTCTGATGGATCTTCCCCATATGAGCAAATGCTTGTGTCCTATATCTCCATGTAGGCACATGCATTTACTTAGACTTCAGAGTTACAGGTTGTTCTGCAACCTTAGTTCTCTGATGGATTTGAAAAAAGATGTAAGTTTGCATATTACTGGACTTTGTTGTAAGGACAGAAGTGATGCTTCCTCCAGCTTTCCACATCCCAAGTGTACAATGGAAGCCCCAGTAAGACTATTTCATTTTTAAGTCCATTATTTCATACTCTATATCCTATCCCTCACTAAAATCTTATTATCTTAAAAATATCCATACTATGACTCCTACTTACCATCTCCACCATCACCACTCTAGTCCAATCTACAATCACCTTTCTTCTGGATTTTGTAATGGCTTTCTAATGGATCTTCCTGCTTCTGCCTTTACCACTCTATGATCTTCATTATAGCACAGAAGCTAGATGACAGCGATAAAGATTAATTCGTATCACACCATTTCTCTGCTCAAACTCCTCCACTGACTCCCTATCTCAAAGTAAAGGTCAGAGTTCACGTAATTGCCAAAAAACCGCTGCATGATCTGTACGACCTTCTTTCACAGATTGCTCAAGCATTTTGACCTCCTCGTTGCTGTTGGCATATGGCAGGCAGGCTCCTCTTTCAGTATGTTTATCCTTGGTATTTTCTCTGCTAACATGCTCTGCCCTAGATTTGCATGTTCCATACTTTTCCCTCCTTTGTACAAATATCACCTTCTCAGTCAAGCCTTTACAGACCACCTTATATTATAGCAAACTCCTCATTAGTATCTAACACCATCTGCTATGTTATACTTTTACTTTTTTTTTTAAATTTTTCAATTAGAGTTGACATTCAACATTATTTTATATCAGTTTCAAGTATATAATTCTCCAAGTGATCCTGCCCCTCTCCTGCCCCAGTTAGTCTAGTGCCCACCTGGCACTATACATTACATTTACTTTGAATTCTCTGCCCACCAGAACTTAACTTACATGGAAGTAGTTATAGTTTTTATATATATATGTGTGTGTGTGTGTGGGTCTGTGTGTGTGTATAGCATTCAATACTGTGTCTCTAGTGCCTAGAAAAGAGCCTGTCATCAAGCACATTCTTCATAGTTGACAATATTTATAAATTGAAAAAGAAACCAATGAAGAGAGAGAGTGAGTAACAAAGAAGAGAGCAAATGACAATGGCTATAATAAGAAACTAGAGGTAGCAGGAAGAAATGTGGTTCAGAGCACCAGAAAACGGATCAGCTGGTGACCCACTCCCTCTTTAACTGGAGTATATAGAAGTAAAGAAATTTATAGATAGTAGGGCTGAAAGCAGAGAGAATTTATGTTTGGTGGCTTCTATTTTCCTTCTGATTAGGGTCATTTGCTGAGATTTAGGCAGGATATGTGCGTGGAAAAAGGCAGCATTTTAAAAGGACATCCACAGGGCCAAGCTTACCCTTGTTTACCTGAGTTTCATGACTTCTCCTTAATGAGAGGTAAGCTCAGATTTAAAGAATTATATTCCTATATATTATCCATGAAAGTAAAACACTGGAATGATTGGCAATTTAATTTTCATGCTACCTATAACCTGAAAAATAAAAACAGTTTATTTTTTGTGTCATCTATCTTCAAGTTAAAGCTTTTCAAGGTTTTCATGCGTAAACATTGTTTTAACTACAAAATTTACTTGTATTCTATGTACAAAGGTTTTTCTAATTCAGTTTATAAAATATTTGCTTTATATTACCTATCAACTGTCTTCAAATATAAAATATAAATTTAGCTGTGAATGGGAGGAAGAATGACAAATTAATTTAACTTATTCCATGTCTGAATTCTCCATTTTTCATTAAAGATTGGATTCAGTCAGTGCTGGAACTGACATATAACTCAAAATCAATAATTCTGCTTTTTTCTGCTTTCAAATAATTTTGGAGCTGTCATATTGGTGTAGCTGCAGAATTTCTGTTTTTCTGTTCCCTCTCTTCAAGTCTTTTGGCAGGTGGATACAGAGATAATAGCGCTTCCACTCTTGGAAATAATATTGTTAATATTACCTGGCAACTATGAATGACTTCATCTTTCAGTCATGTCTGATTCTGCCACAGATATGCACACCTTGCTTTTGCATAGTGTAAATCCATATGTGATTTAATGAGTAAAATATTAAATTTGTTATATTTGATGTTATTTCAAGATATCAAGAAATCTAAGACCATGGGCATATTTGCTTATTAAATGCATATAAAATGAATGTGTTTGCTCTTGAAGTTAAACAATAATGCTGCAAAATAACCTATATAAATCACATTCCTCTTTACTATACCTGCTAACTAGAAAATCAATAGCATGGATTTCCTGACATTTAAAATGTATATAAACTTTTTACCAACCCTAAATCGAGCAGGTATGTAGGCTAAAGTAAAGCACAGAGGCTCAGCGTAGGAATAAACTAATAGGAAATGATGGAGATATTTTGGTGGTAGCAAAAAACACAGAACCAGGAACACAATACATTACATGAGAACAGAATTTGGTGTCTGATTATAGACCAGGTAAGCCAACTTTTGGAAGTATCAGCCTTTAGCTGTTTGACTTAAGTTATTAAACCAGCCTAAGGCTCAATTCCCTCACTTGGTATATGAGCTACCATCTGACTTTGCAATCAATCCTTCTGAGTAACTATCTGAAAAATTTGAAAACACTTACTTGTAAAGACATATGTACCCCTATGTTCATTGCAGCATTATTCAAAATAGCCAAGATATGTGTCCTTCATCAGAGGACTGAATAAAAAAGATGTGATATGTATATACAATGGACTACTACTCAGACATAAAAAAAAACCCCAATATTTCCATTTGTGACAACATGGATAGATCTTGAGTATCATGCTAAGAGAAATAAGTCAGATGGAAAAGAACAAAAACCATATGATTTCACTCATACATAGGATGTAAAAGAGTAACAAACAAACAAAGCGAATATACAAACAAAAACCAAACTCAGATACAGACAACAGAATGGTGGTTACCAGAGGGTAAGGGGGGTAGGGGAACAATAAAGAAGGTCAAGTATATGGTGATGGAAGGAGACTAGGCTTCAGGTGGTGAGCACATAATAGACTATATAGATGCCATATTATAAAGTTATATACCTGAAATTCATATGTTATTAAAAATGTTACCCTAATAAAGTTAAAAAAAAAAAATTAACCAGGCAGTATGGACTATGAGGCAAATCTGAGTATGTTCCAAGATGCATGGACCAGCAATTCAGGGATGATAAAGTCACAATTTCCCTATTACTACCATCACTATCTTCCTGAACATAGGACCAAAATTTAGAAGGAATGACCATGACCCTACTGCTGGGGCATCTAAAAAATTGTTTCTATTAAAATATCTAACGAAAATGACACACAGTATGCAAATGTTTATATTTCTAACCCTTGAAGTCTCTGCTTTTTAACCTAAGAGTATGTGAAGGATATCTGTCTATTTGAGTAAAGAAAATAACAGAACAAAAACTTCACCCCACCAAAACGTTAAACCTCACAATAAACAGAAGTTCTTAATGCAAATGCTGATTATAAAAAAATGTGAATACTCCAGAAAGACACCTTAGTTGTTTATTAGCTAATGACAATAACTACCATTTATTGTGCATCAATTACATGCCAGACACTGAAAGCTAACTTGCCTAAATGAGAAGAACTACTGGGAGGGAGAACTAGGAACTGAAACCAATGCTGTATGACTCTGAAGCTGATCTAATCAGGAGGCGACGGCGCCTGCACTATTTAGTCATCCAATAGACTGACAGAAAACCCTTTTCACCCACCCCTGACAATGCTACCACTAACATCTGCATATGTGATTGATTGTTTTCTTTTATAAATAACTGCAATGATGACATTGTTATGATAATATTATCTCAATTCATCTCAAGGTAACCAATTCTCCTTTATAAGATAAAGCACCAAAGTATTTCTCTTTGAATATTACTTCACTGGACTGAAAGCACAATGCTATGAATTAACTGCTGGAAATTAAACATAAAAAGCCACAATATTCTACAACTTTGGTACAGATATTGCTTCCCACATAACCAAATTACAACCATGTCTATGATGAAGCATCACCAATATTCACCAAGTATCCAACACTAGAACAAATCATAAAATTAAGAACTTACATTCTAACCCAGAAAGGAAATTTAATAAAGCAAAAGCAGTTATGACTTGGCATTTGACCAGAACCCTCAGGTTAAATAGAATTCAATAAGAAATTTTCCCCTTGCAAAATGACCTTGACTCTGTAATCATCTTGGTCTATCTTTAAGAGTTTCTGTAAAAATGTACTTGAATTTTTTTTTTTTTTTAAACCTGAGGTTTCTAATGCTCTACTAGTACATTAGAAATAACCAAAACTAACTGCCACTGGCATTTTTCAATCAAGGACTTGTCA
This sequence comes from Rousettus aegyptiacus, assembly GCF_014176215.1. Taxonomy (NCBI): domain Eukaryota; kingdom Metazoa; phylum Chordata; class Mammalia; order Chiroptera; family Pteropodidae; genus Rousettus; species Rousettus aegyptiacus. Next base: position 35,303,356 of record NW_023416310.1, read on the forward strand.
TACAGAATCTTCAATAAGGTAGGAAATACTTTTGAGTTCAGGGGAATGTTCAAAAATGAAGTAACAGAAAAGAAAGAAGATAAACTAGCAGTGAGAAAATATAGCTCCATAATTAATAATTTGGTTGAAATATTAAGTTAGATGAATAGAAAGCCCTATAAATTATTGTCACTAAAACAAAATAAGTTCTTTCACCATTTGGGTTGTAAATCTGACATATATCAACATATTTGACCATGAGCTATCCCTTTTTGTCATTAAATCAAGTTAAAACATTAATTATGCTGTGTTCCAGATATTTTGGATTGTATATTCAGTCAGTGAGCATTTATAGAGCCTCTATTTCATGCAAATACTGTTCTGAGGACACATAGTCAAATATGTTATTGAGCCTGATCTCAAAGAGCTCACAGCCCAGTGAGACACATACATATGAATATAGCCCAGTCTTCGCTCTTCTAACCAGCTGAATCTTATAAACACAAATGATAAAGTCCATGGACTTACATTTTTTACCACCTGCAAAGCAATGTTCCTTTAGTTGGCAGATGACACTCAGACATGAAACATACTTTCATATGCACTCACTTTGGCTTCGAAAACTTAATATATTTTTAAAAGTGTGAAGTAATATATTTTAGAGATAACACTAATTTCTACATCGAAGACCAAACATTACATTTACATGTAGTCAATCCTGTTAACAATATGACGCATGCTCTTTTACCAAGTACAAAAGGCAATTCACAAATACAGATGACCTATGGTTGGTTGGCATATTTAATTCTAGTGTCCAGGTGTAGTTAGTGGCAAAGAAATAAAACATACTAATTTTTTTTTTAATGAATGTGTTAAATATATGGACAATGAAAGGATGAGGACATTATTTTACATATGTTCATAACATGTATGTATATGTTTAGACAGACAAATAAGTTGTACAAAGCAGTTAGAATTATATGAGTTTATGTATGTGTTTTATGTTTCATGAAAAGTGGGTATAAAATGTTTGGTATACGATTTGTTTAAAAATGCGCATTGTTTAAAAATTCTGAACTTTCTCTTTTCTCTTTTTCCATCAGATCTACCAGTCATTTAGCTAAGAATTCCTAAATTTTTTCAAGACTGAGATTACTGACCATATTCTTTCTGGAAAAAAATAAGGGGAAGCGCATCCAAAATAAGAGATATAGGTCCTCTTGAATGAGCCCAGGTGCTTTCAGTCAACCAGACAGATGACTATACAGCATGGTTTGCTAATACTGGCTGCCGGAAAATCTAGAAGAGTCGACTTGAATATTCAGCATGAAAACTCAGGTAATATTGTTGTTATAGACTGAAGTATGTTCCCTCCAATTCATATGTTGAAGCCTTAACCCCCAAAGTGAGGGTATTGAGAGATGGGAGCCTTTGGGATGTACCAAGTTTAGGTGAGGTAATGAGGGCTGGTCCTTCATATTGGAACTAGTGCCCTTATAAGTAGAGACATCAGAGACCATATTCTGTCTGCCATGTGAAGATGCAGAAGGCAACCACTGATGAGCCAGGGAGAGAGTCCTCACCAGAATCTGACCATGCTAGCACCCTGATTTCAGACTACCAGACTCCAAAACTATGAGAAAATTAATTTCTTTTGTTTAAGCCACCCAGTCTATGTTACTATGGCATACCAAGTAGATAAAGATAGTTGTTTAAGTTTTTTAAATCATTTAATTGAGAAGAGAATGATAATTATGCTATAAATTGCTGTGCCATGAATCTTTGTTTTTAATTGGAAGGTTATTTAAAGGGAATATGTTTCCAATTTATTCATCTACTTTCTGAGTATTCGGCTTCCTGTGTATACCAATAAGAACAAAATTTTCTATGTGTAATTAATTATAAATGGATATCCTTAACCACACCAAGCGCAACAGATAAATGGATCTGAGAATATCACAAGGTCTAAACATTATAAAATTTCACTTACAGGAATATAATCATGATTACTTCAAAAATAAATAACCCTTCTATATAGTCCTGAATGTCCAAGGAATAACTGAATTTCTTATAGAAATTCTATAGACTCTTAACCTTCCTCTATTCATGATACTGGAAAGAGCCTAATGGATGTGCAGACATCCATTTGTTTGATTTCCCAAGATCCATTCTTGTATTAAACCATCAGGCAGTAAAGCACATCTATATTATCTCAGCTCTTCAAAGAATTGCTTTCACTGAGGCACAACTTAATGTAATGTTCTTTGCTTATACTGAAGGTCGATACAGGAACAAAACATAGTTTGGACTACATTTTTTTGTTTTAAGATTTTATTCATAGAAGTTCTTTGTGTAATGACCAAGGAAACAAATCTCCTTTTTCTTAAGAAAAATATTGTTCTCTCACTTTCTTATTGTCAAAAAATACAAGTAAAAATTGTTAAAACTCTGCATTTCTAATTTTTTTCTTTTCCTTAACATCTGAAAACTTAAAACCAAATCTCATTGCTGTTATCTTATTTTTTGCTTAACTCACGAAATGTAATTTAATTAGGGTACAAAAAAAAACTTCTACTCTTGAGACATATAACTCAATGTACCTCTTAGTAATACGAGCTAGAATTTCTTTAAGAAACATGATACAGTAGTTGAAATAAAGTTATTTCCTTTACCTAGAGATTAAACCTTATTATACGTCACAACTTTTCACTGATGCATTTGGCAATAATCAAAAGTCAAATGCAACAATTTATTCCCTTAATGGCATTTCAAACACTATCATCCAAGAGTAACTTGCACCTAATGTGCAGATATTGAACTAAGTTGAAGTGCAAAATCCACCATGAATTCAGCATGATCCAAATAAGGCCATTTTACTAAATGCATGACTGAAATATGTTGCATAGTGTCCTACAAGGCAGGCAATGTAATTCCTAAAAATAATTGGGATAAGGGATCCTTCATATTAGTCTTAAATTAAAAATTAGAAACATACCCTGACTACTGCACATCTACTGTCCCACTCCTCCATCTTCCTATTGATGCTGTGCTGGTGAGGTAGAACCTGTTCATTTCAAACTTCTCCACTTAAAGAAGCTATTTGGAAGATTATCAAAGGTTCTCACTGAATTTCAACTCAAAATTAGGAATGAGATAACTCAATTATTTATTCATTCTAGCCAATGTGAAAATCAGTTTGAAAGTGAAAGGTGGAAGCGATACAAAGTACGTTAACTCCAACTACATTTTATGAGATAATCACATAGAGTATCTCTCGAATCTTGACATATTCATTCTGATAAAGGCAGTAGTTGTAGAGCTACCATGGTAAGGAACATTTAAAGCATGGATTAAATAGACAATCAATGTTTTGTTGGCCAAACGATTCATGGCACCAACTGTCAAGGCCAGCTAGCCAGCCCCTGAAGTCAACTGAAGGTAACTAGTTCTTTCTATTGTCTTCACCTAGTTGTATTAATATGCCCCCCTCTTTTTTTTTTTTTTAACACACATGAAAACATTTCAATATTACCTAGGGGAGTTATAAATTAATGGAAACTGATAAACATGGCAGGGTGAACATATATATCTTCAGCCTCCAGGAACACCACCAAAATGAAATCAGTAAAACTGTGTAAAATACCAGGGCAAAGTAAATGAAAGACTTGAACACATTATATCAATAAAGATGTAGAAGATGAAAATAAACTGACAAGTGGCAAATATCTTAGTAGAGGGACACCTGAAACTAATTCCAATCACAGCACTCCTAGAGGCTCAGTAATTGGAGGTACAGGTACTTGTATAGACAGAGGTGGAGGATGGGTCTAAAAAGGAGAGGATTTGTTGAAACTATAGAGAGAATTTAGACCTTCATATCTGCTCCCTTCCCATACAGAAATCTGGAGTAAAGTTTCTGAAAAGTGAACTTAAGAATTATGGATGTGAAGCTGCACAGAAGAAGCAGTGTGTAATTTTTGAAAACAGAAAAATTGAAATACACATCTTAACCTTTTTTCCATTTAGAAAAAAGTGCGGTTTGCTGCCAGTGTTAATTTAACATCACGTGTAGGAATGCTATGTTTTCTAGGATTTGACATTTTCAGCAGTACATAATTACTAAATTTTGTAAGTGGAAATACCCCTACTAAAAACAGATGCTATAAATAGAATGATGTCATTTGTTTCCAAAGACTATTGATATATTAGAGTGATGCAAAAATAATAATAAAAATGAGATATTTCATGGCAAACTTTGGGGGTGAGGTTAGGATTGTAATCTGTGAGTTATCTCAGGGTAAATGCCGCAGCCGCAAGCGCTGCAGGCATGTATCCTCTGGGCAAACAGGAAATGGGCTGAAAGGAGGCTCATACTCAAGTTCTCATACTCTACTTCCAGAATACTAACAGCCAAGTTTATACCCTTCTCCTGGGCAGTGGGTTAGAGTAGTCATCTGATCAGAATTAGAAAACACAAATCATTATGTCACAGACCTTAAATTTATATATGTCAATTACGTCTCCATAAAACTGGGAAAACAAACCATATCTACAGATAATGATTTTGGGCTTTTCCCAGTAAAATGGCCAAGTAATTAACAAATAGTGTTATAGAAAGATGGCCAACCTATACAAGGAGAATGGTTCTAATTACCCTTTAACTACTTCACTCATAAAAAGGAACAGGTTATTAAAGCATTATAAAATGAGAGAAATTTCCCTAAATGAAAAAAAAAAAAATAAACAAGAGAAAGACACCTTGGAGAAGCAGAGAAAATAATAATCATTAATGGTATCGGAGATACAAGTTATTGAAATCATTTATGTAAAAGCAGATTGCTATAAAATAGAAACAATATATAATTGCACACAGGAATAAGAAATTCAAAGATAGCTTTTAAGTTAAAATTAAACAAATTATCAGAAATGCAAAACCAAAAAGAAATAATTGAAAAACAGAGGGAGAAGAGAGAAAATTACATAATCAGTTTATATGTTCCAACATTCAACTAATTAAAGCTTTAACTTACAAAATCGAAGCATAGAAAAAGTAGGGGGAATAAATTATCAAAGGTATATTATAAGAAAATTGTCCAAAAAATTGAGTTTCCAGATTAAAAAGCTCCTCCAAGTGTCCAGCACAATGAATGAAAAAGATCCAAACCATGGTGACTGTCATGAAATTTAAAAACAATAAAGATAAAGGAAAAACTTTAAAAGCATTAGAGTAAAAGAAAATGGATTATGAAGAATCAGGAATCAGAATGAGACTGTTTAGTAGCAACACTGAAGCCAGAAGACAATGAAGAAATGGTTTCAACATTTTAATCTTAGGGCACATGATTTTCAACAGAGAATTTTATTTGAACCTAACCAAATGTTATTCAGGAACACTACTTGCCTTCTCCCCACCTCTTCCTCCCATATTTCTAGCTTTGAGTGCACACGTGATTTCAGAGATCCAGCAGACATTTTTTGACCATTAGAAGGCAAGCCGTGCATGAGAACAGTGTTGCAGAGAGATGGAGCTGGGATCCCTGATGACTTTTGGAATTACCATAACTGCACAGAACTAGCTCTCCAATACTTTTACATCAGCAAAAAGTCAATTTATTGCTTGTTTAAGCCACTGTTTTGGTGATCCTTATGAGCAGCCAACTGCAATTTATACCGATACACACGCATCCAGGAAACAGGCTTTATCAAATTAGTGAGGCAAAAGAAATTCTTAGTATGAAAAGTTGCAAGATGACAACTGAATATCGGACTGAGAGAGCAACCATCCCATAACATAGCAGGACAGAGGTACCTCCCTGAGAAAATTAAGTGATAGACTAACATTAGTTAGTCTATCATACTAAGAGGTGTTTTATAATTCTATCAGTGAATTTACATATAGAATGAAGCAAACATATACAATGCAAATGTTAACTCCAATAGAAACAGAATTTGTATGAAGAGAAAATAATTGTATAAAAATTTCAGTGGTGAACAATATTTAAAAACAAGTGATCATTTATAAGATGAAATTAGTAGTTCTTAACTGGAAGTAATTTTGTCCTCCATAAGATATTTGGTAATTTCTGGAGATATTTTTGGTTATCACAACTAGGAAGTGTTACTGGCATATAATGAGTACATTCCAGGGATGTTGCTCAACATTCTACTGTGCATAGGACAGTCCCTCATGAAAACTGTCCAGTCCAAAATGTCAATAGTACCAAGACTGAGAAACCTCAGGTAATGGTTATATATATTAGAAACTCTTAAACAAAAGTTATAATTTTGAGAAGAGATAGAAGAAGTGTGGATGTTTGGTATGCCTGTATGAGAGTTACTATAAGCGAGTTAAAGCCCATCTTTACCAGTATAAAATCAATTTATAATATCTAAAACTTGAAGATCAAAAATAGATGTTTAAGTATATTTAGAAATATGCAGGCAAATATCTATTCCAATAACTAAAAATGAAGCTGGCTGCTTCTGTGAGATACAGGGTAGGGAGGAACAGGGTAGAGTATGCTCCTGCTTTTTGCTTTAAGCTGCTTAGGACTATTTGAATTTTAAAACTATATTCATTAAATTTGTACTTGTAATAAATATGTAAAAACTTGGAAAATATAAAAATATGAATTATGGAGCCAGATTTCTTGCTCTAAAGCAAAGTAATTTTAATCACTATTTCTCTTGGTTAAAACAGCTTTTCAGGTATGAAGATTGATTTTTTTTCTATCTTCCTTGATCATTAAATAAACTACTTAGCTTACCTGTCATGTCTGTTTGTTCATCAGGCCTACTTAGTGCTTTCCACCAGGCCTAAACAGAGCACTGGTCAAAAAATAATTTTCTAATTATTGTTAAATTGAGATGAAGTTTTAATTTTTTTTTTCTGTATAGGGTATATTCACAAGAACAGGTTTAAGACATCGAGCAATAAAGGAATTATGTTATGAACGATTCACAAATAAACACGTTTGTTCATAAATACCCCCAAATTTATCTAAACCTGTCTATAACCATACACAGAGAGTAAAACATAAATTATTATGGGTTTCCACTGAGATTAGTAAAGAGTAAAGAATGAATTAGGGAATTAACCACTTCCATATACTGCAGTATAAAATATATATACCCTTTGTGAAGTTATTTCATAATATCTATCAAAAGCTTTAATGTTCATTTATTTTAAAATTAGTAATTCGACTTTGCAGAACACTCTTTAAAGTAATAGACAAAATTCTAAAGATTTATGTACAAAGATGTTTATCTTGAGATTATTTATTAAAACATTTTAGATATCTAAGAATGTGACATAAATTATAAATGATTATGTTAAGTTACATGTATGTACCAATGCAACCCTGGATATGTACTGACATAGCTAACTGTTTAGAGTGTAAGAGATAAAATTTTAATGAATGCATATGCAAATATCACATACATATGTCTGAAAATATATATGCAAAAGTACATTAGCAATTTTTCTCTAGGTATAGGATTGTAGGTGATCATTCTACGTATTTGTGTATCCTTTTTAAAAATAGCATTTGTTTTTGAAAAAATATAAAGATGTATATCCCCTAAGGGGCCCACCACAAAATTTCTAGGCTGAGGGACTCTTGGTTCTCAACTAATTGCAGTAGAAAAAACTTGCACTGAAAAAACTTGAGCCCCAAGTAAGCCTCTGCCAGCTGTCCTACCCATTTCACCAGTTCTGTGGCTTCCTGTCTCTTCAGGGCCTATGGAATAGTTGCAGAATTGCACAACACAATAAAAACGTACACACTCAATAGCAAAATTAAGAGGGATGTTCCTACAGAAGGATAGTAAACAGTATTCAGTAAACAATATTTTCATTTGTAATAGGTTCATTTGACAGAAAAGTATCACAGATCTATATACTGCTCTAAAAAGTGCTTTCTCTTTGACTTCGTAACTCTATTCTACAAATTTAAGAAACTAGGTGAACAAATGTTCAAGAATGTATTCATATCTGAACCACCTATAAAATCTGCAAGACCCAAACAAAGCTAGAGGACAAGTGCGGCTTACCTATATATATCTAAATATTGAAAACTTATTAACCAAGCTAATACACTGTTAAATAGAAATGTTTTTCCTCTTATGTTGATAAATCTACCTTCATGATTTTTTGAAAAATGGAAAAAATATGTATAAAATTTTATGGGATTGATTAGGAAAAATATCAAAGAAAGATGATTATATTTAAACAATATTATGTATAGGCGTTCTCTTCTTGAGCTGGCAATGTTTAGGGATGTAACAAACAAAGGCATACCTAACTCGCAAATTATATTCCAAAATATTTTTGCCTTTTTCATCAAAATCACTGTTTTTATAAGCAATATTTTTGTTATACTGACTAGAATGACTTAAGAATTAAAATATAAAATGTTATTATATTCAAAGCACCCAAATTTTAAAGTTTTTAAATATAATTGAACTGAATGTAAAGTGTAAATTCAAAAATGTAAATTGAACTGAAAAGTAATTTAAAAATCATAGTGATGTGGTTTAATATTACAAAAATTTTAACATTACAAATGTAGCGCATGTAAATATGCTACAAATTTTGTACTACTTTTAAGTACCTCTAGAACCAGGAATTAACACACGGCGGAAAAGAGACCAGATAGATACTCGGAACTGCTTGGAATAATACTTTGTCACGTAAAAACCTATGACATTTTTTCACATGAGAGGAAGAACTTGACAATATATATTTTTTTCCTTTACCTGAGCACTTTTGATGCTCAGATCATTTCTGCACTTTGAAAGTATATTCCAACTATGATTTTCACAGAGACCTGACACACAAGTCTTTATGGCATTTAGACATTGTCACTTTTTGCTTCAAGGATATGGTGCGAGCAATGAAGAACAGAATTTCCTTGGAGACTAAATTGGTATGTTGCAAAAGAGGACATTAGGTTCACTGCCTGGGCTATGAGAGCACAGAGTTCTAGATCTCTGATAGCAGCACTGCCCACGTGTCCTGCAATGAACTTGTGAGTCTGTGTGCTTGTGGTATTTGTGTCCTTTTATAATGCAGGTCTGAGAACAGGGGCCACTCTTTCCTAGTTATTGAGAGTGGTACTGATAAGGATGCCACATCTTCACCTCCTTACCTCCATCTCACCCCACTTACCTTCAATCTAAATGAATTTGGCTTGTACTTGAACCTACTAAAACTGCTTTCTTGAAATTCATCAGTATCACCCTAAGCAATGAATTCAACAGAAAACTACCAAGACATAATCTCTCTGTATCATCTCCAACTCTTTAAAACTTTTCTTTTCCTAGACTTTCATGGCAATATTCTTCTATTTTTCCTATTCTCTGTGATTACTTTCTATGTTTCCTTGGCTGAAACAGGTTAGTAATATTGGTTTATATTTATAGAGATCAATAAACTATATAATAGGTATGCTTATAAGAATGATCAATGGATCAATAGATTGATAGATTGATGAATCAACAAGTGGATAGGCAGGAGGGTAAAACAAGATTTTGATTTAAACTAGGACATTAGGTTTTGTTCTTTGGTTGATTGGCTGACTGCTATGTGTGCTTATGTGTGCATGCATGCATATGTATACATGTGTTTATGTTTGTTTTTGGTAATTTAGCATTTTGGCTTTATATATCCCCAAAATAGAGTACATAACGAGATTAAAATCCAGGACCAAAATAAGTAAATATAACAAAATAAATATGTGACTCTAAACTATCTGAATAGATACTAGAATGACATGCTTTTATTTTTTTGTTATGTAGGGTACTGGATGCAATTTTGAGAAGGATATTCATTTTATAGTAAACGAACATATATATGCTTGTTTTATATGCACACACACTACACACACACACTAAATGTCAACACTGCAGTATTTTTATACAGCATTACTCAAAGCATTAGGGATACGAAAGGAAAAAAGTCTTAGTTATTTCCTCCATGAAGAAAGAATTAAAGAATAACTTTAATTTGTTCACGAGGTCTTACACTTTTTAATTGAGAGTCTTCCTAGAAATTTCATATTTTACAACTTTGTAATTTTTTTGTTGTTCTTTTAAATGCTTATTACTGATAAAGCTATTGATTTATAGTATTTACTTTGAAAGTGGCCATTTTATCAAATGTTCTTAGTTTTAATAGTTTTCTCGCTGATTTGCTTTGCTTTGCTTAGGAGACATTAAAATCATCTTCAAATAGCATTTGTAGATACTGAAAGCTTGTGGTCCAATATACTCACCTGGGTTATTGAGAAATGTTATTCCATGTCTTTTTATTACTTCCTATTAAAACTTTCCCTAATGCAATTACCTCTATTGTTTCTGAGATATTTTGGGTGGGAAAGAAAAACAACTTTTGTATAACTTTAGCATGCATTAAAAAAAGTTTTCTATGTTCCTGTCCCTTGCCCATTCCCTACTTAATAAAGTACATATGAAGTACAATAATATTTTCTCATTCATAGCAACTTAAGGACTTTTTAAGAATTCCCTTTTTTCTTAGGCAAAAGAATTATCTAAGTACACACTGAACTTCTAATACTGAGTTCAGATAATTTAATTAAGATGTCAAACAAATTATAGTACTATTGTGAACTATAGTATTTATTACTTGGTTTTACATTTAGGATTTTTTTCTAGTGCTTATTAAAATACTTTATTATTCTAAGCATCATGAAAATACAATTTATACTATTAAAATGCTATTATATTTATAATACATTATAGAATATCCTACGAAGCCCCAATTTTATAGGTTTATAATAAAACTTACAAATAGACACACAACTTTTTTGATGACACTGTAATTCTGCATTCTCTGTTACCTTCTTATTCTACCTCTAATCAGACATTGTAATTAAGAAGTGATTAAAATCAGATTTTTCTTCAGAGAAATCTGTTTTTCCTACCTTATCTCTGGGTTTTGATCAATACTCTTTCCGGATCTTCGGGTTTCTTATTTTCTTACAGGAATTGCGTTTTGTCCTCAAAGGCATCTGCAACAACCTAGGAATTTTTTAGGAATAGAAATTTCATTAGATCAATCAGTCAAATGATTGAAGACACTTTGCTTTATTTCCACCTCCTTTACCACCCATCATTTCTGCTTATCCCCATACAAGCACATCTATTTTCAATTCTGGGCTCCAGAGATTTTATTAAAGCAATTTGCCTAAACAATAATACATGTCACAGTGTTGAGGAGTTATTAACTAGTAGGAAGAGAAACTATGATTTCATTATAGTTTTGTCTAAAACTCACAGGGATAAACATTTTTTAAAAAGAAAATTAAATCAATTACTCATTTCCTCATCTATGACAATATATAATTGACCACTGCTTTACTAAATTGACTCAATCTGTATAAAGAACATTGAAATATAAATTCATAAAATCAAATTGGTTGCAGTTAAAACTTCATGTTGAAGTATGGGGCTAAAGTGACTCAATGAACCATGTACTCTGTATACTTTGTTTTTTCTTCTTGTTATATTGTTTGAAAAAGATCTCTAACAATTTGCATTTAGTTATTTGGAGTACAGTTTGAGGAGCCTTGAAAATTTCAAAACGATATCCATCTATTTGGCCACATTTGAGTCACATCTTCAAAATATGCCAAAATTCATTTAAAAAACTTTAAAAATTATCCTTCTTACAGTCCACAAATCTGTATTTAGTATTCTTAGTCAGTTTTAGATCTGTCTCAAGCTCACATTCTTCTACATTTTAGTATTTATATCTAATGTGTTTAATTCATTTTTTTTTTTAAAATAGACCCATTCAACAAATTACCTGATTCTATTTTAGGTATATAGAGGACAGTAAACTGCATTCTTAATTATAATATGAATAATTAACATCAGTTGAGCTTATTATTCTCAGCTCATCAAAGCAACTAGGAGGTGGGCCTATTCGTTATCTTCATTTTATAGTAAGGGAACTAAGGCACAGAAAATGTTTCCCTGCATTAGCCTTCTCAGGCTGCTATGACTATGGATTAGGTGGCTTATACAACAGAAATTTATTTTCTCACACTTGTGAAATAGCTAGAAGTTGGAGACCAAGTTCCAGCTGATTCAGTTTCAGGCAGGGCTTTTCCAGAGTCGAAGATGGCTGCCGTCCTGCTGCGTCTTCACCTGGCCTTTGTTCTGTGGGGTGGAAGCAGAGGAAAAGGGAATTCTCACTCACTTCTCAGTTGGACACCAATCCTACCAAATCAGGGCCTCAACCTTGTGACTTCATTTAAATTTACTTCCTTGGAGGTCTCACCTTCAACTACAGCCACACTGTAGTTGAGGGGACGCAAACATTCGATCCATAACATTCCCTAAAATTAGTTAAAAAGTTGAATCTTGATTGAACCTGCAGCAGTCTGAGCAGTCCAGAGCCTGAACTCTTAACCATATTCACAGGACTTTTATTGAGCTCCTTCACTACCAAGTTTTCACTGCACAAATAGATTAAGAATTAATTATAGGTATTTTCTCCCACAAAAACGTATCTATATTTTTATATCAGGGAGAAGGGAGTGGGAAAGGAAGCAGCCTCTAAATCGGGCCACTCAGTGGCAGCTTTTTGTTTCATAAGGTGAAGAAAGCCTTTGAGGAAATAAAAGTTGTTTGGAAAGATCCAGGTGCAGTTTCTTTGTACGTTATGGTGGGCAGAAGGTATGAAGACAGTGTGAAGGCCCCTCATATGTCAGTTGGTCTCTTACCGCCAGCCTAGGATTATGTCCTGGAATCCTGGGACGGAGAAAGCATCACTTTCAGTCCGGCTTCTTGGGAATACTGTTGGCAATTTAGTGACAGAACGACACGCAGGAAGAGCAACGAGTCCCGCAAGAGCGCGCACCGGGCGGCTTTTCTGCGATCATCTGGCCCAGCTGGCTCCACTCCTGCCCAATCTGCACACGAGCTGCAGGTGGGAGACCCGGGCCTGAAGCTCACAGCGCAAGCTCAGTTCCAGAACTTCCGCCCTTGCGGCTAAAACCGAACTTTCCAGCCTCGCCTCTCACCTGCTTCTCCAGCACGGTCCCACGTGAAAACCACCAGTGCAATCACATCTTGTCATATTCGCTTTCTAGATTTATTTTACTGAGGAAGAGACTATTCTATCACTACTTTGCCTAACTTCAAAACTAGTCCACTTTTATATGTCATAAATTCATAAATATTCTACAGGAGTCACATTAAATCTCCTTCGCAACTTATCACTGGAAATGTGCTATCCATTAACACCCCAACTATATGTTTCACTTTTTAACGTAGTGCATGCATATCGCATCGTATTTTCTCTAATTGGCTGAAATCATTATCACTAGCAACGTCATTTCTTTATTAGAAATATATGATTGCCTTTATTTTGTCCATTCAGTCTTAAAATAAATCTTATGTATTTTTACAATTAGCATATACGTCAATTCTCTCATTTTTGGAAAACATTTAACACATAAATATGTTTAGTGCCTATATTATTTGAAAAATGATATATTTAATAACCATTATTGTATGGTTACGCAAACCACCCTTTATGCTCTAATAATGTTATTAGTTATCTTCATTTCGCTTGATTTTTGACCTTTATAATTTTGAGACATCATCTCTAATATAATTGGCATTGATGTTAACTACTCAAAGAGAACTAGCTCATGTAAAGCAGCTGAAATCCTAACATAATTTTGAGGTCATTTTATTGTAAAAGAAGCATATAGTACTAGAGAAAGCAATAGACTGCATTTCAGTAGGAAGAATTTGGGGGTAAATCTGATAGTTACTGATGAATGTTATTTTATTAAAATTTAAATTTTAGAAATTATGAAGTATCTTTTTATAGGAATGTTAAAAGCTTACCCTCCACCCCGAAGCTGGCAGGTATGTAGTCAACATGTAGATCCCACCGTTATTTGTACTTTTAATAAAAACATATCTGGTCTTTGTCCCCACTCTCTGATGCAATTTCAAAAATTCTTGAAATTTTTTGAGTGCTAGGGATGGTGAAAATATTTTTTGCTATTCATAACAAGACCCTTTCAATCACACCTGAGTTTATGTTAATGCAGTAACATTTGGTAGTCTCATAGACAGCTTCAGGATAGGGGATGGTTCTAATCAGTCGTGATTAGAAGATTAGAACTTTCAGCCCTACCTTCAGATCTCTGGGGAGAGGAAAGGGGCTAGAGATTAGGTTCAATCAATAAAGGCCGGTGATTTAATCAATCACCCATATGTTATAGGAGCTCCATAAACCCCCCTAAACTATGGGGCTCAGAGAACTTTCAGGTTGGTGGACACATCCAGATGCTGGGAGAATGGCATGCTCACAGAAGGCGTGGAAGCTGTGCGACCTTTCCCTATACCTTCCTCTGAACATCTCTCTGTTTGGCTGTTCCTGAGTTGTATCCTTTATAACAAACCAATAATAGTAAGTAAACTAGTAAGTTCTGTGAGCCATTATAGCAAATTACTGAAACTGAGGTAGCCAAGTTAGGCAGAGTGTGGGTAACCTTGGGATCCAGTACTTTTACTAGCATCTAAAATGAGGGCAGTCTTATGAAACTGAGACCTTAAACCTGTGTAGTCTGATGCTAACTTGAGCAGTGCCAGAATTGAATTGTAGAATATCTAATTGGCATCCAAAAAATCAGAGAATTGGTTGTTGGTGTTGGAAGACACCATATAACCCTTTAAACATCTTCTAAAGATATATATCATGTAAAGCAGTGGTCCCCAGCCTTTTGGCATCAGGTACCAGTGCTCCTATGACAATCTAATGCCTGGTGATCTGAGGTGAGCTGAGGTGGTGATGCTAGCGCTAGGGAGTGGCCACCAACACAGATGAAGTTTCACTCGCTTGCCTACTGCTTACCTCCTGTTGTGTGGCCCGGTTCTTAACAGGCCACAGACTGGTACTGGCTGGGGACCCTTGGTGTAAAGGCATTGAAGTATCACTATAGCCATGTATAGTTGTTGTTGTCCAACCTGGTCTAGGCCCCTATAACCCCTCACCTCTCAATTCTCTGCTTTCTCAACAATCTCCTTTCTCCCAGAGCAGAGTGATAATTTAATAGTATAAGTCACCTGCTCAAAATCCTCTTCCTATAATACTATGAACACCTTACCATGGCTAACAAGATCAAACATTCTCATTTAAACTGTGTTTCTTTAGCTCCTCTCCTCTCCCTTCCTCCTTAGTCATACTGGACTTCTGTTCTTCCTTCACAAAGCCTCTCTCAGGGCCTTCCTACTTCCATTCCTTCGGCATGGAATGTTCTTCCTCATATTGACTTCCTCCCTAGGTCCTTCAAGACTCTGCCCAAATATCACATCATCAGAGAGCCCCTTCCTGATCCATGCTATAAAAAACAACCCTTTGCTAAAATGTCCCCTATTCTCGTTTTCATTTTCTTTACAATGGAGATACAAGGTGCAAGATAGTCTCTATCCTATTTTGATCAGGACACAAGCTCTGTGCTTGCAGGCATTTTTTTTTCCCCTACGGTATCTCCAGCTCTTGGAGAGAACCTGTTATACATATGACTGAGTGCATATTATTTGACAATAATATTAGGGAATAGTGGAGGTAGGCTGTTTTATTCTCTTCCTCATATATTTGAACTTAGTAGAAGTTACAGGTATAGTGACAATGTATAATAAAACCCAAGTCAGTCTTTCTCAAAAAGTCATATGGGGATCAGCTACATCACCTGAATGTGTTATTAAAAGCAAGACACTAGGTACTATCTCAGACAGAAGAATCAGAATCTCCCAAAACGAGGACTGGGAAACAAACGTCCTTGGAGATTCCTTGAAACTGCTGCCTTAGAAGATGAGTTTCAAAAGGAAGACCTTTTCAAGTCTCTCTGTAATCTAGTCCCGAGCCCCACCTTTTTCTTCACTCAAGACATACCTAAAATCCTACACAACAAACTCCATGGTTTGCTCTCCTGAAGACATCTTACCACACATGCTTCACTTTGCCCCTTTTTTCATTTCTGAAGTCATCCCTATGGGTCTGGTAATCCTATTTATTCTTAGAAAGCCAGATTAAATGGCTCCTTCTTCATAATGTCTATCTGGAAAAATTAATCAGCGCTCTCATATTACTTACATTGTTAGTATTGCACATATTCTTATATATTGATGTATCATCCATACTATAGAGCCAGAAATTCAATTTCCATTATTTTTGTAAGACAATCCACGTGGTTTCGATGGGTTTATATGGACCTGGAAAAAAAATGTTTAAAGTCTTTTATGAAATGTGGGCATGACCTACATTTTTTTCCCCAGAGTCTATGACACTATGGGAAAGAATAATTTATGTCTTCATTGCAGTGCTGAGGTGTCACCCAACATTAAGCTACTAAGCTCAGACACACAAATACCAAAGAATTTGCATCCTCTTCAAAGTAATTTCTCTTTTTAAGAAGTTATCCCTGTGAAAAGTGAAACTTCTTCCAGTTCGGACAACTCAGGTGGCTTGTTTTCAAATGAGCAAAACGTAGAAATATTCATTCTCAGAAAAAAATTCTGCTAACGCCAACCACTGGAAAGTTTAATAAGTACAATTGCTCTCATTTTTTCCCTAAAGAGATTCAACACAATTATTGCTAGAATTTGCCCTAGATTTTTAGTCAGCTGCTGCAAGAGAAAAATAATGCTGTTAACAGAGTTAATTAAAACTTGTTAATAAACTATAGCAGAGTGAAACAAAAAATGGTCAATAGTTTTTAGTATTTTCCATTTGCAGAAATTACATTTATTTTTCAAGATGTGTAACCCCAAGTGACCCTGTTCATCATTTTCATGTCGAGTTCTCTTTCCAAGAAGACCCATTAACTTATCTCCTGATGTTTCACAGTCAATCCAGATAGCCTATGAAGATGAGCTTTCCATTTTAGGACGTAATAATGCCTCCTTAGATGGTAACATATTTCTAGGTACACTGTATTTCCCCTCAATTTCCTTTTGTTAATTTCAGAGGTAGGATTCTGTTTTCTTCCTCATTTTCTATCCTTACAAATACTCATGGCCTTAGTCTGCTAGGGCTGCCATAACAAAATACCACACACTGAGTGGCCGAAACAGCAGACATTTATTTTCTCAGTTCTGGAGTCCACGAATCCAAGATCAAGACACCATCAGGGTTGCTTTCCAGTGAGACTTCTCTTCCTGGCTTGTAGACAGCCACCTTCTCAATACTACCTTACATATCCTGTGTGCAAGGAGAGAGAGCATGAGCTCTGGCGTTTCTTCTTCTCCTTATAATTCTATCAGAATCCCCACTCTCATGACCTCCTTTAGCCTTAATTGCCACCTTAAAGCCCCTATCTCCAAGCACAATCACACTGTGGGGTGGATCTTCAACATATGAACTTTGAAAGGACACAAACTGATCCATAATGCTAATTATTATGTTTATTTAAAATGCTAGAATTTTTTCCTATATAATAAGTACCTCAAACAAGTTATATCTCAGCTTGAAAGCATTCCTTTTATGAACCTAGAGTCTTCAGAAACACAATAATAGCATAGAATTGTATGTTACTTATCAGGTACCAGATTATTAGAATCTCAGAAGTTACAAAAATTACTTCTCAATACTTAAGGTCATTTACAAGACCATTGTTCAGAAAACAGTTCTCTCCATTCAGAGTTCTCGGTTTCAATATTAAAGCAGCTGCTAATGTTAATAACAAAAAGATAATAATGTTTGGTAAATCCCCAGGTGTCTACAAAATGAAAGTTAAATCACCATGCCCAGATTTAAGACTACTACAGTTTTGATGTGTGCAGTGTAATCACCCACTCTGGGGAAGCAGGGTAAGACTTTCCAGGTTCCAATCCCAGCTTTGTTTATTTACAGCCAAACAACCTTGGAAAAGTCATCTGTCTTCCTCTTGGCCTCAACTTGTATCTCTCCCTTCCGCCTCTCTCATTTGCAGTACATACCTATTTCTTTACCTTTGCTCATGTCATTTCCCTCCTCAGTGTTTCCTCCTCCTTTCCTACTCTACTAGACTATGATTCTTAAAGCACCAGCTAAAGCTACACCATAGTTCTTGATTACCCCTGGTCTTCATACAATCTCTAAACATTTATTAAATACTATAAATCAGTTCTCTGATGTTCTCTTATCAGATTCTTCCCACTTATTTTGCTTCATATCAGCCTCTGTTTCATGTGTGTGTATACATCATCTCCCCAGCATCTACATAGTGCATAGTACACAGACGTCGTTCATTAAACATCTAGTTTTTCCGTATCATGTTCAGTGTGTGTACCCAAGTTATTTATGAATACTTTAACTAGGCTCCCCTCCAAGATTTCAGCTTTCAGAAAACAATAACATTCTATTTTTGGACATCTAGCATAATATCTTGGAAATAGCAAACACTAAAAAAACTGTGGAATGAAGATCTCCTATGATTATCGACATTATAAGCAGCAGGCTGAGGAAATGCTAGAAAATGTTAATCAGTGAGTGGTGACTGGCACACTTTAGCATGTATACAAATTAACTGAGAGTGCTTCAGTAGAGACAGCAGTGGTTCCCCTATCGAGGAGGCTGGAAAGGGAAGTAAGGGGATGGACCACAGCTGCCAAGGGAGCGGGAGAGAAAGTCTAGCAAAGGCTCTGGGTTCCATGATTTCTTGTCCCCTAAAAGGAAAAGTTGACAACTTAATTGTAAAAAAATCTCTAATGAGAACAGAACTGTTAATAGTTTAAGGTTAATTGTCACATTTAAATGACATTGTTGTGTATAAAGACTTCTCACCAATAGTACCAAGCCTATTTTGTTATAATTAAAATATACTTTTTTTATTCTTATGTTTCTCATGCACAATAATTGATTCTTGATTTTTTAAAAAAAATTTTTCCAAGCTCAGAGGTCTAAAAGAACTACGATCCCCATTTTTAAGTTTAATTAGTAAATTGCCATGTCAGCTAAAAAATAAATTTTTAGGCATTTTAAGTATTACTATTCTATGAAGGGCAAATTCAAGTAGAAAGAAGAGAAGTACTTTAAAAGATGTCCTTCAAGCAACATTATTAAAAAATATGTCCAACTTCTATATGGGCAGGAAAAAAAACCTAAGTCCATCAGGTCTAGCACTATTTTAGGAATGACTCCAAATCATCTATGATGCTACAAACTTGATAGCCAGCTTTTAGTGTAAACGGTAATAAAAGGCCAGACTACCTATGTATAAAACCGTCATCAAGCCTGTCCTGTGGAGTGCTCCAGCCTCTGATCCCATTCCTCTCTAGTTCTCCCAATTTCATACTTTCCCCTTCTCCTACCTAGTGTACTGTTGTTCTCTTTATACTTCTTCCAGCCATCAAAAACTGCTCTTGGATAAAGAGCTGTTATACCTTAATATAAGTCTGAATCAAAATTTTCCCTATCCCTGAGACATTTATATTTAATTCTCTTTTCTCATTATAGAAGAATAAGTTTTCCCATGTGAAATTAATTTCTGCACCAGGGATAAAGTGGTATTTTCTTCACATTAAATAGATATGTGTCTTAAGGCTTCAGAAGAAAACCAGCCTTCTTTCAAACACTGTTTGCAATGAAAAACATCTCAACCCTCTTCCTCAGTGAAACAATTGCAGAGAGCTTCAATGTGCTGAGATCACTCAGCACATAAAATTCAGATAGACTCAGAAAGAATAGAGTACTTTTAATAAAAATGAAAAATTTAATCTCAGAATCTGGTTTCCTATTTCCCGGGGTCAGTGAAACTCTCAAGCATTGGTGCTTTGCCGAAACACTAACAGCAGGAAAAGTTGAGAAAACTCAGGTCACTAAAACTTTTTGGAGGCATGAAGGCATTTTTAACTCATCTCTGCGACTACACTAAAGCCTTTATTTTTTTTTTAAATACAGTCTTTAAAATATGAAGAAAACTTTATATAGAATTCCTTTGTGGCATATCTCCAGACTATTATGGGCCACAGACCAACTGGATGTTTCATTTTTCAATGTGGTGATCATTGCTTCATAGAAAAGAATTAGGTTCTATAGCCTTTTAGAGAACAGAAATAAAGGAAAGGTTGACAAAGAAGACAACAGATTTCTTTTCCCTTTGCTTATTTTGGTTTATTTTTCAGCCTATGTAAAGATCAAACTATACCTAGGGAGAAAATAGGTATGTTAAAAGTTTTCCTACTCAAGTTTAAGAAGTGTATGATTAAGTTTGGTTTAGAGCCAAGAGAATGAATGTTGTGAACAACAGCTTAAACCACTGCAACTTTACAATTTCTGCATTTTGTACAAGGATCCGTCATGCCCCTCCAGCCTCATGAAACTCTTTTCTATCACAAGTTTACTGATGAAAAGAATACAAATTTAGAGGCTGAATCTGAAGGTAAGATGGCACTTAATATTATGTTTCTATAGCAACATGCAAACATCTATGTTGTTCTGAACATAAACATCCACGCATTAAAAAAAAAAAAGTTTATAAACAGCCCTATATAAAGCCACAATAGTGAGACTTTTGTAAACAAACAGACAAATGGAAAAATAAATTCCCTGCCTTTCTAAGTACCTGAAGATTATATAAGACATTAAACAAACCCAGCTTTAGTCCCTATATATTTTACAATTTAAATCCTTTAAAAAACCAGTTTAGAGTAAGAAGCTCTCCATCTTAAAGAGTTTAATCATTTCTTAGAAAACAATATAGTTCACTCAAATTTGTCAAGGTTATAGAACATAAAGTTGTACAAATATGATTTTTTTTTTCAGTTTCTCCATTGATAAATGTGTGGAGGTATACTGGCTTATAATTTAATACTGGAAAATAGTATCATCTACTTCTAATTCAGAAATGTAGTTTCTATATAAAGAAAAAAATTTTTCAACACTTAGGAGTCTGATGGGGTGTTTTCTCCAGTTAGTTTCACAGTAACTTACACTAAAAAGCATAACTTATATTTAAAGCGAAATGTTATTAATACATAAAATTAAAAACTATATATATAATAATGCTTTGTATAATATATTTTGAAAATTAAAAAGCTTATTTAATTCACTGGACATGTAAAATAATGTTTCTTGTTCTTACCACTTGATTTCATATTTAAATATATAGTTTTCTATAACCATTTCATATTATTGTTATAGTCTAAATGAGAATAATGTGGTTTAGAATCAGAATTTAGATTTTTTAAACCCAATTTGTCCTTGGCAAAATGCATTTCAAGAATAAACTCAGATTGAAAGTAAATTTATTTACAACATAGAAGTCATATGTCACCCTCATAACCAGAGTAGACTATTTGAGTTGGTGGGTATTTTCTTATGTCTTATGCATTTATTCATTTATAGTCATTCAACTTAACATTTATCGAGCCTCACAATTATGCTAGGAATCTGCTGAATGATAAGTGATGTAATAACAATATAATATGATGGATTTGATAATAACAAAATGTGTGAGCTGTCATGGAGAAAAGAGAATGCTTCAACCTACCCAGGTTAAAAATAGGGAGCATGGAGAAAAAAATCAGTCTTTTTCAGATGGATTATGAAAGATGAATAAGCATTCTCCAGTTAGTAAAATAAAAGAGAAAGAATTATAGGTGTTTACAACAGCATAGGCAAAAGTAAAAAGCACAGGAAGTTCTGGAAATAGCAAATGTGAATATATTGACTACAATGGCATGAGATAAGAATGGAAAGATGATTGGTATCAGATTGGGCAGATCTTTGCATACCATGATAAGGAGTTTTTTCTTTATTCATTAGGCAATGGGGAACAATATTGAGCTTGTTTATAGATAAATTATGATAAGATCTTTATTTAAATAAGGCATGGACTGGACAAGGTTGATTTCTGCAGACAGAAGAAGACTAGGTCATTGCCATTATCTGATTGAATAATACCAAAACCATAAACAAAGCAGGAAGAAAAGATAGACTATGAATCTGGAAGAAAGTGATAAGGCTGAAATAATGAGACTATAGGACCTTTTAACTGCTTAGAGAATATTAAGAAAAGTTTAAATGAAAGGTAATTCTAAGGAACCATAAGTAATAGGAAGACAAATATATTATTTATTGAAATATAAGGTAGAAGAAGTGACTGAGTGGAATAAAATACTGGCTACAATTTGTCACTTATAATGTTTATAGTGTTTCTGAAAGAACTTTAGACACTCTAATAAAGCAATCCACAGCAAGTAGTCACATACTTAATGGATTTACTTATTTTCTGAAGGCAACCTGGGCTGATAAAGAGCCCTGGCTGGTGCATGGGGAAAGAGACTGAGCCCTAAATGAAAATTACCAACAGGGAAGGTGAAAGCCTCAAAGACATACCATCATGATAATGCTCACACACAAAAACATTACACAAATGTTTGTAGTGCCCATATTCGTAATGAGAAGAAACTGGACACTACCCAAATCATCTTCAACTGATTAATGAATAGATAAACTGTGACACATTCACACAATGAATCCTTTTCAGCAATAAAAAGGAATGAAATTCTGATGTGCAACAACATGGATGATTCCCAAATGCTTTATGTGAAGTGAAACAAGCCAAATTCAAAGGGCTAAATATTATATGCTTCCACTTGTGAGATTCTGGAAAAGACAAAACTGTGGATGCAAAAGCAATATAACGGTTGCCAAGACCAGGACTGGAGAAAGAGTTGACTACGACGAGCAGCACAAGGGAATTTGGGGCAGGGATGGAACTCTTCTTCGACTGTGGTAGCTACATAACTTTATGCTTTTGTCAAAATTCATAATTTTACTGTATGTACATTGTATCTCTATAAAATATGGAAAATAAAGTTTTTGACTAAAAATTCTCATGCCTTTATATTTAAAACCATCTGTTATAAATATGTTGGAATTTTTTGTTTTATGGAAAAAGGATTTTTCATGTCTTTAAAAAAACACTTTATTAATGCAATTTTGAAGGCTTTTCTGCATGATGATTATAATATAAATCGCATAATGATATATATAGACTTTCATTTCTTCCATGTTAACAGACCCTTGGATCTTTCAATTTTAAGATTTACTGAGCAATAATAGCATTTTCTGGAGACATCATATCTGAATGCTCACACTGTGTCCATGAATATCACAAGCATTTGGCAAATATAAAAATGCTTTCTAAAGACTATAATGTGTGATTACGACTTTGAGGTTCCAGAAACCAAAGTAAATTTTTGAATTTTAATTTTAAAGTAACTTCAGACTTAAAAAGGTATGAAAATAGTAAGAAGAATGTGTATTACTGAGTTTACCTGTTTATAACTTTCATAACTACAATAGTAATAATGAGGAACTCATATTGACAAAATACAATTATAGAATCTAAAGACCTCATTCTAATTTTGCCAAGTGATAACTAGTATTCTTGTTCTCTTACAAAATAACCTAGGAAGACATGTATTTAGATGCTGTATCATCTTAGTCTACTTTAATTTGGACCAGTTCTTCATTCTTTGTTTTTCATGACCTTGATATGTCCAGAGAACTGACGAATTATTGTGTAGAATGTCCTTCAATTTAAATGTTTACTATCTCCTCATTATTGAGCTGAGCTTATATATATATATATACATATATATATGTATATATATGTATATATATGTATATACATATATACATATATAAAAATTTTTTTTTTTGGTAAAAATATCACAGAAGTGATGTGTGTCATTCTCAGTGCATCATATTAGGAGACACATGATGTCAATTTATTCATCACTGGTAGGTGTTCCGTGGTTCTCCAATATAAAGTTACAATTTTCCCATTTTTTCTTATGGGGAGATACTTCAAGACTATGTAAATATTCCGTTTCTTATGACTAAATTTAGTATCCATTGATGATTCTTGCCTGAAACAATCCTTTTGTGATATTTCTATTTTGCATTAAACTACAAAGAACTTTTCTCCCTCCATTTAGTTATTCTATTTATGCATTTATTTATATCAATATTTATAGAGTCTTATTTTATTGTACAGGTTATAATACACTATTAATATTTATTTTGTTGCTCATATTGTCACAGATTTGGCCATTAATAAGTCCTTCAAAGCTGGCTTTTAGGTCTTATTGTCTTCTGCTTTATCTTTATTTTTTTAATTAAAGTATAATTATAATACTGTATTATTTTAGTTTCAGGTGTACAATATAGTGATTTGACATTTATATTTCTTATGATGTGAACACTACACTAAGTCTAGTAGTCACCTGTCACCATACAGTTACTTCACTATTTCTGACTAGTTTTCCTTCAACTTTTTCATCCATTCATTTACCAGCCCCTGTCAGCCATCAGCTTGTTTGTTTCTCTGAGTCTGGTTTTGTCTAGATTTTTAAAAACTCCACATATAAGTCAAATCATATGGTATTTATCTTTCTCTGTCTGACTTAATTCACTTGCATCATACTTTCTAGGTCCATAGTGTTGGTGGGACTGCAAGTTGGTGCAGCCATTACAGAAAACGGTATGGCTATTCTTTAAAAAAAATGAAAAGAAGAACTACCATATGACCCAGCAATTCCATTTCTGGGTATTTATCCTGTGTCTTTTGGATATGTCCCAATCATTTTCTGAACATTTCTTTATTTTCTGACACCACGATATGTTCTAGTTTAATTATGCAATTTCTCTGCTTCAGCTACAGAACTCTTTTTCTGAAGAGTTCTTGTTTCTTTTGTTGGAGAATGATATTTAGAAAACAAGATGTAGTTGAAAAGTGTGCTCATTCATACTGGAGTGTACTTGCATTAAGATCCTTTCAGTGACATAGCTAAGGACTATATACTAATGTGCATAAATCATGAATTCATGCCAATTCCCCCAATTCTAACTTACTGAAGATGACCGAGCACTCGCATCTAAGCCATTTTATTCTCTTGTTGAATGTAAACACAGAACACCAACATCACAAAAGGTTACTCTGAGACCATGATAAAGTAAGAAAATAGCACTTTATAATTTTTCCTTAACACAAACAAAAAGAATGTCACTGTGCCACCTACCAAATACCAAATATCCCTCTCTCCTTGCTGAAATAAATGGCTGCTACTTCTTTTCCAATTACAGGTTTATTATTACTCTAGTTTTCCTTCCCTATAAATGCAATTATTGGGATACTCAGACTGAATTGCTCCACTCTCTGATAGCGTCCAATCTAGATCTAGAGAGAATCCCTACTTCCTCAGACTTTTGCTCATTTTACCCCTTCCTCCACCAAGAGCCAATTCCTCGTCCAAATGATAAGTTTTTTTTTTTTTTTTCTAGCATTCTCTTAGACATACACAGTTCCCTACGGTGTGTGTTCTCCCTCATTGAAACAAATAATAAAGCGCACTTGTCAATTACAGATGTGTACCTGGTGGTCTTTGGATGAAGGGCTCTGGGAGCAACAAGATTTATTCTGGCATTCCACCTCTCTTTAACTGTAACTCCTTTTTTGGACATTGAGAAATATGGCTCTGATTATGCACAATATATTATTTGCTTGATTCTAGAATGCAAATAAAATTGTTTTAGAATTGCTAACCTATATACTCATGAAAAACAAATCTACTAACTGACTTTCAATATCTGAGTACAGTTGTTTTTATCTTTACTCTTAAGAGTATATAGCAAGAATACTTTTTCCAATGTTTCTTAGGTTAATTCTTTCCTTTCTCCTTCTCTCTCTTATTAATTTGTATAGACATTAATTTTAACTTAACAATATATCTTGGAAGACTTTTGTTTGTTTTACTTTAAAAAAAACTGATACTATATCTTGGAAATTGCTACATATCATTCTTTTGACAGGTACATTATACTCCATTGTGTCACTATAGCATAGTTCATTTAATGAATTTCTTATGTAGTCATTTAGCTTAATTCCTATAGATTGGAATTCCAAACTATGCTAACCTTGTGCATATGTATCTTTATATTATTGATGGTGTATCTTCAAGGTAAAGTAATATATGCGTTATTATTGAATCAAAAGGTAAATGAATATAGAGTTTTGTTATATGCTGCTAGATTTCCATCTGCTAGTTATATTCATTTGCATTCCCACCAGCAGCATATGAAAATGATGGCTGCTTTACAGCTTTGCCAACAGAATCAAGCCATACTTTTTAATTTTCAACAGTTGAGTAATAAATGATATTTGTATCATTTAATTTTTCTAATTATGTCTGAAGTTAGATTCTCTTTTATGTTTTAGTTTGTTTTATTTTTGTTGTTTTTTAAACAACTTTAGTAAAGTTAATTGAGATACAAAAATTGCACATAATTATTATATATAATTTGATGACTTTGGACGTATGCATACACCCATGAACCTGCACCACAATCAAAGTAATAGCCTTATCAATATCCCAAAACTTTCCTCATGTCCCTTTTGGGAATTTTGTTGAGTTTTGCTTTCTTGTGTGTGTGTGTTAAGAATACTTAATGTAAAATCTACTCTCTTAACTTTTTAAGTCCACATTATAGTTTTGCTGGCTATAGAAACTATGCTGTATGGCAGATCTCTGGAAATAATTCACCTTGCACATCTGAAACTTTATATCAATCTAACTGCCCACTTCTCCCTCCTCCTGGCTTCTGATTTTATTCTGTTTCTATGAGTTTGACTATTTTAGGTACCTCATATCAGTGGAATTATGTGGTATTTATCCTACTGTAACTGGTTGAGTTCACATGGCATAATCTCCTCCAGATTCATTGCTACAACTTAATAGCAAAATAAATATGTAAAGAAATAAATAAAAATAAACAAAAGACTTGAATAGATACTTCTCAAGGGAAAAAAAGACATAAATGGACAACAGGCATGTGAAAAGACACTTGACATTACTAATAACAGGGAAATATGAATCAAAACCACAATGAGATATTCTCTTATGCCAGTTAGAATGGCTATTATCAAATTAACAAAAGATACGTGTCGACAAGGATCTGGAGAAATTGAAACTCTTTTTATGTTTAATGGCTATTTTCATTGTGAATTCTTTATACCTTCTTCCCAATTTTACTAGTGTTTTTTTTTTAATTTCCCCTCTAAGTTTTATATATTAGGGATATTAACATTTTACATGTGATAGATCTTGAAAATATTATCTCCAAATTGTTCGAATGTCTTTTATTTTGCTTACGATTTTTTTCATGCATTAAAAACTTTTTTTATATAGTCAAATGTGTCAAGTATTTTATTATTATTATAATTATTATTATTATTTATTATTATTATTTGCCTCTGATTTTACAACTGTTGGATCACTAGAATTTATCCTGTTAGGCAGAAGTAAGGGTACTGTGCTTGACAGCTTGATCAAAACTATCAGGTAGAGAAAGAGCAGGTACCCAAGTGAAAATATACTGGGCAGACAATGGCAGCAAATATCTATTACAGAATCCCACACTGGGGAGTTCCAGCTCCTCTCTTCCTTTCTAGCCCACAACTGTTCTAGTCCCTGCACTTATTATATTCTTCAGAAGTGAAGATTTCTAGGCCAACTTCCCATTTGTGCCAAAAGGTAGCATAGTATTTACACAGCTGTGCAAAGAGATTCATCAGTCCCTAAAGCAAAACTTCAACAGGGAACAAAACCTACCCAGAATTTATGTTGATGCTTTTATTACTTGAAGTGTTACAAAAACAAACAGCTCGTAAAACCAACATCTTTAACTCTTTCACACTAACCATGAGCTAAAAATGCTCTCAATTCTGAATCATATGGCTTAATTTTCATGTCTTTTGCACACTTTTATGATCTCAAAAATTGCTTTCAAAAGAGAAAATGACCCAGCATCAATTTGGTGTCCGAAACTTCAAAGAGATACCAGACTTGTAATGGCTAATTCATTCTGAAAAGTGAAAGAGAAAGAGAGAGAGAGAGAGAGAGAGTGTGTGTGTGCGCGCGCGCACATGCGTGTGAATACCCTGACCTTTTAATATTTAGACTTGTTGGCATTTCTTCTCTCCCTTCATCTCTAGATAATAGGGCCATAAATGAAAAAAATAATGAGAAATGAGTGTGCAATAAAGCGAGGCAGATAAAAAGATATTTAATAGAATATTCAAAGCTTATAATCAACAATATCCATGTTGCAGTAAATGGAAGTAGAAATAGATTGGCTTTTACTTTGCATCTTTTTAAATCTCATAAAAAGGAAAATTAGGCTGTAGCACATGAATTTTTAGTAAGAAATTTGGATAAGTTGATATTTTTCTTTGTTCATACGATTTTTCATTTTGCTATCACTTAAATGTCAAAGTCTTTATTAAAGTCCAATACACTTTATTTAATCTAATGAAATTTTACATCACATTTATTATATATATATTTTTAGTGTTGATACCCACCAGCATATGTTTTTACTTTTCATTCAAAAGAAAGAAATAAATTAAGGAATGAAAATGAATTAGATAAATTTTTTTCCTGAAAAAAGGAAAACTAATAATAAGTACCTAAATATGCCTGATGTGTGTGTGTTCTATAATTCTTGCAATAATCCCATGAGGTAACTATGTTGCCCTCCATTGTACAGATTACAATATCAATGTGCATTAACAGTAATCAGTTTCTCCAAAGGCATCAAACCTAAAACTATAACCCGATTTCTCTGATTCTAAAGTGATTTGTTTAATTTAAAAGAATAGAGTTTTTTTTTAAGTTTTATTTGTACTTATTTTGCCTTTAGAGATGAAAAAATGATAAGGTCATCTAGTATATTTACATAAAGTAAATACCATTTTGAGGGAGGATAATGCAATCCCATACTCATTAGTAACTACAAACAGCCTATAATGCTAGTTCTCAATTGTATTACACACTGACAGGTACTCCCTGCCACTCTCATGGCCCTGACTTCAGCATGGCTTTAGTGGACAGTTTTACGCAGAGTGCCTGAGTACCACCTCAAACATAAGCTTCAGCATCTCTAATTTTTATGGTTCAGGGAGAAGCTGAGAGCACAGTTTAAATTGTACGCGATCGTAGCCTAGAACTATGGGAAGTCGATTTTCGCAAGGGCATCTCTCAACCAAAGGTGGTGGGATGCAGAAGAATCAGATTGACCCCCAGTAGATTAAGTCCCATTTTTCCATGGAGGTAACTAACTCCTTTTAGCTTTCCTGCCGTACCTGTATTATTTTCCTCACTTTCTCATTTTTGCTTGTCAGGATTTCCCTCCAAATAAGCCACTTGCCCCCAAATCCTTATCAGGCTATGCTTTCAAGGTAACTCAAACTAAAACATAATGATGTTACTGATTGTTTTTTTCCAATAAGAAATAGCAAATCAGGCAAAACAATAAGCTACTTAAGTAGCAATCTTAGGACTTTTGAGTCAATAAAGTGTAAACCCCTCCCTTTCATGTGACAAATCTGGGGAAGATGGTCCATTCAAAAGCAAACACTGACACTTTACACTGGTCTTATTAACTTCTTTGGATTTGACACCAAAGCGAAGGCTACAAAAGCAAAAATAAACAAGTTAGACTTCATCAAACTAAAAAAAAGAAAAAAAAAAAACCTTCTGCACAGCTAAGGAAACCCATCAACAAAATGAAAAAGCCACCTACAAAATGGGAGAAAATATTTGCAGATCATATATCTGATAAGAGATTACTATCCAAAATATATAAAGAACTTATACAACTCAACAACAAAAACAAAAAATCTGATGAAAAACTGGCCTACATAGGAATTAGATATTTTTCCTAAGAAAACATACCAATGACCAACAAGTAAATGAAAAAAATGCTCAAAATCACTAATCATTAGGTAAATGCAAATAAAAACCACAGTGCAATATCAGTTCATACCTGTTAGAATGGCTATTATCAAAAAGACAAGAGATAACAAGTATTAGTAAGGATGTGAAGAAAAGGGAACCCTAGTGCACTGCTGGTGGGAATGTAAATTGGTGCAGCCCCTATAGAAATCAGTATGGATGTTCTTCAAAAAATTAAAAATAGGAGCTTCTGGTCAAGATGGTTGAGTAGGTAGACGTTGTACTTGCCTCCTCTCATGACCACATCAACATTACAACTAAACTATAAAACAGCCATCATTGAGAATTGCCTGAAGTCTAAGTGAACAGTAGTCCTACAACTGAGGATACACAGAGGGCTAGGAAATAAGGCAGAAGGAGAGGGAGAGGGCAGAAGGGGGAAGAAAACAAAGGCAAAGGGTACTAGGTAAGGAGAAGGTGAGTCAAGGCTGGTTGCGGAGTTAAAAGTACTGGATGTGTACATTTAGATTTAAAAAATTCTCTCCTTGAGTTTTGTCCACTCAGTTCTCACTGGATTAAAATGCTTACCAGTCCATGTCACGTAGCTATTAGCTCTTTGTAAAAGTTATATTAGACATTCATTCTTCCTAGCACATTTTTGTATTTTTAAGTTTTCAAATATACCTATTATGAGTTCAACAATTTGAAAACAGTTGAATTGTGATGCTTTTCCTCTGTGATTTTTTTTTTTTCTTTTGCACTGTGCTCTAGGCAGATTAATCATGATGGATTGAAGGGATGAGGGCTAGAGGTAGGGAGTCCAGTTAGGAAGCTATTATGACAAATAGATGATGTCCTAAGGGTCTGACATAATGGAAGGCAATGTGGGAGCTGATTTGGGCTCTGCCTCATTCTACACAGTCTCCCTTGGTGATGTCATCCACCGAGTATTTTCAAATGCCATGTAAATAAGCTACTTTAAAATCTTTAGTTCTTTCCTGAGTCTGCAAGCACATGAAATTTAATGTACCTAATGCTCCTTTTACCTTCTACCTAAACTATCATCGTAAGTGCAGGTTTCTTTACCTCTAGCAATATGTCATTCTCAAATCTCCTTAAGGCTGAGAAAAACATATTTCTAAAGTAGAAGTCATAGTGTACATCTCATCTACTTAAAATCCATCAATAATACCATGGTTCCTATAGAACAATATCCAGTGTCTCAACTGAGCGTATAAGACCCTTTGTCATCTGAGGCCTAGCTTAGCTCCAGAACTTAGCTTCCTTCATACCGACCTCCAGTCACTCCTAAAGACTGTAAGTTCTCAGAATTTGCCAGACTTCCATGCCCTGCACAAGCTCTGCCCTGTGTATGCAATTCCTTCTGCTTTCACATTGGCTAAAATCGACACATTTCCAGACCTGGTAACAGCATCACCCATCAGGAATCCACCACTGTCATTCTCTTACTGTATCAGCTGCTATAGCAACTATTATCCACTTGTTTTATTTCATGTCTATCTATCTCCACTGAAATGTAAATTTCTTCAGGCAGGAAATCATCTCTATGCTGTGCCACTTTTGAAAGAGGAAAAAAATTACATGTTAAATCACTCATTTTGGTTGTTTTAATAGTAGAACAACCTGGATACTATAAATTAGTACCAAACAATAGACAAAGTCTTAATATGTAATACATCTACCAAAAGAATAGAGACACTAATATGATGAATAATAAAAATTATTCAACATGAAAAATGCATATAAAATCAATTTTGGCACAAAATGAAAGATATAATTCTATCTATACTTTGTTTAGCACTATGTCATATTTGTATAAACACACTGTTTATATGGAAAAATTGCAAAATTAAAACATTTTCTATGATTGAGTGGTGATATTGCTGACAACTTCTTTTTTTCTTTATGTCTGGGTTGTTATTTTATACTAGTTGCATGATAAAATTAAGACAAGGAAAAAATGCTGAAGAAAGCATCTAAAAACATACTTCATGGGGGTGTAGCAGGGAAGGGGGGATTGAAAGGTGTCATTGTGTTTGCAAATCTGTCGCTCTTCCTTACATGGCCATTTCGAAAACATTTGCCAGGTCCCTAAAAGTCAGCGAACCCAGGATAATTACTTACAGTGCTCCAAAGACATGCATTCAATGGTAGGTTGACTTGTCAATATCCAAAAAAAAACTCCATAATATCTGAGAATCACCTCCCACAACTATATAAGGCCCGGAAAAGGGAGAAAATATCAGTATTTAAAGTTCTGGTGTAAACTGTGTTCTATTCAGACCACACTTGGCATCTGTTTCATATTGGTAGATTACACTTTTAAAAATGTCCTTCCTTCCTTCATTACTGTCCAAAGAAATTAACTTAGGAAACATTTCTGAGGTGCTGAGCAGGAAGATATTGATTGACTCAGTTTGGCCCCGGGTCCATGTCTCATATTTCTGCTAACACTGCCATCCTAGTTTCTGCCCAGGCTATGAGCACAAACAGAGCTGGGAAAATTTTATCTTTGGCAGTCATCCCATGGGGTGAAATCCAATACACTATCTAGAAAGGATAGGAAGCCTAAATTAACTCTGACTTGACATTGCTTTTCACCAACTCATTTAGAGAATTAAAGCTCTCTACTGTACCAAAGAACAGCATTTATTCAGCAAATATTTGTCAAGAACCCACTGTGAGCAAGGCCTTATGTTGCACATTGATTATTCAATTTAGTTGAAATGAAAGGGCATGAGTCAATGACTACTGGATATCATGTATGTTGCCAAACTACTTCTTAATATGCAGGCAGAGAGCTCTTCCTGGAATGTCAAAGCTGAAACATTCTCATAAAGCTACTCTCTGCCCGAAGGTAAATCCATTCTGGGCAAATGATGATTTGGCTCAGCGCTTTTCACTGAGGTCTGAGGTACTCAGGGATTCCTGACCAGGTGGGA
Organism: Rousettus aegyptiacus; assembly: GCF_014176215.1. NCBI lineage: Eukaryota > Metazoa > Chordata > Mammalia > Chiroptera > Pteropodidae > Rousettus > Rousettus aegyptiacus. Next base: position 35,336,070 of record NW_023416310.1, read on the forward strand.
TTCTCTCTAAGCCTAGCTCTTTTACCCATTTAAACAGGAGGTTTGCAACTTAACACAAACACAAACACACATACACACGGAGATGGACACACACACACACACACACAAGAACACATACAAACCTGGATCTAGGTTATTTCCTATAAATATCTTTCAAAAATACAGGTCCAGCTCCTCCCTCCCCCCGCCGAGAAAAAATCTTCTACATTTAACACCAGGGAATTTTTTTATACCTTATCCAAATCTTCATAATATAATTTTTATACATATATATGTAACTTAAATATAAATATATATATATATAACTTAAATATATATATATTTTCAGTCAATAGTACATGTTGGTCATCACAATTCTTCATGTAAAAGCTATTTATACCCTTAAATTCATCCAGCTATAAAATCTTCCATTAGCATTTTATGTCCAGGCCAAATACTAAAAATTCTAGAATGGGTCTAAGTTTTAGTTTTTTAGTTTTCTCTAGGCTCATATTGCTTTAGGTTCTCCCCATATTCGACCTGGTAAATAGTCAAAACAAAAGAGGTTCTGATGTAAGTTTTGATACAAATTTAGTTTGAGGCATTTGGCAATTCAAAAACTCTGTGGCCTCAGCTTTCTCATCTGCTGCTAAGTAAAAGTGGAACAATAGAGCAAGGGTCCTGAGATTCCTGTACTTCGAGATTCCGATTAGCTGTTAATACCAGACAGTAGGTTCTAAGACCAATAATTTAGCCATCTCCTAACTAATATCAAATTCCCTTAGTAAAATCACGTACCTCCATGCTCAAATAAAACTTCAAAGTTATTAATCCTGGAAGAAAAAGAAGTGAAGTTGGTATTAATTCACATTTGGGAATATCTGACTTCCTGCAGCTTTTTGTCTAAAAGCAGTTTGAGAAAGCTACAAGACCACTGGAGAACTGGGATATCGCTTGGTACATTACAGACACTCAAGTAAATATTTGTTCTTTGAATGATGAACCCCAAAAAAGGACAAAAACAAGAGAGTCATGGCAAAAAGTGAAAAACAGCTTACAAGGAAGCTGACATAACAGATACCTCTATTCAACTATGTATCACCAAGACTTAGAAGGGGCCCAATTGAATGAATAAGGAAAGAAATATAAAACTAGAGATTTTAAATTTAAAGTTCTAGAAGTTTTTAATTTTGTTAAAGGTAAGCCTGTTTCTACCAATCCTTTTCATGTCCTGGAACTGGAGACACAAAACTTCTAAATAAATTGACTCACACAAAAATAATCTGATTATCTGATCTATTAAATTTATAATGACAAATGCATACTACCTAGACCAGAGCTCAATTTTAGACTGTCGGATACCTAAATGAAACAAGATATTTAGAGGTTTGAAAGCTAAGACTCCCAATTGTCTCCTCAAAATAATACAATATAAAACAATACCACCAATACAGATAGGTGTAGGAAATCATTACAGAGCAATGTTTTGGTATTAAAGATCCAGTTTTAATTAAGTACGAAGTACCCTAAACTTTTCAGCTGACATAATAAAGAGAATTTTATTAATAGCTTTTAAATGAGGCAAGGTTTACAGATTCTTTGAAATAAGTTTAATCTCTGGCTGAGGCTGTCAAAGACAATTTATACAAAACTCCCCAGAGATGAAGTTATAGGTATTTTCATGTTTCGGTTTCTTTGGAATGGTAAAATTCTAGAGCAATTTGAAGGGTTAAAAGTGTGTATTTCTTTGGAACAATCATATCATGATATTTGTCTTTGTAAATATCAACCTGGATCATTTCGAGGATGCTTTATATTTTCCTTGCCTCCTTATACTTTTCTGGACTTTTACAAACCTGTGGCCAGGTAAACACAAGTGCATTGTGGGGCAGGCATTTGCTAACTGGTGATTACAGAATTGCTACAGGCTTAAACAGCATCCCATGAGGAAGTCAGAGGGCTTAATTTTTACACGATTGAGGTCTGCTACACATAGAAAAAATGTCATTGCAAAGAGAGTGCAAAGAGCTGTATAAGCCTGGAAATTGGAAACAAGACTTTTCATTAAAATCCTGGTTTGACCAAGAGACATCTTGGGCAGCATTATTTAAGAACAGCATAGCATAGGGTATGCATTAGCATTAATGTATTGGCTAGGTGGAGAGCCAGAGGAGAGAAAGAGCAATTAGGGGGATTATTTTATAAACTACATAAATGTCTAACCAATGTACTATATATTTGAAACAAATAAAATTAAAACATAAATAAATAGAATAAAATGATTTTTAAAAAGAACAGTATTCCTCTTTTACAGCCTAAAGAAACTTTTTGTTTACTTTTTCTAATAGCATTAAAGTAGATTTGTCTAAATGAATTTGGGGCATAAAGTACTTGTGCAGTGTCCTCCATGCACAGGATCACTGAACTGTCATTATCATGCATCCCTTGAAAGCATGAATATTCTCATGTCGATGTATGGTCCATGGTTTCATCATGTCTAGTTCTTTAGCATGAAAGCCTCCTTGAGTTGTTCTGGTGGCTACACAGGCCTTGTAGATTCTTTTCACTCCTTTGCTACTATTTAGCACAACATCTACATGATAATGTGAGAGGAAAAGACATAAGAATAGAAAGGGAATATAATGGAGAAGCTAAAACAAAAATAGGCTATATGTCTATATAGAATGCAACCACCACCAAGACATGTGTAACTTTGTTGAAATGGAAGGCAAACTTCAGGCGCTTACTAAAGGTGCTAACTGGTCAGGACCCACGATGGAAAAGGAGAACTTGAGGATCAACACTGATCCCTTGAAAGCGCAATATTCTGTAATTAAAATTATAAAAGTAAGGCTATGAAGTTGTTCATTTTTATTTATCTCTTAGAATTTTTCCAGGATGACCATGATGTTTAGAAGACCTTTATAGAAATATGTAGAAACTCTGATACTCCCTTTCTTCTGTATTCATTGGCTGGAAGGCATCATGGAACCACATATATTTCCCACTTGCCTATACACTCTGTTACACATCTGCTATGTCTATCTCTACTTAGCTAAATGAAATCCACATCCACGGAGATGTACAAAATGCAGCCAAGCTATAAAAAAGCAATATTCAGTCTGGGCACTAGGAGCAGACTGCCCAGTTTGAATCCCAGCTCTGCTACTTACTGGCCATGCAGCCTCCAATAAATTATTTAAACCTTATGCTTCAGTTTCCTCATCTATACAACATTCCTTTTAGGGTTCAGGAGAGTATTCAGCAAGCAATAAATTACTGTGTTAATTATTGCTGTCATTAACGAAAGGTTCTCAGTATGTGCAGAAATTATTTTCCCAAGACTTTTAAAAGTAATTAAATCAAAGCTGAGAAGAGTTTGGATATTATCTGTAACACTCATATTGTGAAAATGAGACTGTATGTAATCTAGTACTTTTATTAATTGTAGCTATTTAGAGCTAAGACAAAAAAATGAAAAAGAAAATAGAGGACCATAGGGCAGACAAAAGTGATTTTCCCTGCAGCAGGAAAAGGAAAGAAAAGTCAGAGCTGAGTTTGTATTGTTCAGTAATAACAATGCTTTCAGACTGTTTTAGGCAAGTCATTTGAATTATCTAGAACACTGAAGACATTTGAAGGGCAAAATATCTTCATGTTCACCTCAAAGAGATGTTATGAGAATAAAATAAAGTATATGACATTTATCAAAATAAACAATGCTTTTAAAGCTCATGGTAGAAATATTATGAAAGCCATTCATCGATGATTAGCCAAGTAGAAGAAAAAACTAAGCAACTGGTTTCAGAAGGGAAGATACATAAATTGGCCAAGACATTGAAGAGACCCTGCTGGCTCTCTGTCCGTTATCATTTGTAAGTCATTTGGAATGAGAAGATCCTCCATTTTTTTGAGACATATAAAAACATCACTTTAGCACAAATTTGAGCTTAGCTAGGTGTGTCACACTAATTTCCACAGTTGTAGGCTTTTGGTGTTTTAGACAAAATGATTATTGCTTTGCTTGCCTTCATAATTACATGTTTTCCATGTTGCAATTTCGGAGTTTATTGAGTAAAATTGTACATAAAAACAAACCTAGTGCATTTATCCTTCAAGAGAATCGGAACGAATAAGGAAAAAACAAAGGACTCAAGATTTCTATGGATCCCTGAGGTGGTAACAAGAGCATCTGAAGCAAATAGTTTTTTCTTTCAGGAAATGACTAGCCTGGCACAGTGATTCTTATTATGGTGTTCTGGAAATTCAATGAAGCTTTCTGGATTTCTCATCTACTCTCAGTGCTTATTTGTGGATAGACACTGGCCACAGTGCTCTCTGGTTGGAGGAACAGTGGAAGAATAATATATAGATATATAGATACATAGAAGATATATACATACATACATACATACATACATACATACATACATCAGAAGGAATCAGAAAACAATTTGGGAATAGTTTTAGGTTATTTGAGACTATCAGCTCATTTCACGATAATACTTTAAACTCCTGGATAAGATTCATAATATTAGAACTCTAGTTCATCTTTTAAAATAAAAAATATATATATAATAGAAAATGAAATTCTATGCTGAGCCTAATCAATGGGCTATCCTATCACATATATGCTAACTAGTATTTATGTTTAGCTACATAAATATTTTGTTAGAGAGCTGAATATCTGCCAGTTAGTAAACTCGGTGACCCTACTGTCTACTCACTTCATAAATATATTCTGAACATATTATTCCCGTTTAATAACTGATTATGGTTTTGAAGTATTTCTTGGATCTCTGTCATTTTCTAGTCTCTGAAAAATCTTTGGCGGCAAATACAGTCAGTAAATTTCTTATATTTACTACCCACTATGTGGAAAAAGTCCTTATTGCAATTTGAGGCAGGCAGTATTAGTAGGTTCTTTATCAGCTGCTGAACTTTCCTGTTGCTGGCTCTGGCAGATAATCTGGCTCTCTTGGTTCAGTCAATACCATCCCAAATCCAAGTCCTCACTGTGATTCCCAAGAGCTATAACACAGGGTCTGAACCAGCCAAATGTATTCTTACCACAGCTAGAGCTTCCATTCTAAATACTCACCTGCTCCCTACCCACCTAGGCTGAACAGTACAGAATTGAAAGAGCCCTGAGACCCAATCCAGAGACAGTCAAGCAGCTCTCCTTGATACCTTTCCCATGAGGCCTTGCCTTTTTGTTTTGCCAATAGACAGTCTCTATTGCAACTGTTCAACTCTGCCCTTGCAACACACAAGGAGTCACAGATGATACACAAATAGATGCACAGAACTGTGTTTCAATAAAACTTTCTTTCAAAAAACAGGGAGTGGATAGAATTTGGCCTGCCACCGGTAGCAATTCAACAGAGGTTCTGGAGGGAAGACCCACACAAATATAAGATAACAAATTTATGGCTACAATGTGGGTATGCATAAGTCTTAATGAGCATACAAGGGAAAGGCTACCTACCTTGTTTAGCTCGTATTATTAGTTATTTATGCCACTGGTTAACAGCTCCTACAAGGTGACAAAAATAACAAGAAATTTAATGGGAGCAAAAAATATAAAATTAATAGATTGATTTGATGAGAGTTTCTTTTTTTGATCTTCAGTTGACTTATAGGATCCTTGGTTTCAGAAAGTTTAGATGAAAAAAAATCTATTGTCATGTCATTTCATTCATTTGGCAAACTATATTCTTCAGAGAGATTGAAGACAAATACAATAAAGGATTCTATTTGCCACAATTCCCAAAATTCAGTCTATTCCTGGTGGATCAAGACCATAAGTTCTCAAGAACTAAGTATAATAGATCATTTTGACATATTGGAGGCCTGAGGTTTGGCTATAGTAGGATCTAACTTAGCAATCAAAGTATGTGTAGGAAGAAATGTGGTAATGCTACCACACAATATAAAAACATTTTTGAAGATGTTTACATGTAAAACCTTTTATTTTTTGAGTAAGCATCTTTGGCTCATTAAAATAAGTATCTCAAAGAGAAAAAGATTTGGAAAACAATTATACTGGAAAAATAGTTTGTCCCAGCAGCTGTTAGAATTGTCTGAAGTGTGGAATATGAGACTTTTGCACAATGCTGTGTACATACATCAATAAATACATAAATAACTAATGATAGGAGCTAAACAAGGTAGAATGCTCCATTCTACTCTCATGCTGCATGCGCCAAGGAGTCTAAGGAGCACAGAAACAAGACTGCCTCATCTGCAGTGAAAACAATATATGATACTTATTCCTTTTTATGTATTTTCCTATATTCTCCTGATAAAATTTCAGCTTCTCCCAGAAAGACAAGCCAATGACCATGACCTAGAAATGGCATGTCCAGTCTCAGGGTGAAAATGGAAAGTTGCTTTTCTTTATTTTTCTATCCCTCTCTCAGAGGACTTGTCAATTCATTGCTAGTTAACACTTTTCATTTAAGTGAAGCCAAGGGAAATGAAAAACTATTAAGTCAGCTCAGTCTCATTTTAGCTAACATTCTAATAAAGGTAGCTAATAGATAAGAGAAAATTATTGCCTAAATGAACATACTTAATGCCTCTGGACTTTATTGTTCATATTATCTCAGAATCTCTGAGTAATAAAATCACAAACTGAATATAAAACCTTATCTCTGTAGAATTCTCAGGGGGTAGATGGGAGCTTCAAGAATCACTTTAATCTTCTTGGTAAACAGGTGCCCTAAGGTTTGTATAGCCCATGCCTGTAATGCCATGCTACCCAACAGGGCTCAAAGATACCCACTGCTAGGGGGTAGACATTCATTACAATCTTTTAAGCAAAAATAATTAAAATCTCTTTATATATTTTTTCCATACTTGAACACCTCCTCAGAAAGAGGTTAGCATGGCTTTAAAAAAGTAAGAATTTAAATAAGCCATTTTCTATATGTAATATTGTGTCTCTTATTTTGTTTTCTGCTACTAATATCCTTCGGACCCACTGTAACTCTAGGAAAATTAATGAGGATAATTTCTAAAGCTGGTAAAAGTATTGGTATACTAGTGGCCATCGTGCCAACTTATTTCTTTGAGGGTTAAAGTGATTTTTAAGGCAGATCACAGAGAATGCAGTAGAGAGAGAAAGAAATTCATTAGGGATGTAAAAATACTTTTGTGAAGAAGATAAATCAGAAAACCTCTCAAGTTTACCCAATTCTTTCTCCTGGGACTGTTTCCTTTTCTAAACATTATTACTGTTTAAACTAACAATTTTGTCTCTTCTGCTTCCTTCTGCTTTGCTTCCAGCATCAAATCCAACAACAGATGAAAACATCTTTCTTGCTAACAGAAAAAAAAAAATTTAAATTAGGAACCATAAATACATCAACTCTGTTGACAGAAATTCTCCTACTAAATAATGATGCAATAACTACTCATTGAATCTAAGCCCAGAAAACTGGTAGGAGTGAAAATTTTTCAGTGGTAATGCTGCTGAGCATCTTGATAGGTATTTAATTCCTTGTGCTAAAACAAACCCTCATCCATGTCTTTGTAACACCAACATTGGAAATTAAACACCAGTTCCCAGCTCACTGCAGCTGTCCTCATGTGCACCTGTACAGAAGGGGGCAATTGGCTTTACTCCCGTGGCTGGAAGACACTAACTAGAAATTGCATCTCACTATTCTCCACCTGAAGACAATTATCAGGCAACAGAGGCACAGGAAAGAGTAATGCTCCCCAGGCAGGAGGCTCATTTCTTATTCACAGCAGACTGGGAATTCAACTTCAGCTTTGCTGCTATTGGGAGGATTCAGTACATAAAACAAAAACAGGATATAAGCAAACATCCATATGCGGCTCAAATTCACATTTTCCTCTATCTGCTTGCAGAAAAAAGAACTAAAGATGAGAAAGAAAGAACACTTTAAGCCAAAGAATGAGATTATAATGATTCCAAGGTTTATGTAGAGATAACAGAATTAGATGACATAGAGTTTGAAAAAATTCCACTTTGGCTGTGGCTGAGAGGAAGACTTTTCAAGAGATGTAATATGAAAGGGAGTGGACAGGTCCTCTTTGTTAAGAAGCTAAAGTTACCCTAATGGCAATGGGAAACCATGGAAGTATTAAGCAGGTAAGTGATATTATTGGACCTATCTTTTGGAAGGCTTACTCTGATGGCAGAAAAAGAGAACATTAAAAAGGGGCAAATCAGCAGGCGAGCAGAACCATTGATGAAATATGAAGTCACACCTTCTTTCTTTACCTTTTGATTCCTAGAGAGAAAGATTTGGGTAGTGCAGTAATAGAGAAAATTTCTGCCAAGGAGGAACTCAATACTGACTAAAAATAATTAATAATAATAATTATTTAAAAAAGAGGTCATTGATCTGAAGCATCTAGAATACCTAAAAGTTTCTCCATCTATGAAAAGTAATCATCTATGGACACTCAGATAAGATGAAAATGGGAAGTGTTATTAGAATCTCACGAGATTTAAGCATTTTGAGGAAAGGGTGCAGGAGAAGAGCCAAAGGAATGGTTGGAAGAAGAAGAGAGATCAGAAGTGGAAGAGATTCTTAAATTTCCATCTGAAGCCAACTCTATGTGAACAGAAGGGTGATCATAAGAGAAATGTGAAGAAACGCTGTTGCCCATGCTGTGGATGCCTGGTTATTCCAGTTTAGCTAACATTAAGACTTTCTTCCTAACAATGCACTATATCTATTCTCTCTTCCAAATTTTGCATGCTTACATGAGGAGTTACAAAGTAATTTTGAAAGCAATGGTGAGATTCAAGTTAGCGCATTACTAGGAGAAAGTATGTGAGTATATTTTAAAATATTTTTGAGTTAAATTTTATAGAACTCGGTGATTAATCAAATGTGTGGAGTGTGAGAGAAAGAAGCCTTAACCATGCCACCCACATTTCTCAAGTAGGTTGGTTATTAGTCTCATTCAGTGAAGAAGGCGAAACAGCAAATTTCATGAGTCAAATTTGTGGGAGGAGATAATAAAATTTTCCTTGGTTATATTAAAACAGAAATACCTATAAGACAATAGAAACAAGATATCTAAAGTGATATCTTGGGGAAATTTTATGTATGGGATGCTATCCAGGCATGATAATTGAGATGAAAGTATAAATTTATGAACAGTCAGATACGGTATGGTAGATGAGGGATTAGGGATTGCAGGACCACTGAAATGACTCTTTTTACTCCAGGAAGTTGAGTAGAATGAGAGGAGAAAAGAGGGAAGAGGTAGAGAAGGGAGGAACAGGGAGGTGAGGGAAACTACATAAGAATCATGAGAAATGCCAACACGTTAGGCTTTGGCAGAAGAGGGAGAAACCTGCTAAGGACCAAAGAAAGAGGCACCAGAGAGAAATAGGAAACTCAGATAGCTTGGTATCCCAGAGAAGCCAAGGAAGAGGCTTTTCAAGAAGGAGAAACTAGTCAGAAATGTGGAATGCTGCTGAGAGGTCAGATAAAATAAGGACTGATTGTCTATTGAATTTATTAAAAAAAAAAAAAAAAAAAGAGGTCGTTGATCCTGGAGAGAAATTTCAATTACCTTGTAGGAGCAGAAGTCATATTGCAGGATGTTAAGGTGTGAATCAGGGATAAGGAGATAGCAAGTACCAGGAACTATTTCTCCAGACACCTGGAGGTCTTGAGTGATTAGTACATAAACAAGCACACCCTGAATGATTAACAAATACTTATAATAATGTTATATTGTGTTTCAATTCAGGCTATTACATGTGTATTATGTAATTTATATTTGTAATATAATATAAGCAGATGAATTGCCCCTAAACATAGATGACTTAATGAATGTCCAGTTAATCATAATCCTAGGTAAATTCATTTCAATAACAATCACATTTCCAAAGTTCTCACAAGGCTATAGAAATAGAAGAGGAAAAGGAAGAAGAGGAACTGAAAAGGCTTACTTCCTCCTCCCTTTAGAAAAGAATTTGTCTCTCTTCCCCTCTCTACATAGGTAGAGAATAAATGAGCCCAAGTCCCCTAAGTGTCCCATCCCAGTCTGGAATCTGGATACATCGATACGTCTATACATCTTAGGTTGAGGCCTGGGGGTTTCTAACTCAGTCGCATCACATCCTGAGGGGTCTCAGTCTTATTCTCAGATACTATGGAAAGAAGCAAGTGCCAAAGGTTCTTCCTCTAGTAATTACCATGATTTATATCTTCTCAGGAGACCACCAATTGAAAAAGCATAAGATGAAATAAGTAAAGACACATCAATTTGGAAAGGTTCATAGAACACTCTGTTTTAAAAGCCTCCCCTCTGATTATCTGCAACAGAATGAAAGACTATTTATTCTGTCATCATTCACATCCCTACCGTCTTTATAGCTGCCCCTGCTGTTATAATTGGCTGCCTCAGATTCTGACTTATTATGAGAGTACAAAGAGAGCATTTATATTCAAACATACTGGACTGGAATCACATATAATTCTGTTTTTCCGTCTATATGGATCTTTTCTTCCCCATCTCCAACTTGCAGTCCACACAAAAGCCAAACATCTTTGTCCACACAAAGCCAAACATCTTGGTGATGAATGGGAGATTCAGCACACCCCTCAGCTGCTTTGTTTACACTGTGAATATCAGCAAGCATCTGGACCATCATTTGAAATCTGCCTTTCTCCATCTTTTGCTGGTTGCTATACAGGCGCAGCCCCTGTCTGTTCTGAAACAAAACTAATGAGTCGTATTTTCCTCATTTCTCTGTAAAATGTATAAGATCCTAACAAAGGCAAATTGGAATACAGTTTAAAAGAAAAAAGAAAGATGTTTTCTGTTTTTGTTTTGATTTTTCTCTAGTTCTCCCCATCATACTATCCTCCTGTCCTTAGACATAATATCACTACAAAACTGTCCCTATCATATTAGTGTGGAGCTTTGAGTTTTTCCACAATAAACATGTTAAGGAGAAGGGTAGAAATTACACACTTACAGATATAAAAGCTTAAATTAGTACAGGTGCTATGGAAAAGTTTGGAAATTCCTAAAAAATTAAAAATAGAACTACCTTTTGACACAGCAACTGCACTTTTGGATATTTATCCAAAAGAAGCCAAAATAGTAGTTCATAAAGATCTATGCACCCCTATGTTCACTACAGCGCTATTCACAATAGATAAGATATGGAAACAACCTAAGTGTCCATCAATAGATGACTGGATAAAGAAGTTACGGTACATACACAATGAAATATTACTTGGCAATAAAAAATGAAATCTTACTATTCACAATGACATGGATCTACAGGGAACTATGCTGAGTGAAATAAGTCAGACTGAGAAAGATAAATACCATATAATTTCTCTTATACGTGGAATCTAGGGAACAAAAGAAATGAACAAACTACACAAAAAGACCCACAGATACAGAGAACAAACTGGTCATTGCCAGAGAGGAGGGAGTTGGA